>NW_024881313.1:31730017-32330017 GCF_018691265.1 Tyto alba
TTTCCATTAGTGGCCCTCACTAAAAGAAGCATCTCCAGAGCAGTTCTGAGCAAGCCCTAATTTTCAAATTATAAAGTTTCATTGCACATTTTCCCATTATTAGTTTTGAATCTGTCTTCAAAACCTTAATGGAGAGCAAACCCAGATTACCACAAGAGGAAAAAAAATTACATATAAAGCAAAAAGACATGCACTTAAATTTAAAAGGAAAAGAATCTCATGAGTGACTTCAGAAAAATGTGATGAATGACTTCCCCAGCTGTTTTGTCAACACTTCCATAGTAATTTGGCAAAAGCACAAAATCACCAAGTTTATATTTTCATCAAATGGCTATTAGCGCTGTTGAAATCTCACAGATACAAGACATTAAGAGCAAGCTCCACTTTTTATACTGCACTGTCCGTGCTCAGTTTGTAAGATCTCATCTTTTGAGGTTAATAATTTGAAAAATATTCTCCCTTCTACCCTGAGCCTTAAATATGACACTAAGGGTTTCACATATTAATTTCAAAAAAAGAAGAGATACCCACCCTCTCCAATTATACCCACAATGCGTAATTCATTCCTTATCTGTCCCTGCATTACTAGGACTAGGACAAACAAATCCCAACTCCCAGTGCCTGCGCACATCCCTGATTTACAGATCTCCAAAGACCATCATCTTTTAACTGACCCTGAAAACGACATGTGCTCATAGGAACAGGACAGCACTTCTTACAGCTCAATAGGTTTCAAAGTGTTTTATGAACCTTCACCACGAAACCCCATTCTATTTGACTTCTTCCTGACAGGAGCAATAAGATGTTCATTGATGTTCAGTTTGATAATACTGACACACTAATGAGAAGTCTGAATTAAAAAAAAAAAAAAAAAAACAACAGTGTTTCAAGTTGACATTCAATACTAATTTTGACTAAATACTGTATCTAATTAGGAACCTGTACACCAGGCCTGGAAGGGCTGTAACTTCCAAGCTGCACCACTTTTTGTTGTTTGGCATCTCCAATCCATCAGGGAACTCTCAGTGTTTCCAAACAATCTTTCTTTCCCACCCATAGTCAAATTCTTCAGCCTGTGCCTTAAAATCCACCATAGTTTAGGAACACAAGTAACTTTTCAAATCCAAGACCTATCAATAACTGTTTATACATGCAAATGTATACACACAAACATACACGTTTATATATACACACAAAAAGAAATTGCTCCTTGTGTACTGCTCAAACTGAAGTTCTGACCAAAATAACCAATAAATGGAAAGCACAGAAATTAAAATTTTCTCAATTGAAAA
This sequence comes from Tyto alba, assembly GCF_018691265.1. Classification (NCBI taxonomy): domain Eukaryota; kingdom Metazoa; phylum Chordata; class Aves; order Strigiformes; family Tytonidae; genus Tyto; species Tyto alba. The sequence continues at coordinate 31,731,310 of NW_024881313.1, forward strand.
AAACAAACGCCAAACCAGAAACATGACTAGCATCCAGCAATAACAATACTTACAATTATCTTTTGTGTCTGGGAACAGTATCGTCAGTCAGTTTATATGCTCCTTCTGCAGAAATCCAGTGGGAACAGGGAACGTTTTACCAAGAGAGCTTTGTGAATTTTGGAAAAAGGAGAGTTCGAACACTGATATTTGTACCTGCTCGGTGTACCCAACATGGCCATGCACCTCCTGGGAAGGCCACCCCAGAGCTGCCCATGCCCAGAGTGATGGCTGTTCCCTTCCTACATTGCGGCAGCAGCACCATCCCACCTTCTCCTCTTTTAACACATCTCTGAGATCCATGGGATGAAGCATCAAGGACAATAAGAACCATTCCCAATCACAGTCTCTGGGGCCAAAGCAAAAAAGGGGCTGACCAGTATTTAAGAGCTACCACAGAGGCAAAGAAATTGGAGAGCACCACATTACAGAAGGGAGCAAAGAGCACCTGAATCCCCACCGGCTCTTGGTGGAGAGGTGGATGTGCCCGTGGAAGGGCTGCACCCACTAAAACAGTGTGGCAGGACATCTCAACAACTGAAGTTGCCATAAGGAGCTTCTGCTCAAAATCACCTGGCGTACAGACATACCCCCATCTCCTGTAATTCTGTTACAGAAGTGAAAGCTTTTCCAAATATTTACGTGACTATTTGTCAGCGGACTCATTATATCATAGTTTAAATATTTTAAAAACAAATAATCAAAACTGCAGAGGTTTGAACTGTTTAACTACAAAGACAAGTTTGTACTACTAGCAGCCCAAAGTGCAGGATCCAGCAAAGATACTCCACCTCCCCCTTGCAAACTCAAAAACATCTCAGAAACGCTTGCCAAGAGTTTTACTAAGTTTGAAGATGTCAAACTTCATTTACACTACAGAATTTCTCCTCAGCCTTATAATATCATTACTGCTCCCTTTGCAGGGTTGAAAACGTCCTACAGTCAGCCCTGTGATATCGAAAGGAAACCCAGAACAGATGCACAACAGATAAGACTGGCGTTCATCTACATGTGTTATCATGCAAGTCAGCAACTGACATAAAAAGTCCCAGACTTTGCACTTCTGAGAATATTTCATCACTTTCCAATTAAAATTCTGACCTGGCCTGAACTCCTGGTATTGGATACAGCCTGGTATCTCTGCAGAAACAATCTCCTTTTACAGTAATTTTAAAAAATACTAAACAAAAGAACTGTTTTTCTAAAAAAAAAAGTTGCTTACTTAAGATAGAATGGTGGACTGGAAACAAAATTACAGCAAGCAAGGCAGTAATTTCACCTTCCTGGAAGTGGAATATTTTTGCAAAAGCCTTCAAAGCACTGAATTTCTATTGAGAAGATAAACTGATAAATAAAACGATGTTGTTGTAACACTGATATACTGGATGTTGATGACAGTTCAGCTAGGACCTCAGAACGTCCACCTCTATCACAATTTCAACTGAAAATTTGGAGGGCCTATATTTTAATGGAAGATTAGCCAGAACTGTCTCAAAAATCGAGAACTGGAGAGCCTTTGACCTCTATTATCAATGTATTATCTAACCTACATTAAAGCTTACTTCCAGTTGCCAGTTTGGCTCTGGGCCACTTACAGGTCCATACTCAGAGACACCGATAATTTGGGAAATTTTGCTGCCACACCCAGAAAACATAGCAGTTAGCTGAATCTGGAGCCCGGCGTGAACGAAGTGTTAGCTTTTTGTTTCACAAGAAGCTGTGAGGCATAAGGCAAAATCCCCCCCTCACAAACAGCTCTTGAAAATTAAGGCTTTCCACTGTTGGAAACTATTCTGTCCAGGGCAGAAAGCACCTCCCCTGCAAGAGCACACAGCACGGGCATGCACTCAGCTTCGTGATTTATTCTATGAAAAGGGTTACCAGGGATCTAGTCATCTCCCTCTATAAACATTTCGGGAGCAAAGCACACGTGATCTCAGAGCAAGTGCTAGAGGAGAGGGAAGAGTGGAAACCACATAAGAGTGAGTAATCAATTAATCTTTTGTTCATGATTTTGTTCATCAAGAAGAGCAGAGAGGCTTAAACACCTGTGTCTTCTCAGAAAAATGTTTTATTTCCCTGAATTTAATTTCTTGTTTTAAGGACTGATTACAAGAAGCATCTTCTTGATTTTCCACTGCATTAGAAAGCACTTAAAATTCACCTTCTGTTCTATGGCACTTTTCAAGACAGAGTTATATTTGTTAGTAAAGAAATTATTAATGGCTACAGAACTGCTATGGGTAGGATTCTGGACAAATTAATTTTCTTTTAACCTTTCAAACAGGACTATCTTCTAATTCTTTCACAGACTAATGCTCTCAAGATGGATTGAAAGTGAGTCGATATCAACATTTCAGAAATACTTTGGAAATTATTTGGACAGCCCTCCTTGCAATAGATACTGCGAGTTATATACCATATAGCAGTACCTGGGCACTACTCTAACACCTAAAAATATGAATATGCATAGTAAATTACATATGATTTTCTTTTTACTTAACAGTTGTAAAAACAATCATCTACTTTGTCATTTTCTATCTGATTCTCTAGAGAAATTGCTGTTTCACCTAAGAACACTTGATCTTGTTTCTTCCAGTGATGGAACAGGGGACTCGAGTTGTACAGCAAACAGAATTGCATTTCCTAACTCTGAAACAGGTTCCACATGGGATATAACTCAAAAACTTTGAAGCTCCTTGGAAAATGCTGATAAAATAGATATAATTCTTTTGCCTTGACAAGCTACAGTTCTGACACACATAAAAATAACTAGTTTTGAAGTGGTTTACTGTTAGTGAATGGTCAACACATACAAGGTGTACACTGGCTGTATACCTTGTCACCTACAGAAAGACTCCTGTTCAAGACTTCATTTAAACCAGGAAAGGGCAGAGCAGTATGGCACAAACACTTGGGGTTTTTTTCCATTAATAACTTTCCTTGTCACTACAGCTAACTGTGTCTATACTGGTGAAGCTGTACTCCTTGACTCTGCTGTAAGGAGAAAGCCTTAAATTTTTTATTTGTGCAGAAAGAAGACCACACAAAAGCTATTTAGAACTCAAAATGAATGGGGTTAATTTGACCACAGAAGAATTAACACTTAGTTCTGGAGTTCCAGCACTCTCCAAGCAGGATTATCTTCCCCAGAAAATTCAGAAGGACCTTAGAGATACTAGGCATTTTCCATACAAGAGTTTATGTTTTGGTTTTGTTCCAAACTACATTTGGTGGTTATATGACCCAAATGCTGCTGAGTTACAATTCCAGGAATTCGCCTTTCCTCAAGCTTCTCTTAGAAATAAACTTGATGTAACAAATGCAGCTCTTGGTATATACAAAACCCAAACAAGCGTCCACAGACAGTTTTTTTTTGTGCAGATAAGCCCTTATAAGCAACATTTCTCTGGCTGTTCCCTGTAAAAGTACTTTTCTGACATATTGCAGTCTTAGGCATTTAGCACACTACCAAAGACAATCCAATTAACAAAGAGCCAGCTTTTTTCATCATAGTCACTCAAAATTCAAAACACACATATTGCTCTCCACGTAAGATTTAACACACACTAAAAATAAAAACTTTACATCAATGAAATGTTTTCCACATCAAAGAGAAGGAATATCAAAGAAAATGAATAGTTCATTCTGCCAAATGAATCTTTGTCATAACATTACATTCATTAACAAGAGACCACCTAATCTTCATCTCAGGAACTGAAATTAGGCTCTCTCAACTCTGCAGTCTGTTGTTGGTGAGAAGACAGGAGATGTACAAGGGCTCACTGTAATGCAAATTGCAAATCAAATTCCCTGGGACAGTCATGATGGCCCTCATCCTGGTTCCTCCTCATTGCTAAGCACCCAATTTGTCCGCTACAATAAGGCAACCACTTACCTTAATAGATCCAGAATGTCTTTTCCTACATGAAGTCCACTCTCAGCACCTACACATCCCAAACTGGATGCTTTAGGGCAATAGTCACCAGGCAGTAATATCTGTGCCCTAGATGCACGCCTTGTCTCCTCTCTTCCCAGCTACCCTGCTTCCCCAGCACCTCCTGACAGGCAAGGTGGTCCCCACACACAGCCCCAACCACCCCTCGAATTCCTTCATCGCAAATGCATCCCCCAACCTCAAAACCCTGGCAAGAGAATATGTCACGTGCATGAATGCTAAAACATCAGGAGAGGGAAGGAAAAAACCAAGAGAGACTATGAAGAAAGGCCTGAAGGAACACTGCACTCCATGTTGCATCTTGACCTGTGCCCCAGGCTCCTGGGATTCTGATACTTCTCTGTAGGGCCCAAACACTCACTTCTCACTAAAACTATTTTTCACAAAGCTAGTTTTATAAGACACCGAAGGCTGGAGAAACTACTTCTCTTGGCAGGTCTTCCAACATTTAATCACCCATGTGTTAAAAATGTATGTTTATCTTCTCATTTGAATTTGTCTAGCCTTATACAAATGTTTATACCCTTCTTCCAAACAAGGCAACTTTTAATATGAACAGTTATATCTTAGTGGTGTACACATTTTTGTAGAATCAAACTGGAATTTGGCACACCATCCTCAGGCTGCAGAAGCACCTCCCTTGCCTGTGCTGGCAGGGAAACAAGCCTCCACAGCAGCACAGAGCCTGGGCCGGCAGAGAACAGGCAGGGTGAGGAAGAGACGCTGGCAAATGCCCACCACTTCTGCATTCACTGTGATAACTTGTGATCAGGTTTATCCTGATGACTAAGACCAAGGCCAAATGAGGAAAAAAGTCCTTGAAATTTATGTCAACAGCACAAAACCAGACTGCATTGTTTTCCTGCTTCTCCCTTACCGGTTTCATGCCCTGCAAGTTACACTGAGAAGGAGCATCGTGCCCATCAAGGATGTTAAGATTTGCCTTTCTTCTTGGGGCTAAAACATCCAAGCCCAGAAAAGATGGAAGTAGCACTAGAGGTATTTAATGAAAGAAACATTTTGGTGGTTGTCCTAGCTCAGAAGGTGAATCTCTCCAAGGGAAGTCTTCCACCTCTTTGCACTCATTCAGGAGCTCAGTCAAAGACTGAGAGCAGGAGGTTTGTGAATGACACTCGTGCTTGTAGGCAATACCAGATGCATCCAAAACAGCTTTAAGTGAACTTCTAGCTCTCTACTGCTCTCCTGAACGCCCAGTTCCCAGTTTGTATGGAAGAGCTGAATAATGCCCTTTTGTTACTAAAGTGCAGTACACCTAGTGATAAGGACCTGACTGCATTTCCCGTAAGGACCCAGTAGTAAGAAGCATATACGTCGAGATTAGCAGTCTAGTTCTGGGACGTGTCTGAGTGACTACTTAACAGGGCATGTCCAAATAAATCAAAATACCAAAATGCCTTCTGATGAGAGACTGTATATTACAGAAAGCAGGGTCAAAGTCCTCTGAAGACAAAAGGCTTAGTCCTCCGATTATGGCTAAGAGACTGGAGGAAAGGTTGAGCCTTCACCATGGATTTTTTCCTCTTTTCCTCCACAAATACTTCAATGGAGAAGTCCAAATCAATTTTAAAACATCCATAGTCTAGCTCCCTTTGAAAGAATAATGATGGAGACTGATACTACAGAATATGCTCTTTCACAAAAGCAAGACACAGTACTCTGTTGCCGAGTACAACATATGGCAACAGTATCGCGAATTCAGATTTAGTTTCTGTAAAAAGTAAAAGAAAGTCTCCAACTACATGCCTAGGAAAAGTTTGCCAGAGGTGGCTATGTTGGCAGTTATGCAAATGTGTGATAAATAAGCAAGTAAATCTTACTCTATGTATCAGTTACAAAGATTAACATAGACATGGCATGTATTTCTGGAGAGAAACTGAAAGGATGCTGGATCTGCCCAGCTTCTCTACCAGATGAAGCAGAAGCCTCTGCAGGCTTATAATTTTTTTTTTCCAAGTAAACTCCTCTCCTGGACCACAACTGAATCAAGCTTGGGACTGCAATCGAGAGAGAAGAATCCTATTCCACAGCTGCTGCTTCACATTTTAGCTGTTTTAGTAAGAGCTTCAGTCAACTCCATCACAGACATAGCCAAAATAATTCTCCTTTCTGGCCATCAGGAATGCGTGTTCCACAATTTGAATTCTATGATCAGTCACCCAAGCTGCATTCCTCTCACATACTAGTAACCCATTCAAATAAATTTACAAATAAGAAACAATGGAAGAGATTTCACGTTTGATTTTGAACAGTCAACAAAAGAGGGAATTGAAGCCTTCTAAATGTAGCATGTTGTTACACCATGTAAAAGACTAGCCTCTTTACTGTAGTCTTTACAAACTAGGTGTTAATATTTAATCTCTCTCAGAATTAACATTCAAGTGTATGAAATGATTCAGCTTTATTTTGACTGCTGGTAAACTGGCAGCTACCGGGGTTTTTCTTCTATTTTTATGAAGCTCATTTGAAGTTGGCTGCATTGAAAAGAATAGCTGAATGAGCTCTCATTTGTGATTCCATATAAAGGATGTTAGAGGTCAAAACAAAGTTTTAAGGGTTATTACCACAGAGCCTCTAAAAATCTATTTTCTTAATTGTCAATTTTAAGTCAAGCTCAAAAATGATCCATTCTTAGTGATTTTTAAATGAACCCACTATGCTTCAAAATCTAGCATTATTTTAAAAGCCAGAGAACTAAAGAGACAATTCTATACAATTGCATCTTTTTAATAAAACTTTTTACTTATCTTCTGAATTAAATGTACTTTAATCCCCACCATTACATTTTGAAGCTGACATCTTCTCAGGCAGAAGTCTTCAGCTTCCTTTATCTGGAAGATAATTAGCACTCAGGCCACCAGTGCAATCTACCTCACACCAGGACTTCACAGCTTTCAGATTTGGGTACTATCACATCCAAACTACTGCATGTATTTTAGACATGGTAAGCATAACAGGGGATATAGTACTCATGTGGGTTTTCAATTAAATTTCTACCAGCTGTTGTAAGTAAGATAACACCTAACCCAGCGCTAAGTCTGCCAGAACATAGTTTTCAGAGAAGTTTCAATGAGTGAATCAGCAGTCAGCTTGCACAGGTTCAGGGTTACGGCTCAGATGGTGAAAGCATTTTTTTTTTTTTTTTTTTTTTTTTAAATTTAACAGCAGCACCTCCAAAAATGAGGCTTACTGTTTTATGCATAACCTATGTAGCAGAGTATAAACCAACCATCTTCTGCTCTAACTTTTCATTAGTGCACTTCAGTCAAAACCAACTCTAGTGGAGTTATGTTTTCCAAAACCAAAGCAGATCAAGCAGTAAACCCACTAAAATTATAAATTCAGAAGGTATAGCTTGTAACACTAACAAAGTTAATATGCTTCACTCCAACACTACTGCAATGTAAGGACCATTTCAGCATTTCAGGTGGAAGATAAAAAGCTTTTTACTTACCACTTGAAGACCAGCAATAACAACAAAACCCAAACTGTCTACATTGAGTACTACATAAAACAAGTCTGTGGTCACAATTCAGTCCCAAAGTAAACCAGACCACAGGGAGCAGACTGTGCAAACAAGCTTCCTTTTCGTATGTTCAAAAAGTAAAGTTTCAAAGTTCAGGTTACTGCTAATTGCCAGATTACTGATGTCTGTATTGCAAGTACCTTGTGAGAACACCACGACTTAAAAATAAGCCTAAATACTAAGTTATCCAAAAATCATGACCAAAGAGACACATTTTTCGAAAAGTACTAAGAAATGCTTCCACAAAAAGGTTAACAATATTCTGAGTTAAAGCACTGCAATAACATTTTTGAAAAGTTCTCTGCCCATAAGCATCATACAGCTGTAGCATCCATTCTGCGATGCAACTATCTTTAGAAGTAACCACTATCCTGTTACAATTAAACCAAGACAAAGTAGGAAACAAGCTCGCTTCTCAAACAGAACAGAAGTAGATTCAGGAACACAACTCATGTTTCAAAAAACAAAAAATAAAATCTCACTTTCTTTATCACTGGACCATTCCAGAGTGGGTCTGACACACAGAAGTACAACTAAATACAAAAGACAAACCTCCACTTACACCCAACGCCAATCCTCTGAAGGAGGCAAGCAAACAGGACAGCTGAACACAAACTCTGACAGGGAGATATAAAACCCTTGGGTTTAGAGATGATGTTTTGTTTTTTTGTTTTTTTGTTTTTTTTTTTTTTTGTTTGTTTGTTTTTTTGTTTTTTTTTTTTTTTTTTAAGACTTATACAATCTTGTTTTCAGCATTCTAAGACTCAGTCCACCAATTAATCACAAGTTGATACAGTATACATCTTACAAATGCTATGTACACTTACTCTGCTGAGCAGCCTTGTCACTTATACCACAAAACAATGCCTGTGATGCTCAAAGGAGAAGGTATTGTAAGAACTGAGAACAGCAGCAGCAATTTTCAAATATGAAGCATTCCAAGGCAAAATCCCCAACTTCTTCAGTAAAGCCAAGTGAAAAGGGTAGGTGCCATGCAATCTAAAGAGAAACTTGTGTTACGGTGTACTGCATTGAAATTACTGCCATGCACGAGAGACCAAAAAGAAGCTGCACCAAGAAAAAGCATTACAAAGTTATTGTATTCTACCAATGAACTTTGAAGCAGTGCATGAAAGAGTAAGTGACTTTGCAGGTTCAAGAACTCCATCTTAGTTTTTCCAAACCACAGGAGGAATCTTAATTTAAATGGGATGGTGTCCCTAAACACTCAAAATTAATCCCTACTGTAGGAAGAAATTTAATCCCTTCTGTAGGAAGAAATAGTACTTTTAATCAAACAGCACCTGTTTTTGAAAGCCATCTCATTCCACTGCACATATCATGCCTAGCATTAGCTAGAATTACTATCCTTTTCTGTTCTTAGGTAATTTGTTCTATTTTGGCCAAAACTGAAGTTTAGGGAAATTTCCTGCCCTTGATGATCCATTACTTCTGGTGAGTAGGTTTTGTACATCTATACAAATTACATATTAGTAAGGAATGACATAAAATTTTTCAGAGCAACCTAATAAGCAGGTTTTCAAGAGAAAAGAAACTCATTTCAGCAGCACAAATAAAAAGAAATTCTGAATATGTAATAACTAATAGGAAGAATTTAAATTGGATCCACTGTAAACAGAATGAGTTAGGTATTAAAAATTAAGTTGGATGTAAGAAGTTGCATTAAAAAAGAAGTTAGATGCCGTGTTATTTCAAAAAACCCCCTGTGTTCTATGTACTGAAACAGGTAAAGACTATCAGACTTAGACCAAGTGTAAGGAGATAACAATTTTCTGCATCTGGAACTGGACCAGCCAGTCCAATTGTGTACTTGGACTATGACCACGTATCCATCCAGTTCAACCGTCAGCCTATTCAAACGCTGGTGTCTGGGTATCTGCTTACAACTGTAGAAAACTTTACTAATGAATTCTGACTTCTGCTGACTCATTTCTTCTTTGTTTTTTGTGTTCTGCCAGTTTATCTTTCTACCAAGAAAGTACAGCACTGCCATTTAATGCTGCATTTTGTCCCAATCTGACAATATCCAGCTTCAGGGATCTGAAGGCAGAAGGGAGACGATCCAAAACACTGGATCTTCAGCAAAGTTACAGTGTTAAAACATTTAATTATACAACCCTGGAGTGAAGTATATATAACGCTGTAAGAACCACCACACTGTTCTGGGTAAGATGATCTGAGGCAAGCATGTGGGTACAGATTTGCCACTAGCAGCTCTGCTACCGTAACTGTGTTCTTAACTTGAGCTAGGTAATTTAAATGTTAAAGAAGATTACCTGAGATTAAAATAGAAGGTGAAGTTTGGCAGGTCAATGTAAAACCTATGGGTATCCACAGGAAGGAATTCAAACTCAACTCCAGATTGTCCTAATTTTATTTGACTTGGTTAACCAATTTTGAAGCACTTTTTACAGTTTACATAACTTAAAAGAACACACTGTGTCCTATAAATATAAATTAACATTTTTTTAATAATTCAAGACATCACAACAAAGCCAGATTTTGAAATAAATTGTCTGTTTAGTTATCTGGATCAAGAAAGAACATACATGGGGAAGGAAAAAACAGCATTAACAAGAAAACACTGTTTAGTTCTAAACTGAGTTTGTGCTTCTACACCAAAAACACAACACTGAAGTAACAAGAACTCTGCAAAGAACTTGAAAAGGTACATAACTTCTGTAGTCCCAAATACAAAGTATGTATTTGTTTCTTCTTCTACCTGTTATTTTGTTTGGTTCTACGAAATTAGCATTAATGGTAGAGGAACAAATGTAAGATACGCTAACTTTGCTGCAAATATTAATTCTGTTGTAGTAGTTTGTTAGATTGTTGGTTTGGGTTAAGCTGAATTGGTTCTCCTGCATGATAAACAAGAGCAAATCTTTTCAATGTATTTAATAATCAACACATTTGTTAGTACAAAGCAGATGGTGTTCAGCAAGAAGGCATTAAGTGATCATTTGAAAACACCATGCTTTTTTTTTTTTGTTAAAAACACTAAGCCACCCTAAATAATTTTGTGAAGGTCAGATGTTCAAAGCTGGTGCACAGAAAAACTGCACATCCACGATTTATGCATGAAATTACCCAGAGCCTGACAGGTGTTAACATATGCCAATTGTTATTTGCATGCTTTCTCTATGACATACAAAAATCAAGTCATCTTTCACTAAACTTTAAAAATCTGGTCTTAGCTACAAATTAACACTTTGCTTCACTCCATTAATTTTCAAAAATCATAAATCCATCTTTCAATTTTTGGTTGATAACTAAGAGATAGACATTTTAATGCTAATAATTTTGTACAAATCACCTTCAAATCAATTTTTTTTTTTTTCAAAAGAAGCAAAAAACCTTACTGCCTTTAAGTATTAAATGTTTTCCTGTATATTTATGTTCACTAGAGATTATTTTTTGAAGCAATTTCAGAACTTAAAACTTTAGAAAACTTCTATTTTTATAGAGAGTGTGATTTTAGGCATAGACCAAAAAAATTTATGTACTAGGGCAAAAGATGGAGTTATAGTCAGCCTCTGAATGCTTCTTAAAAAAATAGGTGCTTCAAATACAGTTTCAGAAAAGCAATTAAATATCATGTTTTCAGTCACACTGAAGAAAACATCTGCAAAGAAAAAAGGCCCTCATCCTTAAGAATGAAGAAAGAGGTGGTAGGAAAAAAAAAAGCACTGTTTTCCCAAGTTGCCCAAATCACACACAGACACAAGGAGGTTACAAATGCCATTCATGAAAGAATGCACCACAAACATCAGCATTTATTCATTTTGAATTTTTTTTTTTTTTTTTTAGCAAATGACAAAAGACTCAGCTCACTGGCTTCACTTTTGTTTACCTTTTGCTTACATTACACATTTAAACATTTGTCAAAACTTACTAAGTTGTCTGCATTCATGCACAACTAGAAAACATCCTTAATTTATTTAAACCAGAAATGCATTACCAGAAATGTATTAACATTGTTCACTACTAAACATTTAAAAAAAAAAAAAGTTGAAATTATTAAAAAGGTTATCCTGGAAATGTTAACTTCACAGCAGACTTAAACTACTAGTTGGCTCACATTTCAAATTGGAAAAAGCAAGATTCATGCTAGTCTTAGTGTACATCTTGCCCTAGCACTACCGAAGGATCATGGTTCACCTCGATCATATATAATAAAAAGAAAAGTGCATACAGAAATTTACAACAATTTTAAGGACAAAAAATGGTCCAATTGATGTGGTCCCAACAATTAACTCAAAAGTCTATGACAAATACGAGCTTCAGTGAGCTATTTATACTACTTAAGTACGGATATACAGAAAGTTGAGTTCGTTTGAAATCTTCAAAAAATGTTCCTGTCAATCCTCAAATGGTGGCTGTTATAGCTTAAAATTTCTGTTAAATGCGTGCGTTGAATTACTTGTTATCCAAGCGTAGCAGCTGCTCCTTACCATTTATTGTTAGCGACCTTAACTGGCCATCTTCTTCAACTTCTACTCTCTCTTGTCCATTCTCAACAATTCTGTAGGACAATAACAGAGTTAGCCATTTTAAAGCACTGTGAACAGCGTGAAAATACATACCAGACCTAGGGTTTTAGATAATGAACTATAACAGAGCACTTCCCGCTTAATGCAACTGTAGCTGGCAAGCATTTAGCAGTGCAGAAGCTGTAACTAGTAACCATCTGCATTCCCCCACTGACATTGCTTATTTTTAGCAGGAGAATTGCTTTCTGGAAGTTTGAATCCTCCAGTTTGTGGAGTTCACAGTTACAGCTGTCACCTCATACACTGTCACAGTTGTACTGACACTAACACACTATTATCTAGAACTAAATGTCTTTTGACAGCTCAACTGTACAATCTTGATGCTGCATTTAGTGCCTACTCATTTGTTAAATGAGTAATATTCTAGATCCAATCACAATTTTGCATAATGTAAGGCATGCAAGACAGTCTTTAATTCACTTTTAATTTGATGAGAGCAATTAATGGAGACCTACTGCACACCAAGTTTATGACCAGCAAAATTTAGGTATCCCTGACTGGAAGGAGAGATTATTAAAGAGCTCTGCAGGTTTGGGCTTTTTGTTTGTTTGTTTGCTTTTGAAATTAAAAGATAAGGAATGTTTTAATTATTTTTAGAACATTTACTTTATGCCTAAGTTTTTACTATCTGGGAACTTTCCCCTCCTGATTCAAATGAAGAAAACACATGGATGAATACAAATTTTTCTGCAGATCAGACTTATTGAAGAGAATACACCAGAGGGAACAGCTTCCTGCCTGAAGCAAAATATTACTCAGAGAAGATTTTCGTTGGGTGTGCTGGGATATGAGTCTTCACAAGGTAGCTGAGGCTAAAGGACAGACATACTATGAAGTAACAGGATTTCTTGGAGATAGTATGTCTTCCTAGATGTGGCTAGACACATTTCTTGCTTCTCGGCTTTCCCTTTCTAAATATGATAACAAAAGATATGACAGCAGCGTATCTAATTTAGCCTATTTTTAAATATTAAAACAAACATGGTGCCTTTTCTTCTGCATAAGCACTTTCTTTGGTCTCTCTCATCTGGTACATTTCCCTCTAAAGTGGGTGATTTTCAGATTTTTCTGGAATATACTCACAGAAAAATTCCATGACCACACCAACGTGATGACAAAGGCTACATTTAAGTGGTCAAGACAACAGGATTTCTCCAGTACAAAAGGACAAAGAACCATGCACTCTGAAGCATGGGACACAAGTTACCAAACAAACAAACAAAAAATCCTGGTTTTCCCTTGGTCTTCTGTAAATTTTTAAGTACTGAAATTACATCTAACTATTTGTTCAGTACTACTATAACTTACTGAGCATAATGTTCCATGGAGGTTACTCTATAGGTAATTAATATTTGGGTTTCCCAAATGCAGTGATTTCCCCATCATAAGCATGAAATAGTGAGAAGGTATACAGTACTTGAAAATTCACTTTCCAACAAACAGGAAAAATGTTTTCCAAAACAGGTTTCAGCTGCTTATGTCACGTAACAGCTAAAATTACTTTTTACATAAAAACTTCACTCAAACACTGCCTAGGAAAGCAAACTAGAGCAGATGTTAGTGAAAACTGCTTCACATTTCATAATGTCTGCAAAATTCGAAGTCCTCCCAATCCCCAGTTAAAAGCTACACCACCAAAGAAACACAGCACCCTCCTCCCTTACAGAAGCTCAAGCTGACTTGGCAGACAGCGGTCAAGGACCATAACAAAAGATGCATCACTACACAGGAGGTTCTGAAAGCCTGGAAGAGCTCTATTGCTGGGTCCCTTTCAAGCAGCAAACATGTTGCAACCTTTGTTTTCAGAATTGCCCCGATCAAAAACATGTCTTACACATCTAAACCCTCCTCAACTATCAAGAGTTTAGACAAAAGCACCATCTTCACCATTTTCATAGGCTACAGCTTTAAGTAACTCAGCAAAGCCAAGAGCAGTCACAGAACCCAAAAAACTATTCAATTTTTTTTTAAGCATTCAGAGAAAACCAAGTAACATGATGACCACATCAGTAGAAGTAAAAATACATATACGTACATGTATCACTGTATTTGTGTGTGCATATATAGTATATTTATATGCATTTATTTATGGCTATACATGTCTCTACATATAGTTTCATACAAATATAGTTGTATCACTTACCTCTTTGTAGTAATTTTTCTGCCATTAACTATTTTAGTTGAGGTTGATACTGATTTGAAGTTACCCATCCCGCTGCCACCAAACGATGTAGAGGAGAATGAAGTAAGGCCTCCATGTCCCAATGAACCAAATGAAGTAAAACCTATTGGAAAATAAAGTATGTGACTGAAAATGCATTTCTGCATGATCATGGGATCCAAATTTATCATCCACTCTGACTACATCCTAGCTTCAGGATGCCCGTAGTTGGTTGCATCAACACAGCATCAGTGATTAGATGCCATCAAACACCAGTGTAAGAATAAAAATATGGCTCCAGCCACATCAAATTGTCCCATATGGAGCCATAGTTCAAATTCAAATGCACAGTATTGTCCAACAACCATGTGTCACCTCCTTCACTGAAGAAAAGGCATTCAAGCCTGTCTGCTGAACTCAATCATTAGATCGATTCTTTCCACTCAAGGTAAAGCTAGTAACTTTAATGACTTTTGCTTAAACTTTTGCTTTAATGTAGATGTCGGGATGTCCCAAGTTAGCAGACAAAAGTTCTTTAACATCCCAACCAATACCCTGAATCTTAACACTTTAAATGATTCGGACTACCAGCAACTCTAAACAACCTCTGAGATACAGATGTCAGCATTCAAACTGACTATCCCAGAAGTGATACTAAGTAGTACCACGGGTTTTAGGCACACATTTTTCCAGTGCATTTTCAGGACCTTAAATAAAAGCCATAAGACACCCAACACCTAAAAGCAAACAAAACAAAGACCGTTCTAAAGCTATAAAGAAACTGTAGGGCCAAAATTAAGAACAGAAAAAGTTCTACCTCTCAGAGGTCTGTTTACTTTTCATGAACTTTCAGGTAGACCCAATATTGTAACTATAGCTTTATTTACATTCAGACTTTACAGAGAACAGCTTAATTTTAAAAAAGCAGTCTCAATTTCCTGAATGAAGGCAACTTTTAAAAAACATTTATCAGCTTCTTATATTGAGATCCTTTGTGAACCAAAACTGCATTCTTTGTTAAATGCTGTGATATTTACCTGTGTCAAATGAAGACAAACCACTTCCAAAAGCAGGGAATCCACCAAAGGCAGAGAAAAATGATCCACCACCTCTGCTTCTGCTTCCCCTTGGACCCCGTCTGCCACCAAAGAAGTCCTCAAAAGGGTCTTCTACAAAGCAGAACACAACATTTAAGAGGTCAATATTACTGAGTAATTCTGTATTTAATCATTAGGGATTCTTCACTACAAAAAAACTTTCTGTTACAGATAAGATATTTCCTTTGAAATATATGATGCTTTTGAACAGTCCACCAAAATGGCAATTCCTACAATCCTTCGAGTAAAGTGTCTCACTTTTGGACCTAAAAGTAATTATAAAAATTAGTTGATCTCCTTATTTTAGCTGTGTAGTATTAAAAACCAGCAAACCTAATGTAAATACTTGTATTTTTCACTATAACAGAAGTGGCAAGAGCTACAGAAATAGTATTATTTCCACCACATGCTCATACAGCACAACACACTGGAGGTATGATAAAAAAATGACAGATTTAATACTCTTCAGATGCATAATCATGATCTTTACAGACCAAGTCACTATAAGGCAAAATCCTTCAGCTGTTCTACAGATATCTCTGTTGTCAGACTAAGATTTTCCAAGGTGTAGAATAAATAGTAGCACTACAAATTATACTCTTAGAATTTGAATTTAACAAATCTTAAAATACTGCATATTGGTACCTAAACTTTTTAGCTTATTTCTATTCAAGATTTATTGTGGATCACAGTGATGACTGAAAAGTAATTTCCAGATAGGTTGTATCAATTATTGAAATATAAAAACAGCAGCCAGGGATTGATGACTCATAATCTTAAAGTGTTCAAAGTGTTTATTTTAGCACTTGCCACATTAGGTGGTTCACACATGTATTCTGGTGCACGTTTATGCAGCGAAGTTTACACACAATGTCCCAAAGAAATTCTGTCCCTACCAAGCAGGAGGAAGAAGGGAAAGATAGAGAAAGGGGGTCATGGATAAAATGCTATTTCAAATTCAAGTACAACTGTTATGTCATTCAGAACAGCTACCGTTCCATCCCCATCAGGAAGACAATAGTCTTTCAAAAATACACTGGGGTGGGAGCCAGGCATATGCACAAGCAATCCTTATTTACTTTATCACAGTTTTCAAAACAAAAAAAAAAAAGTTATTACTTATCTAAGAATTGCTTCTTACTAGTGCTCTTAAAATGAAGAGCAACATATATGATTGCAATCATATAACACTATAACCGACACTCAATAAACATAATACTTTACTTGCATTAAAATCAGAAAAGTTTAGAAACTTCAACCACTTTCTCCATCAATCACAACTCTCCCTGCACAAGTATTGTACACTACCAACTACTTTACCAAGTTCTACAAGTGGGTACTCAATTTGGAAAGATAAGTCTGAAACACTGCTCAGAATAAGCTCTTACTGAAAACTGCAGAAACTGGAAATAGCAGCAATAGAAGTATAAAAGCAAAGAGAGACTTATAACTGCATGACTGTTCAGAACTACAAATTGACAAAGTGAAGGTCAGAAACACAGTATTTATTCCACTTCTCTACCCCCACAAAAATCCAAGCTGATTTAGGATACATCACCAAGTTAATGAAATAGTGACAGTACTAAAGCAATCAATATGATAATAAAAAGATGTTATTTACCATCTCATTTATGTGCAATTACTTAACAGAAGTGAAACATCAAAATGTACTTATGCTCAACAAGCACTATGCCCATTTTAAAAAGAAAAAAAAAAGGTGATATTTTTGGTCAGACTAGAATATCAGACAGCAAGTAAAATCACTGCAATTTATTGTTTTGTAGTCCAATTTATTCTCGCTAGAGTGACTCATAAGTTAGTTATGAAGGTCATTCACTCACTTGTACAAACGATCTATATTATATTACTCCCACTGTTAAGCTTTCTATTTATAGTTCAATTTTTCTTGTTACCTGGAGTTCGAATAAAAACAAAACAACCTACCCTGTAAACTCTGTGGTTTTAATCCTCCACAGTATATCAGCTTATTCTCCAAGTAAATCTCTCATCCTCAGCACAACAGAAGCAGAAACACAAAGGTTTTTAAGGGAGGATCACAGAGTCTCCCAGAGATCCCTACTGTCAACCAGGCTTCTAAATGGATTATTGCCTACTCCTAGCCACACAAAAACCTAACAGAGCCTTGGACTCACCTTACTAACCTTTAGCAACTCTACACACCAAAGAAAGAGGTCAGCACTCAGCATTAGCAAATGTTCTAGTTTCTGGTGATTTCTGTTAGCAGCCTTGCTAATAATCCTCCAGGGCTCTTCCAGTAATTCTCTCCAGTAAGACTGACACTCAAACCACTCTTCCACAGTAGGCTGCAGAATGCCTAGCAAGCTGGATTTTGCAGAGACAGGAAAACGGGTAGGAATTCCCTGAAAGAATATTTCTTCCTATGCTGACAGCCATCCAGGTACAGCATGCAGGAAAAACAAATGCCAAAAACACTGAGGAGAGAAGGCAGCAGGAGGCTTCTGCATTGTCATTTGTTGTTATCTACCACCAAATACTTAATATAGCAACCTCACAACTACTTAGACCCTGTTTATGCTGTTAAGTCTCTAGATCAGGATGATTAATAGTACTGCTCAGCCAAATAACAACATTTCAGCCTGGTAGGTCTATTTTTGTGATGTAGCAGAACCTTTCCATGCATGATAGCCTTTCCACAGAGAGGGCTTTTTCCAAACAGTTCAAATGCAGTGAGTATCAGGGTGTTGGGTTTTTTTAAAGGATTATAAGCACCAAAATAACTATTCATGTAATTCTCTTATTGGATGTTAGAGGCATATCAGATAAACAAAACTAAGCAAAAAAACCACACCCCACAAGTGGAGGCCTTTTTAGAAAGGGAAAATACTATATAATTACTTTACAACTTAAAAACTTCAGAAAATGAAAATGATAGATAAGTGTCACCTCAGAGTATTACTAAATACTGTTTGGAGATAAATTCAGTTTATTCTAATCTGGGTATTACCAGAAGATTACGGGAGGACAGAGTATCAGATTCACTTTCAATAAAAATGTTGGTGTACGCTTCTGACAGAACCTGTGGTGCTGTCAAAAAAGCAAAGATCAAGAGAGTCAAAAAGTAAATTTCAAGGAAATCAGTGAGACAGACTTCTAACCTATCAACAACAGGAAATTACATGAAGCTTTTTGGGGAAAAAGCAAATGCTTAAGCAAAGAACTCATGGTAGCCTGTTACCAAAAAAAGCAACAAAATGAAGGACTTCAGGACTCTTGCTACTAGGTAGGAAGACTGCAGTTACAGAACCCAAAAAGTTAATGTGAAGATTGGAACACAAAACCCCCAACACAAAAGATTGTACACTAAAACTCATCTGAAAATAATTATATCAGAAGTGATGTTTCCAAAAGAATTTACTTTATTTAGAAAAATCTTCACTAATCCAAATGCAGCAACCACCTTCTTCTAGTTAAAACTTTAAATCTGCTCACTGCAAACCACAGAATCCTACCTTGTTTTTCTGAAGTCACAGGAAAAGAATTTCACCTCTAAACAAGTTAAATAACAACAACTATAATAAATATTTCACTGCCGTTCAAAATAAGGTAGGTCATGATCCCCCCACTCTCAGGAGTCCTCAGTTGTAACACAGAAACAGTATTTTCTCCCTCTTAGAAGTATAAGTCAATTGCAGGATACTACTTAAAAGGTGTGATTGCTCTCTTTTCCTGCCTTGTGATCATGGAACTAAATGACAAGTTGTAGAAATTCATTGATCCAAATGAAAACACTGAGTGTTTGTATTGTTAGCTTTCTGTTGCATCCATGAGCTAATCCAACTCAGTATTGACAAGACTAACAATATCTGAAAGAAAATGGGCAGGAAAGCACCATATGATAATGGAAGGGAAGAAACGAGGCAAAAATCAGAATATCTACATTTGAAGCAGTCCACAATTCATAAAATGGTTTAAGTTGGAAAAGACCCTAAGGCTCACCTAGTCCCATCCCCCCTGCCATGGGCAGGGACACCTTCCACTAGACCAGGCTGCTCAAAGCCCCGTCCAGCCTGGCCTTGAACCCTTCCAGGGAGGGGGCAGCCACAGCTGCTCTGGGCACCCTGGGCCAGCGCCTCACCACCCTCACAGTAAAAAATTTCTTCCTTATAGCTAACCTAAATCTAACCCCTCTCAGTTGAAAACCGTTACCCCCTTGTCCTATCTCTACACTCCCTAATAAAGAGTCCCTCCCCATCTTTGTCCTTGTTGAACTTCATACAGTTCTTGTTAGCCCCCTCTTCCAACCTATACACATCTTCCAGCAGTATGGCTCTCCCTACCCAAGTATCTACATCCCCACTCAGTTTGGTATCATCAGCAAACTTCATCGGAGTACACTTGATCCCATCATCCAGATCACTTACAAAAATATTAATCAGCACTGGGCCCAATATGGATCCCTGCCTGCCCCCCCCACTTGTGACAGGGTGCCAGTTTTAAAAGGAGCTATTTCCCACCACCCCCTGGGTGCAGCCTGGCAGCCAGCTCCCCACCCACTGCACACACCACTTGTCTAGACCATAATGCACCAGCTCCTCTGGGAGGAAGCTGTGGGGAACCATACTGAAAGCCTTAAAGAAACTGAGGTAGACAACATCCACCACTCTCCCCACATCAACTGAGCAGGTTACTTTGCTGTAGAAGGTGATCAGGTTTGTCAAGTATGATTTGCCTTTGGTGAGTCCATGCTGGCTTTTCCCAATCACATGCTTCATCTGACTTGTGGCAGCCCCCAGGAGGATTAATTCCTGAACTCTTCCATGAACTGATGTAAAACTGATTGGCCTATAATCTCCTGGATCCTCCTACAGGCCCTTCTTGTAGACAGGGGGTAACATTAGTCTTCTTCCATTCTTCTGGGACATCGCCCAATCTCTACAGTTTCTCAAAGATTATGGAGAGAAGCCTCACAGTGATGTCAGCCAACTCTATTAACACCCTCGGGTGGGTATTGTCAGGGCCCATTGACTTGTAGGGGTCAAACTCCTATAACAGTTCACATACCAATTCTTCCTTCACTGACAATGGGTCTGTGTTTGCATTCACTTAAGAGGCAGTCAAACTCAGTAGCACTGTGTATTGCAATCTGCAGTGTTTCTGTGAGCAAAGGCAGGACAGGCTGCCTGCCATTGTTTTATATCAAAAGCATACTGTAAGTGATTTTATAGACAGACAAGAGAGTCTGAAACATGGGTCTGAGTAATGCATTTATGTAAAGGGTTATAGATATATGATACATACATTAAAATAGTATTCTTGGAGTAGGTGTTTCTATATTGTCTCCCATTTGAAAAAAGTTTCAAAGATGCAGACTTGCAGTAAATACACACAGCGCCTCAGGCTACATCCTCTGGAGCATACCAAGGCACACACAAAAAAAAAAAGTATCATCAGAACTGAACAGGCCACAGAAAGCTGTAAGCACTTTTGCATGATAATATTTTCTTCCTTAACTGAGTAAGATGCATACTGTTGATGCCACTTACTCAGAAGAGACACTAAGATGCTGTTGCAAGCACTGTTGATTCACCTGCCTAGAGTGTTTCAGCAGGGTCTTTTATAATTGCTCACTTCCACAAATTAGATGTCAAACACGTTTGCCCCATTCATTTAAGAAAACTTCCAGCAGAAGCATTTGAAAGTCTTTCTAATGATAATATAGCAGAGATCCTGGGATTAGTAATTTTCTAGAAAAAGGAGCCTTAAAACATTACCTTTGAATGCCATCTATACCATAATTACAAAGATGCTAGAGTACACGAAGCCCAACTCTAACCAGCATTTCACTGTTAACAAATTAATGCCCAAATGTTCAGGCACACCTTAAAAATGGAGGAATCTTCCACTATGAAAGTGGACGGTATTATTAGTGAGGAATTATATTGAAAGATGGAGTGGAAATCCCAAGAGCATAACATTACCCAGTATGACCTGCTGTCCTTGTGTTCAGCATTCCTGATCTGACCAATTTAACCAGCTAGCCATCCAAGAAAACCAAACCATTTTCTTGGGGACTAACAACCTGAAATTGCTTGGGATGCCAGAGACACAAGTCCTCTTTGCCCAGTGTGCTATCAAACAGCTTCTCAATATATCTAATGGGACATTAGTCAAGGATGAAAGTTTTAAAACAGACATGAGAATTTGGAGCAAGGGCTCCTCCCCTTCAGCAGCAGAAGCTATATATTAGTTTCGCTACCTATTCTTGTTTGATAATGCTGTCTAAGACAATTCCTGTCTTTCAAAAACCTTCTTTGAACCTATCAAGTTATTTCTGAAAAACTCACGGTAGTGAGATTTGGACCATTCATTGGATAATTACAATCTAAGACTGGTGCTTACAAAATACAACTGTGCACATTCATACCAAAGCAATGAATGCACATGCAAATCTCTGAGCACTTAATAAACTGCATCAAAAGCTGCAAATTTATGTCAACAAAAATATTACAGAGGACAATGTTGTGCAAGACCGCTTTAATTGAAAGCCACCTTAATTTTCAGTTTTAAGAATTCATTTGACTAACAAATACATTTTGCATTACAACAGCTAAAGTTCGTAATTATCAGAAATGGGATTACATGTGGACTAAAGCCACGATCTGACTCTTATGCAAACCTTCTGCCCCAGCAAGACAATGTTCCGTCCTTGAGACAAAAAGGCTGATGAAGCTATCCCACTCCTGAACAACATCCTAGAACACAGATCATGTAAAACAGAGTTTGCAATGATTACTGCACAGAGATTTTAATATTTCTTGTTAGGTGAAGACTCCTTAAGGCAGATGCTTAAGGTAACTCATTTTATTTTTCCAGAATGCTCAAGCTTCATCTTATGTAATCAGTACTGCAGTAGTCGATTTGCAGTAATTCCGTCACTTGATGGAACCAAACAACTAGCTAGTTGACATTCTCTGTAACACCATTGTATGTCTAACTAGATACAAATATTTAAGTTTAATTTTACCTTTGGTTTCCAAGAGTATAGATTTTTAAATACCACATAAACCAGGTAACCAGAATTCTCAAGGGAAAACTCTACACAATGTATATGGGTTTATATGCCTCATCTGGTATTAAAGTTAGATTAAAATATAACA
This sequence comes from Tyto alba, assembly GCF_018691265.1. Classification (NCBI taxonomy): domain Eukaryota; kingdom Metazoa; phylum Chordata; class Aves; order Strigiformes; family Tytonidae; genus Tyto; species Tyto alba. The sequence goes on from NW_024881313.1 coordinate 31,753,822, forward strand.
TGAATTCTACTTCACAACAAAAAACATTTAAGACATTTATAAAATACCATCTCAGAAAGCACACTGAGACTACTAAAGTGTTTAGGAATTATAGCAAGACTGGCAAGATTATAATCTATATCAAAAAAGACTCCACAGACAGACTTCTCTCAGACAACAAAGTCTAGAGAGGGCATCTATCTGGAACAATTTATCATGTCACATTATTAACACGTTCTACCATGAATAAAAGCATGGTTCCTTGTGGGATTCATTTAAATAGACATACAGGCATATAAAGCTATTTGAAAAGCCCTGAAACATCCTGTTGAGTTTATAGATACTGCTGCTGGATGACACGGGTCTGCTATAGGTCTGGAGTTGTATTTTCTAGCCCATACAGAAATTATTCAGGCATCTCAGATACCCTAAACAATCTCAAATGTCACCAGATGTACATATGAAGCTCGATATATATAATAGATAGCCTAACTACTTAAGGAGTTGTTTGAACTACTAAACTGCCTGCTGGGTGATGTTACACTGATGATATCCACTCCATCTTTCAATATAATTCCTCACTGATAATCCCTTTCAACATATAACCTGTTCTTGAAGCAAGAATCTGAAATGCCTCTAAACCAAAACTAAGTCAATTCTTTAACAGTCCAGAATCAGTCAAGCATCTATGTCTACACCAAAACACATCAGTTTCTGTTCCTAACAACGCCTGAAGCAGCAGTCTTTAAATTAATCAATATACTTCCATTACCAGTGGTAACACTGTGATCCTTCACTATGAACTGTTAAAATACAGAAAAACAACATCCTTGAAAAATTTACAAGTAAAATACTAACAAAACAATACATGCAACACAAATAAACTAACTGAGGGCAAGCACCATATATAAATTGAGTAGGATATAGTTTAAATATAAAACAAACTTACTGAAATGAGAAATCAATCCCTATATTAAGAGTAAACAGTCAGTTCTAATGTCAAAGAACAGTCAAAGACTAGAAGCAGCATATGGTACAGAGTGCTGAATACCAGTTAACCAGACGTTGACATTCCAAGGCAGTACTTTGCAATACAAAGAGTGGCACCACACAGGAAGCATCACTACTTCTTTTCTTCCTGTAATACGTATTACCATCCATCTATATTTCAGACACTGAAAACTATCACTGGAAAAGCTCACTAGGAGAAAGAAGATTCTGCTGTAACAAGGTGTCACAGAAAGCAAGCCCACATGTCTCAAGAGTTAATCATCTGTCATATTATCAGATCAAGTTTTAAAAAGTACTAGCCTTCATGCACCCTTATTTTTATAAAGAATTTGCCAGAAAATCAGTGAAGAGAAATTGTGACTGGCTGAGTTAATTGCAGTGCAACACACAGCACATACTAACTTTACTCCACTTGGAAGCGTTCAGAGCTGTCTTCATCTGTATTATAATTTTTCATTTGAAAAGTCTGAAGGGACTCATCAGTTAAAAATCACCGCAGAAGTCTTCATACACTCTCCTCTTTTCTACAGATGAATAAAGATACCTCTGTTTATGAAGAAAACTTTCTGTAACTGCAGTAGCTGTGCAGCATAGGTCAGTGGAGTTTAACATACTCAATTCATAGCACAATTTTAGAAATTCTTCACATCCATAAATTTACAGGGATTATGCATTTCAATGCTGTTCTGTATATCCTGATTGCTATTGAATATGTATAGAGTCCCACCTGCATTCTGTGGGCTTCACTACATGCCACTTCAAACTGTATAAAAGGTGCAAACTTTTCAAATGATTTATTCAATTTTCATCTTTGATTCCACTAGCGTACATTTTTAGAAAGCATGACCTCAGTCCTTATTCAGTTGCTTATAAAACCAATTATAACCTGAGTAGCTCCTTAAAAAGTCACTAGTTCTGCAGAAAACTCATCAACAAGTTGAAAACTCCTCATTTTTAGAAGATATATTCCCTTATTCTTCAGGACAGAAGCTGCCCCACCAGTGTTTCAACACAGCAGAATCTACAAGGCTTCTAGTTCACCAACACAGATACTCATGTTATGCACACAATTCTACTGCTTTCTTTTGGTTTTACTAAATGCACTACATTCAGCTGAAAGTACCCATATTTTCATGTTGTACTACCTTAAACAGTCACATAAACGCAGAGATTGTTGCAAACACTTTTTATAGAAAGCTGTGGAAAAAATATTTTGATTTACACTTTCCCATAATAGAGAAAGTCTTAGGCATCTTAAAGCCAAAAAAAAGTTACAAAGGTGCTCACTTTGAAGCCTTCCGACAATAAAAAAATTACAAGAGCTTTTACTCAAAATCCAAAACTCAACACAGGTTTGAAGACTCTGATCACTAACACTGCAACTATCCACATAAAGTGGAGGCAACTTTGAAACAATTACTTTTCATCAACTGAAGTATACATACAGTGCCAGAAGGTTACTATGCAAGAAGTGAATCCTGTGCCGCATTACTCGTATCTTAAAGTTGGTAATGACAGTGATCAATACATGAAGTAGATAACCTGCATTTCAATAAATAAATAAATAAAGGTGTTAAGCAGGGGGAGAATGTTTTTGGAAACATGCCTTGATGTCACCAGTGAAGAGGCATGTTGTTAAGTCCAACTGTTTCCACAGGGTAAGATGTATCACTATTCCTCTCCAGGAGAGGCCAAAGTAGCTGCAATATCCCAGGAAAACTTTGGCAGTAGTGGTCCCTCAATTGGATAAGTTAGATATGCACTATGTTGTACAGCTCTCTTTCTAAGGAATCCAAATGCTAAATTCTCAGGTTCTTTTTAAGCCCATGACTATTTAACATGCAGAACTTAATTTCATGGCTTTAAGGTTAGTCACGAACACTGACATTTTTAGAGACAGCAAGTTAAACATCAGCTAGTACTGATGAAGTAAATACAGCCAAAATCAAACAGAACTTATGTCAGTCTCCCAGTAGCTAGAACATGCCTTACCTATATGTTTTATAACTATAAAGACAGTTGATTGGGAACTATTTCATTTAAAGTATCTTAGATTAAAAAATAAACAAAAGAGCTAAGCACTCTCTCCGAGCTCCTCCTCGCTAGCTTCCTATCCAACACCCTGCACAGATTTTTCTTAAGTTTTCTACCACTCAGTCACAAAATGGCTGAGATTGGCAGGGGCCTCGAAGTCATCTGGTCCAAACCCCTGGCTCAAGCAGGGCCACCCATGTCCAGACAGCTCCTGAGTATCTCCAAACATGGGAGATTCCACAACCTCTCCGGGAAACCTGCTCCAATGCTGAGTCACTCTCACAGTAGAATAGTGTTACCTTCAGTTCAGGCAGAACCTCATGTACTTTCATTTGTGCCCACTGCCTCTTGTTCTGCCACTGGGCACCGCTCACAACAGCCTAGTTCCACTTTCTTTACACCCTCCCTTCACATATACATTGATGAGACCCTCACCCTGAGCTTTCTCTTTACTGAACAATTCCAGCAATTCTTTCAGCCTTTTCCTCATGTGAGAGAAGCTCCAGTCCCTTAATTGTCTTAGTGGCCCTCCACAGGACACTCTACCCACTAGCTCTGTTCCTTGTACTGGGAAGGCCAGAACTGGACACAGTACTCCAGATGTGGCCTAACCAGTGCTGAGCATGCTTCCCAACTAAACTGAAATCCTCGTCTAGGGCAGTGAAGAAGTTGAATATTCCCAGTTCAGTCCCTGTTTCACTCATCAGTATTTTGCTAGATGCTGACTCCAATCTGCCCTTCACTACCTCTGCTGATTTCCCACAGGGTCTAATTGATCAAGTTCTGCTGCTCATTCTCTACCAGATTCTTCCTCTACCTACTCATCTAATTCATCAACTAACATTCTACTGAGTTCAAACTCTAACCTTTCAACCCTTATTCTATTCCTTCATTAGAGTCATCCAACAACTGATGATCCCTGAATAGCAAACTAGAGAAAGATGTAATTAAAATCTGAGCTGAATTAGCCCCTTAACACTGCCAAAGATAAAAAATTACCTTTCAAAATATTAAAACATCTACATACATTATTATAGAGATTAATCAATATCAAGGCACTGAATAGGAAGAGTGTTTTGTTTTTCAAGTGCATTTCTTGCAGTTTTCACTATGGGACTTTTTACTTTCTCTAAACACCGAACACAGGATCTGTCCTGCTTTATAGGTCATGGCATTGTGCAGCAGAACATACACAGAGAGATTGAGTAAGAACTCTACCACCTCTGAAAAGACCTTTAATACACTACAGCAATGAACAGCACAAGACAAAAGACCATCAGCACTATGGTTAAAAGACTGACAAATTCATCACATAATTGCTTCCTTTAAATGAAGCATCCAGGCTTCAAGAACTATTTAAGTTGTCTGAGCCTTTAGGAGCTCTATCCCCCAAGCAAACACGTGACATTAATTTGGGAGAGTGTCTAGATTATGTATGCAGCTGTTCTTATTTTGAAGCAAGAAAATTCATTCCTTGGATGATACAAGTTCACACTGAGAGCGACACTGTAACAGTAACAGCTAACCTGTCCAGTTCAGAAGCTCTCAAAGCTACATTAAATATTTACAGATCAAAAGAGATCAAATTTAACAGACTAAGTTCACTCGGTCAAATTCTCAAGAGAGAATTCCAGTGTATACTTTTTCTGTTGAACGTTAGTTCCTTCCAACCTACAGAGACATAGCAACCATTATTTTTATGTTGTTGGTTTTTTGTTGTTGTTTTGTTTGTTTGTTTGTTTGGGGTTTGGTTGTGGTTTTTTTGTTGTTGTTTGGGTTTTTGTGTTTTTTTTTTGTTTGTTTGTTTGTTTTTTTGTTTTTTTTCTAAACCAGGCCTTCCAACAAAACATGAACTGGCAAGCCATATCTGTTCTGTACTATCAAATCAACCAAGAAGAAACGTACAGGAAACAAACATTTTAAATATAATACAAAATACCAATTGTTTACCTCCAGTCTTCAGAGCTATTTCTAATAAAGCTGTATTAGTTATGTTTATTTTGTAAGAGTAAAATTCTAGACACACTTTATATACACATAACTAAGACCAGCAAATTACTTACCAAAGAAGTCAAATGAAAAGGGGTCCCTTCCACCAAAAAACTCCCTAAAGACATCTTCTGGGTTACGGAATGTAAATCCAAATCCAAATGGATTATCATGATGATTTCCACCTGCAAAAAGAAGTTCAATTTCAATTACCCTCACACATTCTTACTAACAAGAATGTTCAGACCTATATGGTATTTGAATCATTTAAAACCATGCGCACGTTTCTAAAATTTCCGTTTCCATTTCAGTTATCACTGAAGTTAAGTACACACAATACTTTCTGTAATTAATTCTCTTTTCTCTATTTCCAGATATCAGTAATACAATTTTTTTGGTTGTTGTAAAAGGTAAAAACAACTGTAATTTCAATTTTCAGAAGATTACATTTTAGACTTTAGTATAGGTATTTCCAGATTCCTCTCTTAAAAAGAAAGGAAATGGCTTTCCATCAGAATATAGAAAGCAAAGAACTTTTAAGTTGTCAACATACCTCCGCCTCCATTTATTAAGCCTTCTTTTCCATATCTGTCATAGATGTCACGTTTTTTAGCTACAATGAGAAGTCATACATCATGTCAGTAAATAGGCACATTGAATTTGAAAAAAGCCAAAAAGACACTAACTGTTATTCTCGGCTTAACATCTTCTCAAAGCTAGTTTAAGAAAGTTCTGGCATGTAACTGGTGAACATTTATGCTGAGGATTGCTGAAGTAATTTAGGTTCAGAAAGAACAGAGACTAAACTGTAGACTTATTAGCATTTAGTTGTAGAAGCTCAGGTTCTGTTGTATCAGAAAAAATCTGGTAAAAGGACAAACTTCACAATCAAGTTTACCTTTAAGAAGAATACCTCAGTTTTCATCTTTATACAGGTACCACTGAAAGCTTTAGGATGTAAAGGACCTCTGGAATTCAACCTTCTCCTCCAAGTAAGTCTAATCTCAAAGTTGGTTAAAACTCTCCTGGATAAAGCCCTGATCTCATCAATCTCCAAGAAAAGAAGATTCCACAGTCTCTCTGGAAAACAGTCCCAGTGCTCAAGCATTCTCATTGTCTCACCTACTATCCAACTGGAATTTTTCTTGTTGCAAATCTTGACCATTACCCCTTTTCCTTTTATTGCACAAGACCATGCCTATTGTAACAAGTTATGAGAATGAAAGGACAGTGTTTGTATGAGTGACTGCAAACCCCCTCAAATTAATTATAACAACTTCTAGTTTAATATTGGGGAATGAAGTGATGTTGAAAAAATGCTATGGACGGATTTGACAAAATGCTTTCTCTCTATTATTTTCAGAAAGCATGGAATGGCTATTTCTTAATTTCATTGCAGACCAGCCTTCCACTATCCATAAGAAAAGGGAGAAAAAATAACTACTACATAAGATCAGACCGCACTCTTGGTACCAGAAGGGAATCTGAAGATCTTAGAGAGGCAGGCAGCTTATTTATTCTGGCACTGGTGTGAAAGCATCAGCCAAAAACCAGCCAGGGCATCTGATTTTAGACTCTTCATATTAACATGCTATTCCCACTGGAATCTCTTCAGTGAAAGATGTTCTTGAAATTTAAATAGCATCACTGAAAGAACATGCAGTTACCTCAAACAGCTGCTGAAAAGTAAAATACTTCTGACTAAGGGGAATTAAAATTTTATATACTGCTTCTCATCTCCAAATAATGGAAACCTGCAATAGGTTCACACACACACATATATCCCCAGCAAAGCTTGGTACAATATCCGTATTGTCTCTCTAGAAAGATATTTTTAAAGAAAGGAGGTTAACCTACCCACTGATGTAAAAAGACCAAAGCAGTAAGGCAGACAAACTGTCAGAAGGAGCAGGAAACAGTGAGGAAGACCTGAGGGCTCACAAAGCCCAAAGTTCAGCTTGAAAAATTTAATATTCTTGAAATCACAAGGGAAGTGTGTTCTACGATCACCCAATTTCAGTATTCTTTGCTTATGTAACGCCTTACAAAACTATTCTTCTGCCAAAAATCTGTCTTCATTCAAGCCTGTAATGGTGTCAGAAAATTTAATTAAGTCTGAAGAACAGTAAATTGCATCTCAACCACGGGGCTCAGGATTCAGATAACCCTGCTGCACAAATGATTGTTAAGACACCGGTAACTTAGGATTTGGTCTAGGTCCAAAAACAGGCAGCATTTTTAGATGCTCTAAAACTCTAGCAGTGTACTGTTTCTGAAGAACTTACAGATCTGTAAAACAACCAGATCAGTATCCTATTTTTATCTTGCTCATAAAATTTGCTCAAGACGGTTAAATTACTCCAGAAGACAAGTGTACAATGACCTGCCCATAAATTAAGTTCTGTTTCTCTCATGTCAATTAAGCACCAAAACCAAACAAAGAAACAGTGTACAAGACCAAAGCTTGATAAACCAGGTCAAATTCTGAGAGTTAATCTAGATGCTGCTAGTGCTTTAAATATAGCTTTCCCATGCTCACTGGTTTCAGGTGAAATCAAGGACACTTCAGAAATAGCACATAGACAGCTGCAGTCAATTACAAGGGAAAAATCACTTTGTTATGATTCAGGCTCCTTTTGCCAGAACACTAATAAAAGTTAATGATACTTTTCAGGCAAAAAGATACGGGTGAATTATAAGCTGAATTCCTGCATAACATGCGTCAGGCTAAGCAACTGTTTCAGAAGAATTCAAACACTCCCCTCAGTATCACAGTGACTGAATTTATGGAATTCTCCTAAACACAATCCAAATTTCCAGCACGGTTTATAGTATGCTTTGGCTTTATCAAGACTAGTTTGTTACAAGGACTAAGAGCAGTAGATAATTCAGAGTTTGACTAGCCTGATACCTACTGGATAAACACAGTAATTCCCCTATACTGATGGTAACATTGACATTACCTCCTAAGATAAAATGGATCTTGGTATCCATAGATATCTCTTCAGAAATTTCTGAAAAACATATGATTCCTGGCAAACATATGATTTCAATTTCCAGAAGAAAACTGGTTTGATTACTCATCTAGAGAGATCATGATTACTAATCTAGAGAGATCCTGAATTTTTTTTTCCAAAGTTTCTGCATATTCTGTCTTATCTGCAAGCTTCTTTTACTCTCTTTTCTTCTGAAAATTAAGTAGTAGAGTTAGATGGCAAACCAAAGTTACAATATCCCTTTAAAGCATCATATATTAGCATTTTCAGTCTGATACCCACACTAGAGCCCTGCAGTTCAAGAGCCCTTTTAAAATACCTACCATCTGACAAAACTTCATAGGCTTCAGCTACTTGTTTAAATTGCCGTTCTGCCTCTTCTTTATTGTCTGGATTTTTATCAGGGTGCCATTTTAATGCCAGTTTACGGTACCTAAATGGAAGGAAAACAAAGAATATTTTACTCTGAAATGAAGGAATATGCCATACAGATAAACACAAAATGTTTCAAACATGTTGTCAGGAATTAAAATACTTAGAGATTTCCCTGTGGTTTGTGTGTCACATCTTGACCAGTACCAACAGATTCTGCAGGTACACAAAGAACCATCTACTCAGATTTGCCTTTTTTTTTTTTTTAAAAAAAAGGAAGAAGTAGGTTTGGGGGTTTTAGTTATTTTGAGATTATTCTTGTGCATTTCTGATGATCAACATCTGGCAGGTCCAAGCACAATATTCCATAACATTTCTGCTATGGGCTCCTTACAGCTCCATAGTTATTCAATACTATAACCAACCATAGGAAGCATCAAGAGTATTCTGGTACAGACAAAGATGACAGAGCTTTAAGAGCACCCTGATACCAACACTGTAGCAGTATCCTGACATCACTGGCTTCTTTGACTGCTACACTTGCACACAATTCCTATTCTCAACCAAAGTACTTCAGGCAAAGTGTTCATAACTAAAGAGGCAAAGCTAAACTTGCACTTAGCATGATTTGGAGATCGATTTCAGAGTCATACAAGATCACAGTTCCAACATTTGAGTTGACAAAGTAGTTCTTTTGCAAATTGGTGCACATGCAAGGGAGGAAAAAAGAAACATAAATCAAACTTCCATGCACCAGTGCAATTTGATTAAGCAAGCTCAGGCACCTAGAAGGCAGGAGAGAAACACAGTATTTCCAAGTCTATTGAAACTGTAATTTATTGTCAAACAGTTTCAGTATACTAGAAATGTGTACTACAGAAACATTTCCTCCCAATTGTTTGTGGAAAACTAAATGGTATCTTTTGAAAATGTTGGAAACACCTACCTTAAAACAGCACATAAACAGTAAATATAAACAAAGAACTGTATTTAATGCCTTTGAACACTCTTAATTTAAACAGTGGGGTTTTTTTTAATAGTAGCTGATGTTTAGTCCACCAAAATCTAGGCACAGAAACCAGAACACATGTTAAGAAAGAGCTAGTATCCAGGAAAGCAGTATGCCAAATACTTGTTAATAACTTTGAAAAAGCACCTCTGCAAATGGAGGGGAAGACTAGTTACTGCAATTCAGCCACAAAAGAAGGGGCTGTCACTACCTGTACCGTAACAAGTTTGGAGGCACACTTGTACAGAGATGTATTTAACAGTGATCAAAAAACAGTGACTAATGGCATTTTCATTTTAGCAGTACTCAAGATTCTTATCCCAATTTCATAAAAATGAGAAAATGCCTTTTCTTCAGAACACTGAATATTTATCTGTTAGCAAAGGCATCACCTCAGGTGACCACTACGCATCCTAGTATTGACAACAAAGTGAGAAACCACGTGATTATATTTGTTCCTTAAAATATATGTATCTTATATATAAACCATACATACACAGCAGTGATACTTACGCTTTTTTAATATCTTCTGCTGAGGCATGCTTTTGCACTCCCAGAACTTCATAGTAATCCACCATGTTTCAGTAGTTGTCTTGTTAACAACAGCTGAGTCTTTCAAGTCCTGTAACAACAAGAACTTGTAAATGAAGCTTGCCCAGTAACGCTACTTCATAAAAGTCAGGTAGGAGCCTGGCATCTTCCAGTACCAAATCTGATCTGAGAGCTGCTTGCTTTTAGAAATTTGAATGTTCCAAACCCCCCAAAATAAAAATGCTTGACTTTAGGTCGACAGTTCAAACAATTACTTTGATTCTGATTTTTATGTTCTTTAATCGCACTGAAACAGTGAGGACATAGGTAAACAGCAGGTTCCTGAATCAAATTAGAGTGAAAAACTAGATTTAATCAGTATATTAAGAAAAGTATGTGCAGTGTGTCACCATTTTGATATATATATTAATAACTCTGAATGCAAAAGAAACCACATCTAATGTTCACTTTATGTCATCTCTGCCACCTATGTCATGTCGTAAGTACATATAAGCATAAACAAAGGGCCATATCTTTCACATCTACTGTTCAGAATATTACTTCTGCTGAGACGCTCCCTTCAAAAAAGCAATGTATATGCAGGTCTTAGTAATCTGAAATTCCAGCTATAGTTTCCCATAAGCCCTTCCTGTACTCAAGTCTTGACAGAAAATTCACATATTGCCAAAGCTACTGAATTCCATTTACTTCCTTTATGCTTACCAACACAAAGTACATAGCCAGGCAAGATTTCTCAAACTGCACAGCTAACTAACCAATTCAAGCAGAGAGATACCTTGTGTTTCTTAGTATAAGAGAATGAAGTTTTCACAAGAGTCCTAAGAAACCTACAAGCTAAAAGAAAAAGCATTTGCCCTACTCATTTTAAATACTGACAGTTTTTTGTCAATATCAGAGAATAGTTACAAGAAACAGTTATACTAACCATTACTTCAACAAAATGACCGCTAAGATTAAAGAACCTTTCTAAAAATTTAAAGAACATTTAATCTCTTCATGCAGTCTTCTTTCTCCCAACCACTATAACAAGTCTCCATTCTAGCAAAACTTCCAACCACCTTTCCATCCTACCACTGCTACTGGTTCATTCCAAGTTTTACGAACGAGGCAACACTGACCTTTTCAATGAGTTACCAACTTGTTGCAGTCACCCAAATATACTTAGAATAAAACAACACAGCAATGTATTAGTCACATTTTCATGTTCCTTCACATAAATGCTGAAAGACCCAAGCATAATATAGTCCAGTGAAATACAATGAAGTTAATTTATTGTACTAGGATTACATGTATCCTTCAACATCCTGAGATATAACCATTAAAGAAAGACTGCCTTTTAAAATAAATTGATACATCTTCAAAATACGTTGCTGCTGCAGGTTAAAGCTCACTTAACTTTAACTAAGGATGTGGTTACACAAACATTTCCTCAAATGGCAAAAACAGCTTAAGAGATACCCTGTCACACTGCCTCCCCCTCCTAATTACTTACAGAAGCAAATGTATTGGAGGAGCTACATGTTTTTAAAACTTGTGCGGTTTTAGCAATCCAGTTAACCATACAGTCCCACAAACGCAAAATTAAAGCATAACAGGTAAGCAAACCTCTAATTGACCTTGCCCTTTAAAGAAACCTCCACACTGAAAACAAAAAAGTAAGGGTATAGTTAATATTGTGACCAACTCCAAGGGAAGCTGGGAGGCACACATTAAAATGAACATTAAAAATACCAATACTAATACAGTAATGGCAGAGATCAATATGTAAACATACAGATTACCAATAATATCCCAGAATATTAGCTATCAACTAGCCTTACTAGTTTTTCTGTTTCCCAAACAACGATTAGAAGACCAGCTCTATGAATACGCAAGTGTGGAGCAAGGTTAGCATTGGTTAACTATGTCAAATCCCATAACCAATCCTTATGAGTAATAGCATATATGGAACATATAGTTTACAGAAAGAAATCAGGTGGTGGGGGAGAAATCTAGTATGAGTCAAGCTCCAAGCTAGATGTCAGAGCCCCTCCTAAGAAGATATAATAGCCTAAAACCAGTGAGCTCACAGCAGGAAGCCACAACACGACTACATACCATATTGCTAAGTGTTTTTCTTCATATTCTCCTTTTTTTTTTTTTTCATAAATACTAGACTTGCATTAGAAGTCCTCTCAATTTAGGCAGGTATCTTAAAGGGAAAATTCAAAACTCTAGCTTCTAGCTAGAATAAGCAGGTAGGAAAAGCAACTTAGATGTAAAAAAAAAAAATCACATCTTTTCCTAGAAACTCTGTGCACATTGGTAATCATATTGATTTCAACATATATTTCTTGAAACACTTTAGCTGTTTAAATACACTGCTGCAGTGCTGCAAGTTCAGACTCAATACACAGACCAATATATCCTAAATAACAGATGCCTGAAGTTGGGACCAAACATGAGTGCTGAGGCAACATGACCAGCTCTTAATAGATTACTCTGACCCTAAAAAGCAACTCCTCCAAGAACAGAGGAATTGTTTGTTTCAAATAAATGTCTGAGGCTTGCATACTGGTTCTTTTGTGAGAGTGTTATTGCTCAGTTTTTACTGGCCACTAATATAAAGTCTAGAATTAAGACAAGCCAGCAGCTCTCTAAAGAAAATAAATTGCTTATGTTACCCTTTTCTTAATCAAACATTCCTGTGACAGTAAGAGTTCATCTCCAATTAATCATTATTTCTATCTGCTAGTTACCATAAAACATAAACTGCACTGATACAATTTTAGGTATCATAGGAACTTTTCTTTTGTCTGCAGAAGGGTTTTAGTAATATTTACATTAAAAACAAATTCATCTGCAGCTTTTTTTTTTTTGTCCAGCTTAAGCAAAACATGCAAAAATATTAAACCACATCAGCTAATATTTATCATCTAAGAAATACTGGGATTTTTGCTCAACATCCAGTGAGATAAAAAAAAAAAAAACAAAAAAAAACAAAAACACACACCCCCCAAACCAAAATACATCACCACAAATCACAACACAAAAAAAATTTAACAGAACTCTAACCCAATACTCACAAACTAGAAAAGACTTCTGTCTCCAGTCTTTCCAGTAAAAAAGTACTTAAAATATTCACTCAAGAAAACAACCACCATCAATTTATAACAAAATGGAAAACTGTTGACCATCAACTTAGAACAAAAATGAAAATGGATGATTAAAAAAATAAAATCAGTAGTTTTACAGCTAGTGGGAACCCACAGGTTAAAAATGCCTAGAAATTTCAAAAAAGCAAACCATATACCTTCCTGCAAAATGAAAAGCAAGAATACTAAACTGTCCTAACCAAAATGACATGACAAAAATCTTCTTTAAACCCCAAATCTGTCAAACAATTTGTCTCCAAATACAGAAGCAAGGCTCATTAAGTAGGCACTTAAGGTTTTTTTCCAAAGCCATGAGGAAGCCAACCCACATTAGCTAATTTCCCAACTCCAACCACAGAAAATCTTCAAAGTCTCAGAAGAGACAACAAGCAAAACAACTCCAGATTAAAGAAGTTGTTTCACGGCCTTCATGTTTCCTTGCAAAAAATCTACAGTTACTTGTGTTCATAATTGCCCTATGTTTATAGAATGCTATCAGCTACTCTGACTCCTCCTTTGGAGCATGAACAAGTCAAACATCCAAATGCTTATATGAGCCAAAAGTTTTCATAGCTTATAGGTTTCTCAGTTATCACAGGAGAAGTTGGCTTTGTTCTAGTTTATGGAGCAGAAGCCCTGAATGCTCACACTGAGCCAAGGCAAGAGACAGGAGTACATGACCGGGCTTGAGACCTCTCTCTTACAGCACAGCCCAAAGCTAGATCAGTTTAGCTATCTTGAAACCCAGCTCATAAACTCTTTACAGCCAAGTCCTCGACTACATAAAAGGCATGAGAAGAATTACAGAAGATAGATATGTAGAGAGCTATAAACTTTTACAGATCAGATAACAAAGAAAAAAAAAAAAAAAAAAAGGGCAGACACACAAACTGCAGAGGTGACAAAGCAGCACCCCTAACTAAATACAGAAGGGAGAAAGGTATCCAAACAAGAATTTCTGAAATCAGTCAGGAGGGAATTCAGACAGCAAGGGGCATGTGACCTTTGCAGTCAGCCTAGTCAGAAAAAGTTATCTATTTCTGGCCATGAAGCAATGGGGCAGCTTGGAGTCCTGAAAGATGCCAGAATAGCTCAAGCTTAGTGACTGGTGCAGTCACCTGGGTGGAGAGAGATGGAGTTCCAAATTCCTGATTCATGCAATTCACAGAAGCAGCCAGTCATCAACACCCTGTGCAAGCTGCACAGCCATCCAATTTCTAGTACCTGCCTGCTTTCTATGAACGTACCTGAAGGACTGCATCCTGCTGGCAGCACAGGAAAAATAAATACTCTGTTCTGAATCCCCATTCAGCTTGAGCTTGCGTCTGACCTACTTCAACAGCAACTGAGCAATATAGAGATGTCTCTGGTATGTTAATAGATGATGCAAACACTTGAGGATGTTTGGGGATTGCAATCTATGACTAAGAAAACACAATTTTTCACATTCCAGTAATTTTATTAGAAAGCAGTATGTCAGCTGGACCTGATGAAATTTTACACTGCTTCAAAGGATAAGCAAGACTAACAGTAACATTAACACTGTTGTGGATCCAGGACCATACAAAGAATACCAAGCAACAGACACACACTTCCAAATTTTTCTAGTGTTCCTTCATTTGATTTCTACATAGCTAATACACCTTTGCTAAGCTTTTTATTATTTACAGTAAATTCAGAGACTTGTACAAATATTTCCAGTCTTAAAGTAACAAACTTCAGATGACCTTCAGTCACTTCATTTGCTCACAAGCTACAGGTTTCAAATGCAATTCATGAATTGTAATTACCTGCCTGTATCTTTCCAAGTTACCCATCTAAAAGAAGGGTAAATAAGAATCAATCATAAAGCACTATTTGCTAAAGCTTCCGAAACGCATTTGTATCAGTGGCCCAAGGAGTTCTCACTGGCTTGAAGATGTCACTTCCTTTAACACACAGATACTGGTTGTAGAAGCTGCCTTCTGGTGTCATTCTGCAGCCTAACCAAAAGACAAATCTCACACCGCAACTCTTCATAATGGAGCACCACTCGGACAATAATCAAATGCATTTTACCTAGTACAACTTGACAACACAGTAAGTTACACAAGTCCTAGAACCTTGGCCAATCCCAATTTCTTTGTCAGTTCTAGCAACAATAGCTGGGATGTGCCACACATAACTGAACTGAGACCATGACCTAGTCTTGTGGCTGTACTAGCAAAGGTCCACTGTGCTAGCACCGAAAAAGTGCTAACAAAAACACCCACACTGTATACCAGAAAATCGTTTTCTAAGAGGAAGTTTAAGAATCCTAAGGAATCAAAATAAAGTTATTTTAATTCTTCTGAGTGCAATAATATAGAGCAATAAAACTCATATAAAGTTTGTGATTAATTTATATGACAAATACATTTTAAAATGCACCAACATTAAATTTTTCTTCTTACTGATATATGCATAGTGTGGGACAGGCTAAGGTATATTAAAAACCTCAGTATTTTTAACCTCTACTTAAGCTTAGAAAAGCTGTCACAGTTTAACTTCACAGGTTCCTGAAATGTATCGCTTCGTGGAAAAATGTAAATTTACCGTATAATTAAAGTTAATAAAATGTACCTAAATAGTAATGTTTATACTCATTACATTAATGGTACCACAGCATCCCCATGAGATGAATCCAGTAAAATGAGCATTCCGAAAAGCTTAGTTTAACCTCATGTTTACATCAAACATCCTGTTTCTGTTAGAAAACAGAGTGGATTTGAATACAGTGATTATTATATGAGAGGATGCAGTTTATACAGGGGCAAGGTATCTAGGCCGACTGCTTTACCTTGCAGTTCAAGTTCTATTTAAAAATAAAACAACAACAAAAACCCACCACAACCAAAAAAAAAGAGCCACCTGTACAAGGCTCCCTCACCCCTCAAAGTGAGAAGTTAAAGAACCCTGTCCATTGTCCATTCCTCTCCTCCCCAAGGGGAGCAAGACACAGCTGCAGCAATAACTACCAGACTTTCTGGTCTGTATTACTGCCTGGCACATGGAGAACCTTGTAGAGGGCAACAAGTAAGAAACCATTAAAAAACAATTAACCTGCCACAAACGGAAACAGAAGCAATCTAAAATCTTCATATGTGAAAGAAAGATAAACTAGCTACCAAGAACTGGATAAGGAAGTAGATCAGTGAGCAGGCTATCAGTGAATAGGCTATCCTTACACCCTTGGCTGATACTCTGTTGCTTATCTATCTGATCTATGAGCATGCCTTAAATCAAGGGGTACTTATTCATGATCTCTCCTTAAAGCAGAGGGGCATTTTTCCAAAACACAACTACACAGGTGTCCAAATTTGGAATTGTGTCATACAGATATCTGGAACACTGGCACCCTCCTAAAACTAACCATAAAAGGCTATTTTATACAAAGTAAAAATATTCCTAACTCATTTTTAAAAATGTATGATCTGTGTTTGATTAAGCGATTAAAAACAACGAAAGCCTCAACTGGCAAAGATCAGGTCCAGAAAGTTTCAGCCAAATAATCACATGCAACCAGACGATCCTTCAGGGAAAAGAAAATAAAGTTTCTACACACTTCCTCTGAAGTAGTTTTCAGAGGCATAATTTTACTTAAACCAACCATCAGTTTCTTTTTCAGAACAGCGACACGCTCATAGATTCAGACTACATTTTAACAGAAAATAATTTCTTCTAATCAAAAGAATTAACTAAGTTTTGACAAAAAATGGCTGCAATGTAGCTACAAATGGCTTCAGACCTATTATATGAGCTTTAAGATCCTTGTTAAGTGCTGAGTCCTTGCTAATACCAAGGAGATTTCAATACTTACTCAGAACAAATAGAAAACATAAATGAAACCTACAAGTAACTGCAGAAGTGAAACTCATATGCATTATTTCTTCCCTATCAGTTAAATAAACAGAAGCAGAATAATGCTTTCATTAAATCTAAATTTAAGAAAAATCTAACATCCATTCAAATGTAGTATTTCACCCAAAAGCAAAGCAAATGTAATTTAAACATACCAATATAATCAGCTACAGTTTTAATTTAAATCTATCTTGAAATAAACAGTCATCATATGTACCATCAAACAAGTTTTGACAGAGCTAAATAATTTCTCACTAATCCTTCCACTCCTTGAATAAATCAAGACAAAGGAAAAGCTGTTGACAGAAACATTTTCAGGACACAACTGATGAGGTTCTTCATAAATGCTATTATAGAAATGGAGCACTTCCTACCTAAGGAGCAAAACACTAGAATATTAAACCTCACACACCTAAGTTGAAAATTAAGGCAATACATTCCCGTCAAAAAATCACTATTTATATGGTAAGAAACAGATGGTCCGCTCAAGTCTGGAAGTCCAGTGTACTGACATGATGGAGATGCACTATGCTCTACAGCCAGCAGCACAGGAGCAGAACCCAGCTAACACGGGTGGCTGCACTCACTGCCCAACCTGATGTGACATTTCAGTCAATTCCTGGCTAGAACTTCAATGCCTCGGGACTCACAGTAAAACACAATCATCGCTCCCATCCCACTCGACCTCAGCTCAAAGACCTAACTGCACCCATGTACAGAAGCAGGGGTTCTGAAAGTTTTACAGTTTAAAAAACATAAACAGAATGGAACAAAACACCAGGTATTTCTTTCCTCAGTACAGTCCAAATACTATTAGAAACTCATATATCCTTGTTATTGGGATGATAATTTAACAATCTCCTCTCTCTCCATGCACATTCCAAAACTTCAAGTGGATGAAAGAAAAAGTACACTAGTAATTAAAATATCTATTAAACAATAAACACATTATCCCTCCAACTTAAAATTCTGTGTTACACAAAAGTGAAGCCTTACAACCTTTCTTCCAAAGTCCTGCCAAGATGAATTAGCAAACTGCATCAACCTCAGAAAGACAGAAGAAAATACTAGAGAGAAAACCTGTTTTGGTGAGAGCGTGCTGTAGTCAGAAAGCACAAGTGCTAAAAAGGCAAATCTGATGGAGAATAAGGGGAACTTTGCAGTTAACAGATAAAGAAATTATTATTAACATTGCAGTTTAAACAGCACTGCCAGTAAAAATAGCAATTTAAATTTTCCCTCCAATATCCGAGATTATTTAAGAAAATTTAATCCTAAACTATCTTCCATTTCCAACGGTCTCTTGTTCTCCACTTAAAAGAAAACGTGAGAGCCAAGAGGGGGAAGTAAAGTTAGACCAGAACTGTGTACTAGATTAGCATTTTGGTTGCTTAAAATACCATAAAAAAAGTAATCACAGAGACAAGATCTGTAAATACATTTACTCACTGGTCCAAACAAATCTTCTTTAACAACATAATCCAGCAAACTAAATGGTAGTTGAACCACCAGGCTCTTGATCATCTGCTGAACATAAAAGCCCTCCTAACCAGAGTACAAGGATTTCCAAGGAGTAAACAAAACTAAGGTCAGCTGGCAGCAGTAACTGCAACCTCAGAGGACCAGAAAGGCATAGCCTCCTTTCATTCCAGCTGTTCCCTCTGTGCCAACACCTTGTTCTTATCACTTTTTGACACTTTATATCCTAGAAACTCACAGCTTGATCACTGATTGACTATGCAATGTCACAAGCTTAGCCATTTGCACATTAGCATTGTCATAAATTTAGCTTCTATGGTGTTACTGTGCCCAGATAAGAACCAAACAAGTAGTTTATTATTATCGGAATTCAAAACAAGTTTCCTCAGTATTTTCAATCTTTTCTAATGCCTTCACTAGAATGGCTGAAGCTTGCAGCACAGGTTTTACAGCAGCCAAGGAGAGCTCTGACAACAGAACTGCAACACAGTATACAGTGTTGCTGCAAACAGGAATACTGATCATAAATAACTTTACTTCGCAACTCACTGCCCTTTCCTAAATCCATCAAAAACTGACAACAAACTACCTTCCTTACCCGCCAGTGACAATTTTCAACTCAGTTTGGAACATGGCAATAGCGAGTTCAAAGCACCTGACCACTAGAGCCTTCACCCACGACAAACCTTACTACTGACCCTACTATGAGAGTTACTAAACACAGAACAGAGCTTAAATAAGCCACTTCTAACGGGGGGGAAGGAAAGAAAAGGGGGAAAAAGTACGCTTAGTTTATAACCATGCCAAAAAAACACGCTGCAAAAGAAAATACCTTGAAATAAAACGTCTGTTCAACACACTCAAGAGCAAAGGTTGAACGGAGGGTGTCCCAACGCAAACTTTTACCTTTTCGTAACTGAAAGCAGAAATGAAAATGACGATTTTTTTTTTTGTTTTTCCCTAAGCTTTCTCTACTCGCAGCAAGCAGGACACAAATCCCACGCGGGGCCGCCCGGCCCGGGGATCCAAAAGCGCATCCACCCCCGCCCCGGGCCGGGGGAGAAGCCCGAGGCCGGCGCTGCGCCCGGGGGGAGCTCCCTGACCGCCCGCCCCGCGCAAACCCCGCTGGGGCCGCGGCTCCCCGCCGGGCGGGCAGAGTCCCGAGGCGGGCGGCACGCCGGCTGCCCACGGGGACGCGCAGCATGGCGGCGCCGACCGGCGCCCCACGCAGCCGCGCCGGCAGGCCCCGTTCCCGCCAGCACGGCTGCCGCGACCCGCGGGCCCGGGTCCCGCTCTTCCCCCCCACCCCTTGCTCTCAGACGACCGGCCGAGGCGCGCCCCGCCCCGCCGCAGCTCCTCACCCGCTCCCGCAGCGCCGCAGCCGCTCCCCCCGCGCCGACAGCCCCGGGACAACGGCGACGGCGGCAGTTCGCCTTCAGCCGCAAACAGGAAGCGGCGTCACCGCGTCGCGTCAGTTCCGCCCGGCTGTCTCCGGAAGTTTCTCGAACGGCGCGGCGCTTGTCCGGCCGGCCGCGCGGGCGGAGCCTGCCCCCTGCCGGCGGACGGCGGCCCTGCAGTGGGGGCGGGGCCGCGCGCCCGCCCCTCAGGTGGGGCTGAGGTGGGCGCCTCCCTGGTCCTCTGAGGGGGGGAAAAGAAAAAAAAAAAAAGTGCTGTCCCGGTGTGCTGCTGGGTGGGGGAAAATGAGGAGAATCAGGAAAAAAAAAATCATAATTTAAAAAAACACTCTTTGAATAGGTGAGCTTGGCAGCTAGAAGCGAGCAGACAAAATTTCTTCCCTCCTCCTCCCACGTGCGTCTCTGCCTTATTTTCAAAACCTGGAATCCTCACGCGTCATTCTTTTGAGGGTAGATTCGTTGTTTTCCAGCTGGCACCTGTACAGGGGCCTCGCGCTCTTCGAATGTATTTAAGCACGCTTTGGGTGATATTTGAGTATGTGGTTTTCTAAGTGGCATGGCTGAGAGAAAAGTATAAGCAGCCAAGTTATTATTCTATTTTAAAAATTTGGACTTTGTCCATGATTTAAATTGCTGTAAAATTATATTCTTGCCCTTTATTTTAAAACTTCGAGGAGGCATTGATTTATAGATCACCAAGGTGAAATTTGAGAGTTTCCACACCTAAAATACGTGCTCCCCAAATAAATTCAATTAAAAGGCTACACATTATTTTAGAGCTGTTTATGTGGGAGTAGGATCCATCCAAAAAGAAAAAAGCAAGCTTGGAATAAGACAGAGGAGAACCTAATACAAATCAGCAAGGCAAGTAGTGAGACAACCCTAAGAAAAGTGTAGTCTTGGTGCTTTGAGGGACATACAAGCTTCGAAAGAAATACTGTTCTGTGAGATTTGATGCTGAACTGTGGTCATGGAAATGAATATTTAAAATTAGATCAAAGAGACACCTAGCACCATTATTAGTTTCTCAGTAGCAAGTAGCTGTGAAGTCCGAGTTGTTGATCAACTTGGAAAAAAAAAAAAAAAAAAAAAAAAAGAAGCTAGTAGGTTAGACTAGAATATTCCCAGCCTAGCAAGTGCAAAGGCAAGTAGTGGGTCAGTACTGCGTAGTTTGGGAGGAGATCATATAAAATTTTGATTTAATGCTTTAAATGCTTCTTGATGTAGAAGTAAAGAGTTTTTTCCTCAGCATTTCATAACTGATGACAGCTGAGTACAAACTGAAAAGTTTTCAGTCTTGTAAAAGTCTCACCAGCAGTAAACAGTCTAGAAGCAGCCCATGAGGCAGTTACTTTACTTTAATTGTTCACAGAGTAGATTTTATGTTAAAGTTATGGCACGATGGATGTCAACCATAAAATTTTCTGTTTATCCACATAAGCAGAACAGTGGCAAAGAAGCATAAATCTGTATGGAATTACAGAGCTGAAATCACAACACTGTCTACATCAATGCAACCAGGACCACTACTGCTTTAACACAATTGTTGTACGGCTGCTAGCATTACATTAATTTGCCCATAGATTTTCTAACACTGTTCTGACTTTAGACCACATACCTCACCATTAGCACTCTTTAGATACAGGAATAGTGTTTGGGTAGGCTTAGAGACCAATTTTGCATTTGGAGAAAGTAAGGTATGAGAAGGTAAAGTGCCTTGCTCACAGCTGAGGTCAGAGCTAGCAGTACGAAATCGAGTTTGGCATTTTCTACAGCAAAACACAGAGAATGTAAATAAGTGTTCCCAAACAAAGTTATAGAGAGAAATACAAGATTGTGTAATTATTTTAAAAACTCAAAAATATATTTTAATTGGTTTATGCTTGTCTTTGTCTTAGAAGTGGGATATGAATACATTTCCTGAGGCTTTGCAGACCAGGTGGTTTGCACAGCCACCAATTACCAATATCACTTATTAGGGCACCATTTTTTTTAACTTATTATTTTTGATATCTCAGATTATCTAACACTGAACAATAACAAAAAAAATTTAGTTTTTTAAAAGTTTGTTTATATTATGCACTTGATATTTAATTTTCTATTCTCTGGGTTACTGGGAGAGGCATGGGCTTGCAACAAACACAGCCCATGGCAAAGCCAGCCGGAAGGGGTACTGTGGGCTATACTGAAGAACACACTGCAGATCCAAGTGAGTGTGCAAAGCCAGTACCCCCAAAACTCCTGTAGTAAATCAGCATGACCCCAGACTGCCCCCACCAGGCCTGAGCCAGCCTTTGCAGAGCCGCTGACATGACTGTCCCCAGCACACCAGTCCTGCGAGATTTCACTCCCTTACACCCGTAAGCACAAGGTTTGGTCAGCTCTGGAACTGCACCCAGGCAGGAGCCAATCTTACCGACTCTGCGGGAGGCTGCTCAGAGGTAGCAGCTAAGGGAGTTCTGTTTATATCTCAAGGTCTTAGGAATGGGGAGAAGTAACTCCAGAGGCTCCAGGCTGAAGTTGCCTCTAACAGAGCGGCCATCAGGCTGCTCAGCTCCTACCAAAGGAAGAAGTCTCTGCTTCCCTCCTGTGGTTCAAGCTGACCCTGTTGCTAAATGACCAAGCATTGCATCTGAAGTCATCTTGACAAGGTCTAACCCTACATGTCTTTTCACGCACAGAAGTGGGTTACAAGTTACCAGTAATTTGGGGAGCACCAGACTGACAGGATGAATCTATAAAAACGTTAATAGTGACAGACTTTTATGCCTTTTCATCAGCTTCCTGTAACTTAACAGAGAAATATAATTTAAAGAGTAGTTTCAAAAACATAGACATTCATGGGCTTGTTTTCCTGGCTTCTGTTTTCTGATCAGAAGAACGTTGCCTCTGCCCAGTGCACTTCTTGCCTTAGCCCAGTACAGCTGCACACCCACCTCTTGCCCCTTCAGATCTTCAGCGGGTCAGCTCAGTCACTAAGATTTTTCATGTTAATGTGATCTAATCTGTGTGTGTCCAGGCAAAGTCTCTGCTTCTCCCAGATCACCCAAACCTCAAAGCTGATACTGTGGCTACGATTACTTTGCTTTTAAGAGTAGCTCTCTGATAACATTCGTAACTATAGTCAGGTACTGCTGAACCACCTTTTTACCCCCCTTTCTCTCATTCAAGTTACACAGTTCAAGTGCCACAGGACAGGACTGATTAATTCCCCAAGAATTCATTAAAATTCTTCTGACCCATAGTTCGATCTGATCTGTATATTCAGTCACACTCATATCAGTTTTCTCAGAATTATTTTTAAAAGCTTTAGTGTTAATCATATTTAGATGTCTTACAATAGTTTGAAAGCCCTTAAATAAGGACTGCCTGTGTCAGTGTTTTCCATGCAACAAAAGGACTTTGCAGTCTCTGTGTAAAAAATTAACAGAGATAAACAAGAGGGGGAACTGCATAAATTAAAGAGCCAAACCCACCTTCCTCCTCATCACAGGTAACATCATTGGAAAGGTTTTAGAGTCAGGAACTGTAGAAGGAGGTAACGTTTAATTAGATCTACTTACAGGACTAATAAAATAGAAAAGCTTTTAGATTCCGAAAACCTTCTTCAAAGGTATTTGCAAAACTATAAAGTAAAAGCGTTCTATGTTTTTATGGCTAGCTGCTTGCAGCAAAAGCCTGGAATATTGTGTTAAAGAGCGTTAAATCTGGTGGTGCTGGCAGAGGCTCAACATTCCAGTAACAAAATCTGATAAAGTCTGGTGGGTCTGTTGAAGCCAGTATCAAAGATCCAGGCAGACCTGGGCTGGTATCCAGGTGCTGAGTCATAAGTCAGAATAAATTCTGTTATCGAAGGATCTTCATTGTTCACAAATTTGCAACTCTCACCTGGGAATATGAGGGAAAGGCCTGGTTTCACTTCAGCTGTCTAAAAGTTAAGCATCTAGTTTAAGGCCTCTGACTGTGAAGAGAGGAAGAAGGAGGGGGCACCTCCAGGGCACGATTTATTCCACCCACTTTGGAGATGTATTTTAGTAAAGAACAAACCGCCCTCTGGAGCTCTGTCTCTGGGCTGCCTCTCTTTCCTCGGAAGTGCCTTGACAGCCACCTTACAGATGGCTGAAGCTAAGTGAGATGAATTCAGGCCTAACTGGTAGCTATAACCTAATGATGGAAATAATGTGGCAGCATTCCAGGAGGTATTAGTAATTCACGTAGTTCCCAGATTCTTTTTTCTAATAATTTTTTATGACTTATGGAGGTCAATTATGAAAAGCCCATCAGAACACAAGAAATGCTTAAAAATGCTGCATTAGAGAGATATTAATATTAGTCCTTTTGATGTGGTAATGGCTGTAGCCTTCATGGCCTGCTGCTCTGGCCTGCTGCTTAATGCATCTAGTTTTTCTATTTACAGATTTACAGATTCTATTTTTGGTATTAGCAAAGAATATGAGTGTATGTATCAAAGGCTGTTCTCACATCATTTAATTATAGTACTACTGGCAAAGTAATTCTGGAAAGTGCCACTTAATTAAATATAAGCATTAACTTTTTGCTGATAGCTTATCAGAAACAATTAGATTTGAAATACAGGCAATACACCTAATGTTTAAAACTTTTAAGTAGAAGCATTAAAAGCACAAAATAACCAATTTCCATTAGCATTCTCCAGAGTTTTTCTGCCAACCACAAACTCAATTTTCATTGGTATGTTGCTTCTTAGGTCACCAAGAGGCTCCAAGTTTACCCGGACTCTTCTTTGTAACCAAAAGCTCGAGCCAAGTGGATGCTTTCAAAAGTAGATATAACATTTCGGGATAGCTGGTGTTTTTGCCAATTCCTCCTGAAGTATCGAAGGCATTCTACTGACTACTTGGGGGGTGCAAGCAATAACCTAAGAATGGTTGTGGGCAGTCAGAAGATCTCAGTTTATGGCAAGTGTTTATTCCTTGCAATAACAGCTTGATCAGCATTTATGCTCATTAACTTGATCAGGCATATTCTTTCTTATCCATATGCCAATGCCAAATATTAGTTAATTCTATGTAATTTTTCATCAATAGCCAGATAGATCTAACAGATAATAACACCTAGAATATCTCTGCAGAACTTTGAGCTCTGCTGCTGTTTGCCTGAAAGCGCAGAGAGGAAAAACAGGAAGCAGAGCTGTAATGAAAAGAATTATTCTTAATTAAAGATACAAAAGCTAGAAAGAACTAATTTCTTCAGAAGGTGTGTTTGACAACATACAGCAAAACTACATAGCAACTGATGAGAGATGCTTTCCCTAGATCCAACATTTGGGTAAGCCGAAGTAGCAAGATGATCTGAAATAACACCATCTGGTGAATGCCTGTTTCCTTCTTCCACAATCAAGAGCTATGTGTAACTATAAACAGAGAATAAAACAGAAATAATGCAAAACTACTTTTCAGTCAAATGTTACACAGAATGAACTAACAGCTGCTCTGGGAATGCAGAAAAGAATGATCTTACATATAGTAGGACATCTGAGCAAGCTGTTCCTATAAATACATTAACAAATACTGCAAACAGAACGTATGTTTTCCATGGAGCTGTGGACAGGTAACCTTAGTCCCAGACTGGAGAGCAACTATTCTGGCAATGAAACGTGGCAATGAAACGTAGCAATGACTTAACCGACACACAAGAAAAGTTAATCACTTGACAGCATGAAATCAAGCCTGCAGGACATTCTGTGCGTGCCTTTATGTACAAGCAGTCCCACTGGTGCCAGTCAGAGTTCCCGTATTTCTCCTGCTTGACTGCTTGATGTGTTTTGCTGGATTGCACCTAGCCCTGGGCTACCCAACCTTTGTAGAGGACAGCCAAATTACAGGAGTTTGTCCAAGAAGCTGCACTTCTAGATGTTTGATACTCTTGCTGGCGGAAGAAGTGAATAGACATTTAGGTGATTTAACATTAGTCATATGGTTTTTGCATCAACAGTTAGCATTGTTTCTATAAAAAGTTGTGAAAATAATCGAGACCTTAATTTTTACTGCATCTGTTACTTTGCAGTTGGTAGCAGATTTGCAAAATTCATGAAAAGACAAAACAGCACTGGAAATTTAAAAAACAAAGCCACAAAATCTTAAATCCAACCTTACCTGGCAAGTGCCATTTATTAACAGCTATGGACATCTACAGGTATCTGACAAGGAAGAGAACTAGTGTGGTCTACTCAGTCCCCAGTCACATCAAAGACCACAAAGGTATTTCCAAGATGCCGCTGTGTTCACGAACAAGCACGCCAGTGAGAAAGATGATTAAGGCTCTGGAGCACATGTCATATGAGGAGAGGCTGAGAGAGCTGGGGAGGTTCAGCCCGGAGAAGGCTCAGATTCCTCTTAGTACTGCCCAGAGACAGGACAAGAGCCAGTGGCCACAAACTGGAATACAATAAATTGTGTTTAAACACAATTTAAAGTGTTTTAGCGTAAAGGTAATTGAAGACTGGTGTGGAATTTCCATCCAGAGACACTCGGAACTCCCCAGGGCAAGGTCCTGAGCAACCTGCTGTGGGCGACCCTGCTGTGAGCGTCAGGGTTGGGCAAGGTGCTCTCCAGCTGATCTATCAAATGGATTCAACTGCTAGAGTATCAGAATCACTTTTTGCCTTGTGTTGATTCTCTACACACATCAGAAATTTTATGAGCTTTCCAGACTACCTGACACATACTGAAAACCAGGCAAGATACCTGGGCATTTGTGTTCTATTCATGCTATGATTTATGAAATGCCCTACAAGAGGAATTTTCTGCAGTTTTCTGTTTACCATATTTTTAGTGGCAGGTAAGCTGAAACTGAAGAATATGTGGTGCTATTTTTAAGTATTCCAAAATAAACATGTACAATGCTAACTTTATAAATGCTATTGTGGAACTATTAGTGTATTTAGCAATGAAAATAATAGAAAAGCAAAGGGAAGCAGGTAATTTTAATTATCAAAGGAGATGAAAATTAAATTACACCTCCAGAGGGGCAAAAATTCCAGAAAAAAATGATAGATGCTTTTGTACGTGTTTGCTGACAGAGTAGCATTCTTCACTATGAATTATAACTTCTTATACTTTTATCCAAGGACGGAGTTTAGTTCTTTCCAAAGATTCTGAAGAAGTTTTTTCAAGGCCCATTAGTGATCTTCACTACGCTGTTTGAAAGACACACTGAAACAAAGCTAAACCTTATAGCTGCTGTATGACTGACAATGGGAACTTCACAGCTCGAAAACTGAAGTTACAAATCATCCTGAAGCAGTAAAATCATAGAATTACTTAGGTTGGAAAGGACCTTTAAGAAAAGAGTGTTTCTGCAAAGTTTCAAGAAAACTCAAATAATTTTATTCACAAAAGCAGAATTCAATAAAAATATAGATATCCTGATCAGTTTTACAGACCATGTTCATTTCTTCTCTCCTTCACTGACAGGCAAAACATCATGAAAAAAAAAAACAGTAACAAGCATTTACATCACAAACCATTATTAACACAGATTCATGTATATGAGCAAATGTTTTAAAGTTTTTGCATATAATTATAAATACAAAAAAAATTACAGCTCCAACACAAAACATTCCAAGAAAAACAGCTCTCTTGTTTTTTCCCTTTTGTTTCTGTGCTGTACTATTTTTCAGTGGAGAAAAGAGTATGTGCTGCTGTCTCACTGGCATTTAATAAACAGGCTTTGGGTTAAACTGAAGTTTAGCAAGAGCTCACTGTACTCCTTAAAGTGTTTTCTTTCAATTCCAAACCCCTTTATAGATCAAATTAGGATGTTTGTGCTAGATTACTCAAGTGATGCCAAAAAACCTGTCCACATTGCTACTAATAGCATCAGGAAGATCTTGTTTTTTAAATTATGAAGCACCCCACACAAAAGTAACTGAAGATATCCTTGTTGTTCAAATCAAACTTCTGTCAGCTCAGTGTTTACACATGAAACTGGAGACAAATCTTTCCTCTTCTGAGACACAAATTCTTCCTAGAAATCATGAACGAGTTTTGTGAAATTTATACAAGTATCTTTCAGGACCATGATGGAAGACAACTGACATTAAGTAACAAGGTCAATCATTTCTCTTTTGATTTGTTTTGTTGTGTTGTTTTTTTTTTTTTTTTTTAACCCAGCTAGCAGGACTAAACCCACATCTGCAAAAGTTCTCACTGAGAGAAAAAGACCAAGTGCAAAATTTTTTTTAATTCTGCTTTTATGCCTTTTAACTTTGGAGAGATGAAGAATTTGCAACCTCTTCCATCATAAAGATAAACCTCGACAAAAATATTTTTTAAAACAGGTTACAAAATTTTTAAAACAAAAATTATCTTAAAACAAAACCCAAACAGAAAATTCTGTCATTTTTCAAAAAGCAAGTACTGAACTAGGAGGACAAAACACTGAAGTACAGAAATTGACTTTAAGGAAAGGTTGTCTTGCACAGACAACCACTCCAAACCCATCATTATTACTGCTATAGTTCTGATTATCAAAATCTACAATAATATTTCAGGTTACTTGCTTGCAAAGTGCTTCCTGCCTCTGCCTACCTAAAGTATGGGAGCATCACAACTGGGAGAGTTCACTCTTCTTTTAAAAAACAGAAAATCCATTTTTGTATATAAACAATTCTTGCTACATAAGAGCTATGAGAGATCATTTAGATGACCTAGCTCCCCAGGACATGACTAACTATACCTACATTACTTCTCATACCTTTATCTCCTGTTCCTTAAAATAGCCAACAATAGATCATTGAAAAGCAGGGGACTCATGCTTCATCCTGACTACGCACAAGCACTTGACAGTCAGAATTGAAAGCACTCGTTGCCAAAGGAAAGCCCTACCCTCTTCTTATTGCAGCCTGGATACTGAAGGTGGTGTAAGCTCCTGCAGCAGATTTTCACCTGACTATCTGCAGAATAAAATCTAAACTACAATCCTACTGACTCGAGTATGTCAGAATTTTGTACTTATTGTACAGAACATACAAAACAAGATCACCGAGTACTATGTCCTGACAAAATAAAAAGTCAGAGTATTTTCAGCAAACTCAGATTCTCTACTGAAGCTTTCTGCAACTGTGTGATTCTTGCGATTACATGACTACACCTATCTGCAATTCACACTCCCCCCCAACCTACCCCCTCTGGTGACCTTGCATTCATGGTAACAGACAGCAATAGTGTGCACTGTCTCCTTTTACAAAAGCAGAAAGCATACATTACCAGTCATGATTATTTGGCATGACTTCAACCAAATCTTCAAAATACAAATATTTAATAGAAAATTTAAATTTAATTTTACAAAATACAGATACAACACTACCCAATGTAGCAAAATAATGGAATTGAAAAATAATTTCAAAATATTTAAAGCATTAGGTTCTAAAATAAATAACGCTATCTAAAAGAACTGTTCAGGTTTTGCAATTAGGAGGAGGCAGTTCCACTATTACTGATCTCTTTTTCAACTTCTTTACAAGTTCCATAATTTATGTAGAAAAATATACAAGAAAAGAATTTTGGGATAAAGAATAGGTTGAGTATATAACATTTAACATAATTAAAAAGCCTAAAGCAAAACCAAAAAGAAAACCAATCATTTTATTTCTGTACATCAAGACTACAAATAGTATTTTAACACTTCATTTATTACCCAAATTAAGAAATTATACATTTTTATATGGTTACTAGTAAACATCTTAAAATTGCTCAGTTTCCCCACATTTAAAAGGATATTGCTGGTTACTGCTTATTAAATATTAAATCCAACAGAGTTTCCAGTAACAGCAAAATATTTTTTGCATAAGAGATGAATACAAATTTGATTGTAAATTTTAATGATTTAAAATATAAAACTAAAGTTCAGAGGGATGCACTTATGAATCTTACAGTCTGAACTATAATTCCTTTTTTAAATTGACTGCAGTTTGCATACAAATACCCAACGATGTGCCCACTACTAGAGAATCAGTTCCTTCCATATGAAAGCAAATTTTTTCCCAGATATCAAATTATATTAAGCAGCATATTCCCACCTACTTTTCTTAGCAGAAATACTGCAGGCAAATGGATATAAAAGCTGTTTAATCACCAAGAAATAATGAATTTGACTAGTGTCTATGGCACAGATATGGTACAGATGGAAAGAAATGAGAGGGAAAAGGAATGTGAACACCACAGGCTTCAAATATAAAAGATAAAGCCTGATAACTTTGGTTGAAATAATTTTAATAGTTGTTACATGTATATTTTTCCAAAGTGAGGACTTCTGTATGTACTGTGTATGCAACAGGAATCTTATACATTTAAAAAAAAAACCAAAACAAAAACAAAAACAACCAAAACTGTACAGGCACAAAAGACAGAAACAGAACAGAGAAATCATGGATAGTCACATCCACTCACGACAGTGTTCAAGTGATAATGATGCAGCCAAAGGTCGAACTTAAAATAATGCGAATCCAATTTCTCTAGGGTATTTCAGAAAGCACAAATGGAATATTATAAACGTTTTATCTCAGTGCCTACCATCTTCAGAGAAGGTAGTATAAAACAAAATCAGTTCTGCAACAACTATGATTTGTAAACAATTCTACAATGCAGGCAAAGATGTTAGGTTATTCAGCAATGAGCATTTTCATCCTCTCAGTTCTGGGATATCTGCAAACATCTGCTTCACTTCCATCTAAAATATTAATTACAGGATGTTAGCCCTGTCTCATCCCAATGTGCTGCATGGTACACAACTTTATTGCCAGTTTGTGAAATTATTTATGTTTGAAAAGCACAAAGCCAAAGCTTCATCTTTGGTTAATTTCACTGAGATGTCACTATTCTTCAAATGTGCTCTTTCTTCGCATAAACACAGAAAACAGCCACACTGCACACAGCATTCATTGTTTTGAATCATAAAGCAGTGTCAATGTAATATTAATTAATGAAAGCTAACTAAGAAATCATGTTTAAAAATTAAACCTATTTGAGGGCATTTGATAAGACACAAGAACTGCAGAAATCTAGACAGAATTCCCTTAACTCTGCTTGGGTATGGGTGCTGCTTAGGGAGTAGGCACTGGTTAGTTCCTCTGCAGATCATCCAAATAAGCATCAGTTCGACTCAGCTTAATTCAAATCCAGCAGCACATTCAATGGCATAAAGAAGCTTGCTTCGCATAAGATTTTCATCATAAAACTCGGGAAGCTTCAGCAAGTTCATGCAGGTACTGGCAGTAGGTAGCCTGTCTAAATCAGATCCTCCATTGTGAATGCAAAATGCAGGATATAACTCCTGAAAAATGCAACAGAAAGAACATATCAAAAAATACATACAAGCCAAAACCTACCCCATAACAGCTGGCAGAGATTTCTAGAAAATAAATCACTAGATTAAAATGTGTCACAATGACTTACTCAAATGGCATTTCCTTTCATTCCTGGTGGCCCCAAAAGCACTTAAATTGTGTAGTGCCTCCTTCTATCTTGTCCCCACCACAATCCACTAGTTTGCAAAACAAAAAGCAATTTATTTGATTCTAAGGAAAAAGAATAATTTGTTTCTGTTCTATTCTGCAAATTTATGATGCTACAAAAACAGTGAAACACAAAATGGAATTTTTGTTGTATTTGGGAGAAATAACTGGGATTCACAACTTCTGACTCTCCTTACAAAGCCTCCCAAATGCCCATGGATGCTATTTATTCTGTAGGAACAGGAAAATGACAGGTTTCTGCTGCACTGAAGTTTTCTGACAGTGAGATACATGCTGACCACAGGGAACAATAGACCACTAGCAGTAATGGAGAAGGATATTCTGTCATGTTTGAATGACATAGTATTTGTTATTCTATAATGGCATGGCTTCTGAGAATTGTATTTTCTGTTTTTTTCTTCCCAGGCAGGGAAGACATTGTTTCTGTACACACAAAAATCTCAAAGGCGATTTTGTTCTAGCTAATTAAGTGATGTGCTATGCCAATTACAACATTCTTCTGTTAGACCTTGAAAATATTCCAATTTTATGCACAAATTCTACAGGAGCGTTTACTTGTCACGTTAAAGTGATGCTCTGAGAAGAAAGAGGATGAATAAGTGACCAGATCTAAGAATAAATATGATAAAGTTATAGTATTACATCAATTTCCTTGTGACATAAAAAAGAGAATCCCAAACAATAAACTATGATCAAACATATCCTTTCAGTGTTTTCCTTCTAGAGCTTTAGTTTGTTAGCATACCTCAGGTATATAAAATAAATTCAAGTGGATGAGTATCAAGCCATCATTTTCTTTCTACTCACAACATACAATGATATTTTCTTTGTTAAAATCAATTGTCTGATACAATGCTAAAGGCATTTCTCGCCCTAGGGAAATTTCTGTCTAAACTGATCTTTCAGCAAGCCTACAATTCATGAATTTCAAGACAAACAGTACTAATGACTACAGTGGATCTGTTTATATGTAAGACTAAAAAAGTATTTACACTACCATGGTCTAGAACTCTGAATCAAGAGCTACTTTATATCCTCCAAATAAAGATCTAACTTCTTTTAAAGCGATTATACTCTGTGTTTCTTTACAGAGTGATTATAAAGTCACTCAGCTGTTACTGGGATTAAACTGATGTGCATAATGAGTCTGTAATGATATAAACTTGTCAAACCCTGATTATTCTTCTGATGTGGTAACTATTTATCTGAGGAACAGACTTTTAAGACACGTTGTATTTAATATTTAATTGTTTTAATAATATGTGATTTTGTATTTCTTCTGAGAAAGAATATATTGAAAAATATATTTATTTGTACCACTAAAGCACTGCTCTTGCTGGCAAGAAAGTATTCATTTTATCAAATGCTTCCCTGAGGTAAAACAGTTCTGCTTTTAGAAATGGGAAAAAAATCCCAGTTCCAAAGGCAAAAGGTCAATGAGATTCTAAGCTAAATTATTGTTCAAATGGAGGCCTTAAAAGTATTTCATGGCTAAAATGCTGCATTTTTAGTGTTCCTTTCAAAATGCTAATTGAATTCCCCTACTTTAGCTTTAAAAATGGAAAAATGAAGTTCTAAATTGAAATGTCATGCCAAGGGCACCATTTGTTGCATAATTAAATACTGTACAGCGGGAAACTGCAATAGTTTGGAAGTGAAAAGTATCATCAATTTATTATGTGACCTGATTGGAACCTAACAATTTTCAACCATACTTTAATGATTTTTTTTTTGGTCCGTAACAATCACATTTATTAAACTTATTAAACTTTAATTAGCTTTAGTAAATGTTATTCTGAGTCTGAATCTGCCACTGAGAGTTTAAATTTTTTCAATGATGCAAAGCTAGACTGTGCTATCTATAAGGTATGAATGTCAAGACATTTCCTTACCTTAAATTAACATGAACTAAGAAAGCATGAAGGTTCCACAATATAAAGCACAGAGAAGATTTCAGAATGAAAACCAAAAATCATGTTTCTTTCAGAAAAATACAGTGCATATATTAAAACTGTGAGCAAATTTTGAATATAGCTTGTGTTAATGTCTACCATCAACATAAATATATTCAGACAGTTATTGGGCCGGTAATACTCAGCACTCCTTCAG
The DNA here is from genome assembly GCF_018691265.1 of Tyto alba. NCBI lineage: Eukaryota > Metazoa > Chordata > Aves > Strigiformes > Tytonidae > Tyto > Tyto alba. Next base: position 31,787,295 of record NW_024881313.1, read on the forward strand.
CTTCGCACCCTTCACCTTCAAAGCTCTGAACAACACACTGCCATAGGCTACCAAGACATTACTGCTGATGACAATACTAGTTACCCCCTTCTTTTTCTGGCAAACATTTCCTGGCAAACCCCTGGTTTGTTGGTAAATCAGCGTGAACGAGATACTACTGCAAGCACCATGCAAGTATTGACCTAACCCCTGCTCAGTGCTGCCCAGCAAAGCAGCACTAATGCCTTTTCACTCTGCTTTCTGTTGCCAAGACTGTTGCATGTGGCTGAGCTCACAAGTCTGTTGTACAGTGAATTAATCTTTTAACTTATTGCTATCATGCTGAAAATCTGATGACTATTTTGCTTCCATTTTTTCCTAGCCAAGTAAGTTTAAGTCAGATTGTGGCCTATCTCCCAAGTACACACACAAACTTCAGCTTTCCACATTTGGCTTCTTTCTAATGCGTTGCTGTCAGCCTTAGTATTTTTAGATTTTTGATTCACTTCCTCCATCTCTTCAAATATCATGCACATTGGCTACCTCAAAACTGGATAGCTACATCTGCATTTCCTCCTCTCCCCTTGTAATTAAAAAGGATGACAACAAATGGAGATTCTTGTTTGTTTCCACACAACTGTTTCCCAATTCTCCCTTCATTACATGGCTGATGCGCACTGTCCTATCCTGGTCTCATCCCACAGTTTTCTAATTGTTATTCCCACTGTCCTATAAAATCCTGTTTGTTGCTTAAGTACTGTACAGTCATGTTCACATGGTCTTGGAGAGTTTAAGAGAAATGCTTGCAGGCTTTTAAATAATCAATCAGTGAATACCCTAGATAAGATATATGTGATTAAAGAGCCATCTCCGATGTCTACATATCCCTATCTACTCACCCCGGACACTCTTTACAATTAAGTGGATCTAGTTAGTATGTTTTGTGGAGTCTAAGACAAGATTCATTTAATCCTGAAGTAGATACATGGAACAGCCAGACAAATTACCAGCTGGAAGTGCCAATTCCTCTCCTAGGTGACTAGAAAAGGCCTGTAGCTGAGATACAGATTACAGATATTGAAGATGGAGGACACGATGCCTATCCACATGCTAACAGCACCACACAGCACTTCCTACAGCAGCTGAAGGGATTATGCAGAGGGTAAGACTGCACAGAGGGTTACACAACAACTGTACCACAGGGAGGTTTAAATGATCACATGCCGCAATGGCAGTGCTGCATACCCTATCATCTTACAAAGAAACAGAAAAATAAACAGAAGGATTGAAGAGGGAAGAGAACATGAAGTTGCAGCATAAGGGGACAGATGGAAGTCAAGGGAAAAGGGCCATGCTTCCCTGCAGAATGTGGCACTAGAAACAACTCTTCCACTTCAAAATCACTCTGCAGCCTGAAAAAAAAAAGCTGTTTATGCTACTGAAGTATTCTTTCATCACCCCTAGCAACTGACCCACATACTACTTATGACAACCCACATAGGCTTTTAGCTATTTTAAATCATTCAAGCGTCAGAGGTCTGTGTCTGAGACCACTGTGATTTCAATACTAGTGTCATCTTGTTTGTTTTCCAGAGGAAAACTGTTTATATGAAAAAAGTAAATCATCAAAAGTTGGAAAATTGTAGAATTAATTGTTTAATTCAATAAGAGAAAACCAGTGATAAGTACAGTGATACAAACATCTCAGGGGTGTGTCTGCAGAAGAGGAAGGTCCGGGTTTTGTTTCATTTTTTACTTATGACATCTTTATCATGTGTTACCCCCAGGATGTCACAGGAAAGGGGCCAATTCCTAGAGCTGAGAAGTAATTCTTCTAGCATTTGCCTTTCAAGTAATTTTTTAAATGCTGATAAAAAAAAAAAAAAAACCACACACCCAACAAAACCCCCCCAAAACCTCCAGACTATTATGTATATCTGAAATCCTTGTTCCTATATAAAATGTTAGTATCTGCCCCTGAAGTATTTTTATAATGAGAAAATGTTCATTCAACACTTATTTTTTCAACTTATTTTACAAAACAGCTAATAAACCTTCAGGACTTACACAATACCTGCATTCATTTCTTTCTGGTTCATCTACCTATTTTACCTAATAAATGGAGTAAATTAGTTACTATCCACTGCTAAATAAATATTGTACCACAGTACCTTATAATGTAAAAATTTACTAAGTACATATACTCAATTTTTGTTTAGCAACAAATCTTACTCTTACTTACAAGGAACTGGACGATAAGCCCACTGTCCTGGTTTGGGCTGCGATAGAGTTAATGTTTCTTTTTGGTAACTAGAATAGTGCTGTGTTTTGGATTCAGCATGGGGTTTGGCATGAGAAGAATGCTGGTAGCACACTGATGTTTTCAGCTGCTACGGAGACTTCAAGGACTCTCCGACTCCCCATGTCCTGCCCGTGCACGAGATGCAGGGAGGGAGCACGGCCAGAGCACCAGACCCAAACTGGCCAATGAAATATTCCATATCATGGAACGTCATGCTCACTGTACAGAGGAGGGGTGGTCGGGAAGGGGCTCTCTCTCTCCCTCACTTCCTGGATTGCGATTGTGGGATCTTGGTATTTCGGGGTCGCTGGCTGGGAACAGGCTGGGGATTGGTCAGCAGGTGGTGAGCAATTACATTGTGCATTGCCCATTTATATTTTCTATTACTGTCATTGTTTTCATTTTATTACCATTATTAAACTGTTTCTGTCTCAGCCTGGGAGTCTCCCTTTACCCCTGCAATTCCCTCCCCCATTCCCAGGTGGGGGGGGCAGGTGGGTGAGCAGTTGTGTGGTGTTTGGCTGCCAACCAGGCTCAAACCACAACACTCACCTTTGTATTAATTTTATTAAATAGTACAACAATAAACATATTGTTGACCACTGTACGATGGTGTTGCTATGAAGCAATTTATTATTTTGTTATAGAAAAGCACTGAATGTTCCCACATTTTAGAGGAAATTAAGTCCATACATGGCTCTTAGCCAGAGTTTTGCAGTCCAGCTGAAACTCATGGGTAGAATATCCCAGGAATTTAGTTTCAAAGTGTCTTCAACTTGCCTCAGTCTCTCTTTAGTTTTATAATCAGTGGACAAAAGTTTTGTTCATACTTAAGCTTCACTGTAAATAGCAATCTGAAGGTTGCAGCAAATATTTAGATATAAAGGGTAATGAGCTATGACCCTATAAGCAGATAAGTGGTAATTAGAAGGAAACACAATACATTTCCTGCTTCAAATGATTAATTTAAGAGGTTCAAATTTAATAGCTGCTTTTATATCCTAAATCCTCTTTTTCCTGATTTAAAAGACATTATTTCTCAACTCAACCTTTTCCTTGAAACTGGTAGCAATACTGTTTCTGCACAGTAACATGAAATGGCAGCAAGGATCTTTCATGACAAACAGTAAGCGCTCTAACCAATGTTAGCTTATCAAATTTTGCAATTAAAATAGAAAACACAGAACAGCATTTCATTAAATATTTTAAAACTATATTCATTATACATGCAAATGCAAACACTGAAGCTGTTTCTCTAGTCACAGAGGAGCATTCTTCTCAAACTGTAAATTCCTACAGACACGAAAAGCTTGTCTCATAACCTGTAGCATTTACAAAAACTTGCCAGGAAGTCAGAAAGATGTATACCTTAAAACCCAGAAGAGGCGGTCGAGAGCAGCTTGTTACAAACTTGAGTAGTTTGCGTTTCTCTTCATCAGTGAAGCTTTCTACAACTCTCCAGAATATTTTAATTACAGGATGGTCTGCTGTGTACCCACCTATAATGAGATTTAAATGATTTATAGGTAGAACAGTTTTATGTAAGAAATAAAATCCTTCAGAATACCTAGCATCAATCTTGAAAAGCTTGGGGAAAATACTGGAACCAGCAGGCTTACACTGCTGGCTTCCAGCATCTACAGATCTCTTTGATCACTGCATTTGAGTTTCTCATTCATTGCTTGTCTACTGCTACTATGTCCCTCAGCTTCTTAACTGCAGTTTTCTTCACTGAATCTTATTTGTTTATTTTAAATTAATCTTCTTTAGTTTAGCATTTACCTAGTAACTTTGGATTACTTCAATGAGTAATCTCCTTTTACTCCAAGAGTTTGCAAAATCTGCACAACTTGGGACGTTACTTAATAAATCAGCTTACTTTGAGGTAAGCTCAGATGTGAACTGATGATACGGTAGCTATTTTTTGATTACACCGATGATAAATGCAGGAAAAAATGAAGTGAGAAATGCAAGGCATCTTACAAGGGAAAAATATGAGCTCTCTCTTCAGGCTGTCTGAGAAATGGCAAGTATCTGAATGTGGTGGTAGAAACAACTATCCCAGAGTCATTTACAGACTTACTTTCAGGGCAACCAGATACAACCATTGACTAACATCCATTTAGGAAAAGAATTACATCTTCTCCAATTATCTGTCTATAAACTTGTATTCAATTGTGTGAATAAAATAAAATGCATGCCTGTATTTCCCAGCTTAGGTGTAATTTTACCCAATCTTCTGAAATTCAGGCCCATCTAGAGAGTTTGGCCAAAGTTAACAAGCATAGTTAGCAAGAATGAATCTACAACTTTTTTTTAAAACCTAGGATAAAAAGCAAGTTTATTTCCTGAGTCAGTCATAATGCATTTTTTTTTTCTTTCTTAAGTAAAATATGCTTACCTGAATAGTTTGTGAAAGATTTAAGGTCATCCAAACTAATAGGAACCTGGGCACCAGAAATCAGAACCTAATAGTGAAAGAAATGAGACAGTTACATTACAGGCAAAAATTAGCATTTATTTCTGTTTAAAGCAATTGTTTTCCACAGTTTTAAGCAGAAGTACCTGGATTTCCTGCTGATCAAACATTCGAAGCCATTCAAGATTCACAACATTGGCCAGTCCCTGACGGAAAGCAAGGCAATGCTGTCGAATTTGTTTGTTTAACCTGTAATCTGCCACCAGATGGATGTACGCGATTCGGTTAGCACTGGTAACGGGAATATCTTTTCCACCTGGCTTCAGCTCAACCACCTATAAACATAACAATTTTCATCATCTTGGTAAACTGTAATTCTCTGTGCTGTAACTGTAAAATTGAACCACAAAACATTCTAGTAAGTGATGTATATATCTGAAGTTTACTAGAATATACTCAAAAAATACTCACCTCAAAATAAGGTAAAAGATTACCACAAGTTATAAAAGTAGGGGGTTTTCTGTTTACTCATAAAACCACATTCTGTGGCATCCAGTTGTTAGGCTTAGACCTTCAGGTGCTAATGCAGCTGACTGCATGGCCCCATGGTTTATTACCAGAAAGCTGATTCAGCAAAGTCAGAGTTCTTTTATAGGAGACAGTGTATAATATTAAATTCACCACTGCAAGTCAGACAGAAACTGAGGTGAAAATCTTCCCCTTGGCAAGCTTGCCCCTAGCTTCACTGACACTAATAACTGCCCTGGAAGACAGAGTAGTCTGCATAAGCACAGAACTCACACAGAGCATTCTCCTTCCAGCTGGATTAGGAAAGCTCTGCTTGACTGGCTAGGCTCTTCTCTAGCTGTTTGGTGATTGTGAATTCTGCAGGATCACATGATGGTAAAAGCAATGTCTGACGAGTCAAAATTAAGATTCTGATACAAGCCTAATTTACAGAATAAGAAGCATTGACGATTCCTACTGTTGAAAATCCAAAAAATCAAGCCTAAACCTTGGTTTTCTACTGAGAACGTTAATTTTTGTCCTTCAAGTACACCAAGATACCTCAGCATGGAAGAATTTTTAATGAAAAACACCAAAACCAAAGATACTGGAAATGCATTAAGAGATTAAGATATAAACCAGGATCAATGGTAGTCGTTATTAAAACATTAAAGACCTTTACATATTCTACTCTTTACTACATGGGGTTAATTTTGCTGAGTAGCAGTCCAATTGTTTATTAGAATGCTAAGAGGAGGATTAAAAAAAAATGAGAAGCTGAGATGCTGTCAACTTCTGAACCCTTCCAAAAATGGTTTGTTTTTCTACACTCTGAAGTCATCAATTTTAAATTTTTTTTTTTACAACAATTGTGCATTTCAGTCTATGGTAATGATCACATCTTTAGAGCACAGAGAATTAAACACATGAATAGCTTCTTTTGCAACATGCTACCTAATAACGTGAACTGTTCTAGTACTAAGCAAAATGCAAAATATTAAGATTAAAAATTCACAGTGCTTTTGAGCATTCAGATTTTTATTTGATTCACAGCTTTTTAAGGCCAAAAGAGAACATTAAGATCTGTGAATCTGACCTCTCAGGTAACACAGACCAGAGGATTCTGTCTAGAGATTCCTGTATTTAACTCAATAAATCCATAGATGAGTTAGAGCACATTTTTTAGAAAGACAGGCAATCCTGGTGTAAGGACTCCATGTGATGGAGTATTTACCACTTTCCTTGATAAGCTAAAACAATCTGAATTACAATAGGTATTAAAAATATGTCTTACTTCCCACTTTAATCCTTCAGCTGCAAGCTTCTTGCCTTTTGTTACACCTACAGTAAAAAACCTCATCAATACTCCATCATGTCTGTGTGAAGGTAGTACTAACCATGCTTAAATCACACTCCCTGAACAGTGAAGTAAAATTAAGGTGCCAGTTTAGCTGACTGTGTTTCATACTCTGCACACATGAGCTTGCTCCCTTCCCATTGAGCCCCCTTCATCAAGAACCACAGACACAAGAGACAGGATAGCTGTCTCTGGGGTCCACCTCTCACGGAGCCTGGCATGTGATGCAGCTGGCCACTCTAGGCAGTACAAGCCACTACCTGGTGCCACAGACTGGCTTCAGGGTGAGGATATTTTTACTGGTGAAGTCCAAAGGGAGTATTAATAGAAGTATGAGACACGTTCCATACCACAGTGGAAACATCTGAGGAGGAGGGACCTCTGCGCTGCTAAGCTTTCTCCTCTGCTACTGCAGGCAATGACACGGTCTGGAAATGTACTGTGTTTCATCCCACTATAGTAGGTTTACTATTGTCACTGGGACATTAGTTAATAAGTGGATTTATCTAATGATTAGAAACATTCTAATTTCCACTTCAACTCCACTGGGTAAAGTCTGTTCATACCCACTGTTCGTATTTCAGTATTTTCTTATAGCTTAACCAGCTCTTTCCTCCCTCCTCAATTATATCCATGATGTATTACTTATGGGCAGCAACTTCATTAATCTTCCCAGAGACTTTTCCACTAAAATAAGTCAGGTTCCTTTAATTTCCTCCCATAAAATACCCTTTTACAAAACTTAACAAGATCAGAAAGCTTTCTCTTATTATTTAAACTCCTGTCCTCATTAGTGTTACAGAATCAGAGCAAGCAATCATGTTTCACATGTGAAGAGATCGCTGTTGAGACCTCAACACCATTAATACTTCACTATCTGCCCACTTACAAATTTTCTCTATTTGTTTTGCAGAACTGTATAATTACTTGTTCTTTTGTCACTACTTCACCAAATACAATTCCCCTCTGAGTTATGGACACATTTAATTTGCCTGTATTAAAACATATTTGTATCAACTAACTCATGAAGCTTAAGAATACGGACACTAACAATAAACTAATAGTTATTATTTTATTTGCATACAATATCTTCTATGAATTCAGTATTTACACAAAAAGATGCTTGAACTGACTTCCTTCCTAAAATAGCAAAAGGGAGCTATTGTCAGGGTGTTCTAGAAAACTGCTGTGTTTTAAGATTCATCCCAGCACTAGGTGAAGTAAAACGTCTAACCTACCCTGCAGGTCAGCAAATAGAGATCAGGGTACGGATTAATTTTTGCTTATGCCTGCATTGTATCAGCACTGCCTCCACGGTCGTCTAAGGATGTCAGGAAAGCTGTATTCATTATATAATAAAAGCTACTCTCTTTCCTTATAACATACTTCCTGCAAAATAGAAAAAAAAAAAAAAGTGTTGTACTCTTTCTAACCACTGTTTTTAGAAAACAGAAAAAACTATTTTTAGAAAATCTTATTTTTCCTTTAATTTTTATATTTTTAAGTAGCAAACCTTGATTTTTGATCCAGTAACACTTCTGTAGCTCCCTTTCCTCCCCACAACCCTGCATTGCCACAAGTAAGACTACAGCATTCAGGTAACCGAATTTCCTGGAGTTTTCCAGTAATCTAACTATCCATTTTCAGAATTTTCAGTGGGAGATTAATTGTACCACTGTTTTGTCAAAGTATCATCACAGTCTGAAAAAAAAAGAGCTAGTGTAGCAGGAATAATAGATTATGCCAAAAGGCTAAGACGGATGTAAAACAGAAGACAGGAAATGGTAACACTTGGTAGCAGTAAAACTATAGTAAATGTCGATGCAATTCACTTTTTACTCATTCAGTGTTTGCATGCAGCTTTAAAGGAACTATGGTAGAATTCCCACTTAATTCTAAATGTCAGGAATGATTGTTGAAGAGTTCCTTTTCAAGAAGGCCACAACACAATTTATTACATCTTAAAACATTTATCAGCTTGCATTTTTATTTTTATCCATCCAATTTTTGCCACTAGGTGGTGCAAGATAATAACACAGGTTACCCGGGATGGGCAAGCACAGAAAACTACCCAAACCGTGCAGGCTTGTGTCATCACCTTATTTTCTCTTTTGTAGATCTCAGTTTAAAGACCAAAAAAAAAAAAAAAGTCATTTTTACTTGGTCATTATCAAAAACACATATTTTAAAATCAATCAAATCATATATATTATTATAGGTAAGTATTCAGACAATACCACAGATAACTGAATCCGATAACTAAACTCACAGAGTATGTCTTCAAAATGCAGGGGAAATATCAAAACGGGATAGAGAAGTCCCATATTTTTAAAAATATGAACGAAAAGTGCCTTGCATTTTTTAGTACTGTGAACAGAATGAACTCTTGACTGAAGGTCAGATACAATCAGAACTACAGTTGCATGCACTTGGGGTTTTCTTGGCTATAAATTCCAATATATGTTTCTGCAGGTATATACTAGAAAAAATGTGATAAATAAGAATATAAATGTAAGTTGAAGAAAACCACCAGTTTGTTAAAAGAAAAAAATAAGTTATTGTATCTACTGTTTTGCACATTAAGATAATAATGAAAGAATTGCACACCAAAAATCAAGAAACCTGTGAATAATGTAATAATTGTCAAGCAAAATTCAGGGGATTTACCTTTTGTCTTATTGATAATATTCTGTCACACAGTCAATTTGTAACGTGATTATGGGCAGAAAATGGCATGTCTGTGTTGGCAGACAAACTTAGCGCTAAGCTGCTTATCACACAAATCTGGCAGTGGCATCTGCTTCCTAAGCTAATGGAGAAAAAGGGAATATTTAGAGGGTAAAGTGGGAAATACTTCAGAAAAGAATAAAGGACCTGTCTTTTTCTGTGTACGAAGACGAAAGACATATCTTCAGTACAATTTCAAAAGCACTCTTAATCAATAACTCTCAAAAACTTGTTTTTAGGACAGATGAAAATATTTTATCTTTTCTCTTGGACTCTGATCACTTTTGTTCACATCATCCCTAAAGTTTTTCCTCATTCTGAAAATAAGTCAATAAAGCTTTTCTTTCTTTCCCTGGCATCTGCCTTCCAGATGTTCAGGCAGGAGTTCCAGGTAGATTACATCTGAATGCTTAAGAATGGATTTGCTGTAAGTGTTATAAATCTGCCTGAGAAGGATCAGCCTCAACTTAAATATTTTGCTTCTGAAAAACCTCTAAAATCAGCCACTTAAGCCACTGTATCCTAGTAAAGAAGTTGCCAAGACAGAAACTTTCAGAATTATTTTTAAGGCTTCAAAATTTTCTCTCAGGGAAATTTAAATGTAAAGAAGAACTCTTCTTTAGTGATTCAACTATTTTCAGTAACAGTAATGGCATTCACATCTGTTTAAAAAGCCAAAGAAGGTGTCCTGACACCAACTTGTATACTACATGGATTTCATAGAAACTGTTGCCATATATGTATTATAGTGCTCTTCTGTGGATTTGTGCTTGTACACTTTATTTATGGAGTCTTCTGACTACGGAATCTTCTGATCATATTCAACTATTCCGATCCATGTAATCTCAAAAATCACTGTTTGAGAAGACTTTGCTAGAGTATCTAACAGTTTTGAAGGAAGAAGAATATATATTTGAATCTTCCACTCTTCCCTTGGACAGCCACAAAACTCATCTTCCTCATTGAAAGTGGGGAGAAAGGTCTGAGAAGAGGAGGTATTTTCTTGAATTTGTTAACCTTACACTTATTGTAAGCATTTTATAACCATTTTATCACCATCTAATCTACAAGATAAAAGGAAAAATAAAATCAATACACACAGCTACTTGAAGGCACATGTAACTAGGCTGACGTTCTTTTCAGACTTTTTTCTGGCCACCATTTTATGCAGCAGATCCAACAGTTGAAATCTTAGGCTGGTATCACTGCATTAGATAGTTCTTTATCAAAGGCTGAAGCTATTTGGGGTTGGAAGATAAGGTTGATGGCATAGCTCCCCTAATTAGCAGGTCTAATGTGCAAATTATTAAGTACCTCTTTCAACTTCTGGTGAATGCACTTTGACAATACTTTAATGGGATCTAAAAGCACATTACAGGATTGGAATCAATATGCTGATAATAGAATTTCTACCTTCTACTAGTGACAGAGGCAATAGAGCCCCTTTTGAATGTGTCTTTCATTGCAGATAATGCTTTTGTGCCACAATTGCTAGATGGACACTGTCATGAGGATAGCTATTTACAATGATAGATTTATGATGCATTTATTGGGCACTAATTTATTAGACACTAAAGTGGTTGTTTAGCTAAAAACTAGACATAATGTACATTCAACATAAGGAGTGCAAATTGAGCTCTTTTACCAAAGTGAATTATCCTTACCTTGACACAATTAATTAGTATGCAATGGTTACAGGAGTAAAATACCAGACAAAATGTATTTATCCATATGAGGTTTATTAAGGTAATGAAATGAAGTATAAAGAGTAACTTGTTGCATTAAAACACAGAAAACCATGACAAGAACCAATTAGTTTTGCTGAACTACACTAGCATGCAGTCTCATTAAAAGACAGCTAATGCTTCAAGGGTATAGTGTTCTCTCTCCAAATACATCAAAACAGCATCAGAATAGTTACTTTAACTTATATTTCATTTAGTTACTCAGAAACAGCATCAGAATAGTTACTTTAACTTATATTTCATTTAGTTACTCAGAAACTCACTGTTATACTCAATCTTGCCAAACAATTAAAAGTCTTGATAATATTAGCCGTAGCCCTCAGAATTTTAACAAACAAATTAGGCTGCTTGTCAAGAATGTACTTTTTACAGGTTTTTGTTGCAGTATTGTAGTTGGCAACATCTCTAACTTGGATCTCCTTTTATGTTATTTCTGAACTATTTCTCTTTTCTATGTCCTTCTACCTTGTTGAGGTAGATTCTAACTTGTGTGGCTTTTGAGGACATACAGAGTAGACGTATAAAGCATGGAAACCTAAGCCTCTCCAGAAAATGTTCACTACTTTTCATTTTTAATTAGTGACTCAACTGGATTTGTATTAGCTGCGATCAACCAAACTATTAAGTGCATTTAAATGAATGGCTTTAGAATACAAACAACAGATTATTTTTTTCTCCCAGAAAATCCTAGTTTATATTAGAAACTGCCATTTTGTGTGTTTTGCAACCTAGTAACCAAATACATGGATAGTACAGAACTCAATTCAGTATCAGTCACTTACAGCACATGCTGGAGCAGAGCAGGTGCTCTACTGTACAATATTGTACAACAGAACAGGCGCTCTGAGAACATGGGGTTCAATACATCTGTATCACATGCCTTTATTTCAAGCTTTTGTGTGTTTTTCTAAACACCGTGCAGGTCAGAAGTTTTCATATATGGAGTGTAACCCAGGGGAAAAAATAACATATAGCATAAGTTCAGTCTGAAACATCACTTGTATCAGGCAATTGTTGACTCTCCCCCTCAGGATGATTCAGGAACCCCAAATCCAAGGATACTATTTTAAAACTGTAATGCAATCCAGGTTTTAGGATCTTCCAAAATGACAGGAAATGGATAACAGAAGGGTAAAGATAAAATCCAAGCCTGATGCTGTTAAAGCAGAGGACTAGCTGCTGCCCCTCAGTGGTGCTGCTGCTTCTGTGAGACGTGCATAGTCCCAGGCTTCCCTGACCAACAGGCAAACCCAAGACAACTGCTTATCCCCTTTTATAGTCTCTGTTTCTTCCGCAAGAAACAAGGTTAAATTCCAATGCTACTGCATGTCACAATGTGGTCAGGTCTACTTTTTTGATGCAATTATTAATTAAATACCATAATCAAGTATAAGTAGACCATAAGTAATACACTATTTTAAATCCTCCAAAATGAAAGAGGAAATATGACAAAAAACTTTAACTAAGGAGGTTAACTGTATTAGCACATAAAGGCACACTTTTCAAGCTCTAGTGACATTTATTTTCTACTGTGAGCCTAAGTGAACTTTAGTACTCACAACAGAGCTAATAAAAGCCATAATCAAATTATACAGTACAACTGCGTTAAAAACTTATTCTGAAGGACCTAACTGGCCCTAATTAACTGCTTTTTAGAAGCACTGAACACCCATTTCTCTGCTGTGACTCACCTGTTGTCTCAGCCTCTCAAAAAAAAAGGAAAAAAAAAGAAGAAAAAAAAAGGAAAAAAAAAAAAAAAGGTTTAACTTTAAGCCCTCTACTTTGAAAATCACAGCTCCAGGAGACCACACTTACCTCACAATAAAGGGTCATTATTATTTAAAATCATTCTGATTTCTAACTCTGATTCCAAAACCAGGCAGTATTTCTATACTTTATATATCATCTAACTTCTGCAATTATTTGAAGTGCAATAAAAGAAACAACATAAAGTATTTTGTTCAAATTATCTCAGGCAATAGATCTTTTCATGTATGACTGTTAGAAAATAATCACTATAGTTCACTGCTTAAAAGACCAGATCTTTCAGACATCATCAGAAGTTGTTTTTTTAAGTTAACTATTAGTTGTCATCTACTCCAAATATCAAGTCAGAATCCCTATGATGCCTCACAACACACAGCCCCGTTAACAATTGTTTCCTATCACTTTTAAATTTAAAAATTAATTAGTAGAGGTAGCAATGATTCATCTTCATACACAAAGGATAACAAAAAGCCATTCTTACCTGTGCTTCCCCAAGGTCATTATTTACCACAGTGAAGTTTAGTCCGAGTTCTTCCACATCCCCTTCATAGCTCTTGAGAAAAAGCAAATTTTTGTACATTTCTGGATCTAATGAAGCTAAATGATGAATGTCAACATCAGCACTTGTCCCCAGTAATTTTGAGAGGAAAAAACTAGCAAATGGCAGCTCCACCAGCATATTTTCATAAAGAGCCTGAAAAACAAAACCATTAAAAGCCCATTAGATTTTATTGTTGTTCATGCAGGAATTCCAAAGGTTATAGTCTATTTCACAACTTTTTGGCAATCCGGTGCCTGAATAGGATCTTCTGGTATGGCAATAGCCCAGATATTGCATGAATTTAAAAATATATATATGAAGTTTGAAATCTGAATGTTCTTGTGAAATACCAAGGTCCTAAATTTTACAAATTAATTATGTGGTGATTTGAAAGGTAAGGTCACTGCTTATGTGTCATTAATCTTGTCTGAAGTATGATAGCAAACATAAGTATTGCATAGATTGGCAAGAAAAGCTAAGTTTGCTAAAGTACAATGCAACTGTAGCAAGAATGTCTTCAAAAAAATGTTAGCGTCTCTACCTCCATTAGCATCACCACAAGCAATATTCTTCCATTCGTGCCAACTGCTATACATAAAATAGTCTGCCCCTTAAAAATAGCTATGTAAAACCAGTACATTTTAAACTAATCCAAATAAACTTTCTCTTGCATGTTATACAGATTAATTGCTGCATATTTTTGGTGAATTCTACTGCCTAATGGCATCATCAAACCATCATAATTTCCAAGACAAGATCTTACCAGTTATGACTGTATCATATGTCCAATCCTTCCTTTGCCTGACACTGTTACACCTGTCAAAAGATTACTGAACCAAAAGGGAGCCTGACCCGAATATGCAGCACTCATGAAAAATGTATTTTTACTGTAAATTAAAAGCTTCGAGAATTTTCAAAAATGCACAAAACTCCAACAATACCACTCTCAGTTGATCTACTGTATGACCACATTTCGATGTAACGCAAAGCAACTTTGCATATATTTTATACAGTAACAACTTCTTGTTGATTGGAAGAAAAAAGTTACGGAAGCTCTCAAAAGAAGGAGAGATGGAAACTTCAGAGCTAGGAAGAGAAAGCCTACATGAACAAAGGAAAAGACCGTTGCCTTCAAAAACACATTCCTGAAACATGCTGTCTGTGCACAGCCTTTCCCACTGTCCAATCTGTTTGCCACATCAGCATCTCTAACAATGACAACCAAGTCTTTACAGTATCATTGGTATCACTGCCAGGCTGATTAGAAAAGGCATCATCAACATCTCTTTTTACTCTTGAAGAGCAGTGTTTTGTCATTACTTAAGCTCTCCCTAATTTGCTCCAAATTTAGAAGAGGAAGTACAATGAGCAAAAAAAGAAAAAAGAAGAATAAATGTAGCTGTAATCACTCAATGATATTTCAACAAAGACGTGAAGAAAAATATACACAGTTCCTTAAACTTTTGAAAGAATATTTCTGTGAGGCGAGTTAGACCTTGTAGAAAGAATTGAGAATAACAAGTTCAAAGCCAAAGGGTGCATTATATTTAGAGCTGTATGATTTATTCAAGGTGTAGAAGTCAAAATCCTCATTTGTATAGTTGACTTTAAAAGCAAACTAGAGGGATAAATCATTAATTTGCAATGTATAAGGTCAGTGTTTGCTGTTCCTGCATTAGTAACAATAAAGCCATTGTAATTCCTTAAATATATCAAAGCTACCCGAATTTAAAATGGAATTCAATCTATGACTCATAAAATGTAAATGTAGAGGTGTAATTTTTTACACAAGGCAGGTTTAAGCCTTTAGAGCATTTAATATACAAGGACTAATAAATGATAGCACTAAAAACTATGATCACATCAGCTAAATGGATTATAAATTAAATTTCCATAATGTATGCAACTCAAATACAAATGTAGACATAAATCAAGGTATTTTCTAAACACAGGTTAATTACACAAATTCAAAACCTGTCTATTTTTTATGCAAAATAATCCACTTAGCATTTTTCAAACTGGTCTTAAGTCTTAGCCACTTGCAACACTTGATCCTAGAAGCCTATCAATAACTCCTCGTCAGGAGAAAACAGCAATAGGTATATTGAAGAAACTTGTATGTTATTTTTCAAGTGTCTGTCTTTTATGAGTGTTTATTGCCAGAAATTGTGCCAAAATGATTTGAAATAAAAAGGATTAATTATAGTAGAAGCTTTTTAATATAAGTGAGTGCAGCTGCAATGCAATTAATGCAAATTGTGACGCTATCAGGAAAATAAATGTGAACAACATCACTGGCTACTTCTGTTTGCTGCCAAATAACTTCAGTAATTTACTACATTAAGAATCAATAAAAAAATAATGCATTTCAAATGCATCACTATTAATCTTCAGGTAGTTCCAAAGTGAACATTTATAACTTCATCTAAAAACTATATAAAGCATTTTTAAATAAACTAAATTGTGCAACTTGAGAGTAACTTTAATTACTCCTTCTTCTCTTAGCTAAGTGATTGCAGTATTAAAAACAAACTGTTTTTGGAAACAAGACAAACAGTAGTGTTTCAATTAGTTTGAAAGTCAAGCTATCCTAACAAAGTTTAATAAAAAATGTACTTAAACTCTGGGAAATAAAATAATGATAAATTTAATTTTTGTTTCAAAGAGGTAAATTACACCATTACAGCTCCAGCACTGTGTAGAGATGTTGAGAAATGCTGGTACAATTGAGTGTGACTAAATAAACTGAAACTTTATTTTTCAGTTTCCATCTAACTTCCCTGTTTCTCAGTCAGCATAAGCTGATCAAACTACCTGTTGCTGCCAAAAGATGTGATTCCACCCATTCCTGTCAGTGATGAAACAAACCAGCTTGATGATTCAACTGGGTTTCTTTGCAAGTAGAGTACTTGCATAGTAGAGGCTGCATGAGCATTACAACGTGCTGAAAAAGGTTCAAAATTTGCAGATTATTTGTGTTGTGCTTTGTTTGGGATGTTAGGTTTTGGGGGTAGGGTGGGTGTCAGTGGACACAGCACATACACTGAATTTGATCCAGCTCACAGCTATGGCTGAAACTGGGTAGGAACAGAAAGACTATTTGTTTCAATGGGAGCACAACCTTAGAGCAGCCAATTGCCCATGGAAATCTACCCTGACAGATATTCTCCTTACTGCAGCTAATCTAATGGCCAAAAGGGGAGGCTCACTCCTTTCTTTTCCCTTAGTGAGCTGTCTTGGGGAGCTATAAGTTACCCGATTTTAAGCTTAGTTTTCTGCCCATTGAACTCTCTGAACTGGCCTTCTGCAACATCAACATAAAGGAGGCAGGAGCCCAAGATCAGTGACTGGCAAGGGAATGATGATCACTTCTTACAGAGGTAACCAGCTGTCAGATTAATTAGCTGCAATATGAAGCTACACCGTTATAATATACTTATATATATACATTAATACAAGTATAAGGTCACACTTTCCTCAGAGAAGCAGTCCTCTTTTTATTTCTAGCAGCCAATGATCAACAACACTGACAAAAGAAACTGGCTTGCTATTGGAGGGAGGTGACTACTTCTGTTTGTAAGTCAGATGTTTCTGTTCATACACTGCTTCAAGAGATCAAAGCCAACAAGCTTAACCAATATATATATTTTAAACTAATCTCTTCTCAAACTTCAAGTACTCTCACCCTTCAGCAAGTTTCCTTTAACTCTTATTAGGTTGTCACCTATGGGACTAATGCCATTCTATGATGAATTCTGAGAGTTTGTCTTCCCAACTTTCCTATATAATGAGCCTCTTACTTGACTTCGTTGTCTCTATCCCGTAGTCCCATAAACTGCAACTGACTTACATAAAGCAAAAAATGCAGTGAGGAAGTCACAAAAGGAGCAACTGGGGGTCAAATATGACATCAGACTTCTAGCTGCTAACATCAGGGGGTGGAGGAAAAGAAACACCTTAACAGAGCCCCCATATACCTCTGCCTCCTCGGAAGGCTGGGAGCACTAACATCCACTTTCAGAGAAGTGCAGTTTGCAGATGCAAGCTTGGTGCAAGAGGCTAGGCTGGGGCAGAGACAGGGATGTTTACATCAAGGGCAATCACACAAGCACTGTAACGCTCATAGGGTGATGCATTCCCAGTAGCTAAAAGGTTATGTCAGCTGAAAGGGCCAACCTGGACTTCCCAGCCCTATTTCAACACTCATGCAGGCTAGGGATGTTCTTTAGGCGGTTAGGACACCTGCAGATAACCATTAAAATAACTTGAAAGCTTATGAAACAACTAAACAAAACAAAGTAAATAAATAAATATGGTTTTCAGTAACAAATTATTAGTAGTCTTCACCCCAGTGTTTTCCCAATTACCTGAAGACTCCTTGATAACCCTTTTTTTTTTTTTTTTTTTTTTAATTAAATAAATAGTTAAAAATAAGTTTTTTTCTGGTTAAAAGGCCAAGATCAATTACTTCACTGTGGAAGAAATAGTATTCAGTAAAAGGAACTTCATACACCTCCCCCCACCGTGTGTGAATGATAGTATAACACGCCAAAATACTAAAACCAAATGAAATAACAGAAAACATACTGCAGTTAATAGGTTTTGACTTCACAAAACACACAGTCTAAAGTCTACTATTACCCTTTTAAATAATATAAGCTAGTTGTGCCTACAGTAGAGTTCAACTATAATTGACTGCAACATGAACTAGCTACAAAAGTCTTTACTCAATTCAGTGACACATATCACAACTTGGTCATCTAAAGCGAAAAGTATTATGTTCAGATGGTTACAAATATACTGAATGCATTCATTAAACGCCTGTGATGCAGGGGAACAAGTAATGGTTCTTTAAGGCAAGCAACTTTCAGAATATAGACATGCCATTAGCAGCTTTAATAAATTATGGAAGAAAGGTCTCAGCTGGACAGACAGCAGTATACAGTACATGGTAAGAAAGGCAGAAAAATGACACAATTTGCCAGGAAAGGACTTTCTTCTTGTTTTCAACATAAGAACAGTATCCGACTGGGACTATACATGGCGCATATCACAATATTATTTAAGCACTACATGGACACATGCGGTTCAGGTATAACCCCAAGATTTAGGAAACAGCTTTTCAGAAATAAAAGACTTTATGCCATGTTTTAAAACTGGACACAATTTAAACTACTCTAGTCATTTCAGACAAATTATTTGTATACAGTAGAGGTTACATGGGCATTACAACATGCTGAATGAGGTTCAGACTGTGTAAACAAATTCACAGATGAACCAACTAAACCTCCCTGGGTGTGAGGCAGCTTTAGTGCCTTTACTTATACTTACAGGTCTACAATTAAATCTCTCATTTATTATTTCAACTAAAATCTTTCTTAAGAAAAATAATTAATCAGTCATTGCTCCTACTTTCCATTAATCCTTTACAAGCCAGAACTGTCTTTTAAAACCAAAACAACGCTAAAGTCAAACTCCTAGAAAGCCACATGACTTGTGGGCTGAGGCAGTAAATGACTGGGCTTAAACTCAGTTATTTCCCTAATCAGCCCCCAAGACCATAACCCTTTCTATTTCAGTCATTTTAAACAGTTACTATTAAATAATACTTAGCACTTACAGAGTGCAATAGATCTTCAAAGCTGTACAGAACCATTAATAAAAATGATAGAAAAATAGCAAAACCATTAGAACTTCCTTCTACCTTATTATTTATATCCTAGAAATATCTCATCCCATTCACAAAGCATTTGGGGCCAACAAAGCCTTTTCTACCGTAATGAAAGAAGATAAAGCTAAAAATATGTTACATTACAAATAACATTTTTGAAGCATTTTTAAAGCTAGCATTTAGTAATTTTAAGGTAAAATAATTTCTTACAGATATACTTAATAATGTGATTTAAAGTGAGCAAAACCAAACTGATATTGTTCCTAACATCAATATGACAAAATAAAACTATTACTATCAGGTGTGTGTCACAATGCAATACGTCTGCTACCCGGCAGCTTGAAGTCACTGTTACTCAGTTCTCTGAGCTCTACAACAGCAGAGACATGCAGGTGCATTTTTATCACTGTAGTAATGGAAAATCTGGTATATTATATTCCCTGTATGACTGCAAAAACTCAAAGTGCACTTTTTGTTCAAATACTGGATGCTTCTTCCGTCTTTTAAAAAAGTACGAGTCCAAAATTCCACAGGTAAATGCCCGTAATTAGGCTTCTGAGCAAACTTTATTAAGACCCGTTGCAACAGTGCCAATATCATCAGATCATTTTTTTTTTCCCCACAGAAAAAAATAAAGCCTTTTTTACATTGGTTTTACTTCTGATTTCCCACTCACTGGGAATCTGAAGGTCAGTAAGTACAAGTTCATAGAAGTTGCAGAGATTTGGGGTAGCAAGACTCAGATGCGAAGGGCTCGCCTGTCACATTTGCTGTAGTCAGTGTCAATACATGAAATGAATTGCAGGTGTGTGATAAGCACAAAAGTCATGATGGACTCATGAACACATTACCATAAAAATGTAGGTATTAATTTCCAAAGGCTCCACTGGAGCATATCAAGTGCAATGACCTTGAGTTAATTTTTTAATTTAAAAATGGAAAGTCATGCTAGTATTTAGGACATATTTAATTTTATTACATGAAATTTTATTACCAAAATAGAGTGCTTCAGAAAAGTTGGTACTTTCAGAAAACCACCATTTCATCAGCTTGGTACTTTCTTTCTGTTTTAATAGGAAGAGTTATCTCTGTAAATTATGTCATGTACATGATAGAAATTGCTATCAATGTCACTGGGGGGGGGGGTTGAGGAAAGCGAGAGGGAAGGCCTAGAAGTACCTGTGGATGCACTGAATAATTGATATTTATCATTCACTAGTGAAGTTCCAGTAAAGGCTTAATAGATTTTTCTTGTCTCAAATTTAATCGTAATTTAGTAAGAACTGAAGATAAATGAAAGACATCTCCTCCTTCCTTAAGTTCTAATCTTCTGAAAATCTGAAACATTTACTACTATATAACTAACCTCTGAATATGCTCCTAAGATAAATCTCTATTTTAATACCAGTGAAACAAGTAATTTTTGAAGACAGTTCAAACAGAACAAAGAAATTCAGTAAATATTCCAAACCTAATTGATTGAAATGGACGTAGGTGTTCCCAACTGTGAAAAAAGATCAGGATGCCATTACCACACACTCTAACTGTTTATTTATTCCCTGTCTAGGAACCTGATTTAGAGGCAATAAAATGCAATCAGTACACAAACCAGAAGCAGGAATCATCTGCTAATGGAACTTTTAATTGAGGAGTGACCACTGACATGAGGTAATTCTTTCCATGCAGAACTCCTTGCAGAGACCTCTACGCACTTTATCACTGTAAACAATCACTAACATATGCATTAAAGAAAATTTAAATACATTATGACCCAATAAATATCACAATCCATCAATACACACTTTTCCTTCCTAAAGATTTAGAGTTAAAAATACCACATTTCAGTAGTCTTTTAGTGCTAGACATATATTTACAAGGTTAGTACTAACATAGCTATTTGTAATCAGAAGATAATTGGTTATGTTAAATGAACCAGTACACAAGGAATTGTCAAACTGAATAACCGTGTCAGAAAACAGATTCAGATTAGTTTACGTCTACATTCATAAATCATGAAATAACTTCCATAAGGTATCCATTTCACTGCCTTATGATTGTGTTTCTGCACTGTAAATGTATAATTAAAAGAGCGTGCCACTTTACTCAGTAAATTCTTGTTTTGATTCCATTTCAGATGATTCAGGATATTCTAAGACAAATGATCATCAGCTAACTTGCTTTTAAGCAAAATGCTGAGTCTACGAAATCATGTGCAGGGTAACTGAAATTAATAAAACAAAAAGTTCATACAAATTACCTCCTCTTTGCATCACTATCATTAATTCCATACCTACCTTTCTAGGTACAAGCAGTATCAATTGTGGTTGTAGCAGAAATCAATTAGGAGTGTCCTGATTTACGCCAAGTCAAAGTGGATCTTAATTAAAGGGACAGCAAGCAAAAAGGGTAGACTAAAAATCAGAGAGGGAAAAAAAAAAAAAAACAAAACAAAAAACACAACAGAACACCCTTCAACAGTCAGAGAAACTGAGGAAGAGTAGTAGCACAATGCTTGACACACCATCCTATCAAATATTCAAGTATATGAAGCCCAGTTCTCATTGTAGAGTTTTCTTGCTTTGTTTTCTCTCTACAAGCTTTTGGCACAAAAAGGGCATACAAATATGTTACTAGAAATATTTGCTTGAAGGTTTTAACTCCATATGTAGAGTTTATTAATGATTTAAGAGTTTATGATCTGATCCAGATCTTGCTGTGAAAAGACTCCCACTGATTCAATCCATTCTAGTTAAGGCCCGAGGATGATTAGGAACTAGTTTAGTTTTTCTGTGAAATAGATACTGTAGACACTGATAATATTAGAATTGTACCTTCCAGTCAGGAACAGTATCTTGCACAACAAATGGTCTATCACAGCTCTATTCAAAGTTACAAACAGTAACCACAAGGCACACTCTCTAAGATACAGAAAAATAATCTAATCAATAATTAATGGTCCCACATTTACTACTAGGGTAATAAAATTTGTATTTGAACTACTATTACCCTTCTAATGCTTAATTTTACCAAAAGACATGTTTTATAACTTTTTTGCAATTATATATGTTTAACAACATTTAGATATGTGCACAGAACAGTCCGTTCTATCTTTAATCACTACAGTAACTTATAAAAAGTCAGATGAAATTAAACAACTTAAGCTTTCAAAAAATGTAATATCCACCAGGCCATGCAAATCACTGACCTCCTATATAACATTAAATACTAATGATCAAAGACCAAACCTGGATTGTCTCATCTTTCCATCATCAAAATAATGCTAAAATTTAAAATAAGCACATTATTTTTTGCTCCATTCTTGACGCTTTTTCTACCAAAGTTCTTTATTTGGATCCACAAAGGAAGGACTCTGTTCAAAACAATAACTCAAACACATTTTGTTCGTTACAATTTTTTCCCAACCATTTCAGACAAAAGTTAAGCCTTGGCAAAACAAATCTAAATCTTTTATGAAAACTCCAGTGTCTTCAAAGGACTGCAGATTCAGTTGCTCAGAAAAATAGACTTAATACTGTATTTCAAAGATAGTGCATATGTTCTTCAGCAACACAAATGCATGACTCACTAGTGCTCTTCAGTATGCCGGGATTAGAGAAGAGAAATGGAAATGGTAGAGTTCAGTATAACCAAAGATGCTGAGTGCATTAAACAAAAAGCTCTACTGTCAGAAAGAGTCATTATTAAAGGTGCAAAGACAATCACTATAAAACATAGTACATGCAAGAACCAGGAGGTTTATGTCAAAAAGGAAGAAGAAGAAACCATAAAAATTATCATCCTAGTATTTCTATGAAGTTCCTGCCATATTCTTAAACTAATGATGAACTTAATTAATTTTAAGTAAATTATCATAAGAATTAGCTACCTCATGTCAAGTAATTCCAAATGCAAAGAATGTCTTTTACCACAACATCTGTCACATTGAATATGTCATCATTGAGTAAGTGCAAATGTGAACTGGAAATGGAGAAAGATAATACAATACATAAGACTGAGCTTAGGTGTGAACATAGTGAAGCTCAGATTTTAATTCTGTATCTGTCACTGTTCTACTGATTACTGTTTCTGTCGAAATAGTTAACCAGCATTTCCCTCTTTCCAGGTTTGCAGCAGACCATTCAAGAACCAGCATGAAGAAAATCCTCATTTAAGATTCTCAGATATTGCTTCCAAACTTCCCTTCTCTGGCTATGTTGAAGTTTTGGGAGCCTGTCAAAATAGCAGCTTCTGTGTTCTCCTGAGCCAAATCCACTACACACTGCCAAAGCTGCAGCAGGAAAGTCTGCATGTAGAAAGATTTTTTTAGTGCTGCTAGAACAACTACTGCATTTGGAAAGGAAGTTAAACCAAATCAGGTGCCTCCCCAAAGCCCAATCCTATCTACTGAGAGTGCAAAAGGATTACAATGCCCCATCCGTACTTCTGGGACACCACGTGGGACAAGACTTTATTTTCCAGAGAGGACAACAGAGAGAATTTGAGGCTAGAACACCTCTGTCTGAATGTCCTCAACAGCCCAGAAGACCCTCAGTTCTCAAGAAAAGCCTGCGACTCGAAGTCACTGCTATGCTTCCAGCAAGCAAAACTGAAAGGTTCAAGTTTCAACGCCCACTGGTGGTGGGAGACAGACTGCTACCCGAGGTGTGCGTGGTGGGAGACTGCTACCCAAGGTGTGCATGGTAAGCTGAGCTTTCACTTTTAAGGAAGAGAAAGAAAATGCTTAAAAGGCAGCAGCGTTAAAATAATATTTACATTAGAGAGTTAAGTCACCAAAAGTTGGGAAATGTAAACTTTGGAAGTGTTTGAGTAGCTGTTGTTTAAGCAAACTCATTTCTGCTTTTTTTTTTTTCTAAGAATGATTTCAGTCAACAAATGCAATTACATGATCACATGGTATTATTTCTACAAGACCTTTTGCTCATTCAGTGATCAGTAAAAGTTGCATGGACAGGCATGCAGTTTGTAGAGTATATAGATTTCAATTTCTTCACTAACTACAAAAGCACACCCCAAATAGTCAATAATGTATCTGGGGTTAGAATAAATTAAGTTTTTAGATACACCATTTTTAAAGGTAAGTTTTAAATTTTCAGATGTTTCTGAACTGATCAATTAACACAGAAGACGTCAAGCTGTTAGAAACTTCCTGATGAGAAGAATAACTGAATTAGGTGTAAATCTATAGTACTGAAAGTTAAATGCATTTGGATATTAGTAAATGGTTACCAAGAGACAGAGAATTTCTATAAATTATTATATTTTAATGTATTTGTTTTCTGATAACATTGAAACTTCTTACGTGAGAGTTTTTGGTGGCAGCGCTCTTTACATACTGGTTTCCACAAATAAGAAATTGCTGCGGATGCCTGATTGCTTCCTTTGCATTATATCTATTTTGTTTACAAAGGGGCTTTTAATAATCCACTATTGCTCTCAAATAACCCTGTGCAAAGCATAAAATGGACACATTTTTGAAAATGGGTGAGTGAGTATTCAATAACTTAACCAAGATCACAACACTGGCAGGCTTTGAGTAGTGTGGTCGTGCCTTATCTTTCTGTTTAATTCATCAAGTCTCTAAATACACTACTAAAAAGGTGTCTGTGCACCTGGGTAGGGATAATTATTAAGTAACACTGTCAATTCTTACCTTATGTAAACATACTGCAAATACAAAAACAATTTATGCTTTCAAAATGTTAAATAATAGATCCTCTGATTTTAAATAGACAAAACCAAAACCGTACCTGTAGCGCTCTAGGGGAGAAAAAACACATTTTGCAACTTCTGTCTTTATGCTAATATTTGAAACCCAATTACAGAAAGCAGTGTGTGTTTTGACAGAGGAAATTAAAGATTCAAAATTACAATCTTTTTTTTTCTTTTTTAAATAGTCTTTCAAACTTCTCCTTGATAACTGAGCCCTGCCCCATTCTTAGATAAACACTAAACACTTTTGGAGTGAAGTAACTTCCTCACAATACCACAGCAGTATTTGTTTCCCCATGGCAAAAATCTATAGATGCAGAAAAAAAATGGAGTCTTGGATATGTAACATAAGTCACAGTTACAAACTATTGTATTAGTACTGAATCCATCTCTCTTTAAGAGCAGGAACATCCTTCAAAGATTATTTTATTGAAATGGCTGATTTGAAATTTTAATTATTTAAGAAGTTTGGATATTACAATAGCTAGGATGCATTAGCAGAGAATTTGCCTGCAAATTGGCAATTTAATCTAAATCAGCTGACTGGCAACTCTAAAGAACAGCACTGTGTTTCAACAATTCAAGTTTGCCAACAACATCCTCTTCTTAAACGGCTTCCAGCTACACTAAAAGGATATCCAACTATATGTTTAACCCCACTGCAAGTCAGCAGGATTTCAGCCTCCAAAATAATTCAGGCAGTTAAATAAGACTTTTACATTTTAAATAACTTCAGTTTTAGATAGCTAAGTAGCAATCAATGTTTTCTGAAATGCAATTTGTATTGCAAACTTTCACATTTATTAGCCTTATAAAAATTATTTCGAGGGCTTAGAAGGAAATAGGCTCAGTACTGCACCTACTCATAAAAGAAAATTGAATGTAACGAATGTTTGTAATGGTTTCCCTCTTTTTTTCTTTCTGTCCCCCCCGGTCATTTTTCATCTAGCTCAGTCAGTGTGTCTGAATGTTCACAACACCCAAATATCAAGCACTAAAACTCAAGAAAGATGCACAATGTACACAAACCCAAGCAGAATAAGTGAAAGTTAATATGCATATGTCACTTAAGTATGGTAATGCTCACGGCAAATTTTAAATGCTAGTAAGAATTGCATACCTCATACACCTAGAAACTGTTTGTTTCTGAAAATATTAATTTAATATATTCCAAATGATGAAAATGTAACTGCAGTCAAATTCCAGAAAGCTCCAGGTTAAAAATCACCATAAGCAGAGCCGTTCTATCAGCTTCAATCAACTTAATTTTAAGCAAGAAGATAAACACAGAAGCAGACATATGGGCATTTGGATCAACTGGCAGTCAGGGTATCTCAAATTCTCTGTACGTCTCAAGTATGTAACTTACTAAACTGAACTAAAAAAAAATCTGAGTGACATGTAGAAATAATGTTCAGATCCAACATCTGAAAGCTACTTTTCCTGAGCTCTAGAAAGATCATCATTTTTTCCCATCTACTTCTACCTAAAAAGACATTACTTGAATAATTTCAGTACTGCTGTAGGTTTATACTATACAACACTGTTGTTACCTTTCCGAGCATTCTTCCAAGAAAGTAGTAATGTCGGGCATAAGAGTCTCCAACGAGCATCTGGGCAGCAGGGTTAGGGTAAAGAAGTCCCTCATTGGTGGTCTTAAAAAATCCCT
Source organism: Tyto alba (assembly GCF_018691265.1). Classification (NCBI taxonomy): domain Eukaryota; kingdom Metazoa; phylum Chordata; class Aves; order Strigiformes; family Tytonidae; genus Tyto; species Tyto alba. The sequence goes on from NW_024881313.1 coordinate 31,813,709, forward strand.
GGTTGGGATTAAATCCTGATTTAAGTAGTTCATTCAGAAATTCTCTGAAAATTCCACCACCATCAATACCAGCTTCATCAAGACCATGTGCATTAAGTAAGTGAACACGAATGCGTTTTTTTAGGTCAGGTTCTGCAGAGAAATGAGAGAGACAAACTCAAATACAACTATCCACTTGAATTTTGTTTGGATAAAAACACATATAACTACACATATAAATATAGCAACATTAAGTCTATATAAAAAAAATTAACCAGTAAATAGTAGCAAAAATCTATGACTGGCTTGAGTTTTGGAATATTCAGTATGTAAAACTCACTTTGTCCAAGGGGTCTTGCTTTAAGCCATCATAAGATGGAGTGGAAAGACACAAGGTAAAGGAAGAAAAAAAAAAAATCCTACAAAATATTTTAAGAGGCCCAAGAATAGTTTGAAAATTCTATTTATATACAATGTTATGAATGCAAGGTTCAACTTTTTTTTTCTTCTGTCTGAAGGAACTGACAATAAGCACTGCATTCCCTTAGAGGGGATGACTGTTAAACCACACCATTAAATAATAATTGAAATAGAACTTAGTATTTTTTGATACTTTGGACTCATTGCTGTGATGCAATTCCAGTGAGCAAGGTGTGGTAAACATGGACGTGTTCTGCAGGCCAGTGTTCTGTTTGTTTCACAGGAGGCTGCTACATGAGAAAGCAAGCAATATTTAGTCTGTGAACTATGAATGCATAACAGGGAAGGAGGACCTTTTTGTTCAATTCACTGAATGCTTCCCAAGATCTAACCAAATACACAGCTTTTATACAAACACTTGCATTGACTACACTTGCATCCCAGCAAAGCAACCAGTAATAAACCAGTAACAATAAAACTTTCCACTACTTCTATGTGCTACAAATGCACACATTATGGATGGAGAGCTGATGTTCATTAAAGAGACTTCAGCACCTTGTAGCAACAGAATTTCTCCTGAACCACCAAGTCTCTTACACTCTCCCACTAGCAAATGCCTCTACATTTACTAGTAACTTCCCATTTCACACTCAGCTATTTTTAAAAATTACCTATTCTTCATTCAAGTGAAATGCTCTCCTGCAGAAAAATTCTGCTGGCTGGAAATAGAGGATGGCCATTTTTAGCCACAGGCACTGCAATATATATGTCCACTCATTGCCGTTCAAAACAAGGAAACAAAACACTGGCAAAAAAAGAGTCTCATGCACACAGACGTGCTTTGTCTGGATACTCCTGAGATACTGAGCATTAATGTTAAAACTTTTATATATGAAAAATGCTGGTTTACGGCCTTCTGGGGCCTTACGAAGCAAGCCAGTTATTTGTCTCTTCCTCTGTGTACTGACAACCAGATTTAGAGCAAGGAGGTAAAAATGGTCCTAAAACGAATTCACATGTCAAAACAGATGACCAGATAGAGGTGGACCCCAAGTTAGTGCAACTTCTGAAAAGAAGAGTCCAGTTTTATAACTCATACAGCTAGAATGTAACTAAACTGTTACTGGAGTCTACTGGAGGCTATTCTGAATATTCCAGTCACAGGGGAAAAAAAAAAACAAAGAAATGCTTGCACATTAAGAATAAGACACTAAATAAGAATATTAACCCACTAAACCCAACCTAGTACATTTCTGCTATTCCAAGCTTGTTTTCTTAATGATCTCAGTTAAGGTAATATGTAAACATTAACTTTGAACAGCTCTCTTCTCAGGGCCAGTAGACAAACTGAGTGCCTCTTCCAAATCAATGTTCTTTGGCCTTTCCTGATCAATTCCATGACCTCATCTATCATCTGTTCAACCTCTCAAATCAAATTTTAATCAATTCAGTCCATAGTCTTGAAATTGTGTCTCCTGCAGTTTTCAGGAATTTCTTTTCTGATCTCCCAAGTGGTGCCTGACCTACTCCAGAACTAAAATTATTTCCAAAAATTATACCATCTCAGCATACCCGCCCTTCTTTCAAAAAAAAGTCCAACCTTCTAATTTAGTCTTTACTGATTCTAAAGAGCACTAGTTCAGTACTAAGTAGCACTATGTACATGTGTGTGTGTATGTCTGCATATACATGGTGTGTCATGCACACATGCAGAAAACAGATTTTCAGTCTTCAGTCGTCAACTATCACTATGGCTTCTCTGTACCTATAAACAAGACAGAAACCTTCACCTAGAGATTACTTCTGTATCCCTCACTACAAGCTTATCAGGTTCTCCCTTGTCACTGTTTTATGAGTAATTTTATTCCTAAGGAAAGGCTGAAAACATTATCTAGAAATGTATACGTGTATATGCAGATAAACTTTTTATTAATACAAAAGCTCTTTTTCCTGAACAGAAGAGGCTTGGCAGAATCACAGAACAGCTCAGGCTGGAAGAGCCCTCACATGATCCAAAGTCCCCACACTGAAAGCATGGTCCAATTTCCAAGTCAGATCAGGATGCTCAATGCCTTGGTCTATTTGAGTTCTCCAATGATGGAGATTTCACAGCCTCACTGAGCAGCCCATTTCAGTGCTTAAAAAGTCTCACTGTGAAATGTTTTTTCTATTTATGTCCAGTAAAAATTTCCCTTGCTGCTACACGTCACCACTGCACCTGATCAAACTGGCTTCTGTAACCTCCCAGTTGCAGTGAAGTTACAGCTTCTTCTGATATGTCATGTGCTTCAGTCCCCTGTATCACCTTGGTGACCTTCTGTAGCACACGTTCTTGTATGTTAACGTCTTTCTTTTGTACTGGGAAGCCCAAAGCTGGACACAGTTCATCAGTGCTGAAACTGAGAACTATGTTATTGCTAATACAGCCCAGTATGTAGTTAGCTTTCATCTCATCAAAGGGAACTCTTTATTTGTTCAATTTGTTGTCCACTAGGAAACCTGAGGTCCTTAAATGAAAATAGCTTTCTAGACAGTCAATGCTCAGTCTCTACTGCTACATGGCGTTATTATAGACCAGGTACAGGATCTAGCTTTAGTCTTTCCTGAACTTCATGAAGCTTCCATAAGCCCTTTTCTTCAGTCTGTCAAGGGCCGCCTGAGTGGCAACCTCACCTTCCAGTATATTGACTATTCCCCTCAATTTCATACTGCCTGTGACCTCGCTAATGGTGGGATACATTCCAGTACCCAGAATGTCAGATTGCAGATTAAGTTTAGGAAACATGCATTCTAAAATTGGTTTTGTCGTTTAATAAAACTACATTAAGTCGAAATGCAGTCTTCACAAAAAATGTACTTCTCATTTAAAGCTATCTTTTTATTAAACAAATAGGTTGACTTCCCTGTTACGTGACATCACATTATTCAAAAACTTAGACTGCAGTTTCCGAATTAAATTTTCGCATACTGGGTGGGGAGGGAAGGGGAACACAACAGAGTCAACTTTTTCTATTTTCCTATTCATTTCATCTTTCTCTTTCTAAGAAACTAGTTAATGACTCATACTAAACTTAGCATAATGAAACTATTCACAACCAGTATTAAAGAGGCTAAACAGTCAACTACATATATATTTTTCAGACAATTATGCGGTGACATCTCCTGATTAGCCTTTAAAACTTTTCAAAGACAGGAGAACTTAATTTGTACTTAATTTAAAAAAAATATATATATTGGTCTAAATGTATCTCTTTTATTAAAGGTATTAAAATAAAAAATTTTATTTACAAAGACAACAGTACCTTTAATACTACCACAATAAAGGAAATTAAGAGAAGGCATGTTCTCCAGTAATTTTATACAAATGAAGAATACCAAGATCTCTTCTTCATCCCCTCTAAACTAAGCAGTTCTCAGGAGGGGATTTATGTGGCACAGCAGGTGAGATTCACATGGCAAACCTCAAGTATTTGGCAAATATTCTTTTTATATGCAAAAATACCATGTAACTAATAAGGCCTTTATTTTGGCAGGCTTTATCTACATTGGAATTTTGACTTCTAAAGCAGCCACTCTCACACAAATTCACACTAAGGTATGATTTACATCAATGTAGTAAAAAGTGCACTGCATTATCCTTATCAGCCACACTGTACCTAACAAATCCTGTGCAGTCTAGATCTAGATATATTTGTTGACACAGATTACCAAAGCAGATAATATCTAATGAACTACATAGGTAAATATACAAAGTACAGTTATTTGGACAAGTAAATGGGAAGAAAAGCCCCATAAAAGTAGTTTTGAACTAAGGAAGGGTGTGTTAAGAGTGAGATTGCAATAATCCGAATGTGGATGAGAATTACTTCACACAAAAATGAGGAAATTTAACTTTATAAGAACTTTCATACCTCAGAGCTGATATACTTTTAACATCCTACTCAAGTAAGCAAATGTGTAACTACATGATAAGAATGGCTAAAGGTTATAAACAAGCTGATGATAACTTAACTGTAAACCTACCATTTTCAGGAGAAAGTTTATCATAAGCATCTTCATAAATATAATTTCTTCTTATAGTGACGTTAATTCCATCCAAAAATGGCCCATCTCCTTGAACTTCTTGTTTATCAGCATAGATCAGTCTTTGAAAAATCTGTTAAAATGAGTGAGAAGAGAAATCATGTAATTGTGTAGATCTAAATGTTCAATGAGAGATGGTTATTCACTACTATCACTGTCCTTTGAGTTGCTTCTGGGCATTCATTTTCAAGCGAGCTGAAGAAACGTAATAGAGTCATGTTCCAGGGGAGGGAAGGAGACAGGACAGACATGCAAAAAACTTTTTCATGCTAAGTTATCATCCTATGGTTTTTCTACACAGAGGTACATTTACAGACACTGTGTCAGTGATTCCAGTTTCCTCTCTCTAACTTTCACAGTTCTGAAATGCAAAGTATTCAAAAACAAAGGAGGGGAAGTCACATGAGCATTCTGAACACACAGAGGCTATCCTCAATACTAGTAAATATTTTTTTGTCATTTTTGTAATGCTTAGGAACATTCCCAGTAACAAGAAATTATGTATCAGTGCTCCTCTCAGTATCAGTGAGCAAATAATTCAAAGCAAAGTAGTGGATAGCACTGCTATATTAAACAAAGAACCAGAGCATTATACCAATTAAAAAAAATAATGCAGCTGAAGTACAAACTGAACTTCACATTGTCCTTTTGCAAGTCTTTACAACAGGAACCTGTTGTAGTTCACCTGAGGAGCAACTGTAGCTGTGTTTCTATGCCAAAATATAGCATGAGAGGGGGTTGTCTAATGTGTAATAATGTCCAATATACCCTCAATCCAGAGTGTCTGTTTAGTACGTCCTCTCTTGCATCTTTCCTATATTCAATAAATAGCCTAGTACATTTTCCAATGAATGTAATCTCCCAATAATATCGCAGACTGTCTTCTTAACTAAGAAGATTAAGTCAGAGTCTCCAAGGATGTTTAAAAACAACAAATTTATCATGAAAGAAGAAAATCCAACAACAGCAGACAAAGCTACAGTAAGGTCTCAAATCTACTGTTTCTATGGACAACTGTAGGTAGTGGAGAAGGTGCTCTCCAACCAGGAAAGTTGTAGTATGACAAAGCCAGAATCTTCCCTAAGGTACACATGAGGAAGACAAGAGAAAATAGTCCTAAGCTGCAGAAAGAAAATTGCTGAATAGACATAAAGAAAAAAACTTCTTAGTGAGAGTGATTAAGCATCGGAAGAGGTTACACAAAGAGTTTGTGAAATCTCCATCTTTGGAGACAGACAAAACTTATCCGGACAAGTCCTTGTGCATTCTGAGCCAGCTCTGAAGTTACTCATGTATGAGGAAGGATGCGAACTAGAGTACCTCCAGAGGTCCCTTCTGACCTACATTTTTCTACAGTTCTACAACACCAACACACATAGTCACATACACCTTCTTTTTATGCACAGGGCATGAAAATATGCTATCATTCTCTTTCCTGAAGCAGTGGTAGGTACGGTTTATTAACTATTGCTACACAACACTAGATGGAAAAAATCTCTTGGAGGTGTATCTCATAGCACAATTTTTCTTGATACAGAGTCTAGACCTCTGCATAATCCTATGTTCATGCATATATTAGTCCTGAAAATAAGAACCTTATCACATAACCGAAGGATTTACAATGACTTCAGACTAACACATGGAAAAGTAAACAATGCTGGCTGAAGTACATACCATAGAAAGTAACATCACCATCGGCAAGCTGATGAAAGTATGGCTTAAGTAAGTGAGAACCAAGGCACATGATATAAATTGGATTCATTACCTCCCACAGGTAAATATCAGATTGAAGAATGCACGCCAATGTGCCTTAAGGATGAAGAGGATAACATCCCCTGGGGTCAGAAGGCTGAAGAGCCTACCATGAAATTGGACTCAGTAATTGCTTGTAAGGGTATCTGGTAATTCAAGGTAAAAATCTCATGAAGTAGTCAAAAAATGAAAGGACATATGTAACAACCCACACATGGAAACAGCATTGAGCTGTATTACCACATTAAATTACAGCATAATAGATAGCAACTGGTCAAAAGAAACAAACAAACAAACAAACAAACAAACACAAGACCATGATAAGGTATCTTCTTCCCTTGTTGCAAGTTGTTTTTCAGCGGCAGTGGGAGACTCCAAAAGGATGTAGACTCCCACTATTACATAAAAAGGACCATACTTGGTCCAAACAGCAGTATAAAAGGATCTCCTCTCTGAACTATAAAAGCTCTGTCTATAGCTTTATCTTTCTCTCCAAGCTCTCATTCAACTGTTATTGCAGTTTTTGTAATAAAACCAATCAAGGTTTTATGAATTCCAGAAACCTAACGTATGCATCTCTACAGAGCTTTAAGAAGTCCAGAGGCTGTAGATGGTGACTAAATTGTGACACAGACACCCTTGCTTGAGGTCACTTCCAACTGTTTCCCTGCAATCCTAGTGCAGTATTGCCATATGGTGTTAAGATGTTTTGTTGGAACAACTGTTTCACAGAAGCCTGGAAAACACACTCCTTTTCTACCAACGATGTCACTGTCTTTTTGACAAAGAAATACTGATTTACTTTCCCTATGGAACTACTCTTCATTCACTTGATGGTGTCTTGCAACTTAATGTTTCAAAGACAATTCGGGGAGCAGTTTTTAAGTAATTGATACTGTTGACAACAAAAGCAGTTCAGAAAAAAATTGTGCATAACAGCTTTAAAAAAAAATATGATGCAAACGGAATTAGATAATAGAACAAACAATTACATATTTAAATTCTAGACAACATTCAAAAGCAAATCCTGTAGAACAAGAATTTTGCAAGTTTAAAACTACATACTCTATTAAAATTTCAGCAATTCAACTACGAACGCAGAAATTTAATCTCTAGGTGTAATTTTCTCCAAATGGACATCCATCATCTCATTCTGAGTAAATCAACCCACTGCACAAAGGTCTCCAGTTTTGACCTTGCAATCTGTTTATTACAGATACACAACTAGTTAGTGCTCTGCTTACCACAAGAGGGTGCAATCATGTAGATCGATCACTGAATCAGGACTGCAGTTTATTATAAACATATAACTGCTCTCATACATCTTGGAATACATGTTTCTAATTTTAATGCAGTTATTATAAAGGGTAATATAACTAGTAAAAGAAGAGAAAAGTAATTAACTTCAAATGTTCAGTTGCCACATGAGTACTGAATAAAACAGTACAGCCTGTCATATCTATCTGTAGGGAAACAAGCCAGTTTTTACTTAACTATGCGCTCTTTTAACATGTAATGAAAACAGAAAACTAAAAAAACAATTGTGTATTAAATGAGAAATTATGTACCTTTACTCTTTCTTCAAAAGGAACTACAAAAGGTAGCTCTGTCAGAATTGCAAGTTGTCGTTCTTCAGATACAGAAAGAGGTGCTGGTTCCAAACCCACTTAAAATAGAAATAATAATTTTTAAAATTTTGGAAAGAATATTTTTTAAACAGTTTATTTTGTATCAAGTGACTCAATTTACTTTGTATAAAAACACGTACGTTAAAATAGTTTATTTACTAAACAGTCACACAAAGCCTTACCTTTCTTTAAACATTAGTTTCTACAGGCAAACTGAAATAAGTAGTGAAAACACACTGAAAACAAAATGTGTATAAAAATAAGTACTCCTGTATTTTTTATTTTATTCAGAAGAAAAAAAAGTTATTTTCTTATTACTGACATTTTAATTTTTCAATTAAGAAAAAATACAACTTATTAATTGTCTTCTATTATGTAAGTAATCAAGATTTTAATTGCAGGAATACACAATATTCCCATCCCAATGATCAAAATAGTTTAAAAGTATTGTGCTTTCTACTATAACACCTACTTTCAATCAAATAATTTTAGGCATAAGAATTAAACCAAATCTAATGAAACCAACAGAAAGATAACATTTATTTCAATGGGTTTTCTCTCCCAACAGGAAGGTCACAGTGATCAGATTAAATCCTTGTCACTGCAGAAATAGTGAAAAGAACATCAAGAATTTGTATAATGTCCTTAACAAAAAATGATTAGAAAAGAATCATCACCACAGCAACAGACACACTCAATCACATGAAGTTCCCAAGCTGCCATGCAACTCCTTTGAACCTTCTCATATCCACAGAGGATGTTTTTAAGAAACAACTCAACTTTGGGTGATGCACAGTACAAGTGACAATTCTGCTCTAACTTCATAGGAAGAATCTCAGCTGCTGAGCACATCTGACTGTAATTAATTAACTGCAGCAAATAAAAATGGTATTACTCACTGACTAGACACTGTGGTTAAAAGACCACTTAGCTTCAGTCTACAGAGCAAACAAAACCCACAACTCCTTATTTGTTTCATTTTCATGTTTAATAACCACCTTATTGGAAGAGAAATCCAGAGTCTATAGTATTTAGAGACCATATTACAAAACTAAAGTAAATGCTTCACATTACTACCCAGTCTGAGAAGTTTATGATGACAATTTCAAGTTTTTCCTTTGGCTCCTACCTGTGGTTACTAGCATCTTGTTGCCATTCTTCAACTGGATATCACTTCAATGTTCTTTTTTTTTTTTTACTTCTCAAAGCTCCTTACATAGGAATATTTTAAGTACCAATTTAATATGACATGACCCAAAACATCACTATACTTGATGTATACTCATTTGGGGCAGGTTTCAACATTGCAAGCCTTTGGAATTTCTGATAAAACGCTTATCTCTGATTACCCTTAGTTTACTTAGTAAACATTTTTAATTAAAGTCAATGTATGCTGCCTATTAAGCTAACGGATAAAAGCATTTTAAATAAAAAGTGCATGTACAGCAAAGGTAAACTACTACATGACTTTGACAGTTCAATTATTCCAGTCAATTAGTCAATTTTATCTGCATATCTCCATCACAGCTTCTTTCTTTGAAGAGAAATATGGGATGGAGTCAATACAGAGGGCATTTAGAACTCAGGAGTCTGCCATTTAAGTAAATGAAAAAGCACAAATAAACATGACCATATGTGATTCAGCAGTACTTTCACACTAATTGGCTTTAACCCATATGGAGTCAAGAGGGATTAAAGAAGTCATGTGCACATTGTTACCTGCTTGTTTTCACACATTCATGTTGACTGCACTTTTTTAAGCCTGATTTCATATGAAAACGAGGTCTACATGAACACATTGGGTCATCTTTCCTCACCATCTTGCCTCCAAAATACCTTTTGAGCTAACCAGCGGAATTTGACAGAAAATAGGAGGTTCAAAAATACTAAGTTCTGTGAAAGTTTTCAATTGGACAGAGAAGATAAATTCCTTTAGTGACCCGCTTACAGAAACTGCAAGGAAAGTTCAGTTATCAGCTCTGTTCAGTGTGTTAGCTTGTCTGACAGGCAGCCAGGAAAAGGAGGGCATGTAGTTGGCTCTGCATCAGCCATTGCACATGTATTCCTTATTCACCAACTGCTCAGACCAAGGCAACTAATGAAACAGAGGGAATTGGTGCTATTATTGGAAAGAAGACAAGGGAGAGAGCTCCACATACTGTGTGTATGAGGGGAAAAGAGACTAGTAGACTAGTAGCACGGGGAAGAATCTGGAATTAACAAATGTGGAACAGGGCTGACAGTGGAGAATGTGAAGACAGTATAGCTGTCAAGAACCATATAGATCAATGGAAGAAACAGGCATTACTGATGTAGAGTCCATAAGGTATACGCGATACAGGCCTGTTGAAGCCTGGCAATTTTTGCTAAAACACCTGCTTTTAAGACTTCATATTATGAATCACTTAAAATGATTACCAAGAGAGAAACTAAACTGGAAAAATAGCCAGTTCAAAATTCTGAGGAGTACTTACAGTGAACCAACTAGTTGTTATCTGCCAACTAGACTAAATCAAAGTAAACATATACCATCATAGCTATTCAAATAAGAAATATCATTATAAGAAATCTTTAGGTATCAACATTGGACAAAGCCCTTAATTCTGTACAACTAGCAGCATTCAAAGGCTGTGGTCTTCTCTAAATGATCTATTATATGTGGCCAAGATACTCAAGCAGATTACATCATCTTGAAAGAGACTATGGAGTTATGTAGATGAATCATTTTGCTGCTTAGAGGCCCCATTTTCAATTCATTATTAAATCTTCAGAAGTATTAGTGATTTAATGATTATTTTACCTGAGCATAGCAAGGTAAAATTCTAGAATAATGAAGCTACAAGGGTATGAAAAGCTGAAAGAAACAGGCTGTCTACATGAGAAAGCATATTGGCAGAACTAAACTAGTGCAAATTTACCCTGATTCCTAAGTTGGTCCAATTCTCTCATCTTTCTTTGGAAGTTCCTTAAAGTCCAGATATTTTTGAGTAATTCAAGGGTTAGGTTTCTGTCTTGTCTCGAGACAATATTTATAAACAGTAATTAATACTTATCATGATACCTAAAGCTTGTTTGTTACAGTTTAACATATAATAAAGAAGTTTCTTTATGGTGTACAGTAAAAGCAAAACCTCAATACTTTACTTCTTCAACTTTATTAATTTTGTATCTTTTGCAACTGCTTTTTATTCATATTAATACATAGATTTTTAGCACATATCATTTGTCTACCTCATCATTTCCCTCAACAATGCCAGCAAAAGCTTGGGGAAAGCTATTATACATTAAATATTTCAAAGACATATAGAAATGTACTTTTTTAAAAATATCTGAAACAGAATTAGGAAAGATTGCGTTGCTTTTGCCTGTCATTAAGACTTTTATACAAAATACTCAACCAAGCTCTAAAAAAGGCAGATTTTCTTCACATAAGGCAAACTGTTATTTTGACTTAGTAAAGCAAAAACTGTATAGACTGTATCTTACCATCCAAAGTAGATTGCAATGGTCCTATTCTTCCCATTCTTCTGACCCTCCAGACATGTCTAGCGGATGGCACATACAACTGTGTAACCTAGTAATTTAACAGTATTTTACAGTTAAAAATTATCTAATTACATATTACAATTTACTATTACATAGCAAATACATAAAATTGTCACATTCAAGAGTGTGTCTGAATGCCTAAGTATCTTCATTTCTAATCACTCCTTATACCTATGCCTTAAAGCTAAGCTTCAAAATTAGTAACAATGTAATATAAAGTCTATGTAGCATTTAAAAATACCATGCAATGTTACATTAAATTCCGGTATTTAAGATACCAGAGAAGCTGAGTTTGAATTCTGAGATGTCAAACAAATCCTGTTTCTTTTGTACTAAGAATCAGGTTAGCATCACAGTTTGAGACTACCACTAATACTTTCTCTAAGGTGTGTAAACACTATAAAGAACTGTCACATGGAGAAATTGAAACCTTGAACACAAGGCAATCAAATGTGCCATCATCAAAAATAAACAGAAGAGTTCACTGTTAACTATTCTATGCAAAACTTCCAACTGTTAATACATCTAATAGTGCAAGGTAGTTTATCTGAGATGTAACTACCTTCTTAAGATCCAAGTTTTCAATGGTTCAAAGGATGTACTTGCAAATTCATATTATTATTTTCTTTTGCACGCACATACACTTTTTAAGCTCAGTGTCATTTTCAATAGGTCTTAGGAAAAAAAAAAAAAAAGTAATTTCTAGGTGAGGTAAATATAGAAAATGTTACTGAATTTTCTTTTATTTTAGAAGAAAATTTTAAGGTGTTTTCCCCCACTATAGAGCAATTCTTTTATTTAGCACTTCTATTTTGAGAAGTACTTAAATTAACTAGAAAATAAAATGCAACAAAATGCTACCCGATTTTCAGTTCTCCTCTGCTGTAAGTGCAGATGACTTACACTGTCACACTGCAGAGCCAGTTCCACATTATGGATTGGAAATGTAATTTAACATAAAAGTTTCTTAACAGATGCAAGACTTTTACACTAGAGAAAAGCAGCATTACTCCAGGCTTTAAACTACACTAAATCTGTGCAACACCATCATCACTGATACCATCAGGAATTAAACACTCTACCGATGAAACTTTGGCACCTGTAAGGCTACATGGAAAAAGAATACTACTCTTACCTTATCTGCTTTAATGTTTTCTTGTTCTGAGAGCCAGTGATTTGGTGGACAGAAATTTCTCCTTGTATCTCTAGATTTCAACATTTTCACTAAGTTTGTGATGACCTAGGTGTCAAAAACACATACATTCAATATACATTTAGCACTGTGAACAAAACTGTATAATCCACAAGCAAAAACTTTAAAAAAATCCTTCAGTAATGTATGAAATCATTACTTATTTTTAACTTAGAAAAAATTACTCTCATACTTAAATATCTTAGAATGTGAGTGAGTAATTGTTGTTCACTTCTAAGTCATCAAAAAAAATGGCTTATTCAAGTCTCATTCCAAAACCTAAGAACTAGGACTGCCTAGGACTAAGTAATCCTAGGACTACCCTGCACACCTAAAAAGTTGTATGCCAGTTCAAGGAGGCCTAAATAAACCATTACCAGCATAAAATTACTTATTTAAAGAAAGTAACACCGAACCAGGTAATTTATGCAATGGTCATTTATACGCATTTTTTTTTTCTTTTCTGCTTATATAGGTTTTCAGACATTAAATGTGTAAATAGATGTATGTTTTAGAAAAGAAAGCTATATAGCTATTCTCTACTACCTCTCATTCCAGAACTGAGATTCCAAACAATTTGGCTGATTTGTAGGTTTTCTTTGTCCAAAAGGAGAAAGAATTCCTAAATTTCTGTGCATCATTTTTCAAGGAAAATGCTCCACAGAACTGACATTTTGCTTGCCATATCAAGACAAAGGTCACATATATCACTCCACAATATGCAAAGCTGAGGTATCAACTAATAAACAGTGGGCATTTCTGCCTATAGTCAATAAACTTAGCTAACTAGCCAGCAGAAAATTATGTGATGTTCTTTTCATTGGCCAAACTGTACAAAAGCCAACATCAACATCATAAAGTAGAGAAGGGGAGGGCGGAAGCATTAAACCGGCAGCAAAACATAACAGCAAAAGTTACTTCTCTGAAGTACGTGAAAGACTGACTGCTTCTGGTTGCTGCATTAACAAACTAAAGCAGCTACAGGTGCCTCTGAGGAATCATAAGATCTGGTGAGGTATCACCTCACCAGACACTAAGGTGATTATCCATGTGAAAAAACAAATGCTGATATTTTTAAGTGTAAAGGTCTATATCTGAAATGATGCTACAAGCTCCTCTTCTTGTCAATTAGTATCTTGTTAGTGTTTTCAAAGCTGGCTGGAGTAAAAAAGATCACCTCATCCAGAAGTAGCTAACAATTTATGAAATGAACCGTAGCCTCAAATTTCTTGTCTCTATTAAAACAGATCCTAGTGTGACTAGCTCAGTTGTTCATACTATACAGAAAACCCTACTATAAGATTGTTAAAGGATCCAACATACCATATTCATAAAGTAAAACAACTCCTGAGAAGGGTCTAGCTCAAACATGCCTGAAAGCAGATTACAAAGTGACCACACTTCCAGAAAAAGGCTAGTTACCAAATGTTCTTCTGGTGATCACAGTAAGAAGCACAAAAAGCACCTAGAGTCCTAAAAATATGTGTGGGGTGGCTGATTGTAAGTTTCATTTAATGTGCATGTATATACTGTATTATCCCATACTTCACCCAACCACAAGCACATTAGCTTAAACCACTGTGTTTAAGTAATTTTTATTGACAAGGAATTCAAATTATGAAAGGTAATTCTGTCATTATTATAAACATACAGTCAGAAAACGAGAAAACTAAATAGGTAAGTAGTTTATGCACATCTTCGTAACAAAATCAGGAGGCTGAGAAAAATAGTTATCATTGTCATCAGGGTATCTTTGCAAATTTAGTATTTCTTTTGGCAGTTTCCTCCAGTCCAGGGCAGGGGAATGTAGAGATATCAAGATAAAAACTACTCCATCTCAAGCACAACTGTCATATTTGGTTGCATGCCTTGTCTCCGAAGCAGAACCAACTTAGCCCAACACTACATAAAACATAATTAAGTGGAGTCAATAGAATATTAAATTACTAGCCTAAAAAGACATTATCACTGCTACAATGAACAGCGATCTGTTTTGCAACTTGGAACTACAGCATTTGAAAAATGAATAGAAAAAAAATACACAAAGCTTTCCTGAAGTAATCTTGCTAAAAGACAGTCTTAATGGGTAGGTGTCAAGAGTATCAAAGAGTTTAATGGGCCTTCTAAAGGATTCTGTGTCTAGATACTACACAAAAGACCTTTTAAGATCCAGTTTGTAAAATAACATCTTGAATAAAGACAGAACAAAGAAAGCTATTAAGAAAACTGTCTGATTACACAGGAATTTTCATCACCTTGCCCTAACAAAATTCAGTGCAGGTTATATGACTTACTGAAGTTCTGTGCTCCCATTACCACTATATATAAGAAAATTTAAAAGAAAAAAATAATAAAAAATTATCCACATTAAGACTATGCTAGTAAAATATTTTACAAACAGTTAAAGAATCCTTAAAGGAAGCTGAATCAAATTAGGTGAGATTGGAGTTCCTTCTAGATAATGAATGAGCACTGAAAACAGAAACAATCTAAACTCAGGACGCCTTTGTAAAATTTTTAATAAGTATGTATTTTATTGAAATACGCACTTCAATAAATAATATTAAAATGGCTCTTTCTTTCCAACAAAGCGCCAAATGCAAGTAACACTCAAAACAAAAATTCAACAAAATTAGCAACTTAATTTCATAGGATTAGCTCAAGAGATAATCAAACAATTATTGGACAAAATCCATTTTCATGTACCCATAGCTTAAATCCTTCTATAGAATCTCTAACAGTTGACTACACTATTCAATATTACCAAGCCAAAAAAGAGGGATTCTGCTGAATAAAGATGTTTTCACACGTAAATCTTAGACATCCAATCTGTTAGCAAATAAGCACAACACTGTCAGCAGTCTCACTGTTTTCAGATTCACCATTAGCTTGCAGAAATAAAGCCTGTATTTGCATGGATACATATGGAGGAATGTATTTCATTAGACACCAGTGGCATGAAAAACATGCAGAACAAGTGTGAGAAATAAAAAGAAAAAAGGAAAAAAGAGAAGTTAAAAGCACAGATGATAGGGAACAAAAGTCTTTTTTTTTTTTCTGCTGGCACCTTGCAAAAGCTTTAGAAAACATAAATCCCTCATATATTTGACACGGTGTAAAAGAAATATAAGTATTTTGTACTTAAATTTATGATTAACTACTTCAGATTTGTATTAATGACTTGAAAGATATTGCTCCCTGCTTACTGGCAAGAAGTTCTTTTCAAGCTGCCTTCAGGAAAGACTCAGTGCTGTACAACAGTCTTCTCTATGAGATGAACTTCAGCCATGTTGAATTTTTATCTGTAACAATATGTTTCTGAAGGAAGCTTTGTGATTTGTTACTTTTTTGGGTACAACGAGAGCCTTCAAGACACCCTCAAGATTTACATTTGTAATTCAGCTAATGGAAGACAACCCTGGCTCCTGAAAATAATAAGAGTACGCTGAGTTCAGACAGTTCCACTACAAGTTTAATTCTTGACTGCCAAAGTGGGACAGCGTAACTCAGGATTTTACAACTTTCTCAATGACCACAAGATATGATCAAATTCACCAGAAATGTAAGCAGCTTATAAAGAGTTTTATTAAATATGACAAACTAAAGAGAAGAAATAGAAGATGGGGTGATATAAACTGCATACATAAAAATACCCCTAGCATGCCATCCTTCTTAGAAAAATAGACATATTGGGGTTTTCACTTGTGACCTTTAAATCAAAAGTTTATTTGGCAATTTAAAGACAAGTAATTAAATTAAATTGTGCAAACATATATTAGATCAATCATGCAAATTACAAATTCAGTGGTGCATTAGGACTATATTCAATGCAATCAAAACATTATCAGTTACTCTCACTGCTATTAATGCTTATGCTCATAAGTGAAATGTGTTGTAAAATCAGACAGAATAGGCTGGATAGAGGCTATCTTAGACTTGTAGAATGAATAAGCATTCCTTAATTAGCCCATCAGGTTAAGTGCAAGCCTTAATGGGCCTTTCCTAAAGTCTTGCATGACATCTTTCTCCAAACATGGCCAAGAAGAAAGTTCCATTAGCAATATTAATACAAGCTTAGTTGATCATTTTCATTCAATTAACTTCTTTCAATTAAATAGATAGCTTGACAAAAGCAGTGATAAAAAGACCTGAAGGGACAGCTGATGACTCGAACTGAACATTAGTGTACGAGAGGTCGCCAGTATTAAACAGACTGTAAATCTAGCATTCAATTTGGAAAATGCATTTCTTCTGCTCCCACTTCTTTAATGAGTAATTTTAGCTGACTAGATGTGTTTGCTGCAGAATTTTCATGACAAGTCAAGCACTCCTTTTTTCAGCAACAGTTATATTAGGTTTTTTCCTGCCAATGTTTCCAGCTTCTCTTAACTCATGTCTAAGGTAGGATGCCATAGATAAAATTAGCAGAAATACATTGGTAGATATCCAGAAAGAACATACATTAAGGTTACATTTGCTAAGCCAGATTCACCATCTCATTAGTATTCCAGCAAACCCAAAAGGAGTAGTACCAACAAATTTTAGAACACCAACAGAACCAATCCAGTATGGCACCAATTTGGTGAAGCCTTTAATACAGAAGTACGTAAGTAATTGTATGATTTAGTTCGAATTTCACACCTGCACAAAGTTATAATGACCTGCTTAAGTATCTTGTTCACCGGGAGTTCAAATCAAAACCTATATTCTGTACAGTAACTTTTTTATTAACAGGGTAAGCAAGAAAATTAAATTGAGTTGCCAGACACAAAAAAGTTGTTACAGTTATCACTTATCAGAATTACTCTGTTTAGTACATAGGCCAAAATACAATCCTCCCAAATCCACGTTCCTTGTAACAACTGTTAAAAGTATAAACAAAACAAAGCAGTCTCATCTCTTCAGCAGTAGCCTGAAAATTTGATTTAAATATGTTCTGAAAATTGATACAATTTACCTTGAATAACTGAATCCACCTTTTTTGTTCCGTTTGTATACACTGCTGCATTTCCGTATTTTTTGTTACGCCAACACTTCTAAATGCTGCAATATATTCCTCACGAACCTCTGGTTTTGTTTCTGGGTAAGCCAACTTTATGATTCCTAAACATGCATCTCGAAGGCAGCGTGATAGTATTACAAGCTCTTCTAGTGTAAAAGGCATCATTGATGATTGTCTTTGACCTACAACTACATAAAACACAAGTTTAAGTTTCCCTAAATAACCTTTTCTTAATCATTTTGTTATTAAAAAACACTTCTTTCATTGGAACTTTAATATTCACAAACAAAATCCAAAGACAGAGAAAAGAAACATTACCCAAAACGTGAATGAGTATACATTTCTAAGGTGATCAGGTCCTGTAATTGTTTTCAGTCACAAAGACTTCAATTACAGTATTCTCTTATTCTCTTTTGTGATTCCTGCTATGTTAAATTTTTACATTGGACTGCAGGTTCAATCCAGAAGAACTTCACTCTCTTCACTAACTCACTAAAAATTATCATCATTAAGAACTTCCATATCAGACTCTGTAAAGCTAGAGTTCACAACATGCAGACCATATTTTTTTTCCTCTTTTTTTCTAAATGCAATCACCATGAAAGAGCCAGCTGACAGCTTAGGGCTCAGGGGACTATCAGCAGGTCAGCCCAGAAGAGCCTTCCCCACAGATGTCAGCAAATCATTGCCCAGGGAACTCGGCAGCCTTACACAAAAACAATTTGCAAAGCACTGCTATTTAGTATGCTTGAAACTCACCTTCTATTGGATCACCAAAGAATTCATTATCATGAATAGAAATAAGTGAATGACTAAACAAAGAACTAAAAAGGTAGAAGAGAGGGATAATTCGACTAGAGTCTTCTAAAGACATTGGAGAGCCTCTTGAAATCACCTGAAGGAGTGGTACCATAGACCTTAAAAGATAAAATGCAAAATTAAAGATATTGTTAATTGATACTGTAAAAATGTATTCAGGTCAGCATGTTAGTAAAAATATTTAGTAGTATAGTAGTAGTTCCTACAGCAACATCAGGACAGCGCTCTCAGTTAAATAACTACTATTTCCCATTCTTGCAAAATAAGGTTACCCTTTTTAAGTTTTTGTCATTATAGTATCTCAGTGTCTTGATGATATATGAACTCGAGCATTAAGTATTATATAACTATATTAACTATTATATAACTATATAACTGCAGATACTTTCTGGTTTAGAACAGAGACAGGAAGCAAACAGAGTAACTAATTTACATGTCAGCACAGAACAAATCTGTAGGTCCAGTGCCTCAGTTCCTGGGAACATATTTCTGCCACCATCAATTTCTGGACTAGTCAAAGTATATATGAAATAGAACTCACATATTTGGGATGAAGTACTTGGGGGTTTCATGTTTTTTATATTTATGCTAGCAAGCACTTCAAAAACTATAAAACATCCACTTTATTTTAAATAAAATATTTTATTTATTTACGTGTAATTATTTACAACTGTCACATTTCCAAGATTTTGGTCAGTTTTATGAAATCCTAGGAAGTAAGTTACCATTACAGTTTTGTTTTTAAATTCTAGGAGGTTAAGTAACCATAACAGTTTTGGTTTTATTCATCTTCCACAAGCACTGTCATACCAATTGTCTCATTCTCTTTTCACTAGATATGCTTTATTTTAACAAAGACTCTGTTTCAGAAACAGTATAATACATACCCTGTAATCATTCGTGTAGTCATTGATGATATCAAATACCAAAGATGCCTCAGGAATCTGGCATTAAAGGCTAAACTATAAAGAAGCCTGCAAGAGGAAGTTCAAATAAATTGTCTTTCAAAATACTGTATTCACAAAACACCGTACTTCTCTAAGAACTTTTCTGTCAAGCATTTCTCAAACATTAACAATTTAACTTTTTTTTTAAGACAGAGGTTCTTATTCTAATCAAATCTGGCAAAAGCCTCAAAAGCTGAAAAACGAGCATATAAATCGTTATACCTAAAATACACAGTTTTCATTAACTCAGCTACAAAACCACACAATATAAACCCAAGTTTGCAGTATACCACAGAATTAAACACACAATAATAAAAATAGCATACACTCCGAGTTATTTATCTGGGATTTTTTTAAATTATGATATAGGAAAATCATACCAACTAGTTAACAAGTCACTTCTGTGGTTCTTCTGTTAACAAACATAGCAATTTTTTGCAAAAAATAGATTAAAATACCTTAGTTAGTTTATGCTAGAAGCAACTACTGATTTAAAATTGTGTAGCAATTTTACTGATATATATATATATATATATATATCTATATATCTATCTGTCATGCAGAATATACAACATCAATGGAACAGTGCCTGTCAGGACAGGTACATGTAGACAGAAAATGGTTTATACACCTGTAAAAATAAACATGTATGTTCACAAGTCAGTCATATACGGACTGACTAACCGTATCATTTCAGACATGATTATGGCATGATAAACATTTTCTAGAAATGAGAATAAAAAGCTTCTTGGAATTAAAAAGTCTACCAACCTATTTCTTCCCTACAGGAAGCAACATCTGTGACAACTGTCATTTGAAACACCTAATGCTTTCTAGGAAACCAAACAGGATTTGACTGACTAAACATTCATTTTTCAGATATTGAAGAATTATATTCAGTTAGTTATCCTAAATGCTACTTTTCTAGGTCCCGTAATTACTATTAGAATAAATAAGGTAAACCAAATACTCAGGTCCACATCTCCTCTCAAAGGTCAATAGCTTCATAATATCAAAATTCCCTGTGACCGTGCATACAAAAGGTAGGAGTCTGGGAAATGGAAGCAAGGATGGTAGACTAGCTGCTGCCTGAAAAAACAGTGTTTATTACGGACCACATGGATAAATTAAAATTTGCCAGATGACAAAAGGAAAGGAAGCACACATTTCATTAAGGAAAAATGTACAATACCAGTAAACACTTAAAAACATTTGAGAATGGTTTAAGCAGCAATTCATTTAAAGACATTAAAACAACCAAAGAAAAAAAAAAAACACAAGGAAACCTACACACCCACTCAAGCAAATACTGTATAGTGACATATGCCTCTGCATCCTCGCTTACTGGCTGCTAAAGCCTTGCAGGCTCTTCCTGCTGCCTTCGCTGAAGTACAGCCTCTCCTGTGCATTCGCACAGCTAGGCCCTTCTTCAGGCTCCCAATTCACATGCATTCACCAAAAGCCAGCTGCATAGACAAGGAACAGTGCGAGGACAGTGTAGCATGAGGAAGGGCAGAACTCTTCACTAAACGGAAAGGATGGAGTTTCAAAGGTACTGGGAATTTTGAAAACAGAATGGGGGCATGCAGAAGAAGGAAAAATGAAGTACAAGCAACATCTGGTTGGCAGTGCATCTTTGCTGAAACATTCCCCCTCGTGTTTCAAAACCTTTGCATTTTAAATACATAAATCACTACATTTGAAAAGAGTTGAGAGCTTGACATATTCCAGAGAAGTTGCATGTTGGTGATTATTACTAAGTTAGAGTCAAATTTGAAGCAACTGCAGCTAATGCCAGTTTAAGATAAGTTTTATTGTAAAATTAAGTTCTGCTTTAAATATGTAGAATTTTGGAAAAAATTCAACCTGAATTTGATACATGGGAATTTTACTTCCTTCTAAAATCAGATTATTTTGACATTTGGTTGGAAATTATGCATTATCATGTAAGGAAGGGCTTACTACATCTAGCTAATTTAGAATAAGGATTTGTATTTTAATGGTCAACTATCTGAATGATAGCTCAGATGTCTTGGTTTCTGAAATGAGAAATTTCCTCAATGACCTTCAGTTTTCAGCTTCATATTTGAAATGAAAAGTAATTTGGCATAGTGCCATTAGGTCTCATAGGGCTTCCAAGTAAAAACTTGTTAATTTCACAATCATCCCTGGAAATTAGTAATAGTTTTAGCAGAAATGAACAAACATTATGGACACTGAACCTATCATAATGTAATTCATTTTTTCATTCTAGCAATATTCAGCAATAATGAAGGGATAAAAAGGACAAACCTTAAGAGCTTATAATAATAACCTTTGTCTAAGTTTTAGCCATTTTTATTCCATATCTGTGATTCTGGCAGTCAGTTGTAGCACCTGCTATATTTCATGGACTGGTTCCAGAAATCCTGAATGTATTCAACTTTCACATTTCCCTTCCCTGAAAATCTGATTAAATACAAGAATGCAAATTTGGTAGAAGATGTTATCATACCGCCTATTTTGTCAAATACCTATGAAATACAAAGCAGATAAATTAATCGATTCTGAAGTTTCCATACTGTTACCAGAAAATAAACATGAAACTGTAAACAAAACACAGAAGGTTAAATTAGGCCTTGTGTTACAAAAAATTTACATCACTAAATTCACCTGAAATACAATCCATTGCAAAAGAAATGACAGCAGATATAACCTTCTACCCTCCCAGTCCAAGTATAGAAATTTGCTTTCAAAGTAGAAGATAACAACTGTAACAGAAAAAAAAAATAAAAACAAACAAAACAAACAAACAAAAAAACAAACACTAAAAAAAAAAAACCAAACAAAAAAAAAAAAGAAAAAAACACCACCCAAGGCACGGATGGCCTTGAAAAGTCTTATCTCTGCAAAAATTCAAGACATTGTTTGTTCTAAAGTCTCTAAATTTTTCGCTTCACACTGAAAAAAAAAAAAAAAAAAAAAGAAAAAGCCTAAAAAAAATAGATTAAAAAAATAAAAAGTAAAAAAAAAAAACCTCTGAGAATTAAAACAGGTCCAAATCTACCTCATTTGATCTTCTTCTTTGGCAGAGAAAAGATTTTCATCTGCTAAAAACCAGCATTTCCAGATAGAACTACATTAAAATGACACAGCACAAGATAATAATTCCTGATAAACTGCAGAACATTACAGGGATGTTATATACTCTGAAGACAAAGCATTATCAATCCACAAAGATTAGAGATCAGTTAATGCAAAGCTTGAGTGTCCATACAATCTTGATAACTTTTTCCTTTAAAGAAAAAAAAAAACACACACACAAACTAGAATTGAAAAATATTAGACATTATTTCTTTTTATGTAATTTTTTTATAATCTCAGGGGTTTCATTTTCAATATTTGTACTATTCTAAAAACAAGTGGCTAAAGCTTGAACCCTAGGTTTCCACCCTCCTATTGAGTGGTTCTGCATCTTCTTGAAAAATCTCACTGCGTACCACCAACTTCTTTATTATGAGATCATCATACATGGCTATGACAGAGTTAAATTCACTCCAATGATTTCTGTTCAGTATGTTTCAATCATACCAAATTAAATTATCTGCTCCAAAAGTACATAACGATCATTTATTTAGAACCTTGTTTCTCTCTGTAGGTATCTAATTGTCCACAAATGCCACATGATTTATGCGTACTTGCCAGAACGGTATTTTGGGCACCTCTGATTTAAAAAAAGTGTCAAATTCCTCCTGCGTAATGGGACAGATTAAATGACCCATTAAGCTTAATTTAGCTGAGGCACCACTACAAGTTAATTAGTTAAAGGCAAGATTTTCAGTCTAGGTCACAAATTGGGCCCAGTTTCCCACTGAGACCATTTAAGTTAATGAAGAGAATACACTAGAATGAGAGGAGCTCATACAGTCTGTGTAAGGTCACTGCTGCCAGGGCAGCGGATTTTGACACTTCAGAACTGCAAGGTGTCACAGGTACGAGACAGAATGCAGAGCCATCAGTAAATGAACTGTACTGCTCTGCAGGCTGCTTTCTGCTTCTGCTTTGTATTGGGCCAAGAATGTAGAGTGAAGCTAAAAAAAAAAAAAAAAAAAAAACAGCTAAAACTTCATATACAATGATTCTAGTTTTAAGAAAAACACATTATATGAACATTCCCTAAAGGATTACTAAAATAGCCTCATGTAAAAGCCTACGCTTCTTCAGCGCACATATGAAGACAGGCTGCTCATATTACACCAGATTGTCAGTTTTCCAAACAATTTTCAACCACAGGTTAAGATTAGCAGTGTTATCTTAATTAAATAGTAGTAATATACGGTCACTATGAAACTGTTAAACCAAGATTAGCAGCCACTCTGGGGCACTGATCAGACAGCTGATAGTGAGCAAAGTCCCAGGACAAGCACAGTTTGCATCATTATTTAGTATCAAGCCATAGTGATGACCTGAAACCTATAGTATTAAATTACAAGCGTAAGTATTTTGCAGAAACAAAATTTACTAGATATTTATAGTTTTGATGAATAAAAGTCTTGCAAATCTCTTTATAATGAGAACTACGCTCCAAGACTCAAGTTTTCTGTTTTCTTTTTTTTTCTAAGTAACTGTATTCAATAATATATCTAAACTTTACAGTGGAAAGATGAAAGCCCTACCCTTCTGAAAACAAGTACAATTCCCAATTACTTCATTACCATCGGGATTTCATTCTACACCTCTCATCTGGCTTACTGAATATTAGCTACAGCTAGCTTTTTCCAGTCTTGTGGCCTTTTTCTTTAGTTGGGCTTGATTGCATCTTTTCAGAACTTATTCAGAATGTATCAAAATTCCTAACAACTAACTCAAAGCAATGTGTAATTTTTACTAATATTCTAGTAATCCACCTTTGGATCCTACCACTCTGTAAAGAATCAGAAAGAAACTTTAGAGGCTTGCTCCTTCTGTTCAAAACTACATTGTACTTTTGGGTATCCTGGTCTGTTCTCTCTTGATCTCTGTTCCAAAACCAAAGAAACTACTGAGCTAATGCAGCAACAGCAGTGTTCCCAACACCATGCAATATCATCATCATTCAAATCAAAGATGTACCAAGAAGCTACAAGAAGAAAAAGCACTCAGCTTGAATAGAGTGATATAAGTCTACATGATGAGTTTCTTACCTTTTTTCAAGAAAGAAAAAGGCTGCAGAACTATTAAAATAGATACATCTGTTGTTTCCTCCCTGCCAAAGCCTGTGTTAACTTCAGCCTAATTTTCTTTAGTTATTGAAAAGTTATTTTCAGTTATTATTCTCTTTATTTAGCATCCCACTCTGCAGATTTGCAGACTTTATGTTTTTAATTATTTTTTCTATTACAGTTGTAAATGCTGTTAAATAAGCAAAGTCTTTGTAACAACCTTTTTCATCTTTTAAACCATTTGACCCAGTATATTTCCAAACAGAAAAGAGCATTTTTGAGCTCTTAGAATATATTAAAAATAATTTAAAATAAATTATTTCTACATGGTTTAATTAAACAGATACACTTTACTCTGAATATTAAATAATGTAAAAGTTAGTTTCAAAACAAGTGGAGCATCTTTCAAGAGACTATCATTAAATTTGACAAAATCATTTGGGCAATAAAAAAATCATCAGGCAATTAAAAAAAAAAGTGAAAATTAATGACAAAAAAATCTTTTTATTGTCTTTTGAAATGGCACAGTGTTTGCTACCTTTGAGACAAGCATCAAACGTCTTCTGGAGAACAATTAAAAATAATGTTTAATAGTTGCTCGGTAACTTAGGCCAGGTCTAAAATGCACTGAGAACAGGACAAAAGACCGACACCTCCTGACATGATGATGCCTGACAAAACCAACACTTGTGATTGACTTGGAAGTCAGAACTAGTAGTTAAATGTCTACTTCAATTTACCAATGAATTAACGTCATTGTGACCATGAAAGTAATTCCATTGTTATTAATGGCACAAATCTTTGTATCTCTACTAATTTCTAAAATTGATATATTCAACTATTTTGGAGCCGTTCAAAAGTTAAAATCTGTAAATTGCCTTCTGTTATAAGATGTTGAGTACAGCTTTCATAACTCCTGAATTTATCCAATGTGTAACTAGCTTGTTATCACAAATAATTGCAAAGACCCAGTACAGCTTCTCAGAGGAAATAGATGCCATGCTCATACAATTAAAGTTCTGTGTGACTTCTTTATTCATTAAACACTCTTTTCCACACAGTTCACCAGCAAACCTCAAGTCAAAGCAGTGATGCATTTAAACTCAGTAATTACTATCCAAGGCAATGTACTACTTGCAACAATAAAGCGGGCATACTAATTTAACTGCTGCTATGATCTTCAGGTCTCACATCCTGCTCTAATGCAATTAGTCTACAAAGAACTAATTACCCTAATCGAGCAATCACAGTTTCACTGACATCTTACTTCCTCTAACAGCTATAAACACCACTGGGCTAAGATAGCACCTAATTAGTTTTCTGCATCACTGTTTACAATGCAGTTTGAATTGATTATGTTTACAACATTCCCTAAATACTTACTTTACTACCAGCAACTACATACTCATTCAAAACTACTTGCACCAGAACAGTGTTAATACTCATGGGTCTTAGTCTGATAATAAAAAGGTCAAAAATCTTCTTCCATTGTTACTGACATTTGTGGGTTTCAGTCTTTGTAAAAGAATGCTTTTATCTCCACCTCAGGTGCCAGAGCCCTTCCCAAACAACAACAGTGATTTTCAATAGTTAAGCATTGTTTTAATTTGTAGCATGAGAGATTTTGTCTACATATTAAAGAGGGTAGAGAACAAGTTGATTTCAGTGCTCAGCTAGCTAGAGACACTGTGGAATCTGTGTCACTGAAAGTTTTAAGAACAAGCTAGACCATCTTCTGCTAGAATGACACTTAACACTGCCTCTGAGCAAAGGGACAGATAAACTCCTTTCAAGAACCTCTGCAATCCTATTTGTGTGTGATTTTCTGACCACAAACACCACCTTGTTCCATAGTCCTAATGTGGTGACAGAAGACCAACTTATTTGCAACTCACTAAACAAACCAAGAGCTTGCATTTTTGCATTCAGTGATCACTCCAGAGAGAGCACAATGAACCAGAATTAAATTAAGAAACAGAAAGAATCCACTCTTTGGCTTGCCTGGAATTATTTAAATTCTGACATTCTTATTTATTTCAACTGATTATAAAAGAAAACACAGAAAAAATCCCACATGATATTTAAAACAAGTCTATCTAATAAAAACAATTTTAGATGTACTGCAGCTTGGTATCACTATTATTTATACTTGCCTGACTTTTGGCACCATCATTCGGTGTTGTACCATTAGCGTGTGGCAGATTGATGCCATCAGGGTAAAGACCTCTTCACTAGCTGAATCTCTCCAAACCATATTGAGTAGAGTGTTCGTCTGCTGCTTTGTATCCAATTTCTTTAGACACTCCTCCGTTATGTATTGAACTAATATTTTCCCATCACCCTACAAACATACCAAAGAAAAACTTAAGTCTTCTTAATGACCAAGTGTTTTCTTAAAAACAAAACTACTACTTCAGAACTTTACTATAACATGAAGTTTTCTTGTACAATAATTAAAACGTAAGCACATATGTATATCCCAGTAGCATTCTTAAAAGTATCAAGCCCAATAGCCAACCTCAATCCCTAGGCAGGCAACTGTTGGGTTGTGGTATTAATCTTTTCACTTTGGCCAGTGGGAAAGACTACCTTTAATGTAAGCATGTTCTGCAGCACTTGGATACAATACGGCAAGCTCATTTACTGGCATAAAATATGTGAACAGTCATCTCCTCCCCATTGACATCAGTCAGCATTGGACATGAAATCCAGAAATGGATGTCTAATATACATTCCTTTACAACACAGTATTTTTCACATTCATAATCCATGGGTTAACAACAAAAAACTTCAGGGTGGCTAATAGCAGAAGTGTACAAAGAGGAATGCTTTCTCTTGGCCTAGAACTGAGCGGAGCTCAACCTTTTCTTTTATTTCCTCTTTACATCTTGCCCCCAACAGAGCAAAGCAGTCTGGCTCATTGAAGGATACAAGTTAGCCAATTACAAATTCTTAACAAAGAGGAGCTGCCCACCCTGCCCCCTTCCCTTTGGTTTGTTTTGTTTTTGGTAAAACAGGCATGTATGAAAATATGGAATACATAAAGAGCTCACAGGAGAAACACATGAAAAACATATTGTAATAAGCAGTAGTATGTATTAAAGCCTCCTCAAAGCAGATTTTCTCTAATTTACAAATTACTCTAAGTAACCTGTAAACATAAATTTATGCTTTGTTTTTAACTAATCACCCCTTAAACATCACCAACAGATGCCACAAGTAGAACCTGCCAATATTACATCACATACAGTGTGTGTGTATCTGGCAAATTAAGAATTTTATTCACACTATCTTGGTAAAAATTTTGGGTAACAGTAACACACTGCATCTAAAAATACAAGTAAAAGGCTGCATGTATTCCCTAGCAGTATGGCTCTTTGCAGGAGGTTACTCTCAATAGCAATGTGTTAAAACTGCTGTATCTTTCAGAAATGTGCATCACCTTACATGAAATGTATGTAGGCATTATAGGAACAGTATATCTTACAAGAGCTAGTACACTTTTACGTTCAACACTTAACCAAGAAAATGCCAGGAAGCTTTAGAATGACTGAGAGACAAAGAAATCCAGAATTCCCAGCTCAGTGTGGGGAGGCAAAAAACAAAACTATGAGCCTTTTGGGGTTTTTTAATTAATGTTAAATTTGGTAAAATTTCACACATTTCACAACAAAAGACTGCACCTTGTGTAAGTCCCTTGAATGGTAGTGTCTTTTGAGAGATGATATAAAGACCAGTAAGAAACTGTGGAACTTACATCTCTCCAACTCTGGTTGTTCAAAGCCTTGATCCAAATGTTAGGAGGTTAATGTTAGCATGGATTCATTTTACTGGTGGAAGTTTAAACTACAGTGAAAAGTTCTACTTATAATACAGTCTATACATTATTGTAGAAAGCAAGTGTTCCCCCTTTGAGGGTTTTCAAGCTAGTGGATATATTTAAATACAGAGCTAATTCTACAGGGTTAAGATTGTAGTTGAACTTGTAATATTTCAATTTTTTTAAAAAATGAAAATATTAAGTTGGAAGATCAGACTGGTATGTTTCATGACATCTTAGCATCATCATGGACTTAAAGAATAGAGAGAGTAATACAGTCTCTGTAAAATACAAATTTAAAGAGGAAGGTTTAAACTGTTTTTAAATAAAAGCTCTGTCCTTCAGCACACTAGCTATACTTCAAGATTTCTTATTATAGTAAGGGTTTTGGTTTTAATGTAAGCCACCAGTTCCACTTGCTTACAGTGAGCAGCCATCTATTTTTAAGTACACATGGTCCGTTCTACATATAACTAGAAAAATACCGGACTTATGGTGACCATATTTTTACCTTTATTTGCTGCTGCTACAATACAAATTAATTCAAAGAAATTTTGTACTGCTTACTGATGTAGTTGTCATTTTACTGATCTCTTCATCCTCATCTTCAGAATCACTGTTTGCATCTTGACAATTTGTACCAGCAGTAGACACGGGCAGCTGAGAGAGAAAAGTTTGGAGAACCCTCAAATACACAAGAAGTCCTTCCTCTGAAAGGGATCCTACAGCACATACATTGAAATAAAAGATAGTTAGCAAGATCACACTGTACTATAAATTATATTTTACCAGAAATACCTTACGAAAATACATTATGTCAAATCTTCCCAAATTGAGTGTACTTTTTACTGAAAAGCTTAAGAACAGCTAATAAAACAGATCTCTTCAATACTTTTATCCACAAACTGTCCTTTTTGCTTGGCAATGAGCCATGTTGTGGAAATACATAACATATTATACCAAATATGAAAAAACAATGAATTCAACTTTCTCACCCAAGTATGTTTCTCCAACAGTTAACACAAAGTAAAAAAGCCATGGGGCTTGATCACTTCTTGAACATCCACTTTCTGCTAATAATAGTGCATTCAGAAAGAGTTCATAAGGGAAAATGGTCTGCACATCAGCAAGCGCTGGAATGATGAAATGGAATATCTGATCTGTAAAAGGTGCTGCCAGAAACTCCTCTGTGAAGGCTGCAAAAATCTGCTGCCTGAAATGACAAATAATTGTTTTTACAGAAAATACAGGCAAAATTTCCCACAATTATATCAGTGGAGTAATATATCAATCTACATTCTTCTTGATGGACATGTTCAAACATCCAAAGGTGTGCTCCATTAATCATGTGCTAATAAACAAAATTTCTCAGATTTCTCAAAAATTAACTTCTTATATTACATAATTTTCCTGATAATTTTACACGTAATTTTATCCTTGAACTTTCCATGAACTCACAGAAAACTATTCTCTCATCTAAGTTTTTCCACACCTATATTCCTACATATTGTGATAGCTGCTATTCTCTGTGCTGCCTATTGTACTCCTCTGCATTGTCTGAAACTACATTATTTTGCTGATGTACAGCATTACCAAAAAATCATTACTATTGCAAATAAAGCAACAAACCGCACTGAAAGAATAGCTAGACACTCAGTAACAACAAACTGCGTACCTCTGACAAGAACAAATGAGTATACAAGTATCTAATATTATCTTTATTTACCTTGCACCTTCTGGACAGGAGCTATATGTAAAGTGCAATGGCTTCAGAACATTCTCCAGAAGTATTTTTGCAATAGGGACTCGAGAAACATCAGAATACTCAATACTCGAAGGAAGCTTATTGTTAATTAACAAATAAAGCGACTTGTAGTAGCCTGAAACAAGAAATTTTACTTTTTTAAATACAGTGTTACTTTTCTTCTTTTCTGTATAAAACAAATTATATACTTTATATTAACTTGACAAATACTTCACAATTCATTGCATGAAGCTTTACTTAAGCAGACTTTTTACAATAATCCAAGTCACACTCACGTAACTAACAGGATATACCAGCAACCTCTTTGGAAACGTCACCTTATAAAATCATAGCTAGATCACTGCATTCAGAGACAATTTGATTTTCAAAGACAAATTACTCCTGCTGATGAACTGAATAATTCGGGTTTTTTTAAACAATGACCTATGAAAAAGATGTTTTCTTCTCCTCCAAGTAACCCTAGTCATGTTTTTGACACCTGTCCTTCCAGCCTTTCAGAAATTATGAATTTTCCACTTTACTCCAAAACATGACTGCATCATACAGGTAAAAGTCCTGTTGGAAAAATGTCTCAATTTTATAAACATCTTGCCTTAGCATGCTGAAGGATACAATTACTGTTTCCAAAACAGGGATCTCTCAGACAGTAATAAAACACATTACCACCCAAGCCATAAAGAGACATGTGTAATCTATTTTTGTCTCACTGAAGTACAAATGGAATCACGTGATTTCATTTTTCTTAAGCCAACTTCCTCTCGCTCAATGAACTCCTAAACTACGATGCAAGTTCCACGACTACTGGGACTACTGTAAATGCATAAATGGTGTTGCATCTTTGAGGAGTCCAGCCTACAACCTTTTGTCGGAGACTACCTAATTCGGCAAACAATGTAACAAGTGGAAGTCACCATAAAGGAATAATTTAGCAATGCTGACAAGATGCACATGGAAGAACAATTATATGCAAAACCATACTAATAATAGCGGAATACATACAAATTAACCACCATAAATGATTAGGAGACAGAATATTTGTAGCTGAACACAACTACTTCTTTCTGTTTTCATTATAAGTGATCAGTAAACTGATTTTTTTTACTAAAATTTATCATATGAAAATTTATCAAGATGTTAGATATGTGTTGTGAGGACTGAATATTATACTAAAATAACAGAAGTATTCTGGAAGATATATTTATTGTATAGTAAGCAATGAGACAAACACAAATACTTCTATAGTTTTAGCTATGTCTAGACAAGTAAACTAAATATGCTACAGTAATTTTTTATTCTCACAGTGACTTCAACATGTAGTAGGAAAAACCTAATCCTCATTAACAGAGTAAGATAGCCTAAAGTCCACTGAATGTGTTTTAAAACTTACACAGAATTATTCCAACAATTAACTAACAAATTGGAAGGCACTCTTTTTGTGTTTTATACCAATTAAGTTGGATCCAAGATATTTACTTCATGATGGTTTTGTCTTTTCTCCCCATCCACAAGTCTTGTAAACTCAAGCTACAGTATCAGAAAGCCAAACTATTTTTTTCGCACATTCCCAGAATAATGAAGTTCCTTTGAGACAAAACATAATTTTGGTGATAACTACACAATTCATTAACTTTCGGTATGTTTGCACAGGTGTAACTGACTGAAGTTCAGCAAACAGTTTTGCTGATGATGGTACAAGGGAAATAAAAGCTAAGTCACCATCTCTTTGCTGAGGTGTCTCTAGTGTTAGCAGGATGAAAAGGTAATGCCAATTTATGATAATAATGAACGTTAGCAATTATGGAGAACAGTACTGCAACAAAATGCCCAATTTTTACACAGTTAAAGATTAGATCTGCCATGCTGTGTGTGCATGTGTGTGTGTAAACAGCTACTGGAATAAAACTTTTGTTTGGTAATATCCACCTGTTCTCAAAATCTGATGTAAAAGTCTGTGTAAGTAACTTGGTAAAGTACTCAATTTATAAACAGCATTTCCAAAGATATCAAACAATAATTTCTTAAGCAATGATCTCATCACAAGCAAAATGCCCATCTAATGCATAGGTTAGTGTAAGCAGCACTTAATTCATCATATCTGTGGTAAAAAGGCAAAAATATGATGATTAAACAACATGGTCTTCAGGTACTACACATTCTATTTCATTTTTGTGTATCTCCTAGCTGCTAGCTACTCACCTTTTTGAATCATGTAGTGCAAAATTTGTTCAATTAATGATGTCACATAGCTGACATCTTGTAAAACAGGCAAATACGTATTCTCAGATGAAAATACCTCAAGCATTCTCATAGGAAGTGCAACATTCAGACTGTCATCATTGCAATTTTGCAATAGCCTATAAATGAAATGAAATCATAATTATTTAACAAGATATTTCTCTTATTTCACCACAGGCACATGTACACCGATATAAAAATAAAATTGGAAAAAACTTCACAATCACCTTAAAATAAATTATTTCTACTTGGTTTCCAAGTGTCCTCAGTTGTTTAGCTACATCTTTTTGTTGGCACCTTTATAATAATAATTCCTGATTTTACAGTTTCTATGAATATGGCACTCTCTCTTTAAATCCTATTTGCTTTTAGTGACTTGAAAGTTAGGAAGTCTATTACACAAGCTGAAGGAGAAGCAAAGAATAATACATGTTTTTCCAACACGTATTACTATCCATATTAAAAATGAAGCCATGAAAGCCCCAGAGCAATATGGGCTGGAAACATCATATGTATAACTAAAACAACATGTCTCTGATTACAGAGTGAAATATTAAAAATACAGCCATTCCCATCCTTTTAACAAGTTGCTTATGAAACAACTACCAGTAACCACAGAAATGGTGAAGATTAAGAGCCTGTTTAGAATTAAAATGATTTGTTAGCATGAGATGTATATAAGCATGTTGCCCTAACAGTGTGCTTTCTTTCCCCAGCCATTCAGAAAGATGGGACCTATCAGCAAAAATTATTTTGACATCATAGTAAGACATTTCACTAAAACGAAAAAAAGATACTCTGACGACAAGACCTTTTTTGCAGAGGTAGCTGTAATCAAACTACCATTTTTTGCTATGATGTTACATAGTCACCTTTTTTTTTTCCATAATATCAAATGCTACAGGTTCTCATGAATCTGTATTTATTTATCCCAGAGAAACACTCTTCTGGCTACCTGTCCCACTGCTCATTTTTTGGGCTTTTGCAGAAAATTAAAGTAGCTCAGAAAGCAAGTATAGACACCCATGAGCATATTGACAAGGTAAAGTTAAGAAGAGCTTCTTCCCCCATTCTCCCTATATGTACAGGCAGGGAGAGCTGTCCCACTCCTTTTGCTTTCCCACATCACCCATTTGGGAAGGAAGAGAAGGAATGCTAAGAGAGCTGCATTTACAAAACAGCAATTTCAACTGTAGTGTAAATGTACAATTCAATCCAGTAACACCACAGCTGTGTTCCACTGTACGTGGACTTTGAAGCCCACCACTCAGGTCTTCTTCAGTATCTGGTGTCACTGTTTATTATACATCCAGTATATACAATTATAAGAACACAAGGTTCAGTGTCTTGAATGAAACAATTTTCTAAAAAAGCCTCAACACTAAAAGGGAAAAAAAAAAAAAAAAAAACTATTTTAAAGCTCTGGAGAGTATAACTATGAGAAGAACAAATACACTGTTTTCTAAAACTAAACTTTAGCTGCCAGCTATTCAAGTCACCCTGATAGATTTACCTTCCTCTGATCCTCCTGCTACAAATAATAAATGTACTGCTGAAGCCAGTAATGCAACTGCTTAACATGCCTTAAATTCAAAATGAAGTGTGAAGAAAGGCATCTTAAATAATATAAATTTTAAAACAAAATATATCCAAAGCATACCCTTGGAACTCTAGTCTAACTCGGATAGTATCTTCTAATGAGCATCAGTTCCCAATAAAACCTTCTGGTTTCCAGAAGCATGGCTAATGATATCGCTGTATGCGTACAGTTAAGAACGTACTTAAGCCTATCCCTAGGCAGAGCATCCCTTAAGCACATGTAGAACCTGAAAGTCAATGAAGCTTAAGAACATTCCATTGTCCTTACATAGGAACAAGTTTCCTATACCATGGCCTACACATACATTTAACATAAACAGTCCTCTCCATAAAATAAATTTACATTCAATACTTCACCTGCTGCAAAAAGAAACAAACAAATACCCAACAAAATTTCTGAACACTTTTTAGACAGTAGCACATAGAAAAAATAATTTACCTGCAACACAGCCCCAACAGTCTTTTTATTTGGAATAAGCAAGTAAGCCTGTCTGGACCATCCAATTGCTTAACAAACTGAGAACTCTGTTTAATTAAATTCTGACACATCCATACCTGGGAAAAGATATGCACAACTTTACTGTTTGTAACAACATATTACTTATTGCAACACAGACAGTAATATTTCAGTTCTGATTTGGGTGCTTTTGGAGGACTTACAAAACATAAAGTAAGACAATACTATTCAGTTGAGAAAAAAAAAATTATTACGCTACAAACTACACAACTGCTAGTACTGAACTTTCAAAGTCAAGACTGAGTTACAGTTACAAATAACTTTACTCCTGCAACAAATTTATCTATTAATTTTTTGGGTTTATATAGCCATAATTCTTTAATATCCATTATTAATACCAGCTATGAATCATACTTACTCATACATCTGGGAAGTTTGCAGTGACTCTGCAATTGATTTGCCAGCATTATTAACCAGTAAGGGGAAAAAAAAACAACTCAAACACCTCAGGAATTACCAGAGGGCCGAGTAGAAAGTACCGATTAAAAATTAAATTCTAATAGAAGTATATTATTTTTAATAAATTACTGTGAATAATAGTCTCAAGATTTTTCAAGGCTTTATTTTGCAGATTTTGTGTATGTCTCTGTGTGTGCAAATATAAAATCTAATTTTACAGTATTCTGTCTAAATGAAAAACAGCAGAGTGCCGGCCAGTAAAAGCCAGAATTCTTATGTGAATTTACTGAATCGTTCAAAGCCTTTTTTGCAACTCTTCAAATTTTTTTAAGTGAAAGTGCATGAAATTAAAGTACTACGGATCAAAGTATGTAACTACTCACCAAACGCTTAGAATCTTCATTCTGTCTATAGAAAAAGAGTAACTGACGAACTAGAAGAGTCAAATTAGCTCCATTAGCAGTGGAAAAGATTCCTCCAGATTGGGCCAAATCAGCATAGCGATCAAATTCACTTCTTTGGATAGAGTACTTAAAAATAAGACATACATCAATGTATCAATAATGGTTGCAATTTAAAAGAGATACAAAATTTTAAAAACTTCCCATCCAAAGTAGTAAAAAAGATACAACACATTTGTTAAGGAGATCAGAACATACACAATACCATAGCCAAAGCTGTAACTACTTTCTGTAATTCAGAAAGTACACATTGCAGGAATTACTTGCTCTTCAAGTAAAGAATATCACAACATTTTCATCTAGATTACTCAATAAATATTAGAAAATTTAAATAAATAAAACTTTCTTAGAATAATCTACCCAACAACATCTCAGGAAGAACATCTTTTTAACTCAAACTACCTCTTTAGCCATATTGGGGAAAAAAACGCTCCACTGGTGTGTGAAAGCTGCTAATACCTAACTGTTTTCATTTGCTTTGTCAGCTCAAAAAAACAATGCGTAATCCCACTGAAGTCCACGGTCACAAACATGCTTTGCAGAATAAACATCCATCTACTAAAATATTGAGGTTCAAATGAAAACATCAAGAGAGAAAAAGAACTTCCACTTTGTGGGTACACACCATACTCAAAAAAATGAAGATTTTTCAACAGAATTATTTACTACTAGAAAGTCTCGTTTCAGCAAAACTGGATAACATCTTTCTAAATAAATAAAGTAGTACTTACTTGATGTTTTCTGTCTCTGTACCCTCTTACAAATGACTGGATTATTATTGCATT
Organism: Tyto alba; assembly: GCF_018691265.1. Lineage (NCBI taxonomy): Eukaryota > Metazoa > Chordata > Aves > Strigiformes > Tytonidae > Tyto > Tyto alba. The sequence goes on from NW_024881313.1 coordinate 31,849,838, forward strand.
TTTCAGCCTCCGCCTTTCTTCCTGTAAAACAAAGCAAGAAAATTGAAATCAACATTGTGAAACTGACTCTAATTTCTACCATTTTATCAAATATATTTATATTCAGAAGGAATTTTTTTAAACGAAAATTAAGCACTAATCATTAGTAAAATAAAGTGTTTGAAGAATTGCATCCAGTGCACATAAATCAGGCAGAAAGCTTTTTATGATTTTAAGTGCAAATTTACCATTAAGATATTGCAAAAGAATTTTTAATGTTCAACAAGTATGTAATACTACAGAAATCAAAATTAACACATTTGTATTTTACTAGACAAAGTCTTAATAACAAAATGTTGAAGAATTCATCAAATTCAGTGACACTATTCCTCTTTGCATGGATCAGCTACACACTGAAGACCTGCTTATTTGTTTCCATTCAAATAACATATCAGTATTACAAAGCTGGTGCAGTTTACATGTGGGGAAAAAAAAACTCGCACAAAAAAAATCAAATGTTTGGAGACAATACTGCTGTCAAAAGGAAAATTAGTCTTAATGCTTTAAGCCCAGCAGCACAATATAGAAATTAGTAAAAATTTTTGCTCTCTCCTTCAAACCAGACAAAGTGAGTCATTTTATGATGTCTTTCTCAGTAGCTAGAAAGAGTAGTTAAAATCATTCCTTTACAATGGCTCAGTTTGAAGAACTGAAAGCCAGTTTGCTGAAGGTACTATGGAAAGAGCACTCAATGAGTCCCCTGACAACACCCCCAGCATATCCCATCACAATAAATATCTAAGGGAAGTGGCTACTGTAATTAGGTTTCTAATAATGTCCATGTAGTTTCTTAGGGGATGAAAGAGGGAAGTAAGTAAGAGTTGCTCACTAACCTAGAGCTACAAAGCAATGGTTGAGGAAGAGAAAATATGAAGATCAAGAGTAAAAAATCAAAGAAGCCTGCTTTGAGGAGATAAATGTTCTATAAATTTCATCATAGAATCACAGAATACCAGGTTGGAAGGGACCTCAAGGATCATCTGGTCCAACCTTTCTTGGAAAAAGCACTGTCCAGACAAGATGGCCCAGCACACTGTCCAGCTGAATCTTAAAATTTCTACTTTAATGTCCCCTAAAGACTCATCCAACTTAAGAACTTAACCTGAACTGACCAGAGAAACAACAGATAAAGTTGCTATCCAATGCCTATTTTATTTTTCTTGGAAACCCTGGTTCCTAAAGCACTTTCTCTAAATAAGCATATTCTTCAAAGACCCTAATTACTTCTAGAGCATGGACCAACATCAAAATTTTGATAGGCCAAAGGATATTTTTCTCTCCAAAGTATCTAACAGTAAAAGTGCAAAGTATGGGGGCAAGCAAGATAGAGTTTCAATTCCAGAGCACTGACTCTTCATAATCATAACATAATGTTCGACTAAAAAGCGGGTATGTTCTCTTCTTTAGGTACAGGTTTTATCCTAGAATACATAATTGTCAATTAGTGACCTCTAATTGCAAAGATTTTAAGTCTGAGGTCACTGCTAAGATTCTGCTACAGGCATTTTTTTAAAAGCTATAACTGACTGTATTCTCAGGAGTCATTAATTTTTTGAGAATCTTGTCTATACCACAGAAAATCATTGTGTGTATGTGTGTACATACATAGATATGACTCTGCATCAGCTTTGCAACAGACAGAATCAAGCAAATTAATGGGTTATTTCGATATATGGCAATAAGTTTATGAAGCACAAAAAAGTCTTTTTGTATATGTTGGTAAGGACTCACTGATCATAAATTTAATTCATAACACAGCATTCCAAATCAACTGGTGAAATCCTAGTAACTTCATACTTAAACTTGGTCCATAATTATACAGTCAGGTTGTAAAGAAAAAAAAGCAGTAACTGTCATCAGAAACAGAGGAACCACTGCAGAATTTGTATTTAATCTAGCAAGGGTCAAATAGATCTTCAAGGGCCAAACAGCTCTGTTTTCTTGATTAGATGAAACCTACATAGTTATACTTTTTAAATTATTTTTAAGACCAAAATTTTTTTTAACTCATATCAGAGGGAGGGAAAAAAATGACAAAATTAACATTCACTTTCATTCCATACTACTAAATTTTGTTTTCATAGTGCCACATATATTCATGTTTTTAAACTGATGGGGTTTCTTTTCAATGCTTATTCCTCCTCTGAATTAGTCAAGACTGAATTATCCATGGCAGTAAACTTCCATCACAAGCCAGTACTAAGGTTTCCTAAAGCCTCACACCTCAGCTTCTCATTGCTCCTGAATTATTAGGTGATTTCAAAGCATTTTAAGATGCATTTGAGTATCATTGTTCTGATTTCGCCTTCACAGAACTGAGGCACACACTAGGGAAGTGAATTACTGAAGGTCATCCAAGAAGCCATAGCAGAACCAGGAGCAGAAGACAGTTTATGGACACCAATAAGTGTCCATAATTAATAACAGATTATGGACAAGGCAAACAATGCCATTTACTAGCCAAATACCTATCACTTCTCAACAAAGACTAGCTTCAATAAGCACCAAAACAAAACAAAAAATTTGCTTTGCACCTACTGCATGCTTAACCACCTTCTTTTGAGATGAAAATTACTTCTGGGAAGCATCTTAAAAGCAGTCAACCAGCTTGTCAATTCTAGTACACTGGAAGACTAAATAGAACTTGCAAACTAAGGCAAAACATTCCTGAGCTAAGTACGAGTAAGTCTAGTACTTTGGACTGTGAATGTTACTACAAAGAAAAATCCAGTGTGCATGCAAATGCTTACAGTCTACTTTACCTCTCGTTTTCTCCTTTCTTCCTGAGTACGATGCAGGAGAGAAGCTTTTTCTTCCTATAAAGCACAAATTAAGATACTATTGCATTTTCATTCAAATATGATTCAAATGTGTTCACAATATTTAATCTAGATGTCACTTTGGGGATTGTTCATAATATGTAATAAAACACTGAAGAAAAGTAAGTGTTAATCATTTGCCATGCTTGCAAATATATGTAATGCAGCTTTCTCAAAAGCACAGCGATGGAGGAAAGCCATGTAAAAACAAAAGGGACGGGCAAACAGCAACAAACTACTGATCCCTGCCCAGGTTTGTGTTCTCAGCATCCCAATAATCTAGGCAAACATCACTCATTTACAAATGAAGGAGCTGAAACATTATATGGTCCCCGTCCTACCAGGTAATACCAAATGTTTATCGTGTTTCCTTGCTTGGAGCGTACCTAAGTCATTGGCCCAGGTGCGTACAGCGAGTTGTGGCATGTTCAAAGTAATCACATACTGTTCCAAAGCCCCATGCTTTTGTCTAACTTGCAAAAAAGCATTAAGCTCTTATATTTACTGATCCTTTTCCTCAAAACTTGTCTGGAAAAGATGTCAAAATACAATATATATGGTAGGAATTTCTTCTTTTAAAATTTTTAACTCTTCACCCAAATTAAGGCTACAAACTTTCAGGACAGTGATCTCTCCAATAGAAAAAAAAATAAAAGAATACTGAAGTATTCATGAGGCCTCTGAAGAGCAATACCATTAGAATAGAAAACCTGTGCATTAGCTTTTAAACCACAATCTTAAATCAGTACACACAGATAAATATAAACAAAATATAAACAAAGCTTTATTTGCACGAATCTCTTACTGGATGGTTCTGTGTAGATTCCAAGGAAATACACAAAGTATTTCCTTTTTGATGCAGAGTATTCAGCTCTCACTGCAGATAATAAGAGTTGAAAGTACCCTGGCACCTTCCCAAATCCAGTCTAAAACAGACAAAAGATTTAAGGAAACTATTTTCTTCTTTTGCCTCTATGACACATAACTACTTCCTTTTTCTCCCTATATCCTTATTAGTCTAGAGAAGTTAAGAAATAAAACACATTCAAGCTGAAAATGTATTATATCAGAATACATAAAAATAAATTTGATGTTAGCAAACAAATGTTTATAAAATGTTTAACCACATCTAAAACAACTGTGCTGGAATATTTTCAATGTCTATATGCAGATACAAAACCTCTTCTGCATTTCACTTTTGACAATACAGGAAGCAAGAACATGATTCTCCTGGTTTAGTATAGAAAACACATTAACACGAACCATCAAGAGAATGAAAAAAGAAAAACACAGATGCAAAAAAGGAATTTATAATTTGGTTTGTATTTCAGATCATTCACTGAAGTAAGCATAAAGAAAAAAAACCCACAAGGTTAACCATCTATTCCTCTAAAGACAGTATTTATGGCCAAAGACACCACTAACTACAGTTATTGCCCTCTAAAGACAGGGTTTTTTCCATGTGTTAAACACAGTATAAACAAATCACGCCAAAATCCATACATAAAACAATGTATCTCCACTCAAGAAATAGGAAAGTTTCCAAGTCTGCTTGGTAAACCAGAGGCGAGAGATTCTGACCTCACACACGCAAAAAAAAGACAAAATAATGTACTAAATTAAGAAATAAGCAACAGATGGCTTATAGAGTCAGGTCTTTTTTAAACAGATTAATTTTTTCAATAGCTGATACCCAACGCAATAAAGAAGTTAGTAAAATGTTCCTATTTAGAAGTGATCAGTTGGCATCTCTTCAATGTGCTTGGAGAGTTTCACTCTGCAGGCAGCACCATGCAGAGAACATTTCTGCTTAGAAGCAATGTTGCTGAATTTGTCCTTACACTTCAGAACAGACTGAAAGAAGCAGCAAAAGAACATATAGAAAAGGGAAGACAAATTGCTACATGTGAGTGGACAATAGTACAAAAACCAAATAAAATACAAACACAGTAAATGCAAGAGATTAGTAGATAAAGGAAGATAAGTGACCAGAAGGCTTATCAGAAACACATTAATTTTAAGTATTTGGAGAAGGTGCGGAAGGTATAAAATGGCAGTGTGTCCTCACTTTGTGCATCAGCTTTGCATCAATCAGGAATCGGGTCTCACTGAAGCAAGCATTCTTTAAACCAATACTTTTTAAAAATAACAAACTTTAAGTTTTAGTCAATCACATACTTGCTTTGAGTATTTGTAAAGAAAAACATCAACTTGTTAAAGTATAAATTAAATATAATAGAAAAATTGTCTTAAGACAAATAATAAAATATTCAGATAAGTACATCCCACCTTTAAAAAATTATTGTGGGTGAAATAATACTGTTGTTCTTGTTCACAAGACACACACAGATCAGAAACAAAGAAATGGAATCATAACTATGACTAAAGAATATATTTAAATTAAATGCAAGAAAAATGTATCTCCTTCAGAGTTATTCAATCCAACTGGAATAGACTGTCTCTTCGTAAATTAAAAAATAACAGTGGATACACAAGAGAAAATAAACCTGCTGTAGGAAAGAGATGAAAAGAACTATGAAATAATCTTCATCTACACAGGGCATTATATCAAAATTATTTCTTAAAGACAGCTAACTGCACAGTCATCTCTGAAATCCTCCCTGCCTTGCACAGTGGAAAAGAGCTAAACTCAGCAGCCGTTGCTCTGTGGCTAGTTGTGAATGACAACAGCATTACAATACGTGATGTACATTTGACAACTCCCATCTATACGGTCATGTGACTGCTGACAGCTACAGCCGCTATTCCACCACCTCTTCCTGTCTACCTATTGCCGGAGTTACTCACAGTACGAGACTGTCTGACCGTAATTTCCAAAGATCACACATAGCTCATTCCTACTCCCCATCTTCTTTGCCTCGCTTCTGTGATGGTCAAGGTATCTTCCTTCTTCACCTGCCAGACAGGCAGACAGACATCAGTTATCAAGTCTACCTATCAAGGTAGGCAGGCATTAGGGGAAATGAAGCATCAGTTTGTTTTGATACCTTCAAACCCAACTCAAAAGGAGCAAAAAGCCATCTACTGAATCAAATTTCTGACACTTTCCATGATGTAGTCTTCTTTCTTCAGGAGCTTGACTTCCGAAGTGCAGAACAGCAAATACACTGAATGTTTGATGCAACATTTACTATATTACTGGTTTCCTGTTTGCTCCTTCCTCTAAGAGAAGATATTGGTAACGACAACCAATCTCCGACTCTATCTATCCATGCAAGCTGCAGGACCACGAAAAGCCCGATTTGAGAAATCTTCTTCACCATATATGTGAGGCATGTCACAAATAAACAAGAAAGCAAAGAAAGAGTATGTGACAGCAAAACACAGTGTGACATTATGGATGATGACTCAAAGAGTAAGACAGAAGGGATGAAGAGACAAAAACAAGGACGCAAATGGAAGTCAGTATACAGAAGGGAAAGCTTGTGATTATCATCAAGGAAATGTTAACAAATATCTGAAATGTTAATTTATATATCAGGGTAAAACTGCTATGTACCCTATTATTAATCACAGCAAAGTTTCAAGCCACACCACTGCTCTAACAGACCAGAGAACATCTGCAGCCAACAGTGTAACAGTATCAACATCAGTGCTTCAAAAACTCCAATACATAATGAAAAAAAATTGAATTAAAACTGCTTTCATGTTCTGAGTTTGCTGAAATACACTATTTTGTTGAAAAAGTATGTTTACATACTTATACATATACCCTAGAGGAATACTGAATAACATAAACAAATATATGAATTATGACTCTCTTTGTCCTGCATTTTAACACTTTGCATGATAATAAACTTTCAGCCCTCTTGGTTCAAAACTCAGGTTCAGAAAAAAAAAAAAAAAAAACACACACATATTTCTTTTCAAATACTTCTAGTATTTGTTGACTCTTAAAATCTGAAATTGAACATTCCTGGACAGTTCTGTTAATCAAACTATCTTAGACCCATGCAAGTAAATTTAAAACCTAAATATGCTACACACAAAGGTGAAACTGAGTAGTTATTTTCAGGTGCTGTCTAAATACTGGGCATATTTTTTAAAAAATAAAAATACACTGACACAAAAAATTAAGTATTTTATTAATAAATGTTTGAGAATTATTTGTAAACCACAGGGGTTCTTTCTTTAGTTGAGCATGCTATTCTATTTAACATTACAATAGATCATGCAAAGTACAAGGCATGACTTTTAGGAAATTTTCAGGGAAAAACAAACACACACTTGATCTTTTAACTTTTGGGGATAATTATAAAATCTTGGCTGGTTTTCATCTACAAAACCCAGGAATTTGCATCTTTTTTTCTTGCCTTAAAATGAGAAACATGACTTCAGCTGAATTTAGCTTGAACTACATAAAATCAGTAACAACTCCCAAAGCCAGTGAAGTGGCCTAAGCAATTTATTAAATACTTGAGTTGAAAGGAATTTTATTCTATAAATCCAACAACTAAAAGGAAGATTTGGTAGCATTTATTTGTAGAGAACAAAGGTGGACACTAGGAGTCATCTCCCTCCAAAGTGGTTCTCAACGTTTCTAGTTCCCAACATTATTTTAGACACGATAAACTCCACTTCAGTTGTTTTTTCTGGGTATTAAAAGAAATTAGCATTGTTAAAGACTCACAATGTTTTGCACTGAACTTCAACAATTTAAATTCCATTGGACATGCAGCTCAGCCAGCCTGACTAAAGCATGTTCAGTAGCTTGAAAAACTCTGCTTTAAAACACTTGGTGACTATTCATATCTTTGATTATTTCCATCATGATCAAGTTTACATGTAGAGAAGACCATCTTCCAGAAGAAGGTATTTTAAAGTACTTAAAATATGCCCAGGAAGAGGCATTTGGCCAGGGAAAGCCTGGCCTCACTGAAATCAATGTCACAGTTCTGTGACATTGCTAGAAAACATCTCAGCACTTTAGCTCAAATTTTACTGTAGGATGTAGGTAGTATCTAGAGCCACTTTTATCATGGTAGCTACAGAGCCACGTAAAGTGGAACCAGGACTTGACTGGAAGCTCCAGAGACCAAATGAAATGCAAGTAAGTTGCTTTTAAATTTACTCTTAGTTTGTCTTTATTATGATTTTTAAGATGTATATTGTAGACATCATTGCAGTTGAGTGACTTCCATTTTCTCGGAAACAAGCAGGAAAAAAATTATCTACAAAAGCAGAAATTTTTGGTTTGAATTTGAGAAAATAACACATAATTGAAAATAACAGCGTAATCACTGCTGTCAGCTAACTACAACTCCAAAATTTGTAGCTGCATTTCAAATCAGGAGAATTTTAAATGCCATCAACAGGGAAAAGATCCACAAGAACCTAGTATGCAGTCATTATATAGTTTCCTACTGACATACGGTCATTATTTTACAACATGATGGTCTCATTGTATTTCCACACCACAGATCTGAAATTCAAAGAGTATTTCAAGACTCAGGCTTTGACATTTCAAGTTCTGGACAAACCACAGTTCTGACCTAGAGCAAAGCAGAGCAATTCTTTCCCACCATTCAAAAATAAATTGTAAATTTTTAATTGTAATCCAGAAATCCTGTACTATAAATCCATAGCACCATTTCATTTCCATTGTGAGCTGGTGTAGGTTCAAATAAGATAAAACAGAGTAATTCTTCCTTTCTGAAATTATTAACAAATTTCCTCAATCAATCAGTAAGAGAGAAACAAAACTGTTTTTTTAAATTTGTCCCATTGTTGCTTAAATCCTAGATATCTATCACCATAAGCAATAAGCAATCCCAATCTGTGCAGATCTCTCCACACACTGGCACTCTTACACCCTACTGTTTTTAAATCATTATTTTTTATTCCATGGGAAATTACTTTATGTGTAGAATACAGACAACAAAGAACAAAGTGATTCTAGAGTTCTACCTCTACACTTCAGCTGAGAGCAGGGGGAAAATATACAGTAATCAATTTTAATGTTATGCTATTAATTTAAGAAAGCGTATCAGTAACTACTAAAAATATAAAGAAACTTTGTAAATGGAATATCCCTGATTATTAAAAATGTCAATCTTAAAAGGAATTACAGAGACCCTTTGAAATACAGATGGAGTCATAACTATTTGTCCATTAGTAATTGTCCATGTCTTCAATGAAAAAACAAAAACAAACAAGAAGAAACTCAGTGAAGCTGGTTTCACTTTCACTTTCATGACAGTGCTAACTCATCCACATTACAAATTCCTGAAAAGGAAGATTTTTTTAAAATCAGCTCATATTGTATTATAATTTAAAAATACTCTGTATTAAACAGTCTTGGGATTTATAAAAGCATGGTTTAGATATCTCAAGTGACACTGTAAACTTGTCTTTTGACCATTTTTCCTGTTAAAGGCTCACAAGATATCATTAATACATTCCACAACCTAAAGGAATAACGTAGAGCTAGAGCCCCTTGTACACCTCAGCAGAGGCACGGGGATCCCCCTGCACAGATGTACTAAGGGATTGGTATCTCGTATTTTTCTTAGCGGTGATAAAATTAATAAAGGAACACTAGGCCTGACTGTACCAAATCAATCTAACATGGTTAAACAGATTCTACACTATGCCACCAAGAGTCCAACTTCACGATAAAATGAGTGAAACCAGCCAGCTGCCACCAGAAGGCATGGTGACACTCCACCCTGAAATATGTTCACTACAGGAGACACAAAGAATGGGGTGGAAACCATCCAGGTGAAGGACCATCTGTTTTGTCTACTGCATGGTTAGGTTGGGTTACTTTAATTTGAACGGCACCCCAAACCAACTCTTCAGATGCACCTCTTTTTTTTCTGTCTGACATACCACAGAAATTCTGCATCCACAGCCTTTTAGTCAACAATTACTGTCCTGTACAAAAAGTCCATGATTAATTCAAGACATTCCTGTATTGAACTCCCACAACAGTATTCATTTTTGGAAGCTATTTTACTTCAGAAGTTAAAAAATATCTTTTTCCAGTCACAATTAAAACTAAATCTAAAAATATCTTTTGAAGAACCTCATAAAGCAGGGAATCATGTTTTAAAGGTGACAATAAGCAACACAACATCTACACCATCAAAGACATACACAATTAATGCAAATAGTCCAAATGAATCAGCAGATTTTTGAAAGTAGATATGGAGGGAAGAGTCCAAACAATGACAATACCACCTATATTTTTAGACTTATGTACAATGCAATATTAAAATGTTACAATTATATTCTTAAAGGATCAGTCACTGGGATAGTCATCTTGAGAATGTTAATTTTGCAACCCAAGATTTTAACAAAAGTGATACTTAGAGACTACTTTTTTGCCAAAAAAGGTTTGGTTGGACTGAAGTGCCTCTTTACGGCATCCACAATTCAGAACATCATAACCCATGTGAACATATGATGCAAACAGTGTAAAAGCAAACCTGAAGCTGCTTTTATAATTCAAAAATGCTGTAATAGTTAGCGGTGAGAAAGCACACTAGATTCAGTACCTTTCTAATTACCACGATGCCGCAAGTCCCCAACTATATTTCTATCACTGTGCCTATACTGACAGGACTTACTGAAGTCAAGCCCTCGAGAGGCCTGAGGAAACCCTAGACATACACAGTGATGTGAGACAGGGTATCAGCACGTGTCCCATGAACAACACAGTTACTGTTTGTAGCTGCAGTTATATTAGAAAAACCACACTTACAATAGTCAGATTTGCTGATCATTTATTTTGGTGTAGTTGTATCCACATCAGGAAGACTATGCTGGCAGGTTCAGCACTGACTAGCTCCTCAAACTGGAGACCGTGTTTTCCTACTGCAAGGGTTTTGCTAACATAGCTATACAGGTGCAACGAGATTTGGAAAACTTCCCCAAATTGGGTAGAGTTATTCCTAGCATTAAGCAGCCTGCATACAGGTTCTATCAGCCTGAGTTGTGCTTTATTCCACTAAAAGAATCAAAACAGGCAGTCCTAAGCATTGCAGCTATATAGAGCATGGCAGAGGTGCAAGTTGGAACTATACACCGTATATTTCTAAAATTATACACATTTGGGAGGGCAAGGGGGTTTGTCAAAGAACTTTTTTTTTCCCCACATGCACAAAAAACAGAAAGGAAACATTTCACAATTTAGCCTTCTGTAAAACTAAAGGTTATAGGTATTAGAAACATGATCACAAGAAGCCTGTGACGTGAGATAACAAGAAGTTCATGGAACTCACACCAATCTCTGCTGTAGTATATTTACATAAAGCTTCAGGTAAGCATCATTTTTAGAAGTAATTCTTAGTACTGTTTAAATAAATTCTTTCATTAATACTGTACATGATTTCTGAAAATAAGCAACTATTTCAAGGGCATTCTACTATGTCCATATAACCATGATGTCAAAGCTGCGACTGATTTGCATTGATGCAGCACAAGCACATCCGTGTACCAATGTAAAATCATGAAATCTGTGGACCAGTCAGGATCAATCTGATCATGAAATACAACCTCTGTATTGGACAGAGTGAAGGTTATACACCAATTTCAGTTACCACTTCCTTTACCTTTTACTATTTGCCCTTGGAAATTTATACTTGTATAACATTAATAAATTTGTTGCATATAATTAAAATCAATAGAATCCTGCTGAATTTTCACAAAGAAATCAATACGTATAAAAGAAGATAGTATGGCAATTGTTTACTTCTGTAGAAGGAAACACGTTCTGCGAGTAACACTACTAGCAAGTCAGTGTCAAAAGTTGCAAAGTACCAAAAGTGTACAGCTAAGGACCAGGGCAAGTTCTGCGAACTCCTACTTCAGCTGGGGAATATTTATGGTATTTCTGACTGATGTAATGACATTGTATGTAGCCTAATGAACCAAAATGTCTTAAGATAAACAGAAGATGATTCAGACGGAAAGCTGCGCAATTTAAATACAATTGTGCTACAGGTTCTCTTTAATAAATTATGGAAGACAATACACCAAAATGCAAATTTCACTGTGATTTTAGTATCACACAGTGCAGTATTTTATTCAAGTTTTCTAACTGTACTGCCAAACCTTAAAAGTTTCAGAGGACTGAACCTGCTTACAGTGCACAATAACAAAAACTTAAGACTTTTTACCCCTATTAAGACTCAAAAATACTAATGAAAACACTCATTAGTTTCCCATACAATCATGTCTAATGACAACATGGGGAATCAGTATTTTAGCAGTGAATTAAAGCGACCCTTACAAATTGGGCCACTTCTAAAAACACTTTGTCCTTTCTCTTGTTCTTCCGTAGTTCTATGCCCCTCAGTGCTTGACTAAACATTTGACTACCCTGTCCAATCAGCAAGATCTAAATAATCCGGTTTGCTTCTTTTCCATCAATAAATACAAGGAGATTCAATAGTCTGATACAACAGACAATTAACTGCTACGCACCCTGCACACGACAAATTGACGGAAAAGCTAAACCGGTGACCCCACAACCCTCACTCACGTGGATGAAGCCTCTCCCAGCAATTTGCATTGATCTCGAGCTGTGTAAGGCTGTTCCCCCCCATCCCTCCGGCGAGGCGGGCCCACGAAAGACTTCCCCTTTGGAGAGAAATGACAAGAGGTCTCCGAGTCCTTCCCTCCTTCACCCCGGGAGCCCTGCTCAGGAGCTGCTACCAGTCAAAACAAACTGGATTGCTGGCAGGGGGGAACGAGCTAAGGAGACATTTCCTCGCTTCCCACAATTCTTACACTACAAGTCTGGGAGGGTGTGTGTGGCCTTATTTAAAAAAAAAAAAAAAAAAAAAAAAAACACAACCAAACAAAACAAAACAACAGCAACAAAAAAAAAAAAAAAAAAAAAAAAAGGCAAAAACCCCACAACATAGAGCCAAGGAGATCACAGATAAATACATCATCATGAGGGGAGGATTTTTTCCCCCTCTATTAAACCTTAGTCATCGGTGCTCCCATTTTGAAGGCCCAAGGTAAAAATAACGATAATACAAGGCGGCAAGGCAGGCGGGGGATGAGGAAACGGACACGGGCACAAACGCGGAGACAGACAGGCGCCGTTTCTTACCTTCCTACTCGCTCCTCCGAGAGACACCTTGGGCCTTGTTTTGAAATCCCCTTCAAAGCTAAACATGTTTACAGCTTATCCCATCTAGAGCGGGGTCCGGCCCCCCGAGCTGACCCCGCAGAGGGGGCGCCGGCCGGCAGTGGGTGAGCGGAGGGGCCGCCGCCGGCCCCGCGGAAGCCCAAACCCCCCCGGGCTGGCGGCCCGTCCGCCCGCCACCGGCGAGCCCCGCGCCGCCCCCACCGCGGGGCTGCTCCCCTCACGGCGGCCCGACTCTCTCCCCCCCCTCCCGCCTTCCCCGCCCCGCGGCCTTCGCTTCCCCGGTCGCCCTCTTTCTGACCGGCGGCGACAGCTGAATGTAGTGTGAGGGAGGAGAAGGAGGGAGGGAGGGAGCGAGCGGAGGAAGGGGCTGGCGGGGCTGCTTCACTTGCACTGGGGGTGCAGCCGGCTCTGGAAAGAAGATGGCCGCCGCCCGCAGCCTCCCCGGCGCGCTCCCGACGGCCGGCCGCGGCGGCGCGCGCGCCGGCCGCAGCCAGCCGGGGGCGCGCCCCCCGAGCGCGCCGCAAGCCGGCCCCCGCGAGGCCGGGGCCTGGCCCGCCCGCCCTGCCGGGCCCCTCCCAGCCCCCGGCGTGTCCCCCGGCTTCTCGGAGCCAGCTCCCCCTCAGCCCTGCCCCGTCCCCGCTTCCGCCCGGTTACAGTCGTTTCGTCTTTAAATGCTTCCCCGTTTTAAAGATGAGCTTTGTGGGGGTGTACTGCGGTGCATGCGGCTGGACGTGGAGCCGTTGTTCAACCTCTGCCCCGGCCGGGCCGCGCTGAAGATGGGACCTGAGCTGAGGGTCCGGCTTGGCCTCGGCACCCGGCTGCCTTCCTCTGTGGCAGCTGGTGGGCTGTGATAACATGCTTTACGTATATATATACACATACATAATTTGTCCTTTTCGTAGGATAAGCATACGATAGACCTTACCCCATTGCAAAGGCTTCATGACCACTGTGATGACCAAACACTGAACACCGTGCAAAGTTTGTGTTTCCTTGTTTGTGTTTCACAGTGAAACAGCCGAACAAGGCTCTTGTGCTTGCACAGATGCGACGATCCACTTGAGAAAGTTCCTGATTGCAAGTGGGCTCTGAACAGGATTGGGGCCTCAACAGTCAATGAAGAATGGACAGAGCAAAAGTCAGTAATAAAAAAGCAGCAGACCTGAATGGTGAAGCTACACCTTAGGATCCTTTATTTTCTATTTCTTAGCCTGTTCTCCATTTTTCAGTGCTCTTATTGCATACTTGCCGATACAGAGGTGATACCAACAACAGCAATAACAGCAGTTACTCAGTCTGCAGCTATGAGGTGTTAAATGAATATGGGTGGCCAAATCCAGCTTTCATTTCCTTCAGTGGAAATTTGATTGAGCCCTAACTCGTGAACTCTCACACTGACGTATCACAACAAACAAATGGCAGAGATCCATGTTAGGAGACAATGTATGCGCTTCCAGCTGTTCATACCGGGAACGCAATGCCACTTAACTATCTCTAAACTGACCGACAAATGAAATATTTGTTGAGATTTCTTTGGATTTGGATGATTCAGAAGAGTCTAACATTTGAGACTTTTCCTAAGGGAACAAGTGCTTGGCAAGATTAGACATTAGTCCTGCATTTCTTCAAGATAGCATAGTTTCAGTATAAGCAAGCATCGCCTCCCATAAATACTGTTTACGAATGCAGTTGTGGTTTAGGGCATTGTGAAATACCACATCAAACATTTCTTCACAGTTTCAACATGTTCCATTGCTGATGTAATATCACACCAGTCTATATGGGAATGATAGCAAGTTTTTTTCCAAGCATGACAGCATTCTTTTCAAGTGGTCTTAAGCCTTGATAGACTTCATAAGTCTCATAACAGAAAAGGACTAGCCTAAGTGTCCCTAGCAGTTAATTCATTAGTTATCATTAGCATGTTAGGTCATGAGTTTGTACCAGATTTTTATCAGTAGCAAAGCCAACTTAGGGGTTCAATCCCTATTCATGTAAGAAGTCAGGGGAACACAAAACTGCAGAGAACAGAGTCTCTATGAAGCAGGTCCCAGTTCCAATGTCAGAAGGGCACAAGACCCTCTGCTGACCCTGGCTGTTATCTTCTGAAGAAGTAGTTGGTAAATGACATGGGCTGAACTGATGAATGTTTGCCTAAGAAATCTTTGTGATTTGCATGTGCCCCTAGAGGCCACTCTAGGTGTAATTTTATGAAATGAAAACTTATATAACAGAATAAACTGAGTGTTTGTATCTTGAATATGGTGAATTTATGGAAGCATAAAAGAAACTGAATGTGTTTTATTTTTATATTTATTTTTAGGACAAAATATACATTTATATCACTGTGGAGAAAATATTCAAAAGTCAAAAAACTCATTGTCACTTAGTCAAAAAGTTAGAGCAGAGACTGTTTTAATATTCTCAGAGAGCAGTAAGAGCAGGGCTGCTCCATGAAGGAAAGAGAGTGGGCACCGAGTGTGACCCCAGCACAGGCTGTGCCCTCCCCAGTCAGGATGTAATCCCACAATATCCAGACACAGTGGCCAAATCCTGGCAGTGGTCACAGGGTCCACCAGCAGCCCTGGGCAATACAAGGGGATAAGTCTAGAGGGTCCAGTCATGAGCAGAAGACAGTGCTACCACATAGGTCCAAGGTCCATCCAGGATGTAGGGCTGGAGACTCCCGAGCTTAGACGGAACGATGAGCAGTGGGGTGTGTGAGTGGGGGTCCTGGCTGAAGCTGACCAGGACAATTAAATCCTGTTAGTGCATGCAGGACCCTGACAAACATATACTCAAGGATCCAGGAATATTGCTCTTGTACATATGCTGTGTTAACACCCACCTGCCTCACCTGCTGCAATGAATTGAGCTCTACATGCAGTTTCCCATCTTTCTCATCTCCTTCTTATTGCACATTCCACACGATTTTTTGAGTTCTCTTAATCACAGTTCTCTGCCCTTTGATTGTTCCTTTTTCCCTCTGCAGGCGTATGTACACATTGTTTCCAGGTACAGCTGGACTGCAGAAGTCCAATTGTTAATCACATGCAGCCTCTTAAAAAGGTGTCATTACTCAATATTTTCTTCACTCCCCGTGATCATGTTTTCTGAGGGTGTGCAAATACCTTATTTTTCTTGTAAATGCATGCCATAGAAATTAAAACAGCAACACAAAGATAGTCACATTTGTTGAAAATGTGGGTAAAGTGTGATTGAAACCACATTACAGAGAAGCCTATCCATAGATTGTCTCCTGGGCCTGCCCCTTGGTACCAAAGGACAGAAAAAATTATGCGGTACATATCTGACTATTGTAGGATCTTTTTCCTTTTTCCCGATGAGTGACTCAGAGCAAAACCATCTTCTAAATGTAATTTGTTGACACCCTGGTATTGAGCAGAAGAAAACCAAGAATGATGATTTGTTGGGTAGCAATAATAAGAGAAAATAACTCCTTCCCAACAGTGATGAAGATCTTGAGTTTATTTTGTGCTGGGTGCTAAGGATAACATTACTGAGATGACTTACGAACTTTTAAAATTATGGAGCTACTGGTACCTTAATGTAAGTAGCAGCCCACTCTGCCTCTGTCAGGGAGATTTTATAATTTTTGTAAATGTTCCTTCTACATATTAAAACAAATCAATGGCATTTAAATTCTAAAAAGAAAATAAATATTATACATTCTGGTTTTACCCTTTGAATGAGCACTATTTTATATCTATAATCTTTTTTATTCTCACACTAATCCCCAAACAATTTAACTTCTGATGCATTGTCCTTCTGGCCCCATTCTGTGCATATATTCCTGACTTAGGGTAAACCATCAGGAGTATATTTGGCAATTGCTCAGTTCTGCAGGGTATGATGGCCAAATTGTCACCATCCTACCATTACTTTCCATTCCCTGTGCAATTATAATATAGTGTCCTAAACTTTTATGCTGACTTGCTGAACTCAGATGAAAATCTAAGATGCACTGACAGCAACTCATTATGTGTTACATTACTTCCCAAGATACAGAAACATTTTTTACAAGAGCACATAATAAATGAACAGTAAATAAGTTAGAAATACTTTAATTTACAGGAGATGAGGCTTGAGATTAGTCCAAATGCTGTGATAGGCCAATATCTGATTTCTAGTAACGCTTTAGTAAGATTTGCTATCATATGGACTGATGGTGGGAAGTAATTTTTTTTTTTTTTAATTTATTTACTCTGGGTAAAACACTGAAAATTAAATCTATTCTATCAGAGAAGATACTGGCCAGACTGTAATGTAAAAAGCACTTCACTTAAGTACTTCCTTTAGCTAAACCTGAGTGCCAACAGACACTGCCAAGGAATGAAGACATTTTATTTAAAATTACACTGGCAAGAGACCATCAAATTATCCTTAACATTTTCATTAAATTGAGATACAGAAATAGTTAGGGTAGTAAATCTTTTCAATACAAGGAGTTTATTCCTGAGCCAAGGCCAGATTCAGCAGTAATTGTAGGAACTATTAAGACCTAAAGCCTCATCTACATTACCAAAACAACTGTTCAAGGCTTTAGCCCAGTTCTGAAAAATGGACGTGCTCCATTCTGTACTACAGAGCTAATCAGATCAGCAAACTACAGTGATACATTTGGATTCCAGTCTGGCACGATCATTCCATGTTCTGTTGGCTTGGTTCAATGAGATTTTGGGGGTTTCCATTAGAAATCTGTGCATATCTGTAGGTTGTCTGCAGTCCATGCTCACAAAACTGTAAAACGGTCAAACAAGTGGTACTTTTCTTAATATTGACACCTTATTCCTCTATAAGAATGCCAAGCTGAAGAGACCAGGGAACATTATCTCCATAGTTTCTAAGATGAAAAAGTTATTACCCTATGGTCTCAGCTCCTTTATAAGATCTACATAGCAAAATTTCCCCCCAGAGATTCCTACATTTCGTTCACAGCTTCTGATTGAATGAGATCGTTTATTTTAGGCATCCAATCTTCTGAGGAGTGTGGGGGTAAGGGCTTATTATTTTTATAGCTATAATTGTGAGACATTATTATGTTACTTGGCAAGTGTTAGTTAACCATAAATCCTAGTTTGTTTTCTGGGGTTAAAAATTATAAACATATTTAATTCCAGTATTAGTGCTGCAAAGATGTTCAGCTAAATAATAAAGATTAGGATGCTCTTTTCCAAGTCTGCCTAAAAATTTAAGTATCAATTTATTTTAATAGGAATGGAGCATTCAGGATCCTTAGATGTCTTTGAAAGCCCAATTGCAAAGAAAAATTGCCCTCAAGTGAGCATAAATATAACTTCATATTTACCTTGTTATCTTTGGCTCACCTTTAATATACCTGGAAGCTTTCCCTATATATAAGCGTTATAAAAATTGCCATTCCAAGCAAATTCCAACATGCTGATTTTATGCACTGACAGAAACATATGTGCTATGGGCCAGTACACATCTAGCTGTCGTTAAAACGTGTTCCACTTCATTTCCTATTTAAATTGGTTGGAGTATTTTCACCTTCCCTTGTGCCCATGTAAACAAGAACCTTATCGAGGTCAAATCTTTCATGTGGTTTGAGGAAAACTAGACAGGATTATTTCTTTGCTTTAGGTCACCTGAACTTCTTTGTGATCCAGAAAAGCACACACATGCACACTTACGTGTGTATGTGTATGTATTGATATACGGATATATGGAAGCGCTTTCTTTCAGGAGTTCTCAGAAAAATTTAAAGGGCTCCTTCATAACAAATTACTCATAATTACAAATGTTAAAGGTCTTGAATGTCTGAAGAAGATGCCAGTACATCCAAACCTATGTTCATTAAGTATAAACACTTAGGGGGTTGTTCGGTATACAGGGCCTTGGCTCTTGTAGCAGTGAAAAAAGTTAATGAAAACACATGCCAATGCCATGTCCACTCAGAAAATTAATTTTCTCTGACCAGCTGTTAGGATGTGGAAGAGACCTTCAAAAGCTGCTGAAAACAGTGGAAATTAAAGGCAGCTGATAAACTTATATTGTGAAGGCTGCTCCACAAATTATTTAAGTGGCACAAATTATGATCTTGTAGAGAATAATAAAGAGAAAGCAAGGTGAGGGGGGAACAAAACAGAAATCAATTCAGATAACTAAGAGGAAACAATAGTGTTCTGATATTTAAAATTATTCTGGAGAATTTACTACAGCTAAACCCTGGAATCCTAGAAGATTATTCTGACTTACATCTGTGCATCATTCAATTATTCAGATTCATTTTCTGCACTAAGCTATATTAGCTTGGTCCTAAATGAGCTGTATAGATTCTTTTATAATCTTAGATTTTGCACAGCTTAGACACATTAATTTAGTTTTGCAGTTGATAACAGTGTGGTTACACAGAATTCAGTAGATCTGAAGGCAGTTTATGCTGCATTAGAATAAAGTTCCTGAATTTTACTCCTACCTACTCATATTTCTTTATGAGTGAGATCAGTGTAATCTAATTTTAGATGTCTAAATATTAGACATCTAGTCCAACCTCTTCATCTAGACCTCTCAACACAGAAGACACTTCCTTCCTATTCTAAACTCCTCTCTTATAATGGGCTCAAGACACTGGATGTGCTTATTGACTGAAAATTCATGATGAGATTAGGCACTTGACATGTGCCTGGCTGAAGTTAGCTGGGGTGAATTCACCCTCCATGTGACTGAAGACAAGCCACACGATAAAGAAGAAATGCATCCTTCATCTATAAAGAAGGAGCAATGATGCTTAGACACTTCTAAACAGACTCTAAGACCCAAATGACAGATGAGCAATAAAATGGTTCAGGATTGTTATTAGTGTCACAGAAGGATGTTGAGAAAAGTGCCAGAGACTGTTGAACAATTTGCATTTTACTTTGGTACTGATTCTAAAGGCTGTAGTTAACATCTGCTGTGGAAAAAAACCCACAGAAATTACATTTGTCTTTTTATCTCTGCCAGTAAATTTGGATTTTCAGAATATCACTAGGAAGACATAGGTGCCACAGTCAGGACTGAGGAGATGTAATTTAAATGCTCAGCACTTACACTAACCTTCTGTATAATCTCGTTCAAGTAAACAAGCTGGAAAACATCTGCAGAGGAGGACCTGGGGTGCTCCTAGGCAAGAACTTGAACATGAACCATCAGCGTACCCTTGAAGCAAAGAAAGTCAACCATGTAGCAAGCTGTATTGACTAGAGCGTAGCCAGCAGGTTGATGGAAGTGAGTCTTCCCTTTGTTTGGCACTTAGGAGACTGCATCTAGAGAGCTGCATGACATTTTGGGCTCCTGAGGACAAGCCATTGAAATACTGGAGCAAATCCATCAGAGGACCAACAAGATGATATGGGGCTGGACTATATGATACAAAAATAGGCTGAAAGAATTGTCTTTGTTCAGCCTAGAGACAAGAAGTTGAAGGAAAGACCTTACTGCAGTTTATAACTGTCGTCTAATGGGAGTGTGTAGAGAAGGTGGAACCAGACTCCTCTTGAGGCAATGGACACAAGTTGCAATAAGGGGAATCAGGGTATTTTCAACCAGATATCAGGAATAAAATATTCATCGTGGTGGTGGTCAAACACCGGAACAGGACCCAGATGGATACCTTGGGAAACCTCCATCCTTGGGCATATTCAAACCTACACACAGCACAGGGTGCTGAGCAATCTGTTGCCCTGCTTTCTGCAGAGGGTTTGGACTAGGTCCACAGGTCCCTTCCAACCTCAACTGTTCTCTGATTCTGTGATTCTGTTCACCTAACTAATAGCTATATCATGGTCATTTACATCTGACCTGATTGCTCTGGGTTCCCTTTGACATCACTGTTGTGACTCATCCAACATTGACTTTAAAATGAGACATACCAGTCCATGATCATTATTATTGCTCAATTGCTGAGATCTTGCTGATGACAAAGGGCAGTCCCTTCTAAACCACAGTGATTTAGGCATATCAGTCCCACACTCTTTACCTCTCTTTCACATTTGTAAAGCAGAGATATTCCTACCTCCGTATTTTTTTGGAGGAGCACATTCATTAATATTTGAGTCTCACTCAGAGACTGTGATGTTGGCTGCTATATATGGAAAGAGAAAAAAGAAATAAAGTCTTCCAGATGATGACAGCACTGTGGCTCCCTCCCCTCCTAAGCAATGCCAACAATAATTTAAAAAAAGCCTTTTATCTTCAAACATATTTCAGAGCCACTTCTGAGTGAGAAGAGCTTCTTAACATATGAACTTTCAGATGTCTGGGTTGAAGAAAATATGGAGCTTTCCTTTAAACAATTAGAGCCCATTTTGCTAATCAATTTTTGTCAGGCACCTAGAAACATTTTTCATTATCAGATTCCAAATTGTCTTGAACAGTAAGAACTAATGACCTTTTATCAGTCCAGTTTGGGGCACTCTGATACATCCCTGCTCAAATTAAATAAATCACTAGCCTTAATTAACAAAGACTGGCATGACTGCAAAAGCAATGAATTAGTTTGTACGCTATCTGAAAGATCACAAACGTACAGTAGTTACAATTAATGGATTTAATTTTAAATGCTAGGGCTCTTGCATGAAAGTGCCTGAGAAGTCCATCCTGGCATTCTTATTACTCTTTAATTATAATTGATGTACCTGGGAAAGATGTCAGCAGTGTACATTTTAATACAGGTGCTAGTCTCCCTTAAGAGCTCATAGTCCTTGCTTTAAACAGTCAATGATATGCAACAAGGTTTTGATGAAAACCAAATTTATGAGGGTTATTAAAAGTCATTAATTATTTGGCACCATAGAGATGTAATCTGGTACTATTTTTTAATAGACAGCTTTATATATTTAAGTTTGAGAACTGAGGTTTATTTTTAGTTTAAAACATTTCTGTCCCTCTTGGCCCCC
Organism: Tyto alba; assembly: GCF_018691265.1. Classification (NCBI taxonomy): domain Eukaryota; kingdom Metazoa; phylum Chordata; class Aves; order Strigiformes; family Tytonidae; genus Tyto; species Tyto alba. Next base: position 31,871,743 of record NW_024881313.1, read on the forward strand.
TCCTGCCATTTCTGTTTCTTGCAGATTTCTCTCTTTTTTTTCTCTCCTTAGGCTGAACTCTTATCCTCCAAGCAGATATTTCCAGCTATTTTCCATGGTTTTTTCCAGCCTCAAGACAAGTCTTCAGTGCTCCACTATTACTGTTCTTGCGTGAAGCAGCTCCCAGGAGGTTCAACCAGCAATGAACAGTTAGTCAAGTCTAAAAGATAAAGTCATCTAGCATCAGCAAAAGATAAATCCATCTTTTGGAAAATTATATCGAGTCCACTGGCATCATCTGAGGTGTCAACCTTGATCTGAACATAGATGGCCTGATAATATTTGCTAAGGGTAGTCCTCTGCTTCCCTCCATCCCACATGCAGCCCAGGAAGCAAGGTTGACACCAGGCACAGATGAAGTTAGTAGCTGCCTCGGACAGATCAAGGGCAGGACAGCAGCTCTGCTCTCACTGCAGACCTGTCCATGACATATGGAGAACAAGACCAGCAGCTTCTGCCTCTGCAGGAGGACATGGGGCATAAAAAGTGGGAGCAATGAGGAAGGATGTGGACAGTCCCAAAAGTAGAAATCATTGCCCCAACCCATCTGTCTGCTGAGAAGCAGTGGCAAGGTCAGCTCAGCTGGGATCTGCATCCCACTTTCCATCCCAGCTTGTTCTTTCCACCTTCTCAGAGCTGGCTGGACCACACTCCCATCCCTTCATTGGGCACTCCTGCCCAATTCCTCCAATCTCCCTGTGAGACACTCTACACTTTTCCCGCAGGCTGAGATTGAAAGAAATATTTGTTCTCTAGCTGACTCTCATAATTACAGCACAAACTTTATGGTAACTTGTCCTTCTCGTACTGCCTCATCTTCTGGAGTTACTTGACTATAGGAAAACTCCATCAGTCAGTTAAAGAGAAAAATTTATTTTCCGGTTACAGACACTGGAAATGGCAAGTAGGTGAGTCCTGACGGCTCATAAAAAACAAAAGGCAATTAAAATTAATCCCATATGGATTTCATCACTGACTTTACAAAAGGTTTGTCATTGACATTAATGCCGTCAGAATTTTCTTGATTCCCTTAAAAAATGTATTTTTTAAGGATGTATCATGATTATTGGTGTCTGATTCATAATTTTTGAATATTTAGGGTTGTCAATAAAATATTTATCAAACTCTCTAATATGGGTATGACCATTTTCTAAATTTTGCATATTATGCATCTCTGGAGCACAAACAAATAATTTAAAAACTAAATTATGTAAATTGAATAAAAGAAATAACATCTAAACTGTGTTTTGTATTAATTACATACTAACTTTCAGCAGTTCCATTTTCTATGCTTACCAATTAGTCCCTAGGGCAACTGAAGTCTATAGCAGTGGTTGATGGTGGAGAGTCAAAAGAAAATACATTTAACTGAGTAATGGAAACTTGCCTACAAGCTTTGCTTGCTCTGCACTATCTGGTATCCTATTCTTAAGCAAACAAATATTTTGGCCAGATAAGAACACTGGTTTGGTCTCTTGTGGCATACAGGACATGGAATTTGATCTGTTGGCCTCTGCAGTGATCCATACATTTTGGATGTAGGACTTGAAAAGGCATCCTGCGTCATGCACTCTGATCCCCTGCTACCACAGGTTCCATATGTGTAATCCTTTGCACAGATTTATGGAGCTTCATCCTAGGAACACTTAGGCTGTTTGAAGCAGAAACTGATGGGTTTCCCCTTCATGAATCTGGCCAATCCCTGTTTGAGTCCGTTTGTCCTTATGGCCTCTGTAACATCCTTTAACAGCAGAATCCAGCTGCTGCATGCCTATAAATGCTCTGTGGTTGAAAAAGTAATGCCTTCTGTTTAAGTATTTTACTCGGGTGTTTGTTGGTTGTCCCTCAGTGTTTGTGTCTTTCCCATTTTCCTGACTAATCCCATTAGAAGCTGTTGCAGAATCTGGCTGATACAGAGCCTAAAGCCTTTCTTCTAATCTATAGCCCAACTCTGTTCATGGCCAGTTTATATCCCTTTGTTCTTGCAACAGCATTGGCCTCCATCTTATCTGATTGAGTGTTGATAGACAAAATCTTCTTTCCGCCCCATTGAGTTTTCTAGGCTGAGCAGCCCTTGCTCTGCTGAGTTAGGTGAGGTTGCCAGAAACAGGCTGCATCAATCTACCAGCCTCTTGCTGTTGAAAGGAATGATCCCTGATTTTCTTCTACTCCTCTCTCTCCTGGCCATGTGTTTGCTTCCTGTGCAACCAGTTCTGGCTCGTCTGACCTTTCAAATTAGCTGATAAAACCGGCAGAAGAATAACCCAGAAGAAAACATGAAGAGTTTAAAACATGCTGGTTTAGCAAGCAGGGCAGGATCAGTTTGGCAGGTGGTCAAAGCTAGGCTGGCTCAGGCAGCTCCCGGGAACCACCGACAGTGTCTCCTTGTAAGATTGGCTTCCCACTGCCTTCATCATCCTGTTAGCCCTTCTTCACACTTTTTGTCAACACAAATGACCAGATCTGGGTGCTGTGTTGCAGAGCTGCTGTCCCCTGTCATAGTGAAACTTCCACTTTTTAAGTATTTCTGCGAATGCATTGTTTCCATTTACTATTATCATCTCTGCATAACGCTGCTGTCTCCTAATGGTCCTGGTATTCACTGGTATGTCTTGATCTTCCTTTTCCTCAGACTTTTTCAGTTGATGAGTTGAATTCACAGCAGAAGTTCCTCTGATGATTCCCCTAAGGCAATGCACCTTTGAATGATGAAATTTTATCTCAGTTTTGGATTCCAGTACTTTCTTTCTGATGGATATTCAGATTCACTTCAGTATTGACAGTGCCTCTTAACTTTTTACTATGGTCAAATTCCTCATGTATGTGTCACAGTCACTGGTAGAATATTTTACAAGATAGGCCCAATGCTGGACAGGTGCTCTGGTGACCCTTCATCTTAGAAAATTTCTGCTTGACTAAAGTTTTTTCTTCACTGAACTGGGATTACAGTAATTTTAAGGAAAACATAATATTGCAAAACAGCCATATTATGCCAGACAACTTGATCGTGATTTTTTTCCTCACCATCCAAAGTACTGTAAAGCCTACACAAGAGGAAAAGTAGAAAAGATAAAAGAGTAAAAGATATACTGGTTAAATACCATAAATTACTGTAGTCCTCTTGTTATTTTTGTTTGTTCATAAAAAGCTTTTTAAATGGGATTTGTTTCTAGGGTAAAATATTTTTTGAAGGCTTCCTGGAAATAGTATACTTTAAAGCTAACTTTAAGTAAATAGAAGGTCATGAATTTGTTTCAAAAGGAGGGTGGCTCATACATTTGATATCCTTATTGCTTACAACCGGTGTTAATAATTTTCAGGTGACTACACTAAAGGATTTTAGGAAGTTTATTGTTACCTATTTTGCAGTTAACGAAATCCCCTGCCTCCACTCTAATTATTTTTAAATTACAATGATGTGGCATGTATAATATGGTTGGGAGTCACCAGGTAGTATACCGCAGATAATCTTCAGTTATTTATTTACATGACTATAGAGATAGAGCAACAAGATCCTCAATGTTTGTTGTTAGTTGTAATGAAGTTATTTTTAGAAACTGCCATGATAAAGTTTGGTCTTTCCTCCTGACTCTGCGCCAAACTGACATATTTCCTAGGTAAAGCTCCTGTCCTTAGGAACCACACAAGCAAACAAAACACCATGTGATGCAAAAAAAATATCCAGCCTTTTACAGGGCTTTTTTGGCCCTGCACTGTGCACTATTTATCTAATACAGAAGACTGAAAAGGGAACCAAATTTTACAGATAAGTTTAACTTTTGAACTCAAGAAAAACTGTTTACTTAGTTTCAGACTGTTGCTGCTAGAATGACAGTTTTACAGAGCAATCTCATGCTGTACTTAATATGCTAGCAATATGTCACTGCTCATCACTACTTCACTAAATAAAGTATCTCTGCTAACAATTTTCCAAGACATGACATCTTTTGTAGATTGTATTTTGGTTTTAAGAACATTAATCTCAGGAAGTCAAATAACAAGGCCTGATGCAAAGTAACATTTTCCATAGTATAATCCTGGTATCTGGAAAAAAAAATATATAGCTGAGTGAAAACAGAGAAAGTACAATTATATTCAAAGAGTATTATTGCTATGCTTGCATTAACCTTGCAAGTCTTGTGCCTAAAATGTCTATATAATGTATTTAACCTTGCATTTGGTAATGAAATATGATGAACAGATCACTAGCAAAGTGCAGAAAATGATCAGGAAACCCTCACCAACCAGCACTGCTAGAGTGCACATGATCAAATGCTGCAATATGAAAACAAGAAATATGGCTGTAAAAGTGCACAGCATGACAGATAAGGAAAAACAAGGCAAGAGGGAGAAGTGTCAAGAATTCAAGTTATTTTGATCATGGTAGATGATCTAGAAACTTCCTGAAATTGGAGTTTCATTGGTTTTGAAAAGGTAGTAAAAACCATTACTTTTGAGAGTTTGGGTCTAATAGACATGAGAGTGAAGGAAGGCTGAAAGTATTTATTACCCTGAAAAAATGAGTCAGAAACTGCATGTGTTGCCCAAGATCAGGTAGGAAAACACTAGCAGAGGTCAGCAGAATTTGGTGTGGGTCTCTTTGTGTCCTCTTTCCTGTAAACGGGCTGGGCTGCAAAGGTTTACTTTAGCATGGAAGTTTAACCCATAAAGAAGAAAATGCTGTCAGTAGTTTTGCAGTGAGGTTATCTATTGTTCATGTTCAAACGTGCCAAAGTTATTGAATCCCACATTGATTCTATTTGTCAACATTTTGATTTTCATTGTTAATCCATGATCTTTGAAAAAAGCTCCACTTATCAGTAACCAAGTGACAAATAACTTTTGTAATTACAAGAAAATAGACATATGGCTGGTATTTGCAGCAAAGTCAGCTGATATAATTATTGAAATGTAATTTCTAGTCATAGTCAAGTTCACACGCAGAAACTTTTAATCTGAATGAGATAATGTGTTGAACTCAAGTTGATTAAGCCACCGGGGCAGAGATGCTGAAGTATCCTTGTCCACACTAGGTACTTAGATAGCAAGTAGTGTGAACCCAGACCAGCTCTATTCATCCAGGGAGTTCTCACAAATCTTCTGTGAGCCCAAAAAGTTCTACCCTATTCACTAGGAATAAAGTTGCTGAGCAGGTCAGCTTTTACCAGTGGTATGAATTATAAATCTCGGCTTTGTCAGACAAATGAATAAATACAGAACAATATGGACACAATTTGAAAGTTCACAGTGTAATTCAATTCGAGTGAAGCTAACTCAAAAAAAAAGAAACCAAAGGAAAATAAATTGTGTTACCTCTGTAGTGATGAGACTACTAAGATTAATTCAAAGCAGTTATGAACATTGACTCCTCATAGTATCAGACTATAGTTAGCAAATGGTGCAGTTTTCCATCATCCAAACAAACTAGCATATTCTTGTTTAACATTTGAGCATTAAAACTGGATAAGCTCATTTAGCTATTCAAATTTTGCATCATTCCTTTCCAGTTAGTAGCCATCTTGTGCTGAAAAAAAATTCCAAGTCTTGTCATTTTATTTATCTTATGAAAGTAATTTCCAAGACAAGATAACAAATGAAACCACAAAAATGTCTCTCCATTGAAAGTCTCATCGAGATATGTGCTTAAAGCAGGAATTTAGATCATTTTGTACTACAGAAAGTTGTAGTTGACTACAGTAAGTTCTCTGAAAAATTCCAAATGCATTTATCAAACAGCTTATACAATACAAGAAAATCAACACAGTTCTTTTGATGGTTTGTTTTTCTATGTATTAGTAGTAGTATTATGAGATTTTGGTCATGTTTACCCTGTACTGAGGCCTTCATATGAAAAATAGTACTAAAGGTGAAAAAATAAAACATTTCAGAGATTTACTGTTGTGAAATCAGGCTACTAGACTGTACCAAAACAAAGACAGAAGGTACATTCCACTTGTATGAATCTGCTAATGTAGCATCATTTATTCCTTGGATTTCTATTGCTTTTTCTTTTTGAAAATGGCAATAGCGATATACTACTTTTAAATTTTGTCAGTTTAAAAAACTTGCAGATTTGGGGAAAGATTGAAAGTTGGTTCAGTAATACCTTTCTGTGCCTCGCCTCTGCAATCTGCAGATCATTGTGTGGATATTGTCACTTAATGTTCCACCAATTATTATTTTAGAAGAAACATTGTCTAATGTGACAAATGGATCTGATCGCAAATGGACTTAAAATTTGGAGAATTAGTGGATTTAATTACAAATACTTCAAAGGCAGCCCAGCACTTTGGTTTGCATGGACATTTGCTTTTAAAATAGGAATGAAATTGTTTTCTAATACATGAATAATAAGATGTCTCTGTCCCAAATTCTTAGTCATAGGAAACTAAAACCATTAGCTGAAAATGTTAGATAAAGCCATTACATTATGTTCTAACCATTTTTAAAGCAGCTCCTTTGGAAAATTTTGTTGGCAGATAAAATTCTTTGGATCCATCTAACAACAGTTTCTGAAGTCTGTAGGTTGAAAAATGACCCATTTGTAGATTATTCTGAAATCTAGGACATGAGCTATTTTAAGGTTTACCAATGTTCAAATTTTGGCTTTACTAGAGTCACCACAGTTTTACATTCTGGAGCTTGCCATATAATGCTTCCCAAAATGTATCAGTTGTAAATTACTTTCCAAATTAGTTTGTCACAAAGTCTTTTTCACGGCAAATATTGCATCATACAATTGCTTTTGTATTAATTACTTCTGATGAAGAATAAGCTATGAACTGTATTTCTCCAGGACAAGTCACACAGAGAACAGCAGAGATAGCACATTCTATCAGAGGAGTAACTTCAGCTTCGCCAGTTGAGTGATTCAGCATTTCACTGAGTTATAAGTTCATCTTGTGCAGGGTGAGAACCTCTTGGCTAAAGAAGCCCCTCACTAGGGCCCCATCACTGTAGTCTGAGCCCCAAACTTGTCCTTTTTCCGTCTCCCTGCCATTCTGCCAGTTCCTAGAGCAAGTGACTCTGTGGGAGCCACAGCTGTCAAAAGTTACAGCTCCCACGGCTCTAGAAAAGAGCTTGAAATGCGAGTCAATCAAGGATGATCATAAGCTAGCAATAAGAAGCACTCAACTATTTGTGGGGTTTGTTATCATTTTTAAGCCATGCAAGGTCTTGCAAGAGATCTTTCAGAGTGACCCAGTTTGATGCCTTCCTCTGTTCCCAAGGCAGGGGGATTCTTCCACAGCGATTCGAACCCATCTTTGATGCTTCAGTGCACCAACCTGATAGAGCAGCTCCGGGGCTATGGTGAGGATGCTCAGCCATGGGTTTGAAGGCCAGAGCACCATGACAAATGGATCTGACCCCATGTAACTAAATCCAAGAAAATCCAGCAGCAATCCCACAGCAATCCCATACCTTCCCATGAACGATCACTTACTCCACAATACTGGGATGTTGGTGCCAAAAGTTCACACAGTGCCATCATAGCTTCTCCCGGTTAAGCCATTTTAGATGTATATGATCTCTGAGTATTGTACAAATCATTCTGTGGATGTAAGCATTACAGTAACATGTATTACTATGCACACATAGAGAGAAAAAAATGAGGAAATGGGATGAAACAGCCTCAATATGAGGCAGGAATTACCCATTTACAGGACAAAGATTGCCTGAAATTTTTTCTTTTAAACTGGGCTTATGTCCTTTTTTGCTTCTTCATAATATTCAGGGAAAGCCTGAAATCTGTTGCATTTATGCAGTCGGGGCTTCATGAGAAATTTTTTTAGGGTATGCTTTTATTTCTTTTTTTAGACTTCTTCAGCCAGCTCCTGTCTGGACCAGAAAACCATGGTGCCTTGCAGCTGGTGAGTCAGAATAACACAGGAGACAAGAGGCTGACAGCTGTGGAGATGATCAGTCAGATGGCTTCCACAGGACTTGTGGCTGGTTTTGGTTTTAACGATTGTTTCATTTCAGTTGCTGACATTTGGGATATAAGACATCAACTCTCTCTTTGGAGACAGAATACTCCCACCCCGACACATGTGACCAGAGAAATCACAGCACACACCTTCCAAGTTACCCAACCCCATCTCAGAAAAACAGAAATGAGCAAAATACAAAACCTCTGCTAATTTTAAAGCAATAACAAAGTAGAAGAAACTTTAAGAAACCATACAAACTCTTCAGGTATTCTTTATAAAGGCCTATAGTGAAAGACACAACCTGTTCTTAAGAGTCATTTTCATGTTGCATTTAAAGCACAAGATGGAGCAGTTGGGTGTTCTGAAAGAAGGGAAAACCTTAAAGAAATTATAGAGGTCAGTTTAACAACCAAATCAGTTATGATTAATATTCCATACTTTTATATTTCCTAATTCTCATAGAGGAAACTTCAAATGACACAAATGTCTGATGAAAGATGGCCATCAGCTGGAGTTCTCTCCTCCTCACCTACATGATTTTACATGGAGAAGATTAAATTGGCTGGCTTCACAGCGCTATTTCCTCTTAAGCTCATTGCTCCATTCACTCGGTCACTGCCCACCATTTGCTAACATTATAGGTAGGAAATTCCCCACAAAAGCAAACAAGAATGACATATGAGAAATCCCACAAAACCCTTTCCTCAAAAAAAGAATTACTAAAATACTTTTTGTAAAGTGTTAAATGTATCCTTCACTGATTCAAAAAAATAGAAAAACAACAGTACGGTACCAGTACTCATCCATAGCCCTCTGCCACCCTGCTGATGACCCACAGGAGCAGATAGATTTACACTGAACCAATGCACTTGTTTTCCAGTCAATACCTACACCCACAACATGTACACCACGAAGCAGCAAAATATGGGGCCTTTCCCAGCATGAGGAGTAGGTATTCTGTCCTTCCAGCCTCTCAGATGACCATGAGATGAGAGACCCTCGGTCCTTCAAGGGTCTGTACCTGTCACCTGTATTCTCACTCCCCAAGATGGCAACACATAGATTTAAAAGCACATGTGGCTAATCTGTACCCACAGACATTTGCTCTGTATTTACTGAGAGAAATCTGTGCTAAGACCTATGGCCTTACACTCTTTATTTTCTTCTTCCTTGCCAGTACGTCCCTCCAAAATCCTACAGAACTCAGCTGCTCCCAGTGTTATCCCTGGGATCATGGGAAGATATAAGGAGGCAAGAGGAATGATGTTGCTCATGCCGGTTTCTGATCCTTCTGATGATTTTCTAGATGTTTTGGATTCCTTTAACTAATTTTGTGCTAAAACAGTTTTTCAGTTTTGCAGACTCTTAATTTAAAGCAATAGAGCCACTTACAATGTAATACTGTCAAATGCAATAATGCAGATTAAGGCTTACAATATCTAAAATCATGGTAACAGTGTCATGGTGGTCTGGTTTTATTTTTTTTCTGTTTCTTTCAGATCACATCTGGTACAGTTTCAACATTTTTTCATCTGCAGACTACATGTGGAATGAGAACGATAATAAAGTTGCAGCTACAGAACTTGGGCTGATAATGAATAAACCAGAACAGAATCCAAGGATCTGGGATGGAAAGCATTGTGACTTTGTTAGCTGAGTTTTTATACTGACTTAGTTCCCAAAAGTTTAGAAGTTGGGCCTCAGCTTAATCCAGCAGGATTTGGGTCTTTTATTATTTTTACTTCTTTTTTTTTTTTTTTTTTTTTTTTTAAGGTTTTTACAACATAAAGCTGCCACTCAAGTTTCTCAGCAGTTTGGATAACTCACACAGGAAGGGTGAGCTGTATTTTGTCTGCCAGAAAACATCCCAATTCCCCCAACATCAAAGAAGGCAGGGCTGGATACTGATGGTCTGCTTTGCTTCTTTGTCAGAAAACTCTGTTTTTCACAACGTTAAAGTACTACTTTACAAATCCTGTTTGTACATGATGATAGTATAAGAGGGTTGGGTTTGCTGGTCAGGCTGAGCTGTGTTCAGCCTAGAGAAGACATGAGGACAAAGGAAACCTGGACATGGCCATCCTAATTGTGGGACCACTAGACTGTTCTTCATTAATCCCAGGATTTATGGATCACCATAATGGTGGGATTTTGGCTATATCCCTTTCCCTAAGAATGCATGCAAGGGTGAGGCTAAAGATGACTTCCAGGGTCTTTGCAATGTTGAATTGCTAGAAAATAATTACATAGAGTATAAAATAAGATTAAATGCCTCCTCTCCTTGCAAATTCCATTTGCTTTGATGCCTTGTCAATAGTTCTGATACTGTGGAAATGGTGTCTGTTGTGGTGTTTCATCACTGTTTTGTGCTTTCCTACATCTCTATTCCTTTTCAACTCTTGGGATTAGGACTGTTCTGTCTTCAGTTTGTAAAACATCCAGCACATTGGGACTCAACACGGACAATAAATAGCATTGCAACAATAATTAAAATTAGATGCCAGTGTCCAGTACTTCCAGGGAAAAACATCAGGTTTTCCCATTTGAGGCACTCCTTAGAGATATCAAAAGCAAGATCCTTTTTCTTTCTTGGCACTGAGTCACTGATGTGACTGTCAATTAGACATTTTAGGAGCAACAAAGATTATGATATGAATACAGTTTAATCAGTCATTTTACAACAGCAACAGTGGCAATTAGAACTGTTTTAGTACTTTTAGGTCAAGATTAAGAATGATAGAATTTATTGCTGCTGATTTAGAGATTAACATTGTGCCAATTAATCAATTACTCAGTATAAAGAATTGACAATTCATTGACATTCTTCTTCCAGGCTGGCAAACTACTATTTAATAGTGGAGGATTTTAAAAAAATATATATATGGAGCTAGAACAACAGTTATTTCAGAACAAGGGTGTCTGGGAAAGTATAGGCAAAATATAAATAACATTGAGAACATTGGCAGTTTTCATCAACCTCTGTAGCCACAGGGTTATTTCACAATGAAAAATCAGATACAGCATTTGATTTCTGTGCAATACATAAAAATTCTTTGAAGCAAATATCCTGGGCTGTGACACACAGGCAAGCCTTGGAATCGCCTCCTCTCAGCCCTAGTTCCGCTGCTGCCTTTCTTATTGAGTTGTCTGAAGGTGTTTGGGGAGAGTGGAATGAGTGAATAACATAACAGGCAATTCCACTTTAGCTTTCTCATTGGGCTTGACCATACCTACATTTCTCGTCTCAAAATAATCCAATCTGCATGTTAAATCTAGGCTCCAAAAATGGCCCTTCCCATCTGATGCCCTGTTTTGATGCCAGCAGTCAGAATCGCCTGGAGAGCTATTTATGATGTGTACAAAGAGTCAAGCTTTGAATGGTGCCTCTGGACTAGTGTTTGTGCTGGTGCTAGAAGAACCAGCACCAAAGGAGTTAACGGTCATGAAATCCATGTGAGAGAGGAATCTGTCCTGAGCTTCCACTGTGATTCCCGCCTGGCCCAGGAGGGATAGAAGTTACTGTTTTCAAGGTGCTTGGAAATCACTGTGCTGTGAGCTGGTGGACTCCGGTTTCTCTGCTCAGAAGATACTGTCTCAGTTGATAAATAGTCTACATCAAAACAGTGTGGCTACAATGGCTACATAGTACTGTGCTACTCAAGCAGAAGAATGTACACCAGTATCCATAAGGCATCTGTGCATATTTGCAGGAAGAAGAAAAGAAAGTAAAAAGTCCAAATTCCTTTTGATATGAGTATTCATACACACAGAGAAAATGTAGAAAGGCAAAATACCAAAATTTTTTGTTATTTGCATCAAATCTACCAGTAGGAAATGGAAGAGCAAAAGAGGTCTTTTGCATTTAAATAACTTGTTAATGTCTGGAAACCAAAACAGTCACAGAACAGCAATAAAGAAGCTCTTCAATTGTTGCTGGAGGATGTCCATAAAGAGGATATAATGAAAAGGACTGCCCAAATGTGCAAGGATAATATAGTTAATGTATTACTTCTTTTATTATTTTATCATCTTTCATTAATTGCTGGCATCTTTCCTGCAGGAGCTGGTTCCATGAAAAGGGCTTTTAGTCAAATGTCCTAAATGAAACGACCACTTAGAACCCAAGAACAAGGTTGAAACAAGGTTCACCTGACTTCTCTAAATCACACTGGAAGGGGGAGGGCAAAATACCACATTGGTTTCATTTTGTGGCATCCTAATGTCAGGATTGAACCAGATTTCACTGAACAGTGTCCCCAGGAGTACAGCTTAATCTGTATTCTGGAGTAGAGACCAGGTCTTAGAGCATTAAAAGATATTTCTATCCACCTTGCTGGCTGGCAGTTCACCTGGGCTTGGGCTTTAACCATCTCTAATGAATTCAGAGGGAATCAAGTCTGGGGTATATGCTGGCCACGTAGGCTGTAACATTTTTTACTTTTCCTAGTCAAATGGCCAGGCCAATGCTTAGGCACCGAGCAAGCTTAAACTCTCCCCTCCAGGGAGTCCAAGGCACAATTTTGAGCAAACAAGAATGAGGCTTGGCCAGTGAAAATACTTCCCCTCAGCATTGGCTGTTGAAGGTCAAACAGTTTTTTCCAGAGACCCTTTGAGCACTTTACCAGGACAGGAGAAGCAGCACGGAGGCAATGTCCTTGTGCATAGACAGCTATAACAACAGGTAAATGGATCTCGAGGTGAAACAATGGGGAGCAAAGGCTGGTACCCACAATAGGGTGTGTTCATCGAGGTCACTCCACACCTCTACATCTCCCTCTCATTCACCAAAGCCAGCAGAAGCCTACTGTGTAGGAATGCCCATAATGAGCACAGGGTCTGACTCCATAGAGTAAGCAAGAGGGTCAGGTAACATTTGGAAAGGTTTCTTTCAGTTCTGTGCCATGAAGTATGGGCACTTCAGAAACAGAGTCCAAGGGGACTCTCCGCCTCCTCTGAGCTCTGGGCCAAGTCCAGTGAAGCCCACAGAAACACTCTGACTCCATCTCAGTGGGCTTTGAATCAAGTCTTTCATGCAGGATGCTGTGTATAACTTCTTTCCACAAGCAGCAGTGACCACCATTACACACCATCCTACCAACCACTTGAGAATATCCCTGCATCCTCTCTCATAGCTTTTAGGACCCACAATACACTCCCAACTCCAATGGTTGCCCCCATCTTCTTTACTAGAGAAAAGTAATGAACTCAGCTGCATCAGGGATATGGAAGTCACCAATCACATGCAGATGTCACCACTTCTGACTGACCGATTTTTGTTAAAAGTCAGTGAGAGTCAGATATGATATTTCCCAGCATTCAACACAAGTACTTCCTTAATCACAACATATCCATTTTATGTTCCCATTGCAATCATTTCCCATTCTTCTGTAGCAGAGACTTGCACTTGTCCCTTTTCCAGCTACCAAACATTCAGCTCACATTAAAAACATAAACCAGCAAGGATATTCTGAAATTTATGGAGAAAATGTCTAGAGAGAAACCCATTCGCTGATACTGGAGGAGGCACCACAGAGACAACCCAGCAAATCAGAAGCAGCCAGAAACAAAGACAGATTTTCATTGTCAGAGCAAATTTTAAAAAAGTCCTGTGCTTTTGACCTTTAGACCATAACAACTGATTTTAGTGAAATTACTCCCAGGTTGCTTGACAATGGTGAGGAGGAGAATGAATCCATATGTCTCCACTTTATATTAATTTCTAAGCCTAAAGGGCTGCTTTGCTCTAGGCAGTGTGCACAGAACAAAAGAACAACCCCTGCCCCTCACACGCGTAGTGTTGCTGCTTTCACTTAATGACTCTAATTAAACTATAGTTAATTAACTGGATTTAAATGCATCTAGTTAAACTGATGTAACATACAAGGTAAACATATGGAAGTCTTGGTTATATTGATTGGGACTGCACCAGTTTGTAACCTTCTGGTTTGGGTCTGTTTGCATCCCACCATTCTTGCTGAGAGTTTGGTGTCAGGATGCACCAGAGCTGAACAGAAACTTTTCAACAAAATCCTTTCTGATTAACAAAGTGTGTAGCAGAAACACACTGTGTTCAGAATAAAATGTTTCCTCACTCCTGGTTGGAATCTCTGTCCCGATAGAGGAACACAAAAAGTTATTTCAGGACTCACCTGCCTCAAGGGGAAAGGGACCACTTGTCTTAAGCAAGTGCTGACAGCTACCAGGTTTGGTATGTTAACAAGGTTTGGGGGGAAGACTCAGAGCTTTCCACTCACAGAGTACAGCCTGCTCTTCTGTTCATGCCTGCGTGAGGACTTTCTGACAGTGCATTAAACATTGCCCAGCCCTGGCACATTCATACCTCATCTTGTTCTGGGAAGGCTCTTGTGACAAGAACATGCATCCCAGGGACCCAGACCTGTGGATGTGGGAAACCACAATTGGATGGAGCCTCAGACATGGCTCTTTCCCACTCATCCTGTCCCAGAACACACTTAGGGTCTCCGATGCCTTATAACAGAGGCAACTGCTGCTCATAAATAACCATTAAGGCAATTGCAATGTCACCTGAGGTACCATTAGGACCATCAGGCATGTTCATGGGGTCCCATCCACACCCACTGAAATGTAAGAATATTTCATTAATCAAAGTAACTTTAAAACATGAAGTTACTGTCCATCCAAAGATAGGGTAAGTGAGACACAGAGCAGCGCTTTGATTTGCCTGTTACAAACCGGGTCACAGGTGCCTACAGAGGGTACTTCTGCACAAGAAGAATAAGAACTTGAAGGCAATTCCTTGCTGAACAAATTTAACTCTTTTATTCTTTTGCAAGATCATTCAGAAATTACCTTGGAGCTGTCACTGCATAGTTGGGTCAGCAGTTCCAGCACATGTTTACAAATTATGAAGTAGTATTTGCTCTCTCTGACATGTGCCACACAGCTGATTGATTGACAGGGTGAAAACTTTGAGCATGAGAAATGTGGTGATTCACAGTAAAGGCCGTTCTTGGTAAAGAAAATGAGTTTTCCCATTGGCAAAAACTCTCATGTGGCAACTCGGAACAAGGGCAGGAAACATGCTTGCTCCACAGACACAAACCATACACTGTCCTGGCCCTGAAGAACAAATTAAGAGACAAGGACACACCTGAATCAAACAGCTCCTGGAAATCTGCATGACAGTTCCCATAGGCTGGTGTGTCCAAGCAGCTTCAGGGCTTCTTCAATGTTTTTTAGTTTTGCTTTTTAACTGGGGACAGTTGTGAAAGGAGTCTCTCTATTTAATGTAAGTCTCAGAAGTCTTCATGAGCTCCTGTGAGATGGCCCATACAAACCCAAAGACCAGTTATTTCTACTCCACCCATTGAAGATCACCCAAAGACAGCTATCCTGACCAGTTTCTCTCCATATAAATATAAGATCTTTAAGTACTGGTTTCATTGGAGCTTACTGGGGGGGCATGAGGAATCCTTCATATCCAAGACTTGATCATTTAGCATCTCACAACAGGAGCTCTCAGCCAGGCCCAGGTAAGTTCTCTACAGGCACCTTGAAGGTAGTCTGCATGGAAGCCACGTGGGTGGAAGCTGCAAAGAAGGACAGAGTGGTAGATTATGAATGAATGCGCAAGACACAGTGTGATGGGTTCATCCATCTATGAGATGAAAAACTCACCCTAAAATCAAAAACAGTCTGTAGACAGACCAGCAACATGGATTGCAATCAGATGATTGCTAGAGCTGACACATGGCAGGAGCCCCTGACTGAGGATGAGGAGGGACCACTCCTTCAACAGCAGCATAACCTAATACTGCCTGAAGTGCACCAGGAAACCACAGCTTTTTTCACTGAGCAGATTCAAGGGGATTTGTAACCCTGATTCCCTTGTGGCCGGGAGTAGTTGAGAGGCTCTGATCTGGGCCTGGGATGGGATTGAACAAAACTAAACTATCGCTAGATGCTGTGTTTCTAACCCTGACTGGTTTTCAGACTTCTGTAACATTGGTTTAACCTACATCCATGCTCCAAAACTACTTTCCATTGAGAAAAACAGCAGATTTTTGTTTGTTTGCATGTCATTTGCTTGTTGGGGGGGTGAGTTAGAAAGGTGGCTATGAAAAGGTCTGTATTTGGGAAGGATGTAAAGAATAAAAATTCTCCTTTCAGAAAAGAAAGAAAAAAGATTCCTTAGGTTGTTGATGTCAGGGATCCAGAGAGATCGACTCTGGTTCCCCTTCCTCATCCACAGCAGCAACTTCCCCTGTTACTCAGACTGAACTGGATCTTTTTCACTTCATCCGTTAGACTTGGTAGGTAGAGGTGTGCAAACATCCTTCTCCAGAGATTCAATTTCAAAGCTCTTGCAGTTTTTTCTTTCATGCATAATTTCAGTCATTGTCAACTATTTCCTTCTTTTTCTTTCCACCCTTCTCATTCCAAGGACTGGTGGGACATCAGACCTTCTTCAGCTTCTGCCTTTGTAAAGGTTTGGCAGACAGTCACTGTCTTGATCCCCGTGGTCCCAGAGTAAGTTCAATGATCCTCCTTCTGCCACAGCTTCTCCCCATTAGGAGAGGCTCCTTTTCACAGAAACGTTTTGCTGACTATGTTGCTTTCTTTCTCAAGAGTTTAATAGTTGTAGGGTTTGATGATTTTTTGCCCTGCTTGCCAAAACCCAAAACATTTAAATGCTTGCCTTGCCTCTCACGATGGAAAGAACCTAGCATGCTAAAATGTGGGTTTGGGAGTTCAGAACCCGGGCAAGAGGAGATTGCCAATGTTTTAAAGTCATTCATTTCCAAAGAGGAGGGGAAAGCAATTCTGTCATGATCTGTATTTTATTATCCATCTTATGATTTGTACACCAGGAGGACAGAAAGGACAGTTTCTTTCTCTTGGATTGGCCAGAATAACTCATAGCACTTTTTAAAATCAATTATATTGCATAGCAGGTTTTCCATAGTTCAGTCTGGAACTGCTGTCAGATCTTAGAAAATAGGGTTGTCAGAGTCCTTGAGAAGCCCTTGATCCAGCCCCAGGGTGTGATCAAAAATATCTACATAATCTCTGATGGATCTTTTGTTAGTCTAATCTACTAAAAAATATTTTGCTGCATTAGATTTCAGGCCCCTCCTGTTCCTGTATATATCCCTTCATGCTTTACAAACTATTCCTGCAGGAGGACTGACCTCCCTGATACAACCCAATCCATCATCAGATTTTGATTCTGTGCACCACCATCTTAAACTCCAACTTTACTGCATACCTGGAGTAGGAGGCTAAGACTTTGGTTTCCTTTAGTGAAAGAGAAAATCCCCACAATATGTATGCTTGATGCTATGTAGTTGTGTTCCCCCTATGGTTCTGGTTTGGTACTGGAGGGTTCTGCAGGTATAAAGCCTAGAGCTACTCTTAAACTTTTTTAAAACTTTTTTTTTTTTTTAATCAGGACAGATGGTTTTGTAGATTTGGAAAGACTGCACAGGCAACAAATTAATAAAGTTGTCAAAGACAAGATTTCTGAACTGGATAAGAATCTGGGTCACTGCAAAACTGCAGATGGACCAGGGGGCTTTTTTTGCCCCCATTCTGGCTGCTTGTGGGCAGATCCACTTCCTATAGCCCAGCTACAAAAGCTCTGACTATGGGTTTAAGAAAAGGGCTGACCTTAGTAATTCCTACCATTCCTGACCCATTTTTTTTTAAGAGTGGGATAGAAAGATATAACATACCAGAGGCTGGAGATGCATTAGCTAGTAGAACTGTCAGTCCCACCTAAGTGAGGAAATTTGTTTAGAGTGAACAATGTAGCCCTAGAAAGTGAGCCTAAAAACAGCTATTTAGGAAGGAGGCGGTATTGCTATTGGAGTGGGATAGATGATCTATAACATCTACTAACTGACACTTCCCCTAAATAAAACTTCACCAGAAGCTTTGGATGGTCATCCTTTTTTCTGCTCCTTGTGCGAGGTTTCAAAGTCCTGTGTTTAGTTAAATAGGTTGATTTAATTCCAGTGGTGAATGGCAGCAAAGATGAAAATCTCAGCAGTGCCACTAGGTGAAAAATCTGTCCTGCTCTAGCAAAGTTGTTCCCTTCAGCAACCCCATCTCTCACTGTCCTACAGAGGCAGCTGCTAACAACGTGATGGGAAATTTTGAAGTAGGTGGCTCTTCAGCTGTATCCACCTGCACAGCAGAGGATTTGCTCAAGAGTATACTTGGTTAGCAAGCCTAAAATGCCTCCAGATAATCACCAGTGCCTATTTGTGTATAAAATTGTCATTGCATTACAGCCAGCAGTTCTGATAAAGGTTAATTACTTAGATAAATTGAAAAATCTATGTTCATTTACAAATGGAAATAAAATGAAGTCTCGATTATTATAATTTATTTACACTGTCAACTTAGATGAAAGGATATTCAAAAATATTGCTGAAAGCTGGGACCCTGGGGCCTGATTCTTCAAAGCCTTAACAGCACTAGCAGTTCTTACCCTCTGAGTAGCAGCATTTGAGTCAAGTGAGTAAACAGAATAGGCCTTTTGTCTTGCTGAGAAATAAAACTGATCTTATTTAAGAAAAAAGCGCATTAAAAATTCCTCCCTTGCCCTAAAATCATGCATATTTGATTTGGGTAGTCTGGAGCATTTTTGTGCTACAGTAAATTCATAGCAAATATAAATAGACACTTCCACATATTTATTACTCCAGAGAGACTTGTAGATGGATTTCACCTCACTTACCATACCACAAGCAAATTATGTTGAAATCCTTCCAAGATCTGAAATGATATGTTTATAAATTCTCCTTATTGAACTCTTGGCCTCAAGTAACTTTATTATAATAAAACATTTAGGTGTTTATTTTTTTTTTTAATGCATTCTGTTTACTGTGAGAGAAGTGGCAGCAGTTTGTAATTTCATATCCATCGGCTGAATTTTATGCTGCAAAACAATCATAAAGCATAAATGCACCAAATAATAAAATAACACCCCAGCATAACAGATACGCAATGAATTGCTGCATGTGCTGTTGTTTTCATTATGCTGATTTACAGCCACTTTAATGTACACAGTCTTCTTAAACAACTTAGAGTTGATTGTTCTGGAACTAGACTGTGATTCAAGATAACATATTGGCTCTTTGCCATCTTTTAGGAAAGTTATCTAAATTCCTCTGGGAGCAAACAATCTTGAATTAAAGAGTTTAGGTTATTCAACACACAAATGATGTTCCAACCACTAAAACCAGTTGCTCAAATGTGGTGGAAGCAAAAGCAACACCTCTGGAGCCAGAGACAAGCAAGCAGTGGGAGACCAGAGTGTCCATAGGCTTATCAGTATCTCGCAAATCACACATCAGTCCTGAAATCTTAAGAATTGCTCATGCACTCAAGGTAACTTTGCTTGAGGATTTGCCTTTAATGACATGATGCAATTCTAACAATACTGCGCATTGTTTGTATTCACATGCAATAGCCTGGCAGAGTCCTTTCTGACAGTGGCACACCAGTTGGTTTGTGCGGGCAGAAAAGCACGCAGCATGAAAGCCTTGCTGCAGGAGGACAGAGCTTTCCAGCAAGGTCAGTATTCCAACCAGTGCCCCAGCTCTCCAGAGGCTGGAGGAAGGAGACCCTCTTTGGAATAGAGCCAATATCAATGTACCGACTGTGCTTCCAGCAGATATTTTTGTCCTTTGAATGGCAGAGGAAAAAAAAAAAAAAAAAAAAGTCTATATGCCCCAGAGACAAATCAATGTCACTACAAATCCTGAAGCCCTGTTAAAGAAAAGCATTACCCGAAGCTTTCACTTTCTGTTCACTGTTTAGCCCGAGGATGGATTTTAATACTGTTTTTCCAGAGTTCCCCGTTCAGCACCGCGCAGCACCCTGCGGTGCTGGTGGGTGCCCAGCATCCCTGCTCGGGGCGGGACGGGCACGGCCACGGCACCCCGCTGCCCGCCCGCGGCCCGTCCTCGCCCACCGAGCTGCCCGTGCGCGGCGCCTCGGCATGCCGGGGAGCCACGCCAGCGGCTGAGTTACAGCGATGCTTCTTAGAAGGTTACTCGGGGATTTCTCGCCCTGACCAGCATGAGGCTAAGCCAATAACAATTTGTCATAACTGTGATAAAAGCAAATTTGCCAGTCTAGTGGCAAGGCCTGGGAAGCCAACTATAAAACATAACTAGAAAACACCCCACAAAAACTTGTGAACCTCACAATGGCCACGGACCACACCGGGAAGGAGATCTGACTTTTCCTCCTGAAGCATCAACCTGTATCGCTGCAGCAGGTACACACTGTCATTGAGTTCCTCTGCATCTCCCCCTGTTTTATCAACACAGCTCTGAGCGGCAGCCACTAACGTTGCACCGCGCAGAACAGAGTGACAAAATCTTTCTGACTTACTTCCAAATCTAACTTTTCCTGCTCAACACCCTCTGCTCATCTTTACCACTCAGCACCCCCGCAAGAGCAACCCCTGAAGCTACAAAGCAATAAATGCCAGCAGTAACTGTAGTGGGAGTTAAAGCAAGTGATTCTCTAGTTTGCTGCCAGAAATGTAGCTGAAATTAATACAACCATTGTCTCTTAATCTTACCTCTTTTACAGGCTCTCTCACCAGCTTCTCAGTGAGCTGTAAGTATTGTAATAACATCAATTAGGTGTCCATTAGTACTGCAGATATCACTTTTCATGCAGTATTATAGAGATACGGATTTATAAAATGTCAATATTTTCTTTCCCTGCATTATGTTAATCATGCTGTAAGTTGCCACACTAACAGTCTTCGTGGAGGCTGTGATATTTATGCTGATTTAACATTTACAAGCCGCCAGTCTGCCTGGGCGCTGCGCTCCACACAAACACATGTGAAAGGCTAATGGGCTGAACTGAAAAATGTGTCTGACTTAAGTAATTTTACAAACACTTTAAACTCATTAGGACACTTACACTGCTCTGCAGACACAAGGCCTGGTCCTATTTGCCATCAGACTGGTGGCAAAATTCCCACTGACTTCCCTGAGACCGAGCTCACTGTTTCTTAACTAGATAAATATATAGTAAATAAATGTGCAATAAATGTAGAAAATGTAGAGCTGCTTCCCACCCACAGTGGAGAACTCCCTGAGATACACAGGCTACATGCCGGGAGACAGGACTGTGCCTGGGCTGGGCTGAGAGCCTGCGATGTTGAGGTATTTCCAGAACAGCAGCATTTGGAGCAGGATTTATTCCTCCCCTGTCCTCAGGGTAGGTGCCCATGGTACCTGTGCTGTGTGTGAGCTGCCTGGGAGATACTTAAAATTATGTGAGGTGGGCCCTGCCATCCAGTTATACATATTGTGATGCCCTTCTAGGCTTAAGGCTGGACTAAATGGACACCTGACAGTGCTACTCTGCTGTGCAGTGTTGGACGGATGGGTGGATCAGAGCACAAGCAAGAACATTCCATGAACTTCACACTGCAAGGAGGTGAGAGGATGGGACCTATCAACTCATCCCCCGCAAACATATTAGTTATCTTCTTAAACAAGGGGCTAGTTAGAAAAGGTACTGGGTGACTTCACCATCAGCTTTTCCTTCCTGTCAGCATCATCTTGCCAACTCCCACTTCAGTTCTCCAACTATCCTCCCCTTCTGCTCCCCATCCCTAAGGCATCACCCTCCTCATTCTTCACCTCTCTCCTTTGCACACAGAAAATTCAGCAAAGCCGGGGCTGCTGCCCCCCTACTGACCACGTTGTCCTTTTTGACACTGCCTTGTCCCCTTTACAAACATCTGCTGTTCCCCATCTTTGGCAGCTTTCTGGGCCAGGAGAGCTGGTGTCAGTGTGTGTTTGCTCAGCACCAAACACTGCAGGGCTTGATCCACCATGGCAGCTCCCAGGCCTGATGGAGCCCAGTAGCTGCTCCTGCTGCTGACAGAGTTTGTAATGGAGAAGCCTGCTGGTTTCTTTTAATGAGCGAGTAATTCCTGTTGACATTGGTTGTTCTAAATGTCGGTATCACAGTATCATCCTCATTTTGCAACAATTATTTCACATAGTCCTGACATGATAACAATGTCCACTTAATCTTGCATGGAAATTTCCTTCAGTGTCTATTGGTCTGCACTGATTTATGCAGACACTGCTTTCTTGTGTCACTGTGAACTGCTCTCCATAGATTTTCTGTGTCATTGATTTGCCATCATCTCCAGAATCCAATACAATTTTCCTCCACTTGCATTTGACATTCTTATGTTGACACTAAAGACCTGCATCGCTAATATTGTATTAACATCATTCTGACATGGGAACAAATCCCCACACTAATAACATTTACTGATGATAGCTCACCATAATGCAGTTACCAGTAATTTGCTTCCAGAGGATTCAGTATTTGGACTTGACATCCAGACATCCTCTTCAAAGCATTTCTGTTGGTCATACCCTGCAATGCAACTTCATCTCTAAATGATTAGTAATAATTACAATACCAATAATTTGATAGATTGGATTTTCAAAGACCTTTGCAAGCAAATATTTAATTCTCACAACCACCTAGGCAAGATATAAACTTCCTGTTGCATATAAGAATAAGCTGGAGAATTTTTTAGGTTTGCTTTATGAAAAACCAGTAGACGACCCTCGGAGTAAGCAATATCCCAAGGGCTATGTCAGTTATGTGGGAGACTCCCAGTCCGTCCGCTCTTCTACCTGACCCAGACAGGCTCCAGATGGCTGCCCTGACCTGGTGGCCATTCCCCATTCAAGGATCTAATTTTTTTGTTACAGCCAGAATTTCTGGCTCAGACTTTAGCAATCTCTCTCAACAAAATTTAATCAGTACTGATATGTTCCCATGAAAAGTTTCAGTTTCAATAAATCAGCATTTTCCAAGAAAAAAACATCTGGTTGGAAAACTCCCAGCCCACTCACATCTCTGCTATCAGCTACAGAAAGTCAATATTATTCTCCATCATCAGTACCGCCTCTGCACTCCAATTTTTTAAGAAAGAGAAACTAAGATCCCGATAAAGGATATGATTTTTTTCAAAAGTGCCCAAATGATTGAAGACCCCAGCAATTTCATAGGATGCCTGTTCCAAAGTCACTTGTAAGCTTTTGAAAATCCCACCCCAAATCTATCATTTTGAAGTCTGTTTGATTTTTAAAGCCCGGGGTTCAAAAACACAGCAAAAGCTAAACAAAAGCTTATTCAAGACCACACAGCAAGATCATACTGTCCACACTGTGATGAGAAAGTTTTGAACACTCTTCTAGCCAAGGTGTGGGTAGGGCAGCAGATCCAGGCTCTTGGCAAGCCATGCTGGTGGAGGCAGCTCTTTTTTTCCCCTTAGCAGCCATATATGTCACCCGGCCACAGCTCCAGTCATTTAACAAAATAATTTGAACTGCCCAAAGCCACAGCCCCTGCTGAAAGGAGATGTTGGGGTTGTTAGCCATGGGTTCATTTTAGCAGACTTCATTGAGAAGATTCCTCTAAGCTCAGCCAGCAGAAGCAAGGATGAAACCACTCCTCTGTATATTCTCCATTAGCAGAAGACCCAAAGTAACCCAGTACTAACTTCCAGTAGCAAACCTGATGTACTTATAGGCAAGTGAGAAATTTTGGGGAAAACAAAAGGAGTTCCTGAGTTGCCCATACCCCCTGTTCTACTTGCTGAACCAATCTATTCAGCAGAGAGCTTTAGGAAAGCTCAGTATTAAACTGTCATTTTGTCAATAAAATGTAACTTCATCAATAGTATGTCCAGATGGCCAAATGTTTCTGCATAATTAATTCAACTGATGCATTAAGAAATGTCATACACAATATTAATCAAAACGTACTGTCAGTATAAGGACCATATATAAATCCAGCTAAGAAACTACTAACCTGTTTGAAAGCTAAGCTCTTTTTTCCAAGATAATACTTCAGTCTAGGGAGATGTGGATTCTGCTGTTGAAAATACCATTCAGAAAATAGCAGGACGCTCCATGGAAATATATTATTTAATTCCCCAAACTGTTTCCTCATCAGCAAGGCTTTACGGGGATCTGAACTTAAATTGTACCATCTGATACACAGGGATCACTGAGACCAGAGCCTTAAAGGAAGCAGGATTTGTGGTTCTTGGGAAATTCTACAGTTTTGACATTTGGATTTGTTCTGAATAAATATAGATTGCAAAATGTTGTTAAACTTTCTGAGAAACTATGTCTTTGGAAATATGCTGTCAAGTCAAGTAAAAACATTTTCTTGCAGTTTGGATTGAAATGCTTTGCCATGTAAAATTTTCACAAAGTCAGTTCTGCGATGAAAGTGAGAGTATTTCACCCTAGGACTGTCAGAAATCCCTCTGTGAGCAACTGCTGAGTGCAGCAGCAGCCGATCACACAGCGTATTGGCCACCGCTGACCTCTCCCTCTCGACACTGACGTCCTCTTTGCGTGGCGCTTCTCCAGACGCTGCCTCTCGCTTCCCCGCTACCCCTCCCCATCCCCACATCACAGACCTGGACTGCTTGCCCATCCTCATCCTCCCCGTCCCTCCTTACCTCCCACCACCCTCTCTCTCCTCCCAGCTTTAGCATCTCTGGATCTGGGGTCCCCCCACCTGTCTCTATCATGTCCAGCTCTGAATTTCCCTGCAAGCCCTCATTGCAGGTGTGATACCCACCATGCTCAATGAGGTTCACTCACCTGGCTCCGTGCCACCACCAGCTCCTTCCTTGGCCCATTTCCCCCACCACGTTTGTGTCCGAAACCTTGCTGCTCCAGTACCGGCTGCTGCAGCCCATGGGAAGCAGAAAAAGCAATGGCAGGGAGGGAAATCCTGCTCAGATCCTGATCAGGGTTATCTCCGGAGCAAAGGCAGCCCCTGCGAAATGCAGCTAAGGAGGCTGCGTAGCTCATGGAGGAGCCACTTTTGAAAGTTTAATGCTTTGGCCAAAGGCTGGGTTTGTGGGATTGATGACAGGAGGTGTGCCCTGTGCCAGGGGGGCCTGATCTGCACCAGCTGCGGTCGTAAATCACGGCTCAATGGGTATGCAAACACCCTCACTGAAAAGACTTTAAGCTGGGCAAAACAATGACATTATTTCTTAACCTGGGTCTTGGAAATGTCTGAGCTATTTTTGCTGACTTAAAAAAATAAAAAACAAGCAGATATTTTAGCTTAGGAATTTCAGCCCACATTGGTCAAAAGTGGTGAAATTAGAAGCAAGTAAAAACAGGTCTTAGAAGGATTATTTTAGGCATATTTATTTACAGTCAAAATCAGCAGCTCTGCCAGCAGTAGCAAGAATTCAGGCAGGGAAAATAGAGTATTGCTCTCACTCCTTAGAGAGATATAGTACAAGGCTCAAAGAAACAATGCAGAAGCATCTACAGGAACTGTGCTGAATTTTATATTGACAATATATCCAAATATTTTCAGAAAATTTTCAATCATTTTATTTGCATGAGTCATTCAACCACGTAAATATCTCCACTGTAATCAACAGAGCTGCATGAGCAAAACAAATTAGTTTTGCTCTTAAAACTAAGCATTTTATTCTGAAGTTAATAATATGAACCTTAAATGATTTTCTAGCCTTCTATAGACAAGATCATGTTCTAGAAATTTTCATCAGAGATGTTATTAATTCCATTACCTTCTTGTAATTAATTCCTATCCTTCACATGGGAAAAATGTTGCTACAAAGTGTTATCTGTCCCCAGAAAATTATAGATGTCACAACAAGTTGCCATGTTCTACGCAAATAAGCCAGTAAAGCAAAGAAACCACTTAGATTTATATATTTTATTTGTGTTTGATATTTTCAGTGTGTCTGCATTTTAAATGTATTTTAATGTAAAGGTTAATGGAGTTTTAATAAAGGGCAGATGGCTACTCTAATTGCAGAACACCCAGCATACTCTTTTAAAAACCTCTTTAGCTGGCTAGACAGATATTAATAATTCTGAATGTCATTAGAAAAAGCAGAGGTTTGAATCAAATGATTCGTCAAAGATAAATTTATTATTAAACCAAAACTGCAATCATTCCATACATTTTGCAAAGAAAAATTGTATTATCAATATATTTCCCATCAAGTGATCCTGTGAACTCTCTATTATCTATTATCTATAGCTAAATTCTATATACTAAAGCACCAAATGTTGAACTTCCTATTATATATGGGTTTTAATCCAGATATCAGCTTTCAGCCATTTTTTTCTTTTTTAAATTCTCTAAACATTTTGCTAGTCACACAGTCTCCTCCCCACTTCACTAATTTGATCTTTTTTTGCAAGAGCGTGATTCCTGGGTCACATAACATTATGCATGCACATCGCAATCCCTGGTATGTGTCTTAAAAAAAAAAAGAGAAAAAGGAAATAAAAAGCATGAGCTATTCTATACTAGGCTCTGTGCCAAGCAGAGCCTCCTGCCTCCAGAAAATACAGTGAAAGCAAACTGTATCTATGAATATCTTCAGAGGAGCCAATTCAGTGGGAGTGGAAGGTGGCCAAATGCTACATGGAAATGAATAAGCCACAGGTACAAATCCCGGGAGTTTATCACCGAAATAATTTAATTCTTTGAGCATTTAGAGTCAGGCACTTCAAAGTCCCGATTAAATCCTCAGGAGCTCTGATGTGAATCTGAAGTCACAGCAGAATAATCGTACAACACCTGAAATAATTTAAACCAGACAGCAATTTTCTGCTTTGGAAATAATTTCTATAACCTCTTCCTGCCCCCACTGCAGACCTCTCCACACAAGCCCATGTACACCATAACCATCACCATCACCCTCTGAAATTAGCAGTTACATTAACAAGGTTTTGAAATATTGGCTGGAATGCAGTTTGGGGCTCTACAATGGAAGAGAAGTAAGTTTTATATCATTTAATGAATGGACATTAATCAATGGTAAATCACAATGAGAGTCTTACGGAATCACATATTACAATCTCCTAAATCGCAGGAGGAACTTGCCATGATTAATGTTACTACAATGACATTTGATACAATTAATAGTGGGAGCGGTTCACGTTTAGGTTTTACCACATTAGGTGCTTTTTCTGAGCCCACCATGAATGGGAGGGACCTTTGGAGCCCAGGCCAGGAAACAATAGTATTTGTGACATTATTAATCTGCTCTTATGATTCATCTTTTATCCTTCCTGACATTTATGTTGTTCCTCTGCTCAACAGGAGGCCCAAACAGTCCCAGAGCTGAACAGCATGAGGGTGAAGAGAGTCTTCATGTGTCCCCTGGAGACGCAGCAGATATCCCACCCTCCATCCACATGGATCTATTATTTCTCCAAATAATTTCTCTAAAATCGATTGCAGGAAGCCTTGGCTGGTTGGAGAGAGGGTCCCATGGAGGCAGGGCTGGAGACGGAGGCTGGGACCTCCTGAAACTCAAAAGCTCAAGGCAGCCTCCACGATCTACAGAGCCGAGCTCCTCCTGGGGCAGTTGGAGGGACCAGTGGCACAAGGGGAGCTGGGGACAGAAAAGCTCAACTCTGCCTGCTACAGGGGGGTCTCTGTGCCCAGCTTTTCTCTGCCCAAGCCCACAGTTATCAGGGAAAGGTTCAGCATCACCCCAGACCATCATGGAAGGTGACTTCCCTGTCCCAGGTGTTTAAGCACAAACCAGTGAAGGGCCACCCAGGAAGCCCATCAGCGTGAAGGATGGACGTCCCAGGTACCTGTGTGCAGACACGGCACCTGAGACACACAGCCCCCCGCAGCAGCCCCCAAGCCCTCATGCGCTGGAGGGTAGGATCGGGTGGGCTGGACCAGGGAGGAGGCACCCGCTGAGGGATGAAGGACCAGGAGACCATCTGTGTGCATCTGCATCAAGGGGAAGTCCAGGGGGAAAGGGAGGAACAGGGAGCAGAGCATGTCCCCTACAACCCCACACTGTGACAGCCCAGCCACACTCACCTGTCCCCCTCCCTGCTCCTGCCAGCCTCCTCCCTGGTGCCAGCCTGCTCCTGGGGGGCTTCTCCATCAGCCTCGTGTATGTTAAGGTGCCCCTGGGGGCTTGTGGGGTCCCCCCATGACTCGTAGCGTGGAGACAGAGCCAGCCTAGCTCATGGAGAAGGTGGAACTGGGTAGTCTGTGGCTGCTCTGGGAGGGGGGGGCTGAGCCAGCAACAGGATGACCCTGGAGAGGAGTTAACCGAGACGACCCCCGCTGACCACCCTGTCTTCTAGGGCAGCTCTTGGGGGTCTTTCCTACAGGGGAAAGGGGAGCAGAGAAAGTGAAACAGCACTGGCCTCCCATCTCTTCTGATAGAGGAGGGACGTGCACGTCCCCCTCCATCCTCAGCACATCCCTAGGGCAGTGCTTTGGGGGGGCCCCACAGACCACGCCAGCCAGGAGGGGGCTGGTTATTTAATATCTCATCGTATGTACTTAGTATGTATTGAATACCCTGTTATTCCCTCTCTAGTCTCCAGCACAGGCTCCTGGCCAGGACAGGGAGTGGGGGGGTCCCTGCACAGCCCCTCGCCCCTTTCCCCTGTGATGCCTCGCCCCTCCTGTGCCTGCACTAGGGGGGCTGCACAGGGGAGGGTTTGCAGAGGGAGCCCCAAAGGCTTTTGGCAGCCCCCGGAGCACCCTGGGGCTGTAGTGGGGAAAGAAACCCTCAGCTTTTCCCCCCAGACCGCACGGTTTGTCCTGAACTGGCCGTTTCTTTGCCGGCAGAAGGAGCGGCGCAAGCGATTTTCAGAAACCTGCGCGGGGCGCAGCCACCGCGGCCGCGGCCGGGTTTCCGCGGAACGCGGAGTGGCGGCGGCGCGGCCGGTCCCAAGTGCGTAAAATCCCCGCGGTGTTTCCAAATGATGCATTTAGCCAGATGTTTAAGACGTATGAGAGAAGAGTAGTTAAAACCCACATTATATAGTTCTGCCTAGTCTAAAATTACATGCGCTGACCCATATATTTTAAACTGTAAACGGACTCCAGTCATTTAAAATATTGCAACGTCGATAGGACTAATTAATTGGAAATAAGAAACGAAAGAATACAATTAAACGAGGAGAGAATCATTTTCTAATTTAATAGCGGGACATTTATAAAGATCACAAGCTAAAAGGCATCGAATGATACTATCGACGGAGTGTTAAATCAGCGCAGCTGGAGGGGGGGCACGGCCACGGCCCCAGCCCCCCTCCTCCTCCTCCTTCGGGATGCCATTTCCACCTCGGCCCCCGCGGAGACCCGCGCAAACCCCGCGCGGGACAGCGCCGGCGGCGGAGCGGCAGCTCCCCGTCTGCGCGGTGCCCTCAAATAGGGTGATATTTTATTAGCCCCCATTTCCTAACAATAATTTATTGCGATAAAACAGACACCCGAGGTCCTCTTAAATTGTCTTTTCATAATGAATAAATTTAAACTGGCTAATTAATATATAAACTAACCCAATTTGTCAGGTTGATTTGTATTTTAGTTAATTGTGAAAGTAATTACCACATGGGCAAATTAACAGCTTTCTGGAAATGACCAAGGCAGGGTTTTTATTTCCTTCCTGGGTGAAGAAAATTCATTTTTCCCAGCTCTTGATGTGATGAATAAAAGTCATAAATCTGGGTGATTGGTGCAGGCAGAGTCTAAATGGCTTCATATTTCATTTTAGGTTTAATAGAAATATTCATGCTCTGTTTTAATGAAATTAAATTGAAGGGGGGTGGACTGAGAAGCTGTCGGTAGGGGCTTAAAGGGGCAGAGCACATTTGGTGGGCTTTTTGTTGTTTTCTTGCAGATGAGCAAAAACTGTCAAGCTTTCTTTATTCCAGACAAACCGCGCCTGATGTGGGGATTGCAGCAGTAGCAGAAATAAATTTAAAATTTTGGCTTGACGTTACCTGAAGACAAAGTCCAACAAGAACCAGGCAAAACTTTGCAAAACAGTTTGTAAAAAAAAAAAAAAAAAAAAAAAAAAAAAAGAAAGAAAACAACCAAAAAACCTCCACACAACAACAAACAAACAAAACAAAGCAAACAAACAAACAAAAAGTACCCGGGCCTCTTAATGCGGGACCATCTTTTCCCCAGATGCGGGGGGGGTTGGAATGAAGGAAGGGTTTTAGCAGTCCGTTTGCAGACCGGCCCTTCTTCCCAAGACTGACATCTCGGAGTGCATGAAACGCCCTTTTCCTGGCCGTGCAGAGACGGTCGCTCCCGAGCACCCAGCGAGGACAGGGTGCTGATGGGGACCCAGCCGCCTTTGTGACCCGCCCGGAGCCCTCCCGGGACCCCTGTCTCCTTTTCCAGGAGAAAGTAGGAAAAAAAAAAAAAAAAAAAGTTTGAGAAGGTATAGGCATTTTCTAAGTACCTGAGCCTGCTTATGCCAGCCCGAGGACCCGGAGGGGCTCGTTTTCGCCCCAGAAGAGGCATATCCCCCCCCCCCACGACCACCACCCCACCCCGCGGGAGGGACCAGCTCCCGGGCGCGGGAGCCGCCCGCAGCCGGAGCCGCCCCGTAATGGATCTGATCTGTGACTTGTTGATTTCCCCTGAGCAAATAAGGCTTTGATGCAGTCCCGGCGAGAGTGGTTAGCTGATGAATTGACAAAAACTAATCAGCTTTATTGGGAAACAGGTTAAGGGCAGCGGAGTGTCAATAATTCTCCGCCTGACCCCCTCATCCATTAAGAGAGGCAGGCTGATTAGACCGAGAAGACCCTGTGCTTTTTGCACTGAAATTGCTTTCATAAACTCACCATTATTAGCAGTCAATGCAAGCGGCTAATTTAGAGGAGACATCCCGAGGATGTCACATTTATCAGGGAGGTTTATGTATCATTATCTCATTTACAGAATGTCGCAGTGTAATATGTGTTTTTGGCAATAATGCTGGCCCCGCGCCTTCGGTTTGTAACGGCTTTGGAGAGACCGGCCGGCGTGGGGAGACCGGGCTGGGGGGGTTTAATTCAGAGGACTGAGACATCTCCCCCCCCCCGCCCATCGCAGGGCTCCGGGCGCTCCGCCGTTCCCACGGGGCAGCCCGCAGCGCCACGGCCGCCCGGGGTTTGCCCCACGGCCCCACGCACGGCCCCGGCTTTTCAAAAGGCGAGATAGGCATCTGTTTGCCCACGGTCGGGGGAGCGGGGGGCTCTGCTGAAAGGGGACCACCCGGAGGTGTCGGGGGAGCACACTCCTTGCGCTATCTCCGCCGAGATAACCGCGCATTGTTGGCTCCTGGGCAATATATTGGATCAACACAGGTGCGGGAGTTCAGGCGGTTCGGGTACCCTGCGGCATTTGGGGGGTGGGGGGCAAACACACGAAACGGAGCGGGGGGTGTAATAAAAAATAATTAAAAAAAAAAATAAAAAAGGAAAAAAGGAAAGAAAAAGTAAAAAAAAAAAAAAAAAACCAAAACACAAACAAACAAAAAACAAACAAACAAAAAAGAAAAAGTGGTACTCAGAATAAAAAAAAAAGGTCTGAAAATCGAAATCCTTCTCTAAGCACTAAATGTGCCCGTGCCCGGGCGGGAAGGCGGCCTGGGGGTGATCGGGAGGGTCCACGCGAACGGTCCCGGCGGGCAGGGGCCGGGCGGGCCCCCTTGGGGTGCTCCCGAGGGGCCGCGGGGGGCGGATGATGGAGCTGGGGGTCGGCTCGCTGCTGAGCGGGGGGCGGGGGGGGGGACGACACACGCCTCCCCACACCCCCATCAGCCAAGTGGTGGCTGCGTGCGGCAGCGGGCCGGGGGGCGCGGGGTGCCCGGGCGGGGGGGACCCGCCTGGGCCCGCCCCGGGAGGCGGTGATGGAGCGGGGACCCCCCCCCCCGGCCGGCCGCGCCTCCCGCCCCGTCACCGCCTGGAGAAACGTCCACGGCACCGTGCATCCTTCCCGCCCGCGGACACGCGTCCCCACCCGTGCCCTGAGCTCAGCCTTGCGCTCACGGCTCCCCGCTTACACGGGGTGATTTCCCCTGCGGCTCCGCTCCCTCCTTACCCAAACTTCACCGAGAAGGGGCCGCATGGCCGTACCGCAAAGCCGCCTCCGTATGTGCGGAACAACCCGCGCCCGGGACGCGCCCGCGGAGCCCCGGCACCGCCAGCCCGGGCACCGGCTCTGCCCGGGGGCGCTCGGGCGGTGGCACCCACGTCCCCGTTTCCAGCGGGCTGGACACCCCCCTTGCCCACGATGCTTTGAGGAGAGGTGACCCTCAGCCCTCCCGGGGGCCGAGATACTGGGAAGGAGGAGGCGGCTGCGGGCCCAACATCCCCCCCCCCGCCTCCGGGGTCGATCATGGGGACAAGCCCCTGTTTGAGGACACTCGCTGCCGTGGGACGGCCCCGCCCGGGGAACCCCAAGTGGGGTTCGAGGGGAAACGTGGGGTCCGCTGGGGAACCCCGGCCGCCCTCGGAGCCCGCCGGTGGCCCGGCAAAACCGAAGAGGTTGATAAAAATGATCCTACGACTCGGTTTCCCCCTTCTCCTTCCCGCGGGGCCCGGGGGACACGGGTGCCTTGTGCGGCGTTCCCGGGCGTGGGCGGCCGTGTCTGGCCGCGTGTCGGGTTCCCCGCGCGGGAGCAGCCGCTGGGGTCTGGGTGCATCTCCGCTGCCTGTATTTGTGTGCGGGTGGGGGCACACCCGTTTGCGGGTGCTGTTGGTGTGCGTGGGGCTCCGCCGTGCCACGCGTGCGCATCTGCCGTGTGGGGTCGTGCCTGGCCTGTGCAGGTGCGTTTGTGTGTCTGTTGTAGTTGTGTCTGTGCGTCTGTCCTGCTCGTGTCTGCTGTGTGAGTGTGTCCGGAGGCTCCAATCAGGGAGGTGGAGATAAAAAAAAGATCAGTGCAGGAGAGAAGGGGAGTATCAGGACACAGAGCAAAGGGTGCGTGTGTGTGGGTATCCGTGTGAGTGTCCACGCGTGTGCGCACCCTGCAGAGGTTCTCTGGGCCTTCTGCCCACGCAGCCCTGGCGAGAAGGGAACAGAGCTGTCGGCTACTTTGTTAGTCGTGTTGGACTCTCTTTTTTTTCCCCCGCTCTCCCCTTCTTTTCCCCTTTTCCTCCCCCGTTTTCATTGCTTTTAGCTTTCCCACCCCAGGGGCCGGGCCGGGCCGGGGGGGGGCAGCGCTTCCTTGTCGCGGGGGCACCGGCAGCCCCGGGGGCGCAGCCCCGCCGCCCTCCCGGCTGCGAAGCGGCCCCTCGGGGGGGTCACGGCGGCGGGGGTCGCCACACGGGCATTTCCCGCAGCCGAGCGCCTTCTCCTCGGGGCTGGCAAAGGCTTTTCGAAGGGAGAGCGTGTTTATCTTGCTTCGTGCCGCAGCCTGACCTCCCGCTCACACCGCCTTTGCGGAGGTCCCGGCAGCCCCCCCGGGGAAACGAGACCCTGGTGAAGGAGCGACCCCTCGCCCGGCTCTTTCCCTTTTCTGTTCGGGCCTGTTTGCGTTAGATAAGCAGGTCTAATAACACTATTGACCAACCCAAGGTTTGGTGGCAGGCTTGACTCCCTGACCCACAGGTGTTTATTCTTTCCGACTCGTTAAAAAGCGGTCGGCGGCGCGTTTACGGCAAATATTTGCCGTGCGGGGGGAACGGTGGAAAACTGTCATCGAATCACCGGGCGGGAGCCACCACGGCCGGCGAACCCAGGCAAGCCCCCGCGACTGGGAGGGCTGGGAAGGAGCTGGTTTTCCAGCTGAACACCGGACTTCCCCCCCCCCCCCGTTAACCCGCGGCCCCCGCCGCTCCCGGAGTCCCCGCGGGCGGGGGGGGGGGTCGGGGGGGGAAGGGGGCGGGCCGCCCCCCGGCACCGCCGTGACAGGTGGGCGGCGGGGCCAATGGCGGGCGAGGCCGCAGCGGCGCCGGCCCAATGGGAGCCGCCTGCGGCCCTTGAAGGGGCGCGCCGCGGAGCGCGGCCGCACTGCCGCCCGCCGCCGCCGGGAGACGCGGCCGGCCCGGGGCCGCCCGACGCGCCGCGGTTCCCCCCCCCCCCCCCCCCCCTTCTTCTTCCTCCTCCTCCCTCCTCCTCCTCCCACCGCTCCCGGCTCCAGCCCGCCGGCGCTCCCATGGAAAAATCCAAAAATTTCCGCATCGACGCGCTGCTGGCTGTCGACCCCCCCAAGGCGGCGGCGGGGCAGAGCGCGCCGCTGGCCCTGGTCACCTCGCTGGGCGGCAGCGGCAGCAGCAGCAGCGGGAGCGGCAGCCCCCCGTCCTCCTCTTCCTCCTCCTCTTCCTCCTCTTCGTCCTCCTCCGAGCATCCCGCCGGCGGCCCCGCCGACTGCCTGCGCACCGACAGCCCCTCTCCGCCGCGTCTCCTCGCCGCCCACTGCGCTCTGGTCCCCAAACCCGGTTTCCTGCCCGGTACCGGCACACACCCGCATCACCACGCCTCGGCGGCCGGCATGGCCCTGGGACTGCACCCCGCGGCGCCCAGCGGGCCGGCCATGCCGGCGCAGGCGGCCCTTTACGGGCACCCCGTGTACGGCTACTCGGCGCTGGGCGGGCAGCACCCGGCCCTCTCCTACTCCTACTCGCAAGTGCAGGGAGCGCACCCGTCCCACCCCGCCGCCGACCCCATCAAGCTCAGCGCTGGCACCTTCCAGCTGGACCAGTGGCTGCGGGCCTCCACCGCCGGCATGATCCTGCCCAAAATGCCCGACTTCAGCTGTGAGTATTTGCCTCCCTCCGCCCCGTATCCTCCCCGGCCCCATCCCGGTGCAGGGGCCCGCCGGCACCTGCCTCCTTTTTAGAGGGAGGAAACCCCTTCCCTGCCCCCGCGTAAATAAGCTGCAGGTTTAAACCGGAGGCGACTTTTTTTTTTTTTTTTTTTTTTTTTTTTTTTTTTTTTTAATTTAAGTTTTATTAGAAGGAGGAAACGGAGATCCGCAGTGGGAATCCGTGTGGGTCGCCTCACCATTCCCGTCCCTTGAGGAGCCCCGAACAGCCTGTTTTTTCCCGGCAGGTTAAATAGGAAGGCGGTAAATCGCTTCCTGCCGCTGCAAACGCCCTTTCCCACCGTTCACCGGGTGTAAAAGCCGCCCGGGAGGGGTGGTGGGGACAAGGCAGGGACAGGAGTCCCCTTGATCTCCCCCCAAAACCCGGTATCGATGTATCACCCCAGAAGCAGGGTGGCAGGTCCCATTACTCAGCCACCGTTCTTAATTTTATTTCTATTTTATCGGAAACGGGCTTATAATGATTATGGCAGGCTCCTCTGGATAAACAGGCATGGGGAGGATCTGGGCTTGGCCAAAAATTTGGGGTTCCGCATTCTCTGGGGATAACGAACAGACATGAAATAAATACACTTAGAATGTTTGGGACCAGGGAATGTTGAAAATGCTGCATTAAACCAGGCAATCCCGAAGTCCCAGCAAAGGCACGTTGCTGAGCACTAGGCCTCACAGCGATGGGGACCTTGTGTGCATCTGTTTTAGGCAAAGATTATTTTCGGAGGTGTGAGCTCTCTGTGGGAATGGCCGATTTAACAATACCGGAGGTGTAGTTTTACAAAAATCATGCCAGGAAAAGAATTGCAATTTTTTTTTTACCCCCCCCGCCTTTCTTCTCATACTCTTCACACCAATTCGCAGACAAAAAAGTCCATTGTTTTCTCTCGAATTGGGGTTGTTTAGACTGGAACATTCGGGAGGAGAAAAAAATAATTAGGAGAGCTGTCAGAGCACTGCCTCTCAAACAAGGTGCAGAGGGGAAATAAATAACCGGAGAGAAACGAGAATGGAGCCTCGGAAAATCGCACCGCAGTGAGAAAATCTCCTCGGCGCTGCTGCCCGGGAGCGGACACTGGCCTTTTCTCTTTCTGCCGGCTTTAGCGAGCTGCCTCCAAACGCGGCCGGGGAGCAAGAGCCGCCCCTCCGGAGTTTTTTGATTTTTCTAAACCAAATAAGCCAAAGTGCCAAAATACTTTGAGAAATGAGTAGCAGCGATGCCGCGTCGCATCCCTGGGGGGTGTCCGGGCCCCGCAAAGTGGCTCAGTTCTCTACCTATGTCCTTGCCATGAACATCGCCGTGTCTCTTTTTTTTTGTTTGTTTGGGTTTTTGGGGTTTGTGTGGTTTTTTTTGTTTGTTTGTTTTTTTTTTTTTTTTTAATATACAATCCTTGATTTTAACTATTATTTCTGAACGTGAAAAAAGCTCCTTTTTAAAATTATTATTATTTTTCCCCTGTTCAAAGGCAGTTTTCCACCCCTCGCTGCTGCTTTACGCTCCGATGGGCGGCCGGTGGCCGGCGCTCCCGGCCCGCGGCCTGCCGGAGGGGTGCCCGCCTGCAATCCCGTTAATTAAACGGGTATGGGCGGGCTGGGAGGGCGGCACGTTTAACTAAAGCATTAAATGGAGCAAATTGCTGCTCCCAGGAGAGCCCGGTACCCCTTCGCCGCGATCCCTGGCTCCGTTTTATTGTCTCGCATTTGTTACGCTCTTGGGAAATCAAGAGACATATTTTTTCTTTATTTAGAAGATTTGATTTTTTTTTTTTTTTTTTTCTGGTCCCTATGGGGGATCCCCTGACACTGTGCAAGCCGAGCAGCCCCGGAGCCGGAGGGGCTGGAGGCGATCCCTCCCTCGGTCCGTGCTCCGGTGGATAACTGTCCATCCTTCCTTCCTTCCTTCTCCCCCCTCACCGCGTCTTCCTTGCCTCCCCACTTCCCACCCCTGTCCCACGGGGGATGCTCGGCCGTGGCGGGGCGGCTCCGCACTCACCTCCGCGCTGCCCCCCCCGCCCCCCCCCCCTTTTCCTCTCCCAGCCCAGGCACAGTCCAACCTGCTGGGGAAGTGCCGCCGGCCCCGCACGGCCTTCACCAGTCAGCAGCTGCTGGAACTGGAGCACCAGTTCAAGCTCAACAAGTACCTCTCCCGACCCAAGCGCTTCGAGGTGGCCACGTCGCTGATGCTCACCGAGACGCAGGTGAGTCCCCACGGGCGAGGGTGCTGCCGTCGTGGGCGCGGGGTGGGGTGGAGTGGGCGGTGGATGAGGTGGTGTGTGTCCCCCCCCCCCGCGTCTCCCCCAGGTGAAGATCTGGTTCCAGAACCGCCGCATGAAGTGGAAGCGCAGCAAGAAGGCGAAGGAGCAGGCGGCACAGGAGGCCGAGAAGCAGAAGGGGGGCGGCGGGGAGGACAAGGGGGACGAGGAGCTGCTGCTGCCCGCCCCGGAGAAGAGCGGCGGGAGGAGGATGCGGGAGCTGCCCGACAGCGAGGACGAAGAAGAGGAGGAGGAGGAAGAGGAGGCGGCGGCCGGGCGATGCTGCCCTTACCACTCCTCCGACTGCTCCGAGGCCGACGAGGAGGACACGCAGCCCCGGGGCCGGCACGGAGCCCCGGCGCAGCCCCAGTGAGCCCCCCCCGCGCCTCCCGCTCGCCCGCCGGGGGGGAGTCCCGCCGCTCTTGGTCGGCTCCCCCTCACCCCCACCCCCCCCTTCGCCTTGTTCCAATTCCTCCCTGCTTGGAGGGGGATGGAGAAGAGGCTCCTCCGCATGCCGGGCGGGGAAGAGGATTTACGGTGAATACAGTGTTATTATTGACTGAAAATCAGACAAAACTTGAGGCACCCCCCCTCCCATCCCTGCCCCCTGGACGCGCGTTCCTTTTGCTGAATATTGGAAATGTTTTGTTCTTACTATATATCGGGAAAACTGTTTATGTCATGAACGTTAAAACTGCTGGAAATCTCAATACTGTCTTTATTTTTGTATATCGTATTTATAAAAAAAAAAAAAAAAAGAATTACCTCTACTTATGCATGCTAAATTATTCCCCAGGCCCTCCCACCTGCGTGATGGGGTGGAAAATAAACGGTGTTTTGTATTTGAGACGTATGAGCACTCTGTGGGAGGGATGGGGGGGACACGCTGGACTCCCCTGGGCCGGGGAGTCCCGGTGCTCCGGGTTGTTCCGAAGCGCCCCGGGAAGGAGCAGGTAACCGGTTTCTAACCCGAATTTAATTCGGTGCCGCAGCCGTCGTGCAATGTCTGACACTGGCGTGGGTCTTTCCGAGAGGAGCACCTGGGTACAGGGGAGGAATGAAGACAGCTTTGCCTCCCCGGCCCGGGTTTTGTTTTGCTGCTTTCCCCACCGGCGGCAAAGCTGCGTGTCCCGCCCGGGGAGCGGCGGGACGGGGAGTGTGGGAGCAAGGGGGTCCCTCTCCCCCCGCGGGGCTACGAGCCCGGAGCCAGGGCGTAGGAAATGAGGGAGCAGCACTGGCTTCCAGGGGCCATTCAGCTTGCAAAACGGCGGGGAGCTGTGGAGGGGGACCAGGGACCCCCCCCACACCCTCCCCGGTACGGAGGATGGGACCCCCCCCGGCAGCGGCGAGCGGACTTTTCGATAATTGCGGGATTTATCTCGCCAATAAATTTGTAGATCAATTCATCCTTGTCACCGCAGCTCTTCCCCAAATCAATTAGAGCGAATTTAAATATAATCACTGGCTCATCCC
This sequence comes from Tyto alba, assembly GCF_018691265.1. Classification (NCBI taxonomy): domain Eukaryota; kingdom Metazoa; phylum Chordata; class Aves; order Strigiformes; family Tytonidae; genus Tyto; species Tyto alba. Next base: position 31,910,097 of record NW_024881313.1, read on the forward strand.
CACCAGCTCGGGGCCACGTCTGGCAATTCATCCCCGCTAGTGAATTACGGCGCGGCTCCGCTCCCGCGTGGGGCCGCGCAGGGGGGGCGGAGGGTCCCCGCCACAGGGCGCGGATCCCACCCCCCGCGTCCCCCTGCGTCGAGCCCCAGAGGATGAAGAGCTCCGAAATACGGAGCGTTCTCACTCCCGTACGCCTTAAAAAAAAAAAAAAAAGAAAAAAGAAAAAAAAAAAAAAAGGCAGCTATTTTTTACAAACTCGCGTTAACCTTTCACGTGAGAGCAGCGTGGCCCCTCTAAACGACTTCTATAAAAATCCGACCCATGAAACAGGGGTTGGAGGATGCATAAAATTATGGCGTGAGATTACACGAAGGAAAAGAGCTGTCCGTGACGGAGACCTTCAGGTGGTGCCGGCCTCCAGGAGCGGCATTTAGAGAAAACGCGGTTAGTTCTGCCTTTGCCGGCCCGGCATAGCCAGGGCGCCGGGAGGATGCGCCGTAAAGCCCCCACGTTCACGGGGTAAATCATATGTCAAAAAGACTCGATGGGGATAAACTTGATTTGGGCTTGATCGATACTCCCCCCTCGCGCGGCAACAATCATGTCTGGGGCTCTGCTTTAAGTTTGGAAACGATTTCCTTTCGGCCGCAGGTTGTAGAGAATTTAAGGCGATAGAAAAATAAACGCGTTAGGTGCTCTGCGATTTTCCACGCCGCTGACTGCGGCTGTATCTCCGTCGGTGAGCGGCCGCGCAGGGCCGCGCAACGCCCGCGCAGGGCCGCGCAACGCCGCGGCGGCTCCTCCGCCTGAACCCGGCGGCGCGCCCCTGGCACTTCCAGCAGGATTTGCTTCTTGCTTACACCTTAAAATACCTAAAACACACGTGTCTGGAGGACACATCGTTATCTTAAAAAACAAAAAATCAAGAGCTACCTGAGATCACCTCCCAAAACAAGATCCTCCCTCGACCATTCATTTCCAATTAAATACCCGCTAATTAAGCTGGCAAACGTGCGCCGGCCGGGCCAGAAATTTACTGTATGCCCAAGAGGTGTGTGTCCAAACGTGTCTCAGCCCTGTGAAAAACAGCTTTGCGGGGTACAGGCAACTATTCACGGACTCTGTATCAAAGTCCTCCCGGTGTATTGTGTCTGTCTCAATAAAAGTAATCTCTTTAAAGCCCAGCGTCTCACAAGAATACCTTCAGTGTTCCAGACTACAAGGGCAAATATGTTTTTCAGATTCTGTTTTTATGGACGGATTAAAGTTTATTTTCCATAATAGGGCACCTAATAAAACTCATAAAGCTCTGTCAGTCTTACAGCTGGTGGCCTCATTTAACACTTTCACTTCGTAAATCATTTTACAACTTACCAGGTGTTTCCAAAACTGAAATGAGAGGAGGGGGGAAGAGAGCAAGAAGGGGGGAAAGAGAAATTAAAGTCACTTAAAATATAGATACGGTCCTTTGGCTGTGGGTACGTTTGCGTTGTCGCTTGGAAGGGCTTCAAAGAAGGTGTCGATCCCAATGGGGGAGAAAAGCTTTTTAATCAGGATTTCCCACGCTCTTTTGAAGTGAGGAGGCTCGTCCCCACGTGCAGGGCAATCAAAGGCTCAGGGTGATTAGCGGAGCCCGGTAACGTGCGCGGCCCGCGGAGGCTCCGCGCCCTGCCTGGCCGCGCCCGCGGAGGCTCCGCGCACGCTCCCGGGGCGGTGGGTGCCTCGGAGTTTCCCACCCCTGGCAGCGTCAAAGTGTCCTCGTTATCTCCCGTGGCCCCGGGTCAGCCAGAGGCTGGGATGGGGACAGGGGACACGCTCTCCAGCCGAGCATCGCCCTGGGGACCCCCCTCAGCCGGCCCCGGGGTGCCCCCACACCCAGCCTCACCCCCCTGTACCCGACCCCGGCACCCCTCACCCTGCTCCAGGGCGCTCATGCTCCCCACCTTCATCCCCCTCGACCCCAGCTTCCCCACACCCATGCCCAGGGTGCCCCCACACCCAGCCCTGGGGTGCCCCACTGATGGTAGCGGGATTGCTTTGCCTTACAACCCAGAGCAGGCAGGGCTAGCAAGGCTTTAATCTAACCCACTGTTTGTAATTTCATTATTTGATCGGTTCCCTCCCCCAGACACAGTAGGTAACAAGCCTCTTAAAACTTTCATTGCTGTACTTGAGAAGTGGTAAGTATGAACATGGACCTTTGGTAGACATTTTACTTTAAAAAGCAACATGGTTTAGGCATGGATGTCATTAACTGGCAATTTCATAAGCATTAAGTGCTAAAACAAAAGAACCAAAATAGGATCCATATGTTCGAGGTAAACCTGCTAAAAGTCTTTCAAATGGGAAACCATAAATATATAATCCCCCTCAAACTCTCCGTGAAACTGCTGGGAATGAAATACTTCACAAGCAGAAAGACTATTGATTATTTTTGAAGTCCAAACTGTTATGCTCATCCCAAACTAAGGGATTCATGTCAGATTTTCCTCTAGTTCTCAGTAAAACCCTGTCCCACGCTCCCTCCTCTTCCTCCTCCTCGCGCACCCCTTCCCTTTACGCGGGCCGGGCTGGCAGCAGCAGGGCCACGGGCGGGAGGGTCGCACGCCTGCTGCTCCCCGTGCGGCTGCGCGCGGCTGCTTCGGTCCCGTGAATCCTTCCTGGCTCTGATTTCTTTTCCCAGTTTTGATTTTCCTGCTGGGGAGCTACACTAATAGTTGGTTCCCCAGGTGCCACCTCGGGCACCAGAGATCCCCCAGGATGGTGAACCTCAGCGTAGATCCCCTTCTCTCTTTCCCAACTTCCCTCCTGTGTGCTGTAGGTGCCGGGAAAACCGCACAGTGCCTCAGCTGTGAAAGCAGAAACATTATTTTTTAATTCCTGAGTCGTACATTGTTCCTGTGATGTGCAGGGTGCTTCTTGGTCGGCTGTTTGAATCCCGTGAACAGCAACACAGGACAAATAATGGAAGGATGAAGCTCCTAGGGGACCTTAGTCTCCCTTGGGCGTTGTGTGTAGTGACCAAATTAGTCCTTCTGCCTCCAAGATGCTGGTTCAGGTATGGCCAGAGTTAAATACCAACCGCACGTTACTCTGGGAGTTACTCAGCAACTGTGATACAGATTTTAAATTTTTCACTAATATTCATGCAATCAGGATCATATCTACAGTAAATTGGGGTTGTCCCAGATTAGACAGGGTGGGTTTGTTTTATCTGGGACTTCTCGCTTTATTTTTCTTGCCTTGGGGAGTGATGGGTGAGGGTTTGTGTAATGTCTCCTCCAAAGAGTCCTCTGCAAGGGTGGAGACCCAGGGAGGTATTTACTGTCTTGTTCTCCCTACCCTGAGGGCTGAAGATCTTTAGTTTACCTGAAGTGCGGGGGTTCTACCTGTGTGGAAATGGGATCACCTGTGAGGTGTAGGAGGTCAGAGTAGTCATCTAATGGTCTTTCTCTGATCACAAGCTACTATCAAAATTTGGCATTCAGCTTCCTTTCAGATAAGAAGCAGATTTTGCTGGGTTAAATCTAACTGGGATTGGTCTCTAAAATCAGTAGATGAGAAGAACAACATCCTTTTCTTCTTGTAAAACCCAGTAGAGCCAGTTGCAATGAATTGTATAGCTGGAAGGCTTAGCTCCATTTTACTGCTTGCAGGACATTTGCAAGCAGATCACAATTTCCTCTAATTAATCCATTATTTGAAATTATTATTCACAGGACTTCTGTTAATGTTCTTGGCCGATGGCAGCTTTTGGCAGGTTGGAGACGAGTCTGAAGAGGGAGCATGGATGGACAATGCAGAAGCCTCTAATCTTGTTGCCTCCTCTCTTCCCGCACAGAGGAGACAGGGACGGAGAATTCCTGTCCCCATCCAGCCCCGCTGGGCTGCGGGTACCATTTCCATAAATACAGATGAAAGGCAGCCAGCACAGATTTTAACCTGGGGATGGGGCAGGGGAGAGACCCCAATTTAGAACAACATCTCAAGGGATGAGGCAGATTGTCCATCTCTTGGTATCCCCAGATGCCCTTTCTAGAAAGTACATGAAAGCCAAGCACAAGCTGCTGAGCTGCCTCCGGTGCTAATTTCTGCAGTGTAATAGCGGCTGGCAATGCGCAGAGGTCTGCATAGACGATCTAATGATTCTTTCTGGACTTCAACATGATGAATCTATAAAGCATGTATTGCTGTAGCAGCTAGGTGCAATTTTAGAAATGTTAATGAGTAATTACATAAAGGTTGTCCACAGTCATTGATGTTAATCACTGTTCTTTTGCCAGGGATAATTAAGATGACACTTCAGCAGCGTCAGCCAGTGGTTCCCGCTGTCTCTGCTGTCTCCTTTTCCCCTTCCAGCTCCTGCTGTGGGTTTCACCCACCTTCAGGGATCTTCCTGACTACCTTCACTCCTCCCATGCTCTTAAGCCCCCCAGCTTTTCTGAAGGGCCTGACTGACTGTGGCATGAGGATTTTTAAGCTATGTATGAGCATTTCACATGGTCTTGTGAGGTTGAGCTGAGGGTGCCAGGAGAAGCAGATTTAGGTGATGGGAGGCAGCAATCTGCTGCCTTCATGCTCCTGCTCATGGCACTCAGCTCCTTTCTGCAGGTAATTTGCTTGGACAACGTGTGGAAGTTACTTCACCTTTCTTTGGCCTTCACCTCATGAAACAGCTGGTCTTCCCACATTTTTTGCCTTTTCATGTGTCTTGGAAACCTCTGATGAAGGGATTGTGGCCAGGGTTAATGGCTATGGAAGAGCTGGAATAACAGCTGTGTAAGTATATGGCTTGTTGTAATAAAACATAAATTTTGTCCACATTTTCACTCTTCAGCCTGTGATCAGATGCTGTTCAGTGTGACGCAGGTTTCTGGTGATGCAAAGCTCGTGATGGAGGTTTTAGAGGAGGAGGGATACCCTTGCTGTCCCACCAAAATGAGCAGGTTAGGGTGTGAGTTCCTCTCACGCCTCTCCCACAGATTTCCCAGGTAAATGAGTCATAATGCCTGCGTGCTCGTTTCCCAGATGTAGGACAGTGAGGAGATGAGCATGTGGCCTGTTTGTTCACCTGCAGGGACCATGGAGTCACGTTGAGATGAGAAGGCCAACCTAGGTGTCCAAACTCGGATCACCCCTGGGGAGCAGCAGCTCCCAGTGGCTTGCACCATGCCCCATGAAAAGGATTTGTTCTCTTGGCTCTGAAGCTGTCCAGAGAGGACACCTCTCTTGTCACTACAGATCCTCACAGGTTCTCTTTGCTTTGAGAATGGGATGAGGAAAGCTCTTTCATCAGCTAAGGATGGCAAGATACCTGATTCCCCCACCCCTTTATTCTTCCAGATCTTCATCTTTAGGACTAATAAATACATCTAGAGGTTAGAATTGAGGGTTGATTTTAGAAGCAGAGGAACATGGAAGAATGTTGAAAAAGTTTAATGTGCTCTTCTGCAAAACTTGTTAATCCTGTGCCTCTGACAGCTCCACGCCAGCCTTGGGGAGCCCTGGCTCTTCCCTGGAGGAGGCCACTTCAGGGAAAGTCTTACTCAGCATCCATGAGGGTGTCAAAAACCTGGCCAGGAATAAAGATTTGCTTCTCCAGCCCTTAGCAGTCTGAAGGCTCCTTTAAACTCACAAACCTGGTGTAAGGTTTCACAAGAATAGGGCAGCCTAAGAAACATCGATGGGTCTACTGTCTCTCCGGATCTGATTCTCACATTGCTTGTAGACCACAGATAAGAAAAATGAACTGATTCAAAACTCCCAGCAGCTTTTGTGCCGGCCTATTGCCTGCTGCTAAAGCTCTGAAATGCTGGTGAAGAGCTCCCTAGAGCCTCCCTCGACAACTTTTATTGTCATAGGAAAAGCTTATGATTTGCAATTGCTGTCCCTGCCTTTCTGCACTGTTTCCTAATCTCTGTGACACAGTACCTGTATAATCCTTAGCACAATAAAAATCTTCGAGAGACCAACAGACTTAGTTTCAAACCATTTAGTTAGGGAAATTTGGAAAGTAAACACCATCTAGTCAACAGTTTAAGGGTGAATTGAACTACAGAGTAAGGAAAAAAAAAATCCATTCAGAATCTAAGGTTTTGGCTGAGGAGGAGAGATGATTTTGTGAATAAAATGCTAACTGAGAAAATGCAATCAAGATGACTTATTTTTCCCCAAGGTGACATCAAGCATATCTTGGCTTATTGTCTCTTTATTAGAAGAATGCATTGCTCCATCCCCTGACTGTAACTGAAGGCTGTTCCTGCAGTGGGCTTCTCTGCCTCCTAACAATATTCCCTGTTATTTCACGCTGGAGCCATGTGTGCCTGCCCACCCAAGAGAGAGCTGAGGGTACTCTTACTGTCTGAACGGTAAAAGGTCTATAATGGAGTTTTTAATAAAAAATGTGCCATGCTCGGAAATCTTTCAGTTATGAAAATGAAACAAGCATTTCACTGTTACTGATGAAAGACTTTAAAGGAACTATTCAAAAAAAGGTCTCTATTTGTAATTTTACTCTGTACCTCTCATTCTAGTTACATTACCTAGTTTTTAATGTATTCACTTTGAAGTCCTCAATTCACATGAGGTGAGCTGGTTTTGGTGTGTGAACTGTTTTGTCCTAGGACACAAGTTTTAAGGAATTTTCGATGCCAGCTGGCTCTTCCTATGTTTATTCTTGATAGATGCTAATTTCATTTCTTTAAGGCATTATTAGGGAAACTGCATGATATCCAATTCTGAATTGTGCATGGATCTGAATTAGTGGGAGGCTACTGTAATTAGTTTTAAAGCAAGGCTGCAGGTCACACCAGAATTCGAGGATAGCAGAGCTGTTTTATATGGGTGGCTGTGATGTTCGTGCCTGCGGGCCTCATGGTAAACTAAGCTTTACTGGAGGGCGAAGGAAAGTTCCTCCAGGAGATGAAATCACAAAATGTGGCATATGGTAAAAGAGTCATATCTCTACCTACAATTCCTGAAATCAGTCCAACCCAAAAAGTCTTGGGTTTACATCCCGCCTTTGGAATAGTGACCCTACAGATCTGTCTCCTGAAAACAAAATCGCTTCATCTGCTGCAGGAAATAAAATCACGTATTGATTCTCACACACACGGGATGTAGTCAGCCTCTAAGCCTCTGTTACACTCAATGCAACAAAAATGTGAGTATAAGAGTTGCTGCTTGTGTATTTATCAAGCTGAAAGCACTGTCGCGCACATTTGGCACCGCGCTGCTCCCGGGCTGTAACTTTTCACGTGCAAAGTTCACCCGCAGAACAATGTGAATCAAACGTTCCCAGATGTGCTTTAAGCACCGTATTGGGTTGCACACCTTCGCTCGCGTGAGGCAGGGCAGACCTGCTTGCGTCTGCGCTTTCGGAGCACGACTGATATCAACCCATCATCCCCGGTGTGCAGGACAATGGAAAAATGTCAAGTTAAAAAAGCCCTGCAGATACTTGGCCCATTCAGGTGCGGTGCTAAAACCCTGCCAAAAGGACTTGTGTATGATTTATCAGTGTAACACTCTGGCCAAAGCTAAAAAACAGACTTTACTGCCCTGTTAATTTTGATACAGAAAACAGAGAAAGTTTAAAACATCGCTGTCCAGCTTAAAAGAAAACAAAAATTGAAACTGCAATAATAGCTATGAGTGGATAGTGCAGTGCAGTTTAAAGGGGGAATTGAAATCTTCTGCTATATAGCTAATAAATTAAGCATCCAGCTTTTAGTTAAATTAAAGTTAACCATGCTGTATTTTCCACCGGCTTGTCAGGAGTAAGGATTAGGGTCACAACCATAGCTGCTTGGTTTTCCAGTGTAGTGTATTTTTCCCAATTCAAAGCCCTTTTTGGCTTATGAAGTAGTAACTCTGTGAAGTAATAACTCCCCCAAACCTTCTTTATGTAAGAATTTTGGACTCTTTAAATGACATCTCTCTTATTGGAATGATCAGAGAATGTTCCTCACAGAGGTTTGATGTTGGCTAACAGACTAATAGTCAATAGGAAGGTAACTCAACATGCTGTACTTTGTGTATGTGTGTTATTGAACATTTATTGTGCAGCAGACAAAGGAAACCGTGTCCAAGCCTGAGGTAACTCCCCCTGCAGCCTCTTCTGGCAGTCAGTGCTTAGGGTGCAGTTTTGCAGGAAGCCCCTTGCCAGCATTCGGATTTGCTGCTGTTACAGAGAGACCTTTTAGCACCGACAACCCTACTATAAGGAGGAGACACTTTGGCAGGGCTAGCTTTGCTGGTGGTGAGTTTTTTCTCCAGGGTTAAAAATATGCTATAGATAAAAAAGATATATTGTATATAGCATATATTAATACATGCATTTATACAGATACAGGATCTATAAATTATAATAGGTACAAATTTATTTATAGATAAATACAAAGTAATCTCAGCTTTCCTTTTCACCTGAGCCTTATATCCTTGGGATGTGACTGGACCAGAGAAGCGACAGCCTGCAGATGTGTATGTGCATCAATAGCACACGCAGACAGGCCTCCCCCCTCTGTCCAGCAGTGGCACTTTGGCCAGTAGGACCATGGAAAGAACTGTTAAACATGGCAAAATCCAAGACTCAGGAATTCACATTTGTCTTAGAATTGTCAAATTTCTGTTTGACAGTTATTCCCTCACCGAATCACAGGGAGAGGATGGGACTTATGCAGAATCACCTGCAGCAACTGTCCTTGTACCATGACTATGGCACTAGGGACTGTCAGTGCATTTTGGCTGCTTTCCTTGAAAACTGGGTTTTTTTAAAAAAAATTATGTTTATACATAAATGTGACAAATGTAAAAGCTGCAGGCAGGTAAAATCTGTTTTTTTCAGAAACAAAGCAAGGGCTCTAATAACTACGTTTGAATAAAACATACTATCTGTTTGGGATAAATAATACCTAATGCAAGTCTTAGTTTTAAAAAAATAGCAATTGTAATTTTATACTGTAAGTTTAAAACCATCTCCTCTAATTGCATAGCAACACCTGCACCACACTGCCTCAGGCAGCTGCAGCAAGTGAATAGACTCAGACCCATAAAACACTAGGTGATCTTTCCATGGGCAGCAAAGGGTGGGCAATTCTGATCGCCAAGCAAAGCATTCAAAAAAGGAACCAGCAGCCTGTCACATTTAATTTAAGGAAGATGTTTTGAGATTTATCTCGAGGAGTAAATTTGCCTCAATCTCCCAGCTACAGCAATGTGTTTCCATTTATGTGTTATTAAACCACAAACATGTTGAAATGCTCGGTCTACCTAAACCCCTGTGAAAAAGGTAATTAATTAGGTGGCTGCTGCAGTCCAGAGGGAGCAATTTTTACTCACTGAGGTCCTATGCATTCCACAGCAGCCAGTTTCTGGGGACTTGCACAGATTTTCTCCTGAGTCCAGCCTCCAAAACTAAAATAAAAGGTTTGGCATGGCTGTTTGCAAGGGAGCTGTTAACATGCACTCTCCTAAGTTGTGACTTCTGTATCCTTCAAAACAGAGTCAATTGTTCTGCTGCCCCTAGTTTTGTCAATGGATATGAGTTTCAAAAGTATTTTAACTGAATTTTTTTCCTCTTCTGCCTGTTGCACCTAAGATGCAACTGAGGGGAAAGGTCTGGTTTTGTATGCTTAAAAGGTGCCAATGGTATGAAACAGGCTGAAGAAAGCATCTTGCTTTGTTCTTTTGATAGTAAACTGTGTTAGCTGTTACCGTGCTAGTGTAACTTGTGATTCTGAAAATGGGTATCTCTGCTGCTAGGACCCCTTGTTCCCTACAACTTGCCCTCTCCAACAGAGGAAAGGTGAAAAAAACAACTCCCTGGCTGCTAGAGGAAGGACTCCTCTGCCTGAGAACAATACTCATACACCTGGGCAAGGAGAGTATTCTACATTAAACTCTACCTAAAAATAAATAAATAAATAAAATCTTGTCTACCTCTCTTGCTGCAGAACTGAACATTTTCTGGAGGATGCCTACTGGGAGCAAATCTTCCCATCAGGGACAGATCCAAAGCAGCTGAATAGATCAATTGGTATCAAATGCAATTAGGAGGCACCCCAAGTGAGTGGACTACTAACACCAGAGGACAAGCCTGGTTATAGGAACAGGGCTGGCAGCTCTAGCACAGGTAGATTATGCAGATGCAGTGTGTACTGTGGGCAAGAAAGTGCTTCCTCCCTGCCCCCACTCCAGGAAGGTAATTCCATTCCTGGCAAACCAGCTAGCGTAAAGCTAATACAAACAGCAAAGCCTTTAGAAAAATTTCAGTTTAATGTGTAGTGGTAAGGTGACAAAAGAAACAAACAATTAACACTAAGTGTTACGGAAAGAAATGTACCTGATTTTTTTTTTTAAAAAACATCTGAATGGAAAATGCAAGCAAATTCTTACGGAAGGTAATTCTCTTATTAAAAGACTTATACTGCTCTTATTCTTTATGCCTAGAAAAATGTGATTAACACAAGATATTAGGCAACTCCAATTTTAAAGCTGCGAAAAACAGTCTAAGAGAGCAATAAAGCTGTGCTGTGATCTCTTAAACCCAGTATAATTGGGCAAAGTCAGATCTTCAAGTTGTTTTACTACAGCTTTGAATCCAACTGAAGATCTTTTCCTGACCCACGGTCAGGTAAACAATTCACAGAATTAGCAGATAACTTCAACGCTTTAAGAAAAGTTGGTTTCTTCCAGAACTGACTCACCAGTACTTATGCCATCTAGTGGCCTCTTTCTTCAGGCAAGTACAACGATTACTTATTAAAAGCCTTTGGTTATGCCTGCTTCTTTAACACACGGTGGTCAGTACTGTGCTATTATTTTAAATGAAAGGTTAGAATATGCAATGCAGAATGCTAGTGCTGACTGGGAGTATCATCGAAGAGAAATTCATCCTCTTCTCCAGATACTAACCATCAACATGAAGCACTGGTACTAAAAAGGGACATGACAAAAAAAATACATTTTCGGTTTCTTCAAAAAGGCCTTGTATCACCTTCAGTTAAACCTGTAACTAGTGTGTAGAACAAAGTAACTGTTTACATCAAAAAGTGAATCCTTTAGAGTAACACAGCTCTCCTCAATCTCAATTATTTGGGTCTGAAAGACCAACAAAGCTTTGCACCTTCATGCAGACTCAGTTTTTCTATATGCTTTATTAGAAAAACAGAATTATAGCTTCAATTTTGGTTCTTTTGCTTCCAAAGCCCTGGTTGCTAGTTCAACTCTTTCTTTTAATAAGCTAGCTTCTTCAGCACTTTTTTGGGCTTGTATATTTTTCAGTAAGAAGTGGGTAAGGAAGAGTTTCAAGCCTTCCCGTAGAACTCCCAGTTTGGGGTTGTCAGATAACCTGTAAAGATACAGATCAAAAATAGTATTTAGTCTTCTACTGTTTCAGAAGTTTCTTGGTTTTTCTTTTCTATTTCTTCAAATAGAGACAGAGAAAAAAATCCAACCTATAAAAGGAGCTTTTCTGAAGTGCTTTTCAAATTCCCAGCAAGTCTACATTGGTTTGGCAAACAGCCCAAACACACTCAATGTACAATTGTCCCTCAACAATAAAATGGAATATTGGAGCCTTAGATTTACTCTATGAAAATAATGACATTACAGAAAAAACAAGGCAAACATCATGTTTGAGCTTCCTTGTGTTGCAGCATAATTGTTGAAACATCATAATCTATTTTTTTCTAACTTTATGTGACGTTGCGAGTTTAATACAACAAAACCATGGAATCACAGAATAATTTAAGTCAGAAAGGATGTTGTCAGGTCATCTTGTCCAACCTCCCATTTAAAGCCAGACTAATGTCCAGGTGTGGTCAGGCTGCTCAGAGTTATCCACTCAAGTCCTAAGCATCTCCAAGGATGGAGATTTCTCAGCCTTCCCATATCTCATCACCCTGTCTCATATACAAAAGTAAGACTTTCCAGACAATGTTGAATTAAAAAAAAAACAAACCCAAACAAACAAAAACCCATCAAACCTTTCCCTCATTTGCATTTATTTTTCCTTCTTACACTAAAGATACCTTCTAGCAAAGACGGCTGGCAGAGTGAATGCCACTGTACACAGATGGTAAAGCAATAAAGGAAAGCAGGTAATTACAGAACTCTGCTCATGTGACCAAAATGATACATTAAATACCCAAAAGCCTTTGTATAACACTTCTCACAGTTGTATCTATAACAGAGCCTGTACTAACACATAAATGATATGCTTCCCCCTACTCACTCAGGAGAGCTTACTTTTTAAGGGATGGATAGCTGATCTTTGGAAAAGGCACTGTATAATTCCAAATAAAATAAGGAAACTTCTTATCTTCTTAATTACTACTCACCAAGGGCTCCCTGGAGATCTCTCTGATCACTTACCTCACAAAAATGTCACTAAGTTCTTCAGCATCTGCTTTGATTAACAGCATGCTTAATACTTGTCGCAAGAAACGGACTTTGGGTTTATCTAGTTCGCTGAATTCAATTACCTAGTAGAAAGAGAGAGAATTAGATTAATCCAAGTATTTCAAACAGCTGAACTCTCTTCTAAATGAACAGCTTTTAGTGCACCAACTGGCCTCCCATATATACCGAGTCTTATGTTTGGCACAGAAGAATTAGCTGAGAATGCTGCCTCCAAAAGCCAATCAATAAGGAAAGCAGTAAACTTTCTATAGAATACCCTGCCTACTGGTACCAGTAATACCAGATATAATTTCCTAATTAGATAAATACTTCTGAAGTACCTAGGACAATCCATATAATTGTGTATTTAACACATTTCAATTACTGTCCTAATAAAATTCTATGGACTCCCTATTCTGAAACCAAGTGCTCTGTAGATTTCTTTCTGGTCTAATAAAAATCAACATCAGCTAAAAAGTGTCACACAAAAATCCACTGAGAAAGCCTGTTAAGCAAGGGGTCACAGTTCCAACTTGGATACTCTAAAGAAAATATTACAACTGCTCTAGATATAGAACTGTGTACTTTCTGTATGCCTGCGTCACCACAAGTTCCCTTTTCCCCAAATAATAGCATTACCATAATCAATTGGATCGATTTGCTAATTTTAGAACAAGTTTTTCATAGCTTATGACAATGAACAGCTGAAGTACCATCTAGGTAACAGACAAAATACATTTTCCACAGAACTAGCAAATGCAAGGAAAACAAAGAAGTATTTTGAAAACACACCAACCTTGAGAACTGAAAGTGGCAATGATTTTGTCCTTAGTAAGTGAGTCAGCAGTGAAACCAAGTTGGAGATGGCAGTTGCTGACAGGTTTTCTAAGTCTCTGATTTTGTCCCAGATACTAAACTGAAATGTCATCTAGGTGTCAAAGGAAAAAAAATAATCCTAGATATCAAGTGACTGTTCAAATGAATAACAACATAACAAAACATTTTGACCTTTTATTCTTTATGAGCCCTCTGTTGATTAACAGAGATGCTTGATCAGACTGTTCAATTCTCTTAAAGTATGTAAAACAGAGGAAAGCAAACTTTCTGCAGTAGTTATTTTATTTCCTATTCAGATCTGATCACGGGTATGTCTTACTGAATACATAGCTATATGAGTAGAATTTTTCCTCAGGATCAAGATATTAACAGGCATGCATCTATTCTCAGGTATTTAATAACTATCTTCCTAAACACAATAATGACATTAAAACAAAGAAACTGATTTTTCTTCACCTGAAATCGTCTTTCATATTCACAAAATTTGTTAGCCAAAAATGCATAGAAGGGGTTATATGTCTTCTCCTGTAGGCAGCAATAAAGGACAACATGAACAATTTCTCTCTCTTGCTGATCTTTCAGTCCAAGCCTAAAATTAAGCAAGAGAATGAGAATGGTTTAATAAGGAAAACGTTACTGCCACAAAGTAACAGCTACAGTCAACATCCCAGAGCAATACTTAAAAAACCCCCCACAAACACCACATTAAATTTTACTTGTTAGAAAGTTCTTACAGTCTTTAAAACACTGAATGGACTCAAACCCTTAAGACTGCAGGCTAAATCAGTATTCTGGTATGGCAATATGGAAATGCTACAGTATTATCCGTGTTAAAGGACTGCTGCAAAAACAAGACCTCAAACAGAAGTGTAATGATACAAATATAATTACCCCCTGGGGAAGGAAAGGTAGCCCACTTCATGCTTGCAGCTCTCCATGAAGAAAAACAGAGAGGGCACTGCCATCATTGAGTCTTGTGCCTTTGAATGCAGCAGTAGCACTGCAGCAAGTGCTGCTGCATGGTGCACCAATATGGAAGTTAAATAGTGAAAGAAGAACTGTAGGGCCCTGTTGCAGTTATCTCACATTTGTACCTATGGTCATGGGAGGAAACCCAGCCTTTGGATCAGTATAAGCCTATTTACTGAAACATGTCCAGGGCCCTTCACTTCTGTAGTACTCACTAGGGATAAGAAAATATTTTAAGATGTTTTTCCTACCGAGTTGGTGATATGAATCTTTTAATCTCTAAGTCAACTCTGTTGTATATACTACTCATATACTACTTGAAATTCATTATTGTTTGATAGTAGCCTAAGAGAATGCAGTCAGTAATTTCAAAGCACCTTAAAAAAAAAAAAAAAAAGCAAGCCTGAAGAAAACAGTCAGTATCAAAGAATATTTATGTTGGCTGCTTCAGCATATATGCCAAGGGCTGAAGAACTTTCCCACTTGAACAGCTGACCAGTCTAACAGAGGACTGCAACCCTCTGGCAGGAAATGGCAACTAACTCGCAGTGCACCCATTCTGTGAATATGATTTAGCTTCCAGGGCTGTCAAATGCTTGGCAGCATTAAAACCAATTAACATGAAAAATGCTTTGTATTATAAACTGAAAAATGTCAAACAAACTTATTTTCATTGCTTCAAGCTCAAGTTTTGTATGGCATTAGTACAACTCAAGTGTATTTTCTAACTAAGTTTGATTCCACTGGAACTTGCTCTACTGTCTGTGGTTTGTCATTGCTTGATTCTAATACCCCTTGATTGTATACCCCTCCGGACATCTGACAGTGCATTTGATCAGACACACACTAGATTAACAGAGAAAATAATGTCTTTCAGCCAAAAACCCCCAGAACTTAGAACTTTACAACAGAAAAATCTGGGATGATTTCTAGGCTGATTGCTAATGAATGGCAAAAACCTAGAAGTCTGCTTTTCCGGAAGAGACCAGCACTCTAAGTGCTGTGTCTGTGATATAATTCGCTTGTTCTCCCATCAGCCAAGTTCTATCTGATTTTATTACAAAGCAACAAAAGGATTTTTGTTGGTTTTTTTTTTTTTTTAATACACAGGTTCTCAGACACTGGACATGTATTTAACAGATGGCTTGTGAAGTTACATTGCAATCACTAATTTGGCACACACTTTTTCCTTGTTCATCACCACTTCTATCATGATTTCCTTATTTAGGAAATAACTGATGTTGCCAGACAGCTGGAACAGAGTAAATCAGCACTTTGATGTTCGATTTTGTTCTTACTTTCATTTTTTCACAGTCCTATCAGTGTTTTATTTTTTCAGACCTAGCATTCCTAAACATCTAAAATTTAAG
Organism: Tyto alba; assembly: GCF_018691265.1. NCBI lineage: Eukaryota > Metazoa > Chordata > Aves > Strigiformes > Tytonidae > Tyto > Tyto alba. The sequence goes on from NW_024881313.1 coordinate 31,925,675, forward strand.
ATTCAGAATTGTCTTTCACTGCTGAGCTGCACCATAAACCTGTACAGATTTCATAAGCCTGATAATTTTCCATAAAGAATATGCAATCACCTCATCCATTAAATCACTGTTGAGTTACAGTATTCCCACAGACTTGTATCTCCTGATCACTTTAAAAATTTCCTGCTGTATATAACTGCCCCTGAAGTAGGTTATCACCAGCAGAAGCCTGCCTCTAAGTAGGTTAGTTATCACCTGCTGAAGCTCAAGACTATCATTGCCTTTAGATCAAAAATAGCAATGCTCAAACCCACTTTTTAAAAGTCAGTTCAAATTATTTTAGTAGATACACATACTCGCTCCCCTGAATTACACATCACACTACAAGAGGGCATCTAAGACTTAGACAAGTTCAGTTTTTCGTCAGATGTAAAATTCCTCAAATTCTTCATCTCCATGAAATAGCTTTAAAAATCACCCTTCTATCAAACTTAAGAAGCATTCATTCCCCCTCCTGTGTGAATCTGTGGCTTGTGAAGGAGGTGTGGCCTTTCAACTGATGAAATGGATCAACTCTCACTCTCTCCTGTCTCCAGTGATGTTCCCAACCCTCCCTCTACATTGACACTTCTGCAATCACAAGCTGGGCCACTTCAGGGAGCTGTTCTGGCTTCAAACTAATTACTTTCTTTTGCTGCAAGGAGAAAGACAAGCAAAACTATAGCAGCCTGGATTTAAAATGGTTTAAGTTACTATTTAACCACACCTTAACTCTGCCAGAGACCAAGCAGCAGATGAATCAACAAGCACAGCTAAAAATACTTTTTTTTTGTATCTTTCTCATGCTCTCCTTCATGAGACTGACATCAAACATATGATTCCCATACCCTCTGGCACACATGTTCACATTGAAGTTAATTCCTTCACTGACAATTCTGTGTACTTTTCATTATACTCTGCCAGATGTGGGCAGATTTGAGAATTCCTCTTTGAGTTTGCTGTATAAAAATGACTATCAAATACACACCAGGCAATCTGCAGACGGTTTTTCTGCCAAGCCTGTACATATACAGATTTGTATACTAGTTTAAATAGCACAGATGAGAGTCAAGGATCAATTTGCAAATTGAGCTACCAGGCCTTGGCAAGAACTGCAGCAGCAGCAGCTAATTTCTTTTAATTGAACAGGCCATATTAAGATATTGGAATGACTCCATCACAGTCTTAAATCCAAGCTGTGTTTTGCAGAAGTGGCATTTAATCAAATATTAGTTGACTTTATTACAAAGTCTGTTTTGGTTTGGTTAGCAAATTAAATAATTGCATGTCATCCTGGTAAGACAATTCCCTTGAATTACAAGGCTGCAATAGAAGAGTTCAGACCTGATCTCTCCCCTCCCAGTTACTACAGGCTTACAATTAATACTCTGACAAACACAAAGAATGGCTTAGTTTAAGCTTTTCCCTGATCACATCTTCTAAAAAGCTGTTTGCCCAGTGGTAAGGAAAATGGTCTTAACATGAAATGTGACCCTGGAGCAAATCCAAAACTAATAAATTCTGCAAGAGGGAAGTGGAGGTGCTAGAACACTACCAGGGCATGCAAGTACAGACAGAGACCTATAAGGTGACTTAACAAGGTGGAAAGAAGTAAGGGAAGTGGCAGTAGTATGGAAATCCAGCAGAAAAAAAAAAAAAAAAAAAAAAAAAAAAGTCAAGATACGTTCTGAAGGGGGCTCTGGTCTACCTCTGTACAAAAGCAAGACTGCAACAGCCTTCCATCTGCTAGACCAGGATACACATCTTCAATGCAAAAAGATACAGGCTCCTTAAGTCAAAAGATGCTGCAAATCAGTTATAGACATGAGTGACAGTAACAGGGGATACTCCTGTCTTCTGACTGCCAGTCAGTTCTGCCTGCCTCAACAGTCCTTACACCAGGGTTTTGGTCCCTTCTCCTACTCTTTTACCCTACGTGGATCCCTAGCTATGCACTTCTTTAATTGTATTATCATCTAAATGCTCTTAAGCCCAGACCAGTAATTTTTGGAACCCAGCTAACACTGTTTTTTAGTTCTGGGCTGTCTTCTGTGCTAGTCTGTACTTACTTGAGAAGCTTTTCAAAGGCATCCAGGAAGTCTTCACTTGTCATCAAGACACAAAAAATACTTCTCCTGATATCGGTGTTCATTCTCTGTTTACGAGCTAGCTCCATTATCTTTGAATTCACCTGAAAAAAAAAAAAAATTAAATGCTGTTTTATTTATGCTTGCTTTAAGAAAGCTGTTTCTGTGCAGCCTCGGATAAGACCATTAAGAAAGATATCTAGTAAACTATGAAGCAGCAGTCCAAAGGTCCTGAGCTTTTGTCCAGAGGCATAGGCATCATCAGGAGATTTTTCAACTAGGGAAATATCTTAATTGTGCCAATTATTTTCAAGACGTGCTTCTCTAAAGTAAGTCACCACAACCACCTCACCACACTACTTTTAGAATCATCTTAGATATATGTCACCGACGGACAGACAACACTACCTGTCAGAATTCGTACTAGCGAATGCACTTTTAAATCAAGTCTCTACTTCCACTTACGTAAGCTACTTTTTCAATTCCACAGGATAAGAAAAAACAAGATATACCATAATATTTGTAGTAACAACTCTCAGGAAGAGCATGAGTACAACATTTTAAAAAGAGCAGAATTTACAGTCCAAAAGCTTAGTCTTACAAGAGTCCATGAAGGCTTTTTTGGTGGGCTCTGAAATGAACCTATTCACATGTATGAATAATATTCAAAAGATCACAATTAGACTTGTAACTAGCACCACTTGGATTTACCTTTCCTATATGCAGTTTTTGCTGAGTCTTGCTGTTTGTGTCATTGATCATTGGTGCTCCACTCCAGGATGACCCTATGATCCACCAACGACCAACCTGATCAGCACTGAGGAGAGATTCCAGGGAGACACGGAGCTGAGTTTCTTTTCCAGAACCACTCCCGTGAACCTTAAATAACAAAAAAAAAAAAAGAAGAAGCTTTTATTTGAAGATTTATTTTTTTAAAAAAAGAACACAAGAAACACTTCAGTGACTTAAAATTACTTTTAAACTAATACTTTAAACAAGTGACTCAATCTCCATAGCGGTCTTCACATGTCCCTTCCCACCTTTAGTTTCAGCCAGCAATATGAAAAGAATTTACAAGTTTCCCATATGCTCTAATTTCTCAACTACAAATTGCTTAAATCTACATTTAGAAGCTCTTGATTTTTTTTTAAATAATAAAAAAAAAAGAGATAATCAATTAAAAAGAAGTCTTCTTCCAATCTTAAAACTTGATTAGAATTCAGACTTGATGCTGACATTGAAAAATCAGCTGCAGCATCTTACAATCTGGTCATGATTTTCCTTTTAAACACTTGTGATCAAAGAAAATGACATGACAATCTGCCTTAAGTTTTGTACAATTCAAACAACAAGAAGCTTTAACTCTTTGAACAAAATAAGATTTTACAACAAAAGAGTCTAGAAACATACCAGAAGGACTGTGAAAATTTAAGAAGGAAGTTCTAGAGAACGAGGTTACCTAGCATATTTTTGCCTGGCCTATTATCACTGACGTGCACATCCCGCACTTAGAAATTTCTGAGAAATAAGATCCTTTAGGTGTTGTAGAAAGTAGTGTAATTTTCAGGTTGGAGATACATGGAGTCTAAAACCAGACTCACGTCCTGTGAAAATTAATTAGTTCTCAACCCAGAGATAATCCCTTTCATGCATTTTATACTTGGTTAGTCTAGACAAACTGCCCCCTCTCTGACAAAAAAAAAAAAAAAACACAAAACCACCAAACAAATTCCAGGTTTTCAGAACTGTTAGACTTCCAAAATAATTCTGGAGAAGTTAGGAGCGGGTGTCTGCATCCAAAATCTATGGAAAAAAGAACTTGTTATAATGACTCATTTCTTCTGCATAATCATTAAAGATCCCACAATCTCTTTTTCAAGTATAGGACTTTGAGGCAAAGTCTTTGGCTAAGTATTATGTCCTTTCTCAAACTGTTCTGCAGAAGGCTGGTTGACTGCTGACTTAACTTGGACACAGGACATACTACTTAATGATCTATGAAGTGCCTCTGTCCACAAAAGTTTCAGACTGTTAAATGAACTAAAAAACACTATAGCCCATCAAGCCAATGTACAATACAAATAATTCCTTCTAGTTTAAGAATAACTATACTATGTATGCTAGGAAAGTTCTCACCAGTGTTCTCTGTAATTTGCGGAGCTTTTCAACTGGTTCAGGATCATAACCAGGAATCTTACGCATGTCATTATTCCTTAGTGCCAACATAGTCTCTAGCATAAAACGAACCTATGGGGAAAAGAGATATTTCTGTGGATTATGTGTTGGAAGTTTATTAAATAAAGTAGAAAGTATACTTTGAAATTATTATTCTGTGAGAGTAAGCAGCTCCGCTGGCAGTATACATCAAAATTTACATTACATGAATACAAATACAGAGAAGGATGTTTACTTTTAACTCAATTTAATAAAAAATATTTGTGTTCAAGCTTCAATTCAAAGCTTGATCTGCTAAACATCATGCCTCAGTAACCATTTTTTGAAGTGTACAATGTAGCATGAAACAGAGGCATTATCCATTGTATAAGACACAGGAGAGTCTTAGTCTCACCCATTACAAGTATTTTGGTGTCTGTGTCCTAAGAACTAATGAAAAAAGACAGAAAAGAAGAATGAAAATAACTGAATGCAACAACTAAACCCTAATGGTAACTCAGAAGCTAAATAGAGTGTAACAGAAAACATTGTAGTAAATTAACACATGCATCCAAGTCTATAAAAGTCTATTCAGAACAGAAGAATCTTTAAAGCACACACACACATACCCTAGTCTGATCCTGGAGTTTCTTCTCCGCTGTGTTTGCTTTCCTCTGGGCTTCGGTGATCAGTTCCTTCAAAGCCAATGCATCATCTTTTCTTAAGGAAAAGCCCACATTTTTCAGAAGAAACAAAATCAACTCAATCTCTTTTTCAGTGAATATGCTAACAAGCTTTTTCAGAATATCAAAGATCAGCAGGGAATGAACCACATGGAAGTTATACAGATGAGCAATCAAGGCAAGCAGATTTTCACATTCTTTCCCTTCAGCATCACTTTTACATAGTTCATCAAATTTCCTCACCACGGCTTCCAAAAAGTGAGCACCGACCTGGCAATAGTTCCATTAAGGGGGAAAAAGAAATAATAAAAAAATCCAGAAGTTAACTGTAAGCAGAATTTATAGACATCTGTAAAACATTCATTTTGGGGGCACTGCCACTATTAATTTTAAAGTGATATTCTTGTTTCACTCAACTAATATGGATGTTCTACAGTTACATATACAAGTATCTAAGTGGCATGACATTTTCTTAAAGTATATGTTATTTACATCTCACATGTGACATCCAGTTGCCTTTTAAAGTCTGTGCAAGAAAAGCAAATGTTATGAACTTACAGTACACATACATCAGAATTTGTTTACATAATTTTCATGGATACACATTAGCATCTTCCCAGCTGTCAGGCTAGCATGCTGTTACTGCTACTCACTCATCCAGTAAAAACTGCATGTCAAACACCAAATGCATCAGAGTTCATCATGCCAGAAAAAAAATTTTAACAGGAAGGTAAAAAATAATACTGTAAAACAACTCCCCACATACCAAGCTGTCACAGTTGCTGAGCATGAGCTTAGGCTGATTTTGAAGTGGGGATAAACTTAGCCATTTGTCAATGGTACAGCTGGGAAAACAGATTTTGAATCTCCATATTTGTGAAGAAAGAACTGATGCTAAAGACCGGAATTAGAAAGCATACCAAAATATAGGTAGGTAATGAATATATTACTGCTAAACAAGGCCCCCACACCCATCCCTCCCCATTATTATGTTGCTAATATTTGCTGACTGTTCTTATGAAAACCAGAAGTCCCAGTAGTGATACTGACTTGCATTACAATCCTTGACCAGCTTACGTCATCATATTAAACAAATGTATAAATACAGTTTTTGGAATCCCAACTTCTGTACTACTCAAACTAATCTTAAATCAGCCGTGCTATTTTGTCTAATGCATATTCTACACTTATTTTACTGACAAAATAATGGGGTTTTATAGCATACTTAAATACTACACTCCTAGATTCCAAGATGCTGTGTAATAGAGTCGGTAGCACAGAATACAGTTTTTGTATCATCTATCTATTTCTAACACCTATTAGTGTATCTATATCTAAAACCCATTACTAGGTATTTTGCAAAGTTTCAACTTCAAAAAAGATTGTGTTTCTCTTCTTAAAACAGCATTGTAATATTACATTTTATTTCCAGTCAGAACTGCCTTTCAAGCAGCAAAGAGGAACAAAACTGGGTTTAATGGCAAGGCTGCATGGAGAAAGCTGCTGTAATTGCAGCTGTCTAATATTATATATGGTTTCAGGGACAGCATTCAGGTCACTATATGACAAACTGAAGAACTTGCATCAATACATCTTTTGCTTTGAAATACAGAAAGAAAATGTAACTTGATGGGAACATGGCGTTTAAACACCCCAGTTTCCTGAGAGACATTTCACCGAAATTAGGTAAAATCGTCCCTTTGACACTGTTAGTTTCAGCTTCTTCTTAACAATAAGCAAGAGATACTTTATCTCAATCATTCATCAGGCTTAAAAACACAAAAGAAAAACCTCCACAAAGTTTGCCATGCTTTTTTGAAGTTTTTGATATTCTCGAGTCATCGACATACCTAGTTAATTCCACTGGTGATGTGCATGACTGAGCTTTAAAAAAGGACTTTTTCCACTGATGTAAAGGGATTTCTGTAACTGTAGCGCTTTCCTTATCTGGATACACATCGTTCAAGACCAATAACTTCAGATACCCATGAGAACAGAAATGGTTTAGTGTAATTAAAGAGGAGAAAATTGGAAACTTAGAAAAAAATCAGTTTTATGGATGCAGAAAGATTTTGACTTAAAAAATTATGTTTTTATAACTGACCAGTGGTAACTCATGGAGGAAATAAATTAATCAGATAAAGCAACAGACTTGGTCCCTTTCACTTGTGGACACCTAGCAAATAAACTACAAATACTGATGAAATTCGACCAGAGATGCTTTTTAGTGACACACAATCAAAAATTAAAAGGCAATTCAAACCAAATATCAAGGAAAACACTCTATAATCTGTATTACTAAACAGAACTAGTCTCAAACACAAAAATTACCTCTATTCCAATGTTATGATGAAGAATGCTGACCAAAAGGACGTGCTCCATCATCAGTCTTGCAGGCATGGCAACTGCAGTAACACAAGCATTCATGAGAATATCTGTCAGAGTTTCATTCATGTCCTTTCTGCTGTTGGCCATGTACAGCTCTTCCATCTGTCCACTAATGGAGGACAAATTTGGTTCACTCAACCTATTAAGAAACAAAAGACAATGTTCACTTTTTCTTTTCTTTACATGGTTCCACAATTTTCAATCTACCCAGCAAACCACCTGTTCTTTTTAGAGAAACTAGCCTGGCTTAAGAAGAAAGATTGAAAAGATACCGTGCTCACTAAACTAAAAAAGCACAACATATGTGTGTTTTTTTTTTTTTTTAATATTTAATATTTAAATGCAAAACCATAGTGTTTTATAAATACTCCCGCTAATATCAACGTGCTTACTGTCACACTGAACAGACTTATTAAGAAAATAGTTTTAACTATGGCACATCACAGTCTCTGCAGAAATTAAGTATGAAAATACCTCATACTTTTCTAACGTATAAGGTATATAAAATTCTAAACAACTGAACAGACTGCATATTGTAGTCTTCATTTTACAGGTAACATGGATGAAAGAAAATGCCAATAGATTTGTTATTTTTAAAATATTCCAAAACATGTGAAAGCGTTAAGTGTTTTTTCTGGTTTTCAGTACTTTAATCTATCAAGTGCTGCTACTCCTCAGTTGTAGTGTGGGATAAATTTATTTAATTTAAAAAAGAAAAAATATGCTTTTTTGGGGGGAGTTATAACTTACACTATAAGGTTTTTTTATAGGCATACTCCAACTGACACTTAGTGAATTATACCTAGCACTTGCAGGCAACTGCTGTGTGGAATTCAGCCCAATCTTAAATTTATTTTCTAGATTTTTCAACTTCTATAATGACCAGCTTTGAAGAATTTATATCAACAAAGATAATTATTATTAAGAATAGCAGACATGATTGCCAACTTAAAATCAGTTTGTGAAGAGAAAAGTCACATTCTTGCCACTTTTCTTTGAATGATTAACACTGTCACATCAAACCAGAAAGATTAATGACTTTCCTTATTACATTACCTATTAATGAGACCATTCACCATTTTCTTCAGTCTTCCCAATTCTTCTCTTTTCTTGTCATCCTGTGTCTCCTGAGCTTTCCTTACTTGAGGGGGAACATACTTCGTAGCTCTATGATTATGATTCTTACCAGGAAAACAATAAGATACCAAATGAGACCAGTATCTTAAATATTTGAACACAAATATACATTTCTATTTAAGACTAATATACAAAACTTTTAGTTTATATTCTACCATCTAATAACTAACACCAAAGAAACAGCATCATACAGAAAAGGAGCATGCGACAAGTTACTGCTTATGACCAATCTGATGGCAGCAAACCCCTTCCTCCCTTTACATGTAATTTTATTTAAGTTATTGTTATTAAAACTTGGCAGGTCTTGGTTTTATCAGCTGCAGATGTACTAGCAGTTTAAGTTGTGCCATGTGGGCTAAATGACGCATTTGACTTCCTCCACCTATGCTACAAGACCTAACACAGGCAGAACCTCTGGGAACATCCAGAAGTAACACTTCAGTTTGCAACAGATACTAATTTTAACATAGAGCTCTCTTTGCTCTTAGAAAAAGTGCTTAATCGTGTTCTTAAACTCTAAAGCCATGGTAGTTCCTTTTATTTGCTAACCTTGTATGTAGAGACAAGGCCACATGCCTTGTGCTCCAGAGCATTATCTACTAGCATCCTCACTCGGGGGAATTCTACCCTCCACACCTAACAGTCCCTAGGACTTTGCAGGCCTCCGAAGTCAACTGTTGCTGGGCCTGGTGATGTTTTGACCCACGACAACGCCCTATGTGGCCTGACTGGGCCGAGTAAACTCTTCTTTATGTGCAGATTTGCGGCATGTACTTTGAGAAGCAGGTTTGCGTTATCTGAGGCAAACACCTTACCTCCTCCTCCTCTTCCTCCTCCTCCTCCTCGCTCGGGGGCTCGCTGGCCTCAGGCACCCCGCCGCCCCCGAGGGACGAGGACGAGCTCTCGCTCTCCCACTGTCCTTCCACATCGCCCCCCTCGCAGGGGTCTGAGGCGTCCTCCGAATCCTTCTCACTCTCCGGCTCCGGCTGGCCCTCCCGCCGCCCTGGAGCCTCCTCCGCCTCCTCCTCGCTGCTCTCGCACAGCTCGCTGAGGCCGGCCCGGGAGCCCAGAGCGCCCAGCACGTAGCCCAGCCCGTCCCGCAGGAAGCTCTGTGGCAGCTTCTCCGCCGCGGCCCCCTCCTGCTTCTTGCGGCGCTTGCCAAGCCCCAGCCGCCGCTCCAGGCGCCGGATCTCCTTCTCCTCCTCCTCGTTGGCCTGCAGCAGGGCACGCTTCCGCGCCGAGGCGGTTGCGGCGGCTGCCGCGCCGGGGGTTGCCGGCACCGGCGGCTTCGCCACCTCTTGCTGCCGCGGCGGCCCCGGCCGCTGCTTTCCAACGGTGGCGGCGGGCGAGGCCGGGGCTCTGGGGCGGGCGGCAGGAGCCGGCTTGGCAGGGGCCTGCTTGACCGGGGCGGCGGGGACCTCCACCGGCTCCCCGCGCTGGAGGCGGCGGCGGCGGCTCCGCTTGAGCCTGCGCTTCTCCTTCCTCGCGTCCCGGCGGCTCCTGCGGTTCTGCTTCTCCGAGTCTTTCAGCAGAGTCAGCGGCGGCTGGTCGCCGGCTGCCTGCACGAACTCCTGCACCGCTTGCCGCAGCCTGTCCAGTTTTCCGCCGCGGCGAGCGCGGGCGGCCCGCGGCCGCTTCATCTTCCCCTCAGCCACGCCGCCCCTGGGCGCTGCCATCTTGGGGAAGAGCTAACCTTCCTCTTCCGCCGCCCGGCCGCCATTTCGGGCAGCGGCGCCCCCTGCTGGACGCGGGGCGGCCCCCGCTCTGAGGACATGGGCCCTGGCGGGCTGGGGCTCGCTTGGAACTTGCAACAAAGCAGCTGAATCGGTAGAGGTCCCCCCCCCTTTTTTTTTTTTTTTTTAAATTATATTTAAGAAAATTCAAGACTTGCCCCTCTTCTTACAGAATAGGCTGGAACAATTCATCCATCGTAGCCCTGGCTGCGTTCACAAGGCCCTGGTGCCCACTGGGCATGAGGCTCTTGCTAACGCCCCGCGAGGCAGCAGCAGCTGAGGGACATCAGTGGCCCTGGCTTCTCCAACACCTGCCCAGTCCCGTATTCTAAGCGCTTTCCAACCCTGCCAAGCCCAGGTGTCTCTTCCTGAGCATGCTAGAGACAACGTCCACATCTGCAGCCTCTCTCCGCTGCTAACTTCTGTTGGGATGTTTCCATCCACAGCAGTGCGTAGGACAGGGTGATGGAGCTGCTGGGACTGGCGGCCCCTGCCACAGGGATGGGATTCTCCCCTCTCTGCGTGGCCTGGCGCATACAGCAGGTGACAACTTGTCTGTCATTTATGTGATCAGAGGGAATTAAATGTCCTATGGCAGTTTGCTGCTGTCAGCAGGAAACCCAATTGGTTGGTCTTATTTTTAGTCTCTTTGCTGTACTCTTGGGCTTATGTAACCTGCTGGATGTGTGTGTCTGGCCCTGTGTCTGCGTCCTCTCCTCTCACCAACTTTGAAATCTAGTACCAGTTTCAGTCACGTCTGGCAGATGCCTGGATTTCCCCGAAACACTGCATTTCCCCAAGTTTCATCCAAATAGGTGGCTGGGTAGAGGAAGGAATTTCTCAGCTGAAAAAATTGCCACAAGATGAGCTTAGACCTTAGCAGACACCAGAAAACACAAACTAAAGCCAGTGCATATAACCCAGTTTCAGAAAAAGGGTCAGTCCTGAATCTCCTGCAGGGACCAAATCCATAGGAAGTCAGGTTTAATTATTTTGTTCTCTGGTGTTTCACTCCTGACCTCTTTTGAACAATGAAGTACTGCACAAGACTTATATTTTACTTGAAAAAGTAATATGTCTTTATTATTCAGAATATTATTTTTGTCTATGCATGTTTCCATTTTCTCTCATTACATCATATGTCCTAGATGACCCATGCTTCAGAAATCCAGATTTCTTGAGGCTGAAGTATAATGAATCTTTCACCTTCAGTGACAAATACGTTGCATTGATTTGTCAAGGCACTCCTTTTGGTAAATTTTAAACTATATATTATGCTATAATTTATTGCTGGGCTGCTCTTTATTCATGCACAGAGAGCTCACATGCATTTTGCATCCTATTTATAGATTTATTGATAGCAGTAATCCAGCAACATGCCAGAATGCTATAGGTAAAAGCAGCTGAATATAATTTGAGAAAATATTATATACCTTTAAAACTCTGAGACTTGCATCTTCCTTCTGTCTCATCGTGTAATTTGTCATTCAGGGCAACAGAGCTTTCCAATAATGGGAAATTTCACGTATCTTCAGAGAAAATGTGAATATTTGCCTTCTTCAGTACTTCATATCACAAAGCAAAATGTGGAAAGCATGTATTTTACTGAATTCCATAATCCCAAATTTGGATGAGAATGGGCGTGCTACTTCTGTAAAAAAAATATTAATAGGATTATTATCACCTGTTTGTGAAGTAAAAATACTTTCTAAGAATTAAAACAGTGTTTCAGAAAAAGTATAAATATAATCGTCAAGAAAATGTAATATTGAAAGAAATATCTATCTGCTAAGTAGACTAATTCAGCATTTAAATCTAGTGATGCCATATCTAAATAAATACAACAAATATTTCACATACTATCCTAGAATATTGTGTTTTATTATTTTATATTTATGAATTTGGCTTCAAGAACCTGGTAAATACAATTATCTTAAAATCTAAAATGTGAATAATTAGAAACTCTGTCAACTACTCTTCCAACTTTCCTGTGTTGTCTAAATACCAGGAAAGGGGAGAAATCCAGTTTCCATTTTATGAATCTCACATTTAGATCTCTGTGTCATATTGGCATAATTTACCAAATAGGAATTCTGAATTGAGAGAACATTTTGTAATTGTTCTTTGTTTTGACAGTGATACTGTAGCAGAGAACAAGCTGCAAGGGCAGGTTTCGCATTTGGAATGAAGTTGAACATAATGGCATGATTCACTGGAAATTAAAGTTCATATAGAATTGTTATTTCAGGAAATTGTTGCTTCCTGCTGAGATAATATTTGTGAACAGATTGCCTTTCCTATTAAACTATATTCATGGATTTTTTTTTTTGCTTTGTTTTTTTTTTTTTTTTTTTTTTTTTTTTTCCCCCCCTCAGCAGAATGAGCAAAATACAATTCTTTTAGCTGTCTGCTATTGTCTCCTGGTCACCTCCCATGTGCCATGAAAATGTGATTTAGTGACTACATAGTACACATAGGTAGATTCTGGCTCTTTTGTAATTTGCAACTATTGAGAATATTGTGCTATTTATCACCATATAAAATATCAAAGCAGCACCAGAAAGACTTTTAGAGTGAGCTCATAGGTTCATTCTTTGTTCTTATCAATGGAGAAAACAGCCTGATATATGGAAGAATATCGCTTTATATCCAAAGACTTTTTTGACTATGCAGACTGAAAGGTTTGTGCCAGAATGAATTTATTCTAAGCAGTGAGAGCCTCAGAACAGTGAAGTTACTTGAAGACTGCTGTGAGTCTCTAGCATGACATCCATCTACTTGAGGTATTGTTTCCTCCATGTTATACTGTCACCACTGGGATCAGCAGGACTGAAATTTGACCTGCTGAGAGAGATTGTCTGTGGAAGCATACTCTTCCTCTGGATATATTTTCCAAAGTCTCAAGGCATTACAAAGCTGTTGGCTCTTCCAATGTGCTTCAGTTCCATCTATTTCAGAAGGTATTGGTAGGTGGGGAAAGTGATTTCCTAGGTGTTTTAAAGTTATTTCTGTTGCTCAGAATCTGGTTGACCTTTTTTTCCAGATGGTATGTGCTAAGCAATTTCTGAAAGCTTGATCCTTATAAAACTTAGGTCAGGCATGATGAAAACCGAACTACACAGATACTCTAGAAAAAAAATATCTGTCCTGGCACTTACTCCCACAACTTCCACAATCTTTGTACCTGACCTTGGGCTTGTCATTTATCTTCTCCATGCTGTTTTTGCACAAAATGACTTGTCCTCCATCATTCTGAGACTAGGGCCATGCAAATATATCCTCCTATATCTCCAGGTTTTCCTGCTGAAGGCAGCATACCCGCAGCACCTTATTACTGCCTCTGTTCTGGGGCTGCCCCAACAGATTTGCTGACTGAAAGCTGTTTGCTGAGTTTTTGATATAATTGCTTTCTTTTAGTTATCAAGATCAATGTCCTTTCAGTCAGTGCTGACTGGTGACACTCACTAAAAGAGATCTACAGTTAGTTTAAGCTAATTTAGGCTGTTTTGATTGAGACAAATTAGGAAGTAACCATATGAGTAACTCTGCAAGGGGATGCCTGTAGCTCCACCCCTTCCCCAAAAAAGAAGCAGCTGCAAGTGGTAACCTCAGCTGGCAAAACTAGAGTAGGGAGATGTGTATTCAATGATTTTAATCATTAATATCTTTTAGTTCATTGGAAGGAAGGAGTGGGTACTAAAGGTTATTATTTAGACAAATGATCCAAAAGACAAGCATAAAAAAGACAGATATGCTAGGTGAAAGCAGAAACCCATTTCCCCAATCCATTAACATTTTTAGTTTTAAACTATAAGGAGATTATCTAATAAGTGATACAAGGATGACTGAAAAAAATGTAATCAGATGACTTTTGTGTTATTGAAAGGAAGAGGTAGGTTGCAACTAAAATGAGCTTTTAAATTAGTGCTTTGTGCACATCACAATTTAAAAAAAACACAATTATAAATCAGGATAGCATCATTGATCAAAGTCCCACATTATGGCACTTTGCATTTCCTATATGAAATTTATATAATCAAAGTTTCTGTGCCAAGAAATGTCTCAATGGGAGACTTAACTCTATGCTGAACGCTGACCTTTATCTAAAGAACACTTGTATTGTCATTTATAAGGCAGTTTTCGCCAAAAAAAACATAAATATTTAACAAGGGACATTTCCTTTTCCCTCTGTTCTTTCTCCTTTGTTGTTAACTGCTTAACTTTAACATACCAGTTGTAATTCTATTCCCTGAAGATCAATCTTTATTTTTATTAGCTATTTCTTTAATTCCAACAAAGGAACTTTAGAAAAAGAATACTTGGAAGTAGGAGTGACACTCTGGAATAAATACCTATGAATGCTTGAATTCAACAAACAAATCCCTTAAATTAAACAGTTACTGTTACTTTGTCAAAACCACCTTTCACCTGGTAATCTATAAAAAGTGAAAACACTGGCAAGAGTAAGTATGACGTAGGAGCAATTCCACCAGCAGTAGTTTGCAGCGTTACTGTTCATCCCACTGCTAACACTGTCTTTTTTTATACATGGTATATGGTAATTGTTTTCAGGGATAATTAATTTCCAACAGCTTTTTCTAGCTCAGTGGGGTGCTCATAGCTGTTAAAATCTTACTGCATTTTTCCTGAGTCTTTGTTAAACATGCAAAATATTACACATATCTGAGCCAAAGACAATGAAGTATTTGGAGGTATTTCCAAAATGACAGCAAACTTTGGATCTGATAGCTTGTACTGTAACAACAATACCAACTCATACCTATTGGTTGCCATTCTACATCTTAATCTCAGTTTCTACAATGCATTTTGTTATCATTTGTAATATAGTATTAATTTAATACATAGTTCCTCTACGGGAACTTTACTTACCTGACCAGAGTGCAGCAGTGGGCTCTGCATACCACATCTTTAGTTAAAGACCACTCTCTCAAAGTACTTTGAAATAGCAACACTGATTTAACCCTGACAGACAAGATAGTTCTTCAGTTTAGACGGACATCTACAGCAGAGCCAGTCACCCCACTCTCTGTTTATAGTCAAATGGAGAGAAATAGTGATTTTTAGAGAAAAATCTCATCTAATCCATTTTAGGCTTCTGCTTCAGAAGAAGACAGACAGTGTCTCAGACTCCATTAACCCAATGGTTAGACATCCCCTGACTTAAAAGGGAGCCTTGCATGACTGGCTTGGATGCAGGCAGCTGTATTGTAGATACCTAGTTAGGTGACTTGCAGACAAAGGACAAGACAGTGAAAAAAACCCTATACACACATGAACTTGAATAACCTCATGTTCACACAGTTTGTGTGGCACATATCTGGCACTAGAAACCACCCTAATCTACTCCTACACCTGCTAACATCCCTTCCAAGCAATCACCATCTTTCAAGACTGCAGTTTTGCTGCTACTGCAGGACACCCTCAATCTGCCATGCACTTGTCCAGATAATGTATTTCCTCATCCTTCTTCATGTTAATGCCAGGATTTGTGTCATAACCCAAAAAATCCAAGATTTGGCCCAAATTAAACTAGTAAATTTTTCAATTGAGCTGGATTAATTTTCTGGTTCAGCTACAGAAAGAGATAGTTAGCAATGAAAAAGGGAGGATAACTACTCCTTCCAATAGCAGTACAAACTAAGATCACCCTAAATCAGTTATGAAACTACACCATTAGCAGATTACAAAAATTATTGTATTAGGGTAACCTGCTAGTAGGACAGTTATTGCCCATGCTGCTTTAAAGGAGCATTGATTATTCTAACAACTACAGCTGGTCCTTCTGTTGCCCAGTCTGTAAGCATTTGCACCTGTGCCCAGTATGAAATAGGTTTTGAAACATAGGTGAAAACAGAAACAATTACAAAAGCCAGTTTTGATAATGATATTGTTTATCATGACAAAATTTGTCTTTTTTGCTCTGCTGAAAACATTTTGCAAAAAATAACATGCTAACAAGTAAGCTAACATTAGGAACAAAGCTCTACATAACTGGGTATGTATGTGTATGCTCAGGGAGTGAGTTGGCTGGTTCTGTACAGTTTGAAATTTCTTTTTCTCAATGGAAATTTCCTCTTTGCTTACTGGTGGCAAAGGTAAGATAACTATTTTTAGGACAACCCATGTTTGTCTGGATGCACTTTCAGAGTGGCAGTGTTAACTTTACTGCAGCCCATTCCTGTGCATAGTCATGGGAAAACACACACTCAAAATGAGGTATGTGTTAGTATTGTTTAGAATATTATAATTACAGAAATCAACTGAAGAGACAGTTTTATTCTTCATCTTATAATTGCAGTTGTAAATTCTTTACTGCAGGTGCTATAATTTCATTAAGTGTTTAAATAAATATGGGGCCCTGATCTCTGATGGGGGACTCCCTCAGCACCATAATAAAATAAAACAACAACAAGAATAAATAACTGTGCCCTTGCTTATAAGCCATGCCAAGATGTTTGTCTGAATTCCTAGTTCTTTAATTAATCCTGATTCCTGCATGTGAGTGGTTCCCGTTCTAAAACCTATTACCTATGTGGTGATATTACTGCCTGGTTTTGAGGTCTGTAGATGAATAGGTAAGCTTGAAAGGAAGAGAAGCATACCAGCAATTTGACCATATATTTATTTTTTTTTCAGTAGAGAGGATAATTAAATGTATAGTAATACATGGCAATAATGATGATGTTACCTGTTTACAAATGAGTCCTGCATACTGGCAGCTCATCTCCTTCTTTGGCATTTACAGTATTAGAACAATACAAGCTATGCGATCCTAATGCTGCTTTGTAAATTGATCGCAGCTTCTTTCCATTTCAATTTCAGTATTGAAAGAAACTTGATCTAATGTGTTTGAACACAGGACCAAAGACCAAATGCAACTGAGTTCCAATCCTGATGTAGTAACATCCTCTTTGTAGCCTTGGGCAAGTCACTTAATCTTTGAATTTTTAAGCTTTGAATTTTGTTCTGTAAAATAATTATAAAGATGTTATAATGTTAACTATAATTGGGCCACCTTAGTGGTGGGAGAACTGTTTGGATGTTCCTTGTAAAGGATGAAGAGGAAAGGTGCTAGGCAAGAAGTGTTATTAAAGATACATCTGGGCAGCAAAATTTAGATACTGAACCTAACCTGAGTGTTCCTAAAGATGAAAGAGCACTGGGATTTAGGGTTCAGTATGACCTCAATTTTTTTTTTTATTCACAGAAGCAAGCAGTTGACCTGTTTTATTAGAGATTTGGAATTTCTTATTCTTCCATAACTTTCACATGCCCAAGTTCAATTGCTTTTTCCCATCAGCAGTCTCATTAGGAGACAAATACTGCAAATTGGATGCATCAAATTTGCATATCTGAATATGCAAATGAACAACCTTCTCATTTTTCTTCTCAAGTACTGACCTCTGAGTCAAATGGAATTTATTCTACTCTAAGCTGAAAGTGAACTTCTATACAATAAAGATGATTGGGTGTCACAGGGCATTTGACATATTTTATCTAATTGTGATTCCAGATATTTGATGGCAGACAGAAAGCCTGTGGCTGGATTTCACAAGATGAAAAAATAGAAGTCAGCCTAGATTCCAGTTTTTGTGTAGAAACAGAGGTGATTAAATGAAATTATTAGACCTGTTCAAGGCCAACATCAAAAATTGCTTTAAAGACCAGTGTTTAAGATTGATGTTACCAGCAGTCCCTTGATGCAGACTGGGAATGTAGCCATGGAACAGTCCCAACCTCCAGCAATAAGGAAACAGAGATTCAAGGTCACTTGCAAGCTGAGATGCTTTATATAGCACATTTCAATGCTTGCTTACATTCTGGACTGACCATAGTACCAAGGATCGGCCTTTTATTAGGTAATCACGGTGACTGATTGTCAGATGAGAAAAATCTTGCTATCATTACCTGTGATGGACAATACACTATTATTCTGCAATAGAATTTAAAAACATCGTCTCTTTTTATTCTTTAGTAACTAGGTTGAATAAGGGTGTGATCCAGTATGACTCTTCAGTTCCTTCAAAAATAATTACACACTAAAAATTGTAATACATCAAAATTTTAATTACATTAAAAGTGCTTACTAATGCTTTGTTATTACTCTGTTTAATCTTGGCATCTGCATGCCATCCATTAATTTATTTCAGTAAAAACTATAGGTCACATTGTGAAGTTCTTTGTGAAGTTCTTATATTTCTATGTAGTCAAAACTCCCTTTTTTTTTTTTTTTTTTTTTTTTTTTTTTTTTTTTTCCCAGAGTGTAGCTTCAGTGAAGACATTGATTTGGGGGACATGGCTTTGTGCATGCAGTGATGCATCTAACAGAGTAAGGTAACTAAGATAACGCTTTAGGTTTTGTATATTTCAGATTGTATATAATATTTTTTTTTCCAGTTCATAATACTTAAAATTATTTGTTCTTGTATTTACCTCAAGCAGCCATTTAGATATTTCTTTCCTGTTAAAGAGTATATTTGGGGTACAGGCTTCAATGCTTTTTTTAAATAAATAAAATATAAACCGCATAATAAAATGATAAAATGAATAGAAACTATATTTTTCTTTCATATACATACTCACACAAACTCATGTGAAAGAATACTATAAGCTGGTGCTTCTTTTTAAAGGCAAGAATACCATTTTCAGAAAAGTCAACAGACAGTGATTCTGTCAAAAAAAAAAAAAAAAGTAATACCAGTACCTTGTTTCAAATTAACTCAGCATACAAATTGGTATATTTTGTTTCTTGTAAAGAAATTCTATAGAGGACACTATGCAATGATGTCTTCCGCACCAGTTTATTTTAATACTATGGCAGGGTAACTATATTTCAGAGAACTTTAATTAAAAATAAACACGCGCACATATAAATAGATATATAAGTACACAGACACACATTATGTATAAGTATGTATGCAATATATAAATTCATTTAATGATTTGAAAATGTGCATTTTAAAATCTATTGTATGAGTCAATCTTTAAACAAATTCTTCCAAAAAAGTGCAATAAACTTGTCCCGCTGACATTATGCATAAGTATTTCTTATTCCATAACATAGGGCAGGAAGAACTATCTGGAAATTGTGGTCTACAGTTATTTCTTGACTTATGAATCCTTTATGAAGATAGTGTGTGTGCAGAGCAGAAGGACAATATAGTTTCTCAGATTTTCTATTTCTCTCGGTACTAAAAATGGCATCGGCCAGACAGAAGAACATATTTGTGATTGCTTTGAGTGTACAGTGTAACTCACAAGCATTTCTCTCTGTATCAGCTGTGGCTGGACTAGCTCCCTCTGCTCAGTTATATCATACCTTTTGCTGTGTGAACACAGAATGAACTGGCTCAGAGAATTCATTCTGATTAATTTTTAATTTTTTGCTAGGTTATTTTCCGCAGGTCTGTCTGGCCATGTATTGCTGTGTTCATACTGCCGAAGCGGTAGTGGGAACAAATTGAACAAGAATAAAGCTGGACAGGATCAGCGCTACAGCCTGAGAGGTACTTGCTTGAGTACTTTTATGAAGTGCTAAAATGAAATCCTCACTTGGGTTTTTCAGAAGCTCTACGGAGACTTTTAGCTTGCAGTAATATGAAAATCAATTAGATGTAGGGAACTTGGAGTTGTACAGGGTCTGTTGCAGGATTACATCACAAGTGCCAAATTATGTGATAAATTTTATAACATGAACAGATAAAATAATTTTTGTTTCAGTTATTCTGTAAGGTTTTTTAGGCCACAGAGGAGGAATCTGAGGTTTCCTTCAGAGCTATTTGACAGAAAAGCTGATCTTGCCTTAAACCTGTCACGACTCAAGCTATGACCAGAAAATATGAAGGGTAGAAGGATATACCAGCAGATCCTGCTGAGTGGTGATGATATTGAAGATGGGAGTCAGTGGTGGGGATGTAAGACAGAGGAAGGGAAGGAGTATAGCTGGTGTTTCAGCCACTAAAAAATTGTAACTCACAGATGTGCTGCTGGTGTTTTACTGTGGTGTGTGGGGTGAAGAGAACTTGGAAAGTTTATGAGCTCACTGCTGTGCTACCTCTACCGCTGCAACAGAAAATCCAAACATATGCCATAGCGTATAGTGTTATTTAGAACAACAGCAATATTCAGTAATGATTTCTCACACACACTTGCTGGCAGCCTGAATGCATTCAAGACTAAATGTCACTTTGGTAAAACCTGAAGTGTGGAGAAGACCTATCTGAGTGAGATTGGTTGTTTTCTTACTTTGTTGATGATATCCAGGTGTTAATACACAGTGAGACAGCAAATAGGTCTGAAATTATATTCTAATTATTCTAATTTTGGCAGCATGCAACTATAAGTGGACTAAAACCTGCTGTGGGTTCGGGTTTAAAAAAGGCAATGATATCAGGTCAGTGTATGCCCAGAGTGATGGTACTTGGATACCCACAGTGATAACGGGACAGAGCGCGGTATAGGGAGGTGGGCTGTCAGGCTACAGAAACAGCATTCAACACAGATGTGACTACATAAATAGTAAAACTCTGTTGTATGCTATACAGCATTACCAATACTTCAAAGAAAACTACATCCTATGCAATACCTTACCAGTGAGTAAAACTGCAGAGTTACTTCCTACAGTTTGCTGTTTTTACTCTTCAGGATGAAGTGACACCTTTGTATCCAGGTTTCCCAGTGTGCCTTATATGACTTTTTAAAGTAGGCTTTTAATGTATGCTTGGCTTTAGGCAAATTAACCAACCATACAAAAAATAATGTTTCTGTAAAAGCAAATAAGTTTTGAGGTATCAACACACAAGATGCAAAACAATATGAAAGTATCCTGTGAAATCTTGTTGACTTTATGCTATCCCTACAGTTTAAATAAGTGATTAGTCACAGAACGAGATGATTCAGAAACAAAATACCATCTGTCTTGAACAGATGACAACTTTATAACATTGTCAGTACTGAAAATAGCAAAACTAGATTCTGCAAGTTTGTCAGTAACCAGTTTGTAGGGGATATGCTTCAAAGAATGAATGAATGGTGTACCTGCTTTTAACTCTGAAGAAAATCCTTGTCTCCCTGCTTCTCTAAAAACACTGCAGCCTTCTATCCTCCCATGCATGATATAGAGCCAGCATACTGTGGTGAGCTAAGCTCATTAGCAGTTTTGAACTTGTCACATGATGAGCCATATAGAGCTCTATGATTTTTTTTCTCTGGGTGGGAGAAAGTGGGAT
The DNA here is from genome assembly GCF_018691265.1 of Tyto alba. Lineage (NCBI taxonomy): Eukaryota > Metazoa > Chordata > Aves > Strigiformes > Tytonidae > Tyto > Tyto alba. Next base: position 31,947,124 of record NW_024881313.1, read on the forward strand.
CAGAATTTTGGGAAAGCCTGACTGCAACAGCCATATCAGTGTGGAACATACGGTAAATAGAGGGAACTGGCTAGAGGTAATACAGCTGAAGGACACCTATAGCAAGGCCAAAGATATCATTATCTCCTTGGATCAGGAAGAAGATGCACTCCTATGTCAGGTAGTAGTTATTATGGGTTGAATCATGCATGACCACATCTTTGATGAAAAATGGGGTCAGTGACCATTATCATCCACTGATGGAGATGAAAGGATGAATATTGACACTTTCAACCTTATGTGGATAAGGCTGGGAGTTGTCACAGTCCCCTCATATCAGCCATTAGCAGCACATAGGAGAGCAGGGTGCACCTGCTCAGGCAAAGAAGATATCTTATGCAGTTCAACAAGTTCAAGATGTAACTTGAGAGCCAGTAATGTTGGCAGACTTTCCCCTTTGCCGCTCCTCTGTTGAAAGACCAGGAGACGTGTGCCTTCTCTATGTCTAGGATTCAGCTGACAGTGAAAGGACTTGGGATGACTTTATCCAGGCCATGGATGAGGTTTACTGAGGGAATTGCAAACAGAAAGGCCAGGGAATAGCGGCATTGCCATGAAGAACTTCTGGTTGTGCCTGCACACCTCTGTTTGGAACATAGGAAAACTTGGGACAGAAAAAAATGGTGGCATATGCAAAATTCACATCCCTGAGGTGAATTTACAGGGTCTGCTTCTATTGTTGACCTATCCTGGATTCAGGTGCCTTCATGAATCCTTCAATCTAGGAAGCAGCCTCAGTGTCATGGTTTAAACCTGGCTAGCAAACACCAGGCAGCCACTCGCTCACCTTCCCTCACCCCAAAGAATGGGGGAGAGAATTGGAAGGGTAAAGGTAAGGAGACCTGTAGGTTGAGAGGAAAAAAAATAAATAATAGAAATACAATTAAAATAATAATGATAGTAATAATAGAAAATGCAAACAAGTAATACACAATGCAATTGCTCACCACCTGCTGACCGATGCCCAGCCTGTTCCCAGCTAGCAATCCCAGAGAAACAAGAATCCCAAAAACACAAGCCCAGAAGTGAGAGTGAGCTTCCTGATCAACCTTCATCTATATACTGAGCATGACATTACATGATATGGAATATTCCATTGGCCAATTTGAGTCCATTGCTCTATCTATGCTCCCTCCCAGCTTCTTGTGCATGTGCACACTAGCAGGACATAGAAAGTTGAAAAGTCCTTCATTTCTTATCAACAAGTAAAAACATCAGTGCATTATCAACATTATTCTCATACCAAATCTCTCGTACACAGCACAATTCTATCTACTAAGAAGTAAAAAAATTAGGTCTATCCCACCCAAAACCAGGACACTGAAGATATCAGGCTGTTAAGAGACTTTCAGGTATCAGTGCTATTTGACTAGACAATCCAGGCAGATGGGGCAGAGAGAACATCTGCAACATTTCTAACATAGTTGGTGGCATCCCCAGCTTTATGAGATCAGGGGAAAGGGATATGCCAGGGAATCACAGCAGATGACTGATGCCCATACCCCACCACTCTTAAACTGTGATATTGGACTTTTTTTTGATGAGAAGGTAGACTGGCTTGTTCCTAATTTAGAATTACAGTAACAACAGAGGTGTATGCACAGGAACTTTCCCACAGAGTTGCCCACAGCTCCAAGTTAACTTCAGAATCCTGGTGGATACTAAGCCCAGCAACAGAGGCAGATCACAGCCCTGAAGGCTTCTACAACACCCCCATACCCAGAGTAATTCCTGTTCCTCAGCACCTTCAAGGGGGAACAGGCAGGGTGAGGGTTTTTTTCAGTTGGATGTGGCTAATCTCTGCCACCTACCTAGAGGTCAGTGGGTAGATGTGGCATAGGTGCATGTTCCCCGTGGAGCTGGTCAGGGGCTGACTGGGACATTCAGGGCCCTGACAGCCTGCCCCAGGAAACAGGCTAAGTATGGTATCTGCTTGTACTTTGAATGTACTTTGAGAGATTCCAGGTGTCCCAAGGAACACAGGAAGATAAAACTCTGTATTTCAGTGTCTGATAAATGTATGTCTACGCTAAGCTGGCTTCAGGAAGAAGGGTTGATCTTCATGACATATTTTGTGTTTTTTCAGTCTTCAAGTGTGTCCTGGCATTCAAGGCACAGTCCTTGGCAACAACCTCTCTGTGCAAGTCAGAATAAGTGGAAGTGAGGAAAGCAGATGACAGATGAGATGCGTGTGGACAAGAGTCTCTAGACAAACCTTGGATCTGGAGGGTTTGTAAGACGGCTGAATGCTTTACTGTATGTTGTGTAGATTGACCGTTCCTCTTGTCCAGGCCAAGGGCTACGGCTCAATAAAATTGAAAAAAACCTTAAGCAGGCGCAGTGTGATAGTGACTTTCAAAGGGCTGCCTTATGGAATGGTATGAAGCTGCATCAGGGGAATTTCACAGGCCTCCCAGGGAAGTTGTCACAGCCCCAAGCCTGTCAGAGTTCAAGGAGCATCTGGATGATGCTCTTAGTCATATGGTTTAGTTTTAGGTAGTTCCGCAAGGAGCACAGTGTTGGACTCGATGATCCTTATGGGTCCCTTCCAACTCAAGGCATTCTGTGATTCTATGTCACATACCACATGTAGAATATTGTGAAATGTCACATATGTGCCTTGCAGCATAGACATAGATGGAACATTCAGCATGGACTATCTCTGCAGTTGCAATCACTGGCAGCGTGGGTATAATTTGAATCTAATGTATGGCTTACATGTATGGGCATAACATTACGAAGATGAAAATATGTTAAGAAGTTGGATGAATCACAACCTATTTCTTTTTCTATCCTCCCACCTTCAAGAAAGTATGAAATCTCTGGACGCCTCCATTGAAATACTTGGGTATACTCAAATGTTTAAAGTCACTAGAGGTGGCTTTTACTTTTATATGAGGGCTAGAGGACTATACATCATCCCAAGGGTTGAGGATCCTGCCATATTTTTGTTACTTGGAGGTGTAATTACTGTAATGTAGTATCTACTTGAGAAAGGAAGTTAAACTCTCAGGAATAAATCAGCTAATTTCACATTACTGGCATGATTTTTATTAAAAGGCCTGCTATTATCTGGATACAGTTTCTGAAAATAACTATTGTCTTATGTTATAAAATAATCTGTTCTCATGATGCCAGCATTTTCCAATAGAGCACTGATGGAATGGGTAAGTGCTATACGTTCTGTGGATCAAACACAGATCATTGGAGCTCTGCTTAGAGCGTAGTCTTTGATGGGGTAAGTGCACAAAGTTCTCCTGGTCAGGAGATCAGACTTGACAGTTGTAGTGGCTCTATTTGGCCTTCCAGCCTTTGATGCTAGCAATAAGCTTATACAGCAAAGAGAAACTTCAGCATGGTAACTGGCAGATATTGTAAAAGTGCATTTCATATATGACTTGCATGAAGGAATACCTGCTTAAATTTATTTGCAATGTCCTTGAACAACATTGAATTCTCCAGATTAGGTGGTGCCTGTGGAGCAAAACTATTCATTTTGCTAATGAGACAGAGGAGGAAGATAAAGATTTAAAAAAATGCCTGGCATCATATTTTATTAGTCACCCAATATAATTATTGACAGGGATCGAGGATGTTAAGTTCCAGAAAAGGACTACTTATTATCTTAACACTCCTGAGATGCATTAAACACATTTGAATTTAATTAGAAAGGAGTACCCATGATTTAAGAATAAATCTTGCACCTATTAATTTTAGAAATGAAGATGATTTATTTCCTTTAAAATTTCTAGCATTTTGGATAAAAGTCCTTCATAAAAGGTGCACAGCTTACTTTCAAATACTAAATTTATATAATGTGATTTTGTCAACCAGTTTAATACTGGATAGATTTTTGAAATGCCTTCTGTGTGGTATTTAACAGTACAGTCATCTTAGTCATGATGAGTCAGATACTAGATTTAAGAGAGAAAAAAAAAATTATTTAACTAATAACAAAACCAGGTTTTTTATTGTTTAACGATTTGGCGGTGCAACCTATTTTCTCCAAAAACTGTAAAATTTAATTTCTCAAAAGTACATAACTAATAAAAAATAACTTAAGGATAGTTCAGAACGAGTACAGATAATCCAGCAGATAAATGATTTTTTTTTTCTTTTTTTTTTTTTTTTAAAGGACAGTGAGTACAACCATGTTAAGTAGTCAGGAAATGATAATATGGGTGGATATTTGCATTTTTGTAATTTATAATACAGCTAATGCATGGTCACATGTTTCAGAATCAATAGTAAATTGGCAGACTAAGATGTCTAATGAAAGATGTTGAATGGCCCACAAATCAAAGGAGAATATTCAGAAAGGACAGAGAAACAATGAAAGGTAAACAATCAGCAAAACTTGCAGAGACAGCACAGATGTAGTGATGGGTGAGACTGTATAGCCTGTGCAGCATGTTGTGTAGATGTAATGCTAAATTGCTACATATGCAATAAAATAAAGTGGAGCACAGTCTGGAGTAATTTGAAATGGTACTATGTAAGCACTATATAAGAATGGGAACTAAACATAGACTGGAGAGAAAGCACAGGAGTGAAGAAAGCATCTGTTCTGTAAGAACAGAAAAATTATTTGTGACACACTGATTTCAGAGACATATGCTGGTGCTATTCAACCAGTGGTAAAACGACATTAAAGCTTCTAATGATTATTTGCTAACACAAAAAATGTTGGCTTCACTCTCAGATAAATGTTTTGGCTTGCATTATGGTGTTGCCAGAGAACCAGCCCATGATACTGACAAGCTCATATTCCATATGGGCAAACATAAAACTCACAACCAGTAAAATAAGTATTATATGTACCTAGTACATCAAGAAGTTCCCAAAGATGAGAAAAATTATAAGAAAAATTGATGTGGATAAAAAAAAAAGGGACAGAATTTAACTTTTTTTTTTAAGGATGAATTTATTCTGGTCAACAAATTACTGCTAATACTACTGGCAGATGACACAAAAAAGTTGGCAAAAACCTGAGATGAGAGCGGTAAATTACGAAGATGAGCTAATCATACAGAGCAATCTTAAATGTTTGGGAAGCAGAAAACAAATGAGGCTTGAATTCAGTCAAATGTCCATGTGAAGAGGGTCCCAATAATAATAACACGGAGAGTGGCCCGAGTAACGACAATCACCCCGATGTGGCTACATGTCATCCCCCTTTATTGCCCGAATCGCTTGGTTATATCCTTTGCACAGCAAGCACCCGCTGTTCACGCGCCCCGTACCCCTGGATTATTGGTCGTAAGCAACTTATCACGCACCCAAAGGGAAACTGTGATAGGCAAGCATCTTGCCGTTTGCTGCATACTTGTGCTTAGCGTAGCCAGATACATAGCTGAGAAAATTCCTCATTAACAGATACAGTTCCTCACAACACAGCCCTTCAAGGTCATCCTCATAACACAGGTGTTGTTAGCAGTCTGATCTCAGGCCTGGATTGTCCAAACCTTGCAACAAAATATCGTGGCCATTCTCTGTCAGAAATTCTACTACATATCCCCCTTTTTCTTTTTGGACAATCCAGACTTGATTCATGACCTTTGTCAGCCCTTTTCATATTCATGAAATACAAAGACAGACAGCTAAAAATATAAGCAGACAGTAAATAAGCAAGCGAAGGCCTTCTCTTAATAAGCTAGCTAACCATCCACTGATTACAAGACATTGCTATGGGCGCTGATTTAAATCAAGTGTTAGAAACACATCATATCCTGTTGAGCCAAAACCTGTGTCTCCTCGAATGTTGGAAGGACCATTCAGAAGTGATTGATGCAAGGGATGTTTTGAATCTAAAGCAACAATTTGAGCAATTTTACTACCTTTTGGAATGGTTACCGGTGGTTGTAATGCATATGCCATAATTTGGATTTGACCTGTTTAATCTGCATCAATGACACCAGGGAGCACAACAACGCCCTGCTTTCCTGTGGACGATCAGCCAATTAATAACCCACCCACTGGGGAATTTCTAGAAAACAAAAGTCCATATACTGTGGTTGGTATAAGCGTCACAGAAGTACTGGTTAATGTGGTCTCTACTGCTGTTGTCACATCAACTCCGAGGCTTCCTGGTGTCGCTGGTGTGTGGTCGAGTAGGAAACCTGAGGGGTTGAGACCTGGACTTGTGTTGTCGTGCGAGGTCCCTTCGCGCTCCGCCTGTCATTTCCTGACTTTCTACAGCCCATAGTTGCATGAGTGTCTGTATTGCAGGTGTGGCACCAAACAGGCTTGGTGCATCTGTGTTTCCAATGACCTGTCTCACCACAACGATAGCATGCGCCCGTGGTCTGACTGCTTTTAGCCAGCTGCCTCTTTGGCTGTCCTCCACTACTTCTCAACACAGCAGCCATTGCCGTAAATGGTTGATGAAAAGTTTCCTTCATGGCTGCCGAGAAAGCTGCAGCTTGGTTCGAGTGCTTAGCCCAAGATGTTAACAGCAACATGTCATCTACCCCCGATCCTTGCGGGAGGGTGGCTATTAGGTGCTTGGTGGTTGCATTACCATTGTCAAAAGCTAGTGCGCGGAACAACTGTGTCTGCATGCCCTCAGTGAGTTCTGGAGCATCTTTCAACGCCGCATGGAGTCGGTCGACGAATTGGCTAAATAGTTCAGTGGCCCCCTGTCGCACTGTTACATACGATGGTGCTTTCTTCTTATCTGGTACCACTAACAATGCACGATGAGCCAATGATTGTGACTGCTGGTGGACCGGAGTCGGCAGAGCTAATTGGGCAGCTGTTGTCAAATATTGTCCGTCCCCAATTAGTATCTGAGCTGTCACTCCATATAGTGCATCTTCCTGTTGTTGGGGAACACTGGTTTCTGCTACTGCTAGTCTCTTCCAGTCTCTTTCCCACAGCAAAAATTGTGATGGTGATAGAAGCAGTGATGCTATCTGCTTACTATTATTTGGACATAAAACAGCTGTAAAAATGAACTGTATAATGTTTCTCGCTGCCTCAGATCGTAACCCATAAGTGGTCACAGTTTGTTTGGCCTGGTTCAAGATCTTCCAGTCATGAGGTTCCCAGTTAGGACCCCCATTCGTTGTCACTACTGGGCAGGCCAACGCCCCAGCAGCATGCCAGTCCCCTTCTAACAAGGCATCACGAATCACCCCACTCCATCGGGACTGAGCTAAAATCGGAGCTGGTTCTGGTAAGGGTGACGGGAGTGGGTGTGGCGGGGCTGACAGCAGCGCTTCCTTTTCTTGTAATTGTAAATGCAGAGTTCTGTTCTGTAGCTTAACTTCTGTAACTTTCTTTCAAGTTGTTGGACTTTGTCACTGTCCTTTACCGATGTTTGACTCTCTTGCTTTAATTCGGACATAGCTGCCGTCTCACTCTCTGAGCCAGGTGCTGCACTGCATTCCGCGGGCATTCCCCCTTGTTCTCCCGCGCCGCCTGATTTCTCTGCCGCTTCTTGCACGGTGGAGCAAACAGGAATACTTGGTGACATACCCTTAATAGAGTGGAGCTGTTGATTAAACCCGAAGAAGGTGGCTAATCGTGACGGACGATTGGTTTCGGCAGGGACTGGTGGAGATGGTACAGCGCCGATAGCCTCAATAGCAGCAGCAGCGACTTTCTTTTCTGCTTGCATCTCCCCCAGAGCTTTTACGATCGTTCGCCAGACCACCCCTTGCTGTCGTGCTTCACTGCCTTTATTGCCTCCAGTGATAGACTCATCCCACAATAAATCACCTACTTCGCGCCACTCCTGTTGGCTAAATATTAGCGAGGGGTCACTCATTCTGACCCATTTTCTAGCCCACTTAATCAGATCGTGGACATCTTCTTCTTTTTCACCTCTCTTAGAGAGCATACTAAGAAGCAGTCTTATTGCCGTGTCCGTTTCCATCGCAGTCTTACCTCCTGGCAAGGGTCAGTCGGCCAGCTGACTCGGTTGCTCGCGTCTCCTTTTCGCAGCAACTCACTTGCTCACCACTCTCCGGCTCCCAAATCGAAAGTTCATTCGATGCTGCGGAGTCTTCAATCTGTATTTAAACGTCCGACTTCAGAGGCTATACAGCGTCCTAGTCAATCTGAGAGTCCCTGTTCAGGGCGCCAAATGAAGAGGGTCCCAATAATAATAACACGGAGAGTGGCCCGAGTAACGACAATCACCCCGATGCGGCTACATGTCGTCCCCCTTTATTGCCCGAATCGCTTGGTTATATCCTTTGCACAGCAAGCACCCGCTGTTCACGCGCCCCGTACCCCTGGATTATTGGTCGTAAGCAACTTATCACGCACCCAAAGGGAAACTGTGATAGGCAAGCATCTTGCCGTTTGCTGCATACTTGTGCTTAGCGTAGCCAGATACATAGCTGAGAAAATTCCTCATTAACAGAGACAGTTCCTCACAACACAGCCCTTCAAGGTCATCCTCATAACACAGGTGTTGTTAGCAGTCTGATCTCAGGCCTGGATTGTCCAAACCTTGCAATAAAATATCGTGGCCATTCTCTGTCAGAAATTCTACTACATCCATGGATGCACCAGGAACAAGGAATCAAGGTCCTGTCTACAGAACTGGGGCAGTATCTGAAGAACAATGACTCAGAATAGGAATTATGGATTGCTGCTGGTTGGTATGAGCAAAGTTCAGAGGTAGCCACTATTTTCTACCTCAAGGAAATGATTGCTATAGCATTTGGATTTAAATGTCTCTAAAACTGGTTTTACTCTATAAAAGCAAGTAAGTGGACATAGCAACCTGCTTCTGACTATAAAGTCTGCAGAGGTCTTCTGATTCTAGGCTCTTATCAGTGAAGCAAACCTAAGGACTAGAAGGGGTTTTATTCATCACTGAATCCAGTTCCTTAGTTATTAAAAGCAACCTCACTAAAGTTTTTATAAATGGACCAAGCTCTACGTTAAAAGTAGTAGAGATATTTTACTCAAATGTTAATTTCAAAAGCTTGCTCAAAACTGTACTACTTTGATGATGCATTTTTAGTTCTATTCTTGGGGGTGTGGATTCCTTAATGTATTGATGAATATATATATAAAATCTAGCACATACATATATGAGTCTACACTGAACTAGTTTATATCAATCTTTTTGTGCCAACATTCTCAATTTTAATTTATATTTATTTCCTTTGGCTGTTTCAAAAAAAAAAAAAAGATGCCATAATAAAGTGTTTAACTGGGGAGTTAGTGTTACTGGGTTGACACAATGAACATACAGGCTGGAAGTGTTTGGAACAAAAAAATCATGCTTTTTTATTTTAAAAAGCGAACAAATAGAAAATAGAGATAAGGTATGAATAGAAATGAAATGCCAGTTGGCAATATTTCAAGTTGAATCCAGATTCAAGACTGATTGATCTGGCTTTCTCAAGTTGTAATGCAATTCTTGCTATGCTTTAGCTTATCAAATATAAGACATTGAAATGATCACCCAATAAATAATCTTAATGTATATAATTATGATAGTGTAACATTTCTTTTACACCATGATCAAGTTATTTTAACTTTTCAATCTCTCTTTTTGTCTTCCATAATTGGCTTTTGAGTATGTATAGTGCTGGGTATCATCTGTGGCATGTGTTTACCCTAAGTTCTCTTTAAAATCAGTGGTCACTCCCAGCACCATACTAAATTGGGCTTCAGGCTTCAATCTGGCTAATTCTTAGGAAATATCTTCAATGTCATCTTGTAAGTAGTCATATTAACTGAGTGAATAACTTCCTATTTTCTGTTTAGTCCAAGCTGCATTTGGCTGAATGATCACTTGAACAGAAGGCATCACCTATTCAAACATTGCTAGATAAATTTAGATTTAAAGGCATGGTGCCAATTTCAAATTTACAGTTAAAGAGAGTGCTCTAAAATCCATTGACAAATTCTGTGGGAACCTTCCCAGGGAAACTGTTCCAACTTTAGCAACTTCAATTTTAGCCAATTCAACTAATTTCATTATCTTGAATATCTCAGTACTTTTTTTTCTGGAGAATCTGGGTTAACTCAGTGCACATACAGCCCTCCTTGGGGATTCAGGATACCAGACACTTACTGGGTTATCCTGAAGCTGAAAAACTGTTTTTTTAAAACTAGGCTGAAAAGGAATAAACTGAGCGAAATCTATTAAATCCTCTCAACTTTTATGCTGAGGGGTTAGGCACCACTAAATGTAAGTTTAATAGAAGTCTGTTTTTCATTACTCCCTTTGTGTGTGAATATGTACATTAGCAGCTTGAGAAAATGTTTTATTTACACCTAAATCATGTATAGCTTATACCCAGAGAAAGGTCCTTAGGGTTACTAAGGAGGTCCTACGAATTGCTGAGGACAGTCTCTCCAGCACTGTCCTTGTTTTGTCTGCAGGATGGATAAAAAACATCCAGAGGTCTTTTAACCACTCTGGTACAAGGTACCTCAGGCTTAATTTTTGATTTTTTCTTTTGGTTTGCTTCAAAATACTACTTTTGTACTCCCATCAAAAATCAATTAATTTATCAGTCAGCCTTCTCATTAGTTTGCAAGAGCTGCCTATTCTAGACTGCAATTCCTTTGATATAAATAGATTTTGCTGTGGTGGCTCTCATGAACTTCCTTTGTGATGCAGACACTCAGGACTGAGCAATAACCTCTGCCCAAGAAAGGATCGAAGCTATTTTCCCTCCCCTGTCTTTTTAGCAAATATAAATGTGTATCATGTTTCTGATGATTCATCTGCTAGAAACGGAAGAAAGAACTTGCCAGTGCATAGTATGAAGCAAATTATGTTCTGTATCTCCTCCTCAGGTATATTCCAAATTCAGTAGATTAAAAAGAAAACATACAGCCCAAATGGAAGTGGAAAGTTCAGTTCTGCTAAATCTTAAACTTAATTTTATTTCTGTAACAGCTACAAAAGTACAGCACATTTTCATTGCAACCTTCTATTTCAGAGTAGTGTTTAATATGCCTGCACATACAGTTAGAAATATATGAAATCCCTGGTGCCTAGATACAACTCTCAGACCTCCTTAATGAAATAAACTTCGTTTCAGATTCAATGAGCTGTTCCCTAGCAGTGCGTGAATCATTTTCCAGGTAGCTCTGGAACTAAATCTCACCTCAGGCCTAGATTCCTAACAAACTGGCAGTAGGTATTGGTATTTACTGGTAGAGATTCCCTAAGAGCCTATAGATTGCCCTGTCTTAAGCTTAGTGCTTTCTCTTGACTCCTAACCCTGGCTTTCATTGTCTCTTCTTCCCCAAACTGCTTTACTCTTCCACCTCCTTCTTGTGAGTCATCCTTGTTGCCTGGATCAACTTGCTACTTGACTGCGGCCTGAACTCCAGCCATGCTACTCCTTTGTCTTGGTGTTAGTACGTATATTTTAACATACTGATTGCTGGCCTAATCTTTGATTCTACCCATTTTTCCCCTTTGACTGGACCTTCTGGTCTCCCGGGTTCTTAGATCTGGTTTGCTCTGGCTATACCACTTCTGTCTTCATCATAAATCTAGTGAAGGCCTGAATGCTAGGTTCCTCACACCCTAGTTATAATACCATTGCAATTTATTGTGTAGGTCTTTTATACAAGCTGATGAAAGATGGGAACCTATCTGTTCTGTACAAACATTAAGCATGACACTTCGTAAGAGCAGGGTTTGACTGTGAGTCCACTGACATAATTTCTACAGGCAGCTCTGAGAGAATTTGATTTCTCTGGGGTCAGGTTCTTGCGTACCAAATGGTTGTCTACTTCTTCCAGCTGTGTTTGTTGTTACAATAAAATGTAATAATTCTACCTATAAGCCTCAATCTTCAGTTATACTGTTCTCTCTGGACCAACTCCTGAGAGGGGGACAGCACTAGCCACTCTCACAAGCCAAAGTCTCATGTAAAGTTCCTCTTGGCAGCTACAGATGCTTTCACCAGTTTCAGCATCTGAAGAAGAAAAGGTGTTTGAAGATAAGTGGGAATAGTTGAAAAAACCAGATGAGTAATAATACAGTCTATCAGACACAATCTAGTGCTGTGCAGGGAACAGCTGTAAAGTAGGACAGCTTTTCCCAAGAAGCATCTCAAAGACTGTGCTCCCTGCTTCTTCAGGTCTGCTTTTAATGGTCCTCTCCTGTTTCTACAGCCTCAGTGAGTGCCTAGAGCCTCCCGCCTCAAGCAGGCTACTTCAGAAGGAGAGTGAGGACATTTCCGACCTCTCACACCCATCCTGTGATTCTGCCTGCAGATACTTTGAATCGTCACAAGTATCAAAAGAAGGGTGAAACCTTGGCTGTACTGAAGCTAAAGGAAGTTCTTCATTCCTTCAGAATGACAAGAAATACATTAGGCAGTCAAGGATTATTTTTGCTAACTCTAGAATTTAATAAATAGTTCACCATCTGCTTTTAACCAAGAAAATAGGCCAGAGGCTGGGAAGTGAATATAGTCTGAATTATAATTGTCATGGATATCATGTATAATGTATCAATAGATGTAAATAGGCAGAAAGTGATGATCCTTATTTTTGAATCTTCCTTTGAATAATGTTACATATTTGGATAGAAGCGCTTGATTTGCTAAATCACCATCTATAATTTATAGTGTGCCCTAGATTAATAGGTTTTTGTGTATATTTGCACAATAGATCTACTTGCAAATTTGGAAACAAAGAAAATTGTCTGTGCGTATAGAGCGAATAGGAACAACTGGGAGACTGTGCCTTTGTACTCCCGCATCTGGCCAAAAACCAGCGCAGCATTTCATTGACAGAAATCACTCAAAGACAAAAAGCTGCTCCGGACAAGCTGAACGCAAGTTTTAACTGAAGTTTTAAGCAGAGCCTTTCAAGCTAGAACTTCTAATGCATTTAGAGAGAAGGCTGAGTTCAAGGAGGATCCACTAGACCAGAGCACCCCCAGACCCCGCCACGCTGTCCGAGCTCGGTGGCGGCCCCGCTCCCTCCCCTGTGCGCACCCATCTCCTGAGAGGCCTTCGGGGGCAGGACTGGGTGAACCTTGCAGGCGACCCCCGGGGTCAGGGCTGCTCTAGTGACTTCTCTCCCTGGGACGGGGGCTGCGGCAAGGACCTGCGCCTGCAGCTCTCCCCCATCCCCGCCGCTGCCTGCTCCCCCCGCCCCTGCACCCCTCAGGGCAGCGCGGGTGCCGCCTCCTCCCCCCCTCTCCGCTCCCTGCTCTCCACCACACACTTGGGCTGCGCCTGCCCACCGCCAGTCCCCAAACTGGGGCGCAGCGCCCCTTCCCATGTAAAACCAGCAGCCCTCCTCCCCCGCCCCGCTCCCCGAGCCCCGCCCCTCCCTGGCTCCGCCCCCACAGCGGGCTCTCCCCGCCCACCTTCCTTTTAACCACACCCCCGGGAACGCTGGTTCGCGCTGGGTCTCTTCGCTTAAAGTTAAACCCCGCCCCTTTCCCCTCCCACTCCCCCCCGGGGCGGCTTGACCACGCCTACGGCCTGTTAGCTCAGCCTCCCCCCCCAGGCGGTTGGGGGGCGGGGCCGTGGTGTGCGCGGGGACGCTGCGCGGTGACGCAGCAGGAGGAGTTGAGGCGGTGCTGCACGCGCTTCCTCCTCCTCCTCCTCCTCCTCCTCCTCCTCCTCCTCCTCCTCCTCCTCCGCGCCCCGCCGGACGGTGACAGAGCGGCGGAACCAGCCGCCAGCGCCGCCGCCGGGCCCGGGACAGCAGCCGGCGCTGCCGCTGGCCATGGTGGCCCGCCTGCCGCCGGGGGGGCAGGAGCAGGCGCGGCGGCGGCGGCCGCCATTGCGCGGGGGGGCCGCGGGACTATGAAGGATGGAAGCGGACGAGGTGACGATCCGCGAGCAGAACTTCCACAGCCAAGTGCGGGAGTACACGGTAGGCGACGCCGCCCTCGCAGCCCCGTGGCCCGGCGGCCCCCCCGGCTGCGCCGTCCCCCCTCCCGCCTTCCTCCCGGACCTGTCATCGCGGTGCCCCGGGACCCCCCAGCCCCCGTCGCAGGGCAGCCGTGGGGTTGTCCCACTCTTCCCTCTTCCCTTACCTGCCCTTCGCTGCTTTGCCCCTCACCCCGGCTCCCGTGTCCGGGCTGACTCGGGTGGCCTGTCCCGCGTGGGCACAGCTGTGGGTGCATCTCCCTCCGGGCCGGGTGTGAGGGGCGTGAGGGCCGGCTAGGCAGGCTCCCACCTCTTACCCCGCTCGGCCTTTTCCTCTCCCTGTGCCTTCAGCGAAAAGGGGAAGCGCTGTGTGTACGTGCAGGACATAGGCGTGCTTCCGAATGTACTTCTGCGCACTGTGCTTTGTGTTCAACACCTCAACCTTCGAGTGCTGCCTTGTTACTGTAAGATATGCATGGGGTTTTGGCGTGATACTGAGTTCCTCCCGTGTTTTCCTGCACTGTTGCAACGGATGTGCGTAACTGATGTGTTTTCCCTAACCCCTCATGCTGTTCTCAGCACTGCAGCGTGCCCCATGCTCCAAGCAGAGCAATACAGGGCACATAAAGAAGTTCCTGTGCTGTCCCATCTTCCTCAACCTTCTATAGTCAAGTGCAACACAACACCTTATGAGCAGATGAAGAACGGTGTTGCAGTTTCCTCTCTGACTGCCTTATAATTGTTTTTAGGACTATTCAAAGCTGGTAGAGGTGTTTTGATGGGGCTTGTCTCTCTTCTGCTTCGGTTTAAGGAAGGAAACGTATGCTGCACATAGGAGACATGCACTGTCGTCCTCTGTGCATGTGCTGTCCTGACTTAGCTGGGTAATTGCATTTTCTTTGCAACTACTGCTGCCTAAGAAGAAATGGATTTCTTGAATTAAAATATGATTTCATTATTTAGCTTCAAATATTTTTCAGCTGTACAGGAAGACAGTATTAAATACCACTGTTAACTGATTTATGTAGGCCTATGGCTAGGTTATTTGATAACAGAGACTTGCCTGGATCTGTAGTATGTTAATTTCTATTCTATATTTTATGAATCCATATGTTAAGACCTTCTTTCTTCTGGTGAAGAAAATTTCTGGGATATTTTTTCCTGAATATTGCAAAACAAGTCTGTAGGAAGAGAACTGTTACTTTAGGAGATTTTCTGGACCATCTCTTTTCCATGAGTGGATGCAGTATATGTCATGAGAGGCCTCACCAGTGGAGGGGCATAAAAAGAAAAGTACTCTTCTGTAAAGAGGTCTTTAAGCATTATCTTAATCTCCTTTGTGTTATAAAAACACAGGTGTATACACAAATCATCCATCTCTTCTGGATGCTGGCACCCATCTTTTCCCTAGTGTCCGTTTTTCCATTTGTATTTCTTTGTGTGCTGATTATCTCCTACTTACATCCACCAGAGCCTTGTTCTGATACATCGTATGCTACATACCCTGCTTTTGTACGTAGTAGGATGCACAAATTTTGAGTCTGAAGGAATGATTGTGTGCAGCCTCTCCAGGTATTGTTACAAGTAGTGGAGATCTATTAAATTATTAAATAACTAGCTCATCTATACTGCAGCTACTTCTCTAAAGCTTTTTCAGCCTCTCTAGAGCAATCGGTAGCTCTTCCTATTGGTGTAGTCATGTAAGAAGTCACATAAAACATCAATAACTCATATTTTAGAGGCACAGTGTTGTTTTATTTGGACAGTGGAGGCAGAATATTCTTGCTCTTGAAACTATACTTTGATCTTAGATAGCTTGTCATCAATATTATGTTATTATTTGATCAGTGGGGATAATAATAACAATTTTGCCTTTTAAATCATGCATTGGTACAGCTGTGATCTTGTCTTTAATTTATGACCACAGGGTTTTATGAGTGCATAAACTGCTGCCATCCACAGCTGAGTATACAACTTTCTTGTGGCTCTCTCAGAGCTGCAGAAGCATATTGCAAGTATGATTACACTTGTGGTTAGTTTAAGCATAACAAAGTACACAGAGTACATTGCTTACATGTACCATTATGTTAACATCCCCTCCTAATCACTCCTGCCCTTGCTGGTCATGAAGTTACATGGTGAATATAATTTCTTAAAATATGCAAACAGACAGTTGTGTGGGTAGTAGGTATAATCATCAGCCCCTCAGCTGGAGGAGGGAACGTATTCTACTTTCTGACACATGCACAAGACTCTAATTCCAGCTGTAGGTGGGCTGGGGGCAGTGGGGCAGTTAATAGAAGTATTTCGTGTTTGTTGTGTAATATTACAGTGGAGGAAACTTCTATATGCCTGTTAGAACTAAGTCAAATTTGTGGAATCTGGTAGTATTGTCTTTGGAGACATAGTTGTGTAGTACCTTCTTTACTGGAAGGTAAAATGATATGCTCATGAGAAAAGAGAAATCGAAGTAAGTTGATGTACCTGAAAAGAAAACCCTTTTCACCTTTATTTTACAAATTTTCTTTGTTTTCTTTGAATAGATATAGAATTTCTTGATTGTGCTTCCTGATGAAGTCCTAAGGGCATGCTAAGCTTAACCTCACTGTAATGCTTCATTTCTGTTTCATCTGTTCTCTGAACTGGCAAGCTACAAAGTTTTCCATAAAGTTGTGTTATGTAATAAAAATTAAAAGCTTGTTATCCCTCTGCTGGTGGTGCCTGTCTCTTTCTGTAGGTGCCAACTTCTACTAATTCCACCTTGAAAAGACAAATGTTTCTGACACATGTTTATAGGTTGAGCAACGGTAGTATAATATTTTTTTTTTTAAAATAAATCCTTCATCAGCTTTTGAAGTGACTGTCTCTCTGGTTTAATGCTTAATTTAGCTATTGGCCTTGTTTGGAGTGTATGTGTGGTACCTGTTTTTTTCAAGAGGATGCCTGTTTACAGGAAAATAATCTGCCTTGTATTTTGTTGCTTCATGAGGATGATCTTTTACTAACAGGAGGTTCACTCCCTAGTCTAGTTTCAGTATGGCTCTTCAAATGTGAATCTGCTATGTTGAGGATCTGCTGTTTGGAACAGTTTTGAAAACACCCAGACTCTTTGACTTGTGCAAACTTTAAAATTCAGATTCAGTAATCACAGAGGTTGAGAACTGATGACCCAGTATAAGAGACATGGCACAGCCACGAGCTTGCTTGAGGTCAAGGAGAGTCTTGATTTCAATAAAGCCAGTTGCACTCAGTTCTAACTAAAAGGGACATGTTTCTGAAAAGCAGCTTTAGCTGGTTACAAAATATAGAAAAGTGTCTATGGTTTGTACTTGATCAGAATTCATAAGAAAAAGTTGTAAAGGCCAGGAAATGTTCTGTGCTGGTTTGCTACTATCTGTTATTTTTGTACACAATTAGTTTGCCTTTCTTGATCCTTTAGATTAATTTATAGTTTGCTGTGATCTTGCACATCCATGGAAGATATTTAAGCTTTTAGGGAGCTGCTTTTCCCTTGTGTCCTGTTGTTATGTCTGTCTATACAACATAAGTATAGTGTTCCATTTTCCACAAGTCTTGTGAACAGTTTATTTCAAATGCAAATCAAACACAATGGTTTCAGTGTGGTTTTGTGTTCCACTGGGTTTACTTTGTAGAATACTCTTACGCTCCTTCTTTTCCCAGTTTGAGTCTTTTATTCTGCAACATTAGTTTGTATTTTTAAAATTTAGATCTACATTTTGATGTTATTTTTCCATTTACAAAATATAGGATTTTGAGTTTGTAAAAACATACACATACATTTGGTTATCAGGTTTTCTTGGCAAAATATATACACTGTGCTTGAATTTGTAGTGTGGGGAAAACTGTGGAACAGAACAATTCGGTGATCATAGAATTGTTAGTTAGAAAGCTTAAGAAGAAACATAGTATATTTGGAAATTGCTTAATTATATTGCATATGTAATGAAAAAAAAAGTCCTGGTAGAATAAGTTCAAATCCAAAAGTACTATTATAACTCTAATTGCAAGTCCAGGCAGACATTGAAACTGGTGTAATATGTAGCTTTATGATTAATATCAGATGCTTCCATTTGAAGGAGTAAATGTTTTCAGGGGTGTAGGCTTCAGGTGCTAGATATTAAGAGAAACATAGTTTCTCTGCTAGTTAATGGAATTCCCTCTAGAAGAAGGCTTTTAAATTTTTTTAACCATATCACTTTTAAATATTAAAGGTGTGTGTGTTTGGGTTTTTTTTTTTGTTTTGGGTAATATGATGGTTATTTAGTGTGTATAAATCTGAATCTAAAAATAACTTACAGCGGTTTAGAAAAGCCTTTTTAGGTAGTTGCAACTATGTAACATTGTGTTTGTTTTTTGTTTTTTGTTTTTTTTTTTTTTTTTTTTTATTTTTTCCTTACAACTTCACAGTAATACCACTGGCTTTGTTTTCCTCTCTGGTTTCTTTTTGTACCTTTTGTCCTCTTGTCCTATTTTGGGTTAGAGAGGTGTTCAGGATTCTTCTGTATGAGGTAGTGCAGTGTGGTTACTGCTGGCATTTGTCCTTTGAAGGGCTGTAAAGTGAGAAAGCTGATTTGAGCACTATACTCCTGTAGGTAGTGAGCTCTTGTTCCTGACTAGTTCTGCTTCCTTGAATTTGTGCCCCAGTCAAAAATCGGAATCTTCACAGACCCTTTTTTTATGTCAGAAGTGATGATATTCTGATAGTGGGCCAGGAAGAAAATGCTGATCAGAAGCATGGGTGGCTTTTAAAACAAACTTATTGCAAATACTGAAATGTTTTTGTTTGACTGTTTATGCAAGTTTATCTTTTATTCAGTAAAATTGATGCCTTTCAATTTTTTATACATATGCTGGAAACCTGAGTAATTTAGATCTTAAATGTCTTCTTGTATCTCAGAAATAACTTTGCCTAGGTTTCTCAGTATTGCCTCTTCTTTTTTTTTTTTTTCTTTTTAAATGTTGTGGAAAAGAATTGTAACTGAATAAAGGAGTATTTGTGGTAGTGGGATGAGATACAAGGCTGAAAGATTGATGCACATTTAACATAATTACATATATAAAATGTTGGCACCATTCGATCATCTTAAAAATATACCTTTACTTTGTAAACATGGGTACTGAACTTTAAGAATTGGTGAGTCATCTTCTGGCTGCTGGTCCTGAGGTTCAGCACTGGTGGATCCATCTGGAAACAATAGGCATCTCCAAATACTTGGTGTAGACAAGTGGATAGAGACATCCTTATTCCTAAAACAGGAACAACTTTGGGAGAGTTCTAATTTTTCTGTTTACATAAAATAAACATGAAAGCTTAAGTGTAAAAAGTTGCTGTTAGTTACTGATGTGTTTCTTTGTGCTAGCAGTTGACCCAAGAAGTCAACATGCTTCATGGAAGGTACAGTCAACTGTTCAAGAGAATTTAGATTACACTGTAAACTAGATCTGAGAAATCTGTTGAACAGTGAAAGAACTGACAGAAAACAAAACCAGCTATTTATTACAAGACCACAGACAAGCATATCCATTTTGGGTTTTGTTTGGATAGCTGGCCAGGTAATAGAGGGACTGAATAAGATGGCAGGATATAATGAGGAGATCGTGGGGTTATAATGAACGTCTCAATATTTGCTGTAGTGTAGGGATACTGAGTGTGATTGAATTTATAAGCACTAGACCCTCTGGAAGGAAGTGTTTTCAGAGATGTTGAGGAGTGGGGGAAGCAGAGAGCAGAGGAGATGGTGGTAATACCAGAGTGGAGAGAGGATCTGAAGCATGTTGCAAGTGAAGTTATGATAAGAAACTGAGAGTTCAGTTCTGGTGACATAAATGAAAATTTGGGTTAGGAAAGACTATCTAAAGAAAACGTTTAATTCAATGTAAGCTTGCTGCTTTTATTTGAAGTTTATGTAAGTGATTCTATTTTTTTTTTTTTTTTTAACTGCAGTGCTTTCTCCTTTCCTGTCTTTCACCCTCTCCTATTTAATTTGGTTTTTATCCTCATATAGGAGGGCAGTGATAACTCTTGTTGAGAAAGTCTTAACTTCTGCAATACTTTCTATTCCATGCCCTCCCCTTTATCTTGAAAACCACTGAAGCTTTCCTGTAAACATGTACTGTCAAATGAGTAGGGACACTGACTTGGTAACATTAATGTGCAAGAATTTGCATAATTTATAACACAGGAGAGACTTTGAAAGTCATGATTGAAGTTTATGTTTTTATGCATATAATAATTAACAGCCTTGGTTGTTGCATCACTGAGAGGTAAGTATACAACTAGGTGGAGGTGACCTGAAATGAGTTACTACTGTAACTACCTTATTAGTAGTTCATGTGACAAGTGAAATTGCTTCACACTTTCAGCAGTTTTGATCTGTTGCTCTGTAGGGCCCTATTTACTCTCATGAAGATGGTGACAAAACTGATGTTGGTGGTTCATCAGCTCGGTATTGAATATGTATTTTAGCGTTGCTAAGCTGCTTCCCACACAGAGGTTTCTAGTTTCTTGATTACCTGAATGTATTAAAAATTGTTTCTAACTATCATCAACGTGGTTTCAAGGAAGAGCCTGGTATATTGTACTATTTTAATATATGAGCACTTTGATAATAATTTGGCTTTGAAAATTTTAACTGGAAAATATTATTCTACAGAACTTTGTTTCAGTTGCTCTATTTCCAGAGATCATGTGTGCTCTCCACAACAAGTAGCATGTGTATAGATGGCATTGAGGTCTGTGCATGGCTGAGTTTAATATACAGAGGATAGAAGCAACATACGTGCATGATTATTTCCATTCCCTGCCCTGCCCCCCTTAACTTCTTGGCTTATAGTGGTGTGGTTTCCAGTGTTAGGATCCATGATTGTCATCGAAACGTGATGCTGCAGAGTTTTACTGTTGATTTTAAGTGCCTGTTTATGCCTTGAGTATCCAGTTTTTTCCATTACCTAACTGTACTTTCTATTTTTAACATATTTAGCTGATGGGAAGAATTGATGCTGATGTGTGTGTTGAATTTGACAATAGCAACAAGTCTAAAATATTTGCCGAGTTTAAGACTGTGATAACTTCTGTCCAGTAAAAAGTCTGCAGAGTTGATGAGAATTATGAAAACATACAAGTATTGTAGTTTAAATATATTCATGTTTTGGGAGAGGGGGTAAAAAAAAAAAATGTGCTACTTAAAAATTCTACAGTATATATATGTGAGAAGACAAGGAAGAGGATTTTCATGAGTTAGCTCTGTCTTCTAAGATAGTTATAGATTTTGCCCTGGAAATTAATATTAGAAGATGTCTTAACACAAATTGTTTACCAAGTTTGTATTAATGAGACTTTTGAGGTTATTTTTTCAGAAAGGAGTTTTTAATGGAATGACTCTGAAATTTTAATATAACCAGTTATTCTAGCCTGGCTGTAAAATGTTAAATACCTTCATTCAGTGGCAGAATGTTGGCGTGATCTAGGTTGGTGCTATTGGTGTTAATTCTAGAGGGTGTTTTTAAATCTTGCACTAATTCTGAAAAATACTCTTAAATCAAATTTTAATGGCATTGCTGTAGCCCATACAGGTCAAAGAAAAATGATTTGCAGTAACTTTTTTTGAGGAGTTTTGAGTGTATTACTGGGTATAGAATACAGTACCCTGAATAAAGATATCTTGGGCCTATTACTAAGGGTCGTGGAGGTGTCATAACATTTCTCCCCTCTCATCCCACCCTTTACCCAGCAATGTAAATACATTCCATTAAGTATATAAAAGGGGAGGTAAAAGCTAACAAATGAGTAAATTGATTTGAATTCCTTCATTAGTTTGAAGTGGGGCTCTGCTGGTGAAGTTGATGTGAAGGTAGTTTTAAGTGAATGACATAATGGAAGCTACCTCCTGAAGGGCTATAGAGGCTGTTTATCTTCAGCTAAGCCGTATTTCTAGTGCATGTCATATACTTTTGGATGCTTCATACTTTCTGTGAGATTCTGGAAGTTTTTCCTGGATGAGCATGTCTAGGCACCCAGCCTCTGAACCACTTATAATTTCTTCATGATTTAGGAACCAGTAAAAAAAAGTGGGTCAACCTCTTGCACATGTCTTAAGCCAGGGAGGAGTCCTGAGAGGAGACCATACATGTGGCGGGAAAACATGGGTGTGGAGGACTGTGTTAATGAGTAAAATTAATCTCTAGTCATAAGACATATTTGACGTTTTCTTGTAAGCTTGAATTTAGTGTGTCATGCTAAGTATCTAAGGCTGGCTGGATTAGAGTGAATTCAATCTAACCACAGAGCTTTTAAGAATTAAGTAGTTAATATCTCATTCTGAGTAAAATGAGATGTCCGAAGCAGATGATATAATGAATGCCAAGGTCAAACTGAGAGCATAGCTAAAAATTGTAGTTTTCTTTAGTGTGCATAGTTTGTTATAGGTAACTTAATCTTTGTTGATGCATCTGAAACAGGTGGAACACCTCGTTTACTTTTTAGATATCAGTGGGATAATGGAGTTATTAGAAATAGACTGAGCAGAACTGCTTGTTTCCACCTGGATTTTCTTGCTGTTTATTCCTGCCCTCCTCTTCACTAGTAAACAAAAGTAGTTGCCAAGTGGGACAGTAGGAGGAAGCTTTTTAGTTGCCGTGTGCCATTATAATGTGCATTAAAATACTTCAGCAGCATGAGAGCAATAGGAGATGGGTGTGCAAAACTATGTTTAGTTGTTTTGTATTATAGAATTTAAAACCCAGAAGTGCAATGCTCCTGGTTATCTGTAGGTAGTAATCACAGTCAAGCAAAACACTGACAGTTCCATTTTCAACTCTTAACCATGTTCATAGCAGTATTCTACAGGGTGGTATTACCCAGGGTGACCTCTGTCTTCACTTTTCTCTGTGCCGTTTTTTCTATTTAGGGAAAAGGATGTGTTCTGTAAAGTAATAGCAAGAAGTGGAGATATTCTTCATTGTCTGTAGCTGCTTTTTTTTGTGTGTATCCTTTGCGTAGAAATGCTGGTGGATATAATAGCAGTAACTTTTTAAAAACTGACACACTCGCTTTAAAATGAAGTTATTTCCTTCCCTTAGTTTTTTAGAGCTTCTTGATCTTTCACTTAATACATAGCATAGTAGAATGCTGTTCACTTCTTGTCTGTTGTGGTTTTCCTCCAGATTTACTCTCCCTATTCTAAATGCTAATATACAGTCAAGTGGGAGGAAATGATTACTTGTCAGCTTTGCTTTTCAAGTGGAAATACTGAACCTGTGTTTCATGCTTGGAAATGTGTTAAAGAACATTACTGAAGTCTGTGACTCCTTTTTGTAAAGGAGTTCTGTGGTGGTTCCTTACTGCTAAAAGTTGTTCTGTAACTTGTCCAGGTTTTTCATAGTGGGAGGATCTCCCTGACAGTCCTACAAGAGCCTGTTCTTACACTAATACTTCTAAACACATTCATAAATGACCTGGAGAAAGGTATAAATTATGAGGTGACAAAGCTTCTAAGGGTGCTAATTGTTTTCAGGATAGGAGAAAAGAAGGCTAACTGGATGCCAGTCTCCTGCTCAGAGGAGGGTCAGTCGTGACATCAGGGTATGTTACTATGGGCTTGAAAACCTCCAGGGATGGAGACAGTACAACCTTGCAGGGCAACTGAGTCCACTGCTTGTCTCCCCTCATGGAGGGGATTTCTCCTTGCTTCCCACTGTGCACCACTGCCAAGAGCCCAGCTCTGCCTTCTTAATGACCTCCTCATAGGAGCAAGCTGCTCTCTGGTCTTCCTGAAGCCTTGTTGTCCTCAGGCTCAACAAGCAGAGGTCCTTCAGCCTGTCTGCACCAGGCAAGTGTTCTAGCCTCCTGACCATCTTGGTCATCTTCCTTGCTGCAGTTACCATTGACTTTCCTATGTTGGAGGCTCAGAACTGGATGAAGCAACTATACGTGACCTGATGAATGCTGACTGGAGAGAGATAATTACTTCGCATGATTATTGTCTTTGCTTCTGGTAATATAGCCCAGGGTGCTCCTTGGAGTGTTTGCTACCAGGGCACACTGATTGTGAGGTATTGAACAATTATTGGACAATGCAGCTGTATGCTTTTTCCCTAGTATAAATTACAGCTGTGTTTCCTGCACAACAATTGGGAAGAATATTGTGCTATGTAGATAGAAGCTGTTGATCTTTCTGTACACAAAAATGCAGCTTTTAATGCACATACACATGAATCACAGTTGTGAAAGATGGCTTTATTTTGTGCATAAGGGAGGAGAAAAAGAGGATTTTGTGCATTTTGAGCGTATTCTTTCTACGCACGAAAGTGTAGCTCTAGCACTTGCAACAGAAGATGATGCTTTACCAAGCTGAGGCATGAATTTTAGTGCCAGAGTTTTAAAGATAATCCACACAGACAAATTAGTGTCAGCTGATCTTTAGTAACTGTCAGTGGGATAAGTACAACGTAATTTGAGTTATTTCAGACCTTTATTGCTCATGTTTAATGCTAGACTCTTCAGTGCCAGCCCCTTAGATGTGTAGTTACAAACTGAAATGCAAGCAGTTTATCTCCAGCTCCATTCTCACAGGAGCCGAGAGCTGTCTGGTACAGATCCAGAAGTATGACTTGGATCATATTTGGGTGACTTTAGATGACAGATCCAAAAGTATGACTCTGTGGAGGAGTTGGATACAAGATCCCTAAGAATCTTGCGCAGTGCATCTCCAGAAGTAGTGTCTCTTGGCATGTCCAGTCTGTAATCTAAGCAGGAGTGTGAAGCACTTCCTTTCCCAAGTGAAGATTAAGAACTCCAAGCAAAGACAGGTTTCTTTTGCTTGTCCTACCAGAGGTTGTATTTAGTCTGTGCAAAGAGATGTGAATGAAGTATATGCTGAAGGTTTGAAGACTCCTTAATGTGCCACCTGTTTAGAAGGGGTCCCTACATGTAGCATAGAATTCATGCATGTTGTTTTCAGTAACTGAATGGTGTGGAGAAGGAAGCACAAAAAAGGGACATTTAAAATTATTAAGAATTGCTTTGCTTGACTGCTTGGCTATAACCATTTAAAATTCTCAGGCTCTTATTAATTTCCTTTATATTTTGATGCACCAGGTCAAACATGAACTGATTGTATTTCCACTACAATGTGAGAACATACAATAGTTGGGTTTAAAGTAGCGTCCCAGGAGCAATCTTAACTATGGCAACATATACACAACTACTTTGCCCCTCCATAAGGTTGGAATTAATTTAAGGAAATAAATTTTAAGATTGGAAGATTTGTTGAGTGGTGTTTTTTGTTTTGTTTTTTTTTTTTTTTTTTTAAAGTTAACTCTATCAGAGAATGTCAAGTCCTTATTCATTACAGTTGTGTACATTCTCTGCAGTGCCTTCACTGTCTCCTCAAGTCAAACCTGGAAGAGCTTCATTTAAGCTCCAGTGAAAAAAATCCTTGCAGAGAACTTAGGGTACAAGGAATATAGCTTGTCGTAGATTTGCTGCATTTGCAGCATCCTTAACTTTTGTCAGCTCTTATTGTAGAGATGGATGATGGCATAAAACAGTGCTTTTTGGTTGAAAACATAGCCTGCAATATGATTTGGATTTAACATTGTATTCCAACATTGGCTCCAATACTGTCACATACAGTAGTTTTCTGAAGATAAGATGTAATTTAAAGAATATAGTCTCTTCTTTCACTGAAGATATCAGTGTAGCTTTATGTATGGTGTTCTTTTTTTGATTAGTGCCCTATTTCAGTTTGGCTACCTGTGCTTTTTAGTAAGTGATTAGAAATGAAAGTTGACAGGTGATTTAAGGTACTATGAACATGCACATGTGAATTTGCCCTCTTTTAAGGGTTTTTTAGGAAAGTAAAATTAGAAGTTGTTAAGAACTGTATTTTCTGAGGCCACGTGTTTATTGGTAGTGTTTCTTTTACCTATGCCAAGAGCTATATCCACAAAATGCATTGAAAGGTATTTCTTAAACTATGGTGAGTGTGCCTTAGTAGAGGAGCTGTGAAGTGAGTAAGAAACTGGCTGTAGTGTACATGACAATAGGTGTTGTGTTTGGGGGGGAAAAAAGCTACTATTCAGTTTCCTCAGGTATCAGTATTAAGAGCAATCTTGCTCAATTTAGATGAAAATGAAGTAAACCATTCTGTTAGCACAAAACCAGTTCTTTGGGAGATACAGTAAATACAAAGGAGGATTAGAACATGGTGCAGAAGGGACTCAATTACCACAAAATAATACGTCTAGTAGGAAGTTAAGGTGTGGTTTTTAAAAGGTAAAAAAAAAAAAGACATGGTGAATGAACTTGAACCCTAAAAAGTTTCTACTGTAACTTGAGAGCTGCTCTGCTGGAAGCAGTTGGAGAGGACAGTGTGGATGGATTCAGCGATTAGAGAGTAATGCTAAGTTACTGGCATGATTATCAGGTGAATGTGTTGAAGTATTTTCAGTACAGAAGGAAAGGCTTAGTGCTGTTTATCTATAGCTGTTAAGACCTTACCTGGAGTATTACATACAAGCCTTGTCATTTATAATTGAGAAACATGATTTGAGGCTAGAACAAGTACAAACAGGGGCTATTTTTTTTTTTTTTTTTGCAGTACAAAAATATCCTGAAACAAAGAGCAGTGTGAGGAGTAAGAACTCAGGATTGCAGCGTGACAGGACAGTGGAGTCTATTCTTCGGGTATCATGGGCAGCACATTCCTTTTCCCCAACTTGACTGAGCTCCACTCTAAAAATAGTTAGGATACTGGCTTTTGCTACTCCCTTTGGAAAGCTATTCAGAATGCATGGTTATAAACACTTCAGAATCATAGGTTTCACTAAGTATAATTGGAGACTGAAGTAATATTTCTGAATTTGCTTATTGACTTGTTTTCGTTAATATGAAAGACTTTTAATTTATGAATTCACTTTTGTTAAGATCCTAAAGCTTTTGCTGATCAGAATTGATTTATTTTCTTGCTGATAACTTTAAAATAATGTGTATTTTCAGTAATAAACAACTTTATAAAATATTTACAGTGTTATCAATTCTGACAGAAGTAGAGGGATAATTTCACCAAGATACATACTTAGACCTTATTGCTGAGTTGCAAAGTAGCTGTCATTTAAAATAGAAATGCAACATTTGCCGGTTCGTGTTACTGGACATCTTTTATCTGCTGTGCCCTCAAAATACTTCATTTATCTCAGTGGTACCTTATAAGTAAAGACCCACATTTTCATTGAAATCTTGCCATCACAGATAGGATAAAGGTCATCTATTTTATTTGAAGATACAAACAAGACTGCAGTATTTTTTATTCTTGTCTTAAATAAAATTAAACTGAAAATGAGCTTAGCTATATCTTTGTTTTACACTGGAGCAGTGTTTGGGTCTGACAGATTTTTAAAGAATTTTACTGACCCCGTATATGTGATACCTGATTTTCAAAAGTGGATGCCTAAAATTAGATGTCTCTTTCTGTAGCCTTGGTCTAGTTTTCAGAGGAACTGGAAACTTGGGAAGGACTCTTTCAGCACTGACATTGAATTTTCTGATACTGACAGAACAAGCTGTGTCAGAGTACTCTAAAAACCCAAGGCTATTCTCAGTTTCTTTTGTTCTCCGTGATTCAAAAATATACTAGAATATTTTTTTTATTAAATCTTAGTAAAGTTCTTTATTAATAGAATAAATTATTTGAAGAATGAAATTATTTATCAAAACCTTTTCCTCTTTGAAGTATCCTCTAGAAAGTTGGAGTGGTAAATTCTATTCAGATTAAATATTTAAATTCAGAGATCTAGTTATGAAATCTGATTTTCAGCATCCGTATTTCAGGTATCACTGCTGTGTGTTGCCTGCTCAGGGAATGAGCTCAGTTGCTGCTTTCAGGCCTATGGCACCATAATACTTCTGGGAGACATGCGTAGGGCAGTTGCAGGCATCCAAATGCCAGGCTCAAACACTTGGCTATACTTTTTTTTTTTTTTTTATTTAAAATGTCTGACTACACAAAAGAAATAAGTCCAAGTTTATTTTTATTAGTACTTAAACAGTCTGTCATTCCCGACTGAGTGATCTGTTATTTTCCCCTCCGATTCTGCTGATGTGGATGTAATATGCTGTTTTCTGATGTAAATTTTTAAGGTCTATCACTACCTTAACTCTTGTTTTTTCCTTTCACTTAAGGTAGCTTTTTTGCTCCTGATTTTAAGACAGTGAGTTCTTAAAGGCAACAAATCTTTAATGATTGATTAAAGAAATAGATCAGCTGTTGCCTAGTGAAGTAATTTTACAATTGCAGATCACAGAGGAGGTTAAAGCTCAGACTGAAGTAGAACACATTTAGGGTGCTAACATTATGAATTCCAGATCCAGGCAGGGCAAATAAATAAATAAAAAAACCCCCCAAAACCACCAACAACAAAAACGCCAAACAAACAAAAAAACCCCAAGCACCTTGTACAGGTAATAGGGCAAACTCACTTTACTATTAAAAACTGCTACAAGAATTTTGCCTGATTCAGTTGGTTGTTAAGACTTACTAGGTGGCTACTAGTATTGTGCACAAGCAAAAGAATTTTAACAGTTTGGGCTACTTCATGTAGCTTCTCTGCCTGTGCTGTGCAGGTCATCTATTTCCTGCAAGCTAACAGAAAGCAAATACAGCATTGGTACATAGCATGGGTGTTCTGGGTTTGAGTAAGTGGTGGGTTTTTTTGGTAGCAGGGGATGGGGCTACAGCAGTAGTCCCCTGTGAGAAGCTTCCTGAAGCTCCCCAGGCTCGAAGTTGGCCCCACATCTGCACCAAGGCTGAGCCAATTAGCTCTGCGATAACATATTTAAGAAGGGACCTGGGAGGAGGAGTGGGACTTGTGAGAAGGAGTTGTGACAGCTGTGTGAATACCAAGGTCAGTGGAGGAACAGAGGAAGAAAGGAGGGGGGAGGTGTGCCGGAGCAGAGATCCCCCTGTATCCTGTGGTAAGATGGTAAGGAGGCCTGCCCCTGCCACCCATGGAGGTCTACAGTGGAGCAGACACTGATTTATGGCCTGTGAGGGGCCTCACATGGTCAATTAAGGTAGCTGCGCCTGAAGGCAACAGGGAATCTGGGAAGAAGCAGCCCCTGCTGTTGTAGTTCAGTACTGGGAGGATTTCAGCGTGCTGGGTGTCCCACACTGGAGCAGCTTGGGAAGGGCTGCAGCCTGGGGGAGGGATTCAAATTGGAGAAAGTTGCTGTCCCACACTGGAGCAGTGTAGGGAAATGCTGAGGCCTGTGGGAGGAACTCATGTTGGAGAAAAGTTGTGGAGGACTGTCTCCTGTGAGAGGGGCACCATGCTGGAGCAGGGGGAAAAAGTTCTAGAAGTTCCCCTGCCCTGAGAAGGAAGAAGCGGCAGCACTGACTGTACCCTCATTCCCTGCCCCTGCGCCGCTGGGGGAAGGAGGTAGAGATATTGGGAGCAGAACTGAGCCCAGGAAGAAGGGAGGGGTGGGGGAAGGTGTTCTCAAGATGTGGCAATGCTTCTCACTGTCCTACTCTGTTAAGTATTGTTGTTAGTGTCTGTAATAAATTTATGTTCTTTTTTTTCTTCCCCTAATGAATCTGTTGTTTGCCTGTGACCATAATGGGTGATTTATCCCTGCCTGTCCTATCTCGAATCCCAAGCTGTTGCTTATTTTCTCCTTCTCAGCTCTGGGGGGCAAGGGGGCAGTGAGCGGCTGCATGGTGACTCGTTGCCCTCTGAGCTCAAACCACGATGGCTGGTCAGTGAGTGCTCAGGTACTGCTCAGGGCCACAGCATCACAGGATGGCATGCTTCATTCTTGTTGCATTTCTGACTGACTCATGTTTTTAATAGGTATCAACAAAGAAGTATTGATCCACCAATGCCTCACTCAGGAACAAGTACATTTTTTTTTTTTTCTTTTTGTTTCCCAGAAAGGCTTGGAGGGTTAAAACTATCTTGCTGTTCAATTCATTTACTCCAAGATTTCCAACATATTTGTAGGTGTTTTGGTCTTACCATTTTGAAATTCTAGTGCTAAATCTTAAACAACTTGATGCAAGTCATGCTGGGCTCAAGGTACATCTGACTTAAATATGCTACTTAATGAGGAGGGAAATTGTGCCCTTGGCTTCTGACTGTAAAGGAAACATCATGTTTGACTAGCTCACGCTTGGACATCCACTGTAGGCACATGAGTCTCTTGAGTGCATTGTTGCCTGAAATTTGTTTGATTCAAGACATGATGGAAATAGTAAACGTAACTGCTTTCTTCATTCCCCATATGTTGATAGGTTACTCCAAAATAGATCTTGACAAGCCCATTGTATAAGATATGATTACCCTTAGGTTGCATGTGAAGGGGATACAGAGCATGATAACTCTTACAACTCAAGTGGATTTAAACTTCAAAAAACAACCCAACCCACTCTACCCACCTCTTCCCCAAACAAAAAATCTCGCTATAAATAAGGCTTTTTCTCTTAATTTTGGAGTAAAACCTGCTGGTGATATAATTAATCCAATAGCTGCTGCTCTAATTAAACTATTCTTATTGGTTTAACTTTCTATCAATAGGATATAAAACATAACAGTGTTGATATTTACATAGAATATGCTTTTGTTGACCCGAATTAAATTTTAAATTGTTGATAGTGAATTTTCTGTTTATTCTTACCCTAATCCAGGAATTTCTTTACAACCCAGTAAATGCAATATTTTTTTCCAGATCTGTTTTCTCCTGTTTGCTGTTCTCTACATCGTTTCTTACTTCATAATCACAAGATACAAAAGGAAAGCAGGTAAGCATAGACTCTAATATATTAACATATCTAATATATTAAAAAATATTTTTGTTTTTCAAGTGAATGGGGGATTCTTTTTCTCCCTGCCTCCACAGGAAACCAGAAGAGCTAGATCTCTGAGCAAAAGTTTCTTGGGCTGCTGGTCCATGGCAGCCCAGACTGATCTGATTGTATATGCTGTTGTCTTTGCTCTCTGCTTCGTTTGCCCCTGAGCCATGAGTTTCCATTGCCTCCCTTGTGCCTGCTCTGTCATTTCTCAGACCCTTCAATGTGCCTTCTAATGCCACTGTCCAAGGAAGGGAGTGCCCTGAGCATCTCAGAAAAGGATCAGTGAGTGCTGTAGCTGGCACTCTGCGACTGGGTGAGAGTGGGTGGCTGTTACGGAGGTGGTGTGGATGGCCACAGTCAGTTCTTGTGCTGTGGCTCTGACAGTCTAATTTTTAACTGTTTTGAGGGGGAAGAAAGGGAGAATGTTAAGTAGGCACTTCTGCCTCCATTGCCTTTAGGTCCTGTTGTTCTTGTTTCACATCAGCTTTTCCAGAATAAGTATCTTCAGGCTGTGTTCTAGCATCAAAATCAAGTTCAGAGCTTTAGCTGGTAAAGTGAAAAGGTTGCCAGTAATACAGAAGGGAAGTAGTGGATTTCTTCCAAAAATCCTGCTTTGCTCAGGTACAGGTATTTCAGCGTTCTTAACTTGTTCTGTATGACCTCACCACTGAAGTCTTATTCCTTGGGATAATCCTGTTGTTTTTTTTCCTTTAAAAACATTGTCTGTCTGAAACTAGTCTGTAGGAACCCCTGTCACTTTGTTCTGTTTCTTCTAAAGACAAATAGCATAAAAGTCTGTATAAAATGCCAGATTTTTTTGACTCTTGACAGTTTATCTGGGACCTTGGTGCTAAGTAATAGTCATGCCGGAGAATCATTCTTACGCACGATGATCTTGCCACTTTGAACTTTAATGGAAACTGTTTATTGAGCAGTAGTGACCTGTGTTATGATAGAACTGCTTTCACAGATTCATGTTTAAATTTCTTGAAGAGTTTATTTTTAATACCTTCAAAAAAATAAAAGTGCACCGATTTAAACATATGAAATAGTTAAACAAGTAAGATGGATATCCTGATACATATTTTGGATTCTACAAAGCTGCTACCATTTGGAGATAGGGGAGAACAGGGAGGCGGAACTGCTTTGGCTAACATTATTGGATGTAAAGAAACTTTTATTATCTTTTTGGCAGTTGATCTCATCAGCTAGTGAGAGGAACTGCTCTGCCGCTGTCCTGACTTTATTAAAGCTTTGTGAGCATTTAGTTAGAAAAACTTTGTAGCCTGCTAGGATCTTCCTGATGAGACACGTTTGAAGAGTTAACTTGTCTGGAATTCTTTCAGGACAAGTTGTTTGCTGTTTCTACAACACGTTCTTTAGCCAAAATGATTCATAAGAGACCTTGACTTAGTCTCTCAAAACACCATGAGGTTCCTATCAAAAAAGCAGAAACAATAACCCGATGTACTTTCACAGAAGAATTTCAGAATAACATGATGTTAGTGACTACATGTTTATTTCAAGTGTGCACATGACTCTTAAGAACTTGAAACACCTGGCTTTATTTTTAGATTTTAAAATAAATTTGAGTTAACTCTCATGGAAAACCTGGGAGATTTAAAAGAAGAAAGCTGTCTCTGAAACTGTTTGAAATGTAGAAATGTATACATTTGTGTACAGATGTGTGTAGAAAAGGATATAAAGAATAAATGAAGGGTATATTAGTGATTGACCTCTGAGTTAAATGTTGCTAATATTTCAAAAAGTTGGAGCATTAATTGAGGAATGAGTAAACAGAAGTGGTATAAAATGTGAAATACGAGAAAGGAAGCCATGGTATCTTAAATCCAAAACAAACAAGAACAACAACTCCTCACTCCTCTCCTTCCCCTCCTCCCCCAAATCCCCAGGAGCTGGGATTAGTAAGGGGAATCAGCTGAGTAGTCATCATTATTGTTACGGGTATGCTTTCCTGTTTTAAGAATACGTTAACACTGAAAATGAAACATCTGTTTAGGGATTTATAGTAGTAGTTAGTATGGACTCTAAGACTTTCCTGTAGCTTGCCTGCTTTCTGTGGCTTCAGAGATGCCCAAAGGCACAGTTCCTAGCAGCAGCCATGGTAGTAGCAGTCCGAAAGCTTTTTTGCGATAGAGTCCTCTGGAAGATGTTTTCAGGAAGTTTTGGTCTGCATATTTAAATAAAATGAAATAACTTTGTGGTTACATTGATTGAAAACGGTTTAAGGCTAGCAAAAAAAAAAAAAGGTATTTATTTTTGGTAGGAATGTTCTTAAAATATTGATGCTAATAAATTGTTTTAGTAATCCTAAATTTTAATTGTAAATTAAAATTATTCTTATGTGTATTCATTTTCGCCTGAGGAAAGACAACTAAGTATTGAATATAACCTGGTGTACTTCAATTTTCAGATGAGCAGGAGGATGAAGATGCCATCGTTAACAGAATATCGTATGTATAGCCTTTTTCTGCAGAACTTTTTTCCTGACTATATTGTTATAATAGGAATCTTGTATACTTCTAAATATATAACAGTCCATTTTAAATCTGACAGCAAATAGATTGCTAGAGGGCAGAGGAAAAATAGTTGATCAAGTGGCACCTTGTATTTTGAAAGGCATGACAAGAGGCAAGGCAGTTTGGTCTGGGGTTCTTTTCACCTGTGGTTTTCCTGATAGGCATGAAATTGCCCAGAATATTGCTTGAGGACTTGATTCAAGAGATGGAATTCAGTGCAAGACCTTTTCCTAAGTTTAGATCTCTAAAATGTAGCTGTTTATATGTGAGGTAGGTGTTTAAGTTCCCACTGAAGTCGATGGAAGTCCTGTCAAGGGAGGCAGTGGATCCTGGAAAGAAAGTTAGCTGACCCTGAAGTGAGTGTCTGTATTTGGTCATCTTAAAGCTTGAAAAAGAATAACAAAGGGAAGACAAGCACTTGCCAGAACTGTTGGTGTGCCGGCAGCTCTCCTCTTCCTGTTACTTTGTAAAGCTAGGTATTAATCTCTCCTATTTAAATATGTCAGATTTACAAAACATCTGTGAGCTGTTGCTGCCCTCTGATTTGCTAAACTGTGTGGACTTGCTACTTGCTTACTACAATGTTCTTAGCTCTTCTGTGGTGGTACTGTCATCCTCTTGGAAGGAGAGATCATTGAGTATTTTATTGATTTGTCTTGTACCCTGGGAAAGTGCCGAGTACATTGCAATCTGTTCACTTTTAGCTCTGCATGTGTGGCAAACTTGAAAGGTGTATGAAGATGATATAAATCTTAGGTGTGCTTCTCCCAGTAGTGTCTGATACCAATATTCTTTCTGAATTTGAAGTAGACTTTGTGGCAAATAAGTATTTCAGATCTAGAGAAAAATACATAGTTTTAAATGCTATGAAGCTCTTCCCTCTCAAATAGAGGAGCATCTCTCCTGTGCTTTTACGACTGCAGTGAAGGCTCTTCTGGACTGAGTGATTTTCATAGCAGCTGTGGTCTTAGCCTGATTCTGAATTTCTGTATCAGAGAGTAGAATTTGTCTTGTTAACTGTTATCCCCCCTGGATCTATTTTCTAGTTTAACTTCAAAATATACCAAATACCAATTGTAAATAATGTGTTCTTCATGTGAAAACAACGTAAGACAAGATTAGCACTTCCATCAGAGTAATTGCCTTTCATCAAGTGTTGTAAATATAAAATGCTTCTTGTTCTTTCAGCCTAAGCTTTCTTGTTCCTTAAGTGTGCATGTTATTTTCCAAAAAGCAATAACTGTCAAACATTTGCAGATTGATATTTCTTTGCATAGCATAATAGTCAGGACTGAAGAGGTAGTGGGGGGGGTGGTGTGGAGAGAAAACAAAGCCAAACTGCTGTATCCCCTTGAAAGGCTGTAGTGTGTTAGGTTTCACAATTCTGGCTTAGAATACTTAAATGTCCGTAAATAAAAGAAAAAAATACCTCAGAAACTACCAACGAAAAGATATAAAAATATATATTTTTTTAAATAAAATTAGTCAGCCAGACTTTCTTCTGTAAGCTAAGTATTGCGTGAATAAAAAATGGATTCTTAGACTCTTAAGGAAAGGTAAGATCCCTGTAAGCATCTTATTGACATTCCTGTTGTATGAATGATCTATTAAAGTTTATCTTTTTTTGTCATGCAGTTTTGAGAATTATTTCTAATTTTATTCTAGCATTGGATTAGTCTGTAAGAATGTTTTTGTTGGTCTTTTTTTTTTTTTAAGAACACAGTTCTCTTTAATGCCACAAGATGGCATTTGATATGTATTGTATTTAAGATCTGAAAAGAATAAGCTTAAATATTTCAAAAAACACTGACAATTTCTCTGTATTGACTTCACAGCTATAAGAAAACCCCAAGCTATGAGATGATACTTGAATAACTTTGTGAAAGAAAAGCAATATTTTTTCACTTTGGTGTTAAAATATTTGTTTCTGTATAATTGTACTCACTTTTTAGACATTAATTAGCTATTGTGCTTTTAAAAATTATAGTAAGAATATAGAAATAGATGTTTTTTTTTTTTTCATTCTGAGTAGGAAAGTAAAATAGGAGACTTATGAAAAGATATTCCATGAACTCCAATAATTTAGCTTGTATGTGACATTGGAATTGAATGCATGCAAGTCCCAATAGAATAATTGTGGTACTTGGTTAAAACTAATTATTTTTACTGGATTATGTAAACTACTTGGTATTTGAAATTTGCTTTTTGGAAGTGAAATATTATGGAAATAAGTTTCTTCTGCCCCTTTACAATGTAAGAATGTGTTGTCTTCAGACTCTGATTGATAGGTAGGCTAACAACTTTTTTTTTTTCCCTTGTTCAGAGCATGTTGGTGGTAACAGTGGTACATTTCTTTAAATTCCAGGCTGTTCTTGAGCACCTTCACTCTAGCAGTTTCAGCTGGTGCAGTCCTGCTTCTACCTTTCTCAATAATCAGCAATGAGATCCTGCTTTCTTTTCCACAAAACTACTATATTCAGTGGTTAAATGGCTCACTAATTCATGGTTAGTACTCAGCATAATGTCATTAAAATGGATGTCTTCATTACACATGTACTGAAATGTTGTTCTTTTCAAACCAATAACTATTTTCATTCAAGATGCTAATTGAATTGTTAATATGTTATTGGCTAGTTGGTTTTGCTTCTATGTGATATATAACAAAAGTCTGTCTTAACTGTTCTGTTGTTTTTTTTTTTAAAGAATTATGCAGACTTGATGGAATTAAACCAAATTCACTGCTTTGAATAGTAATGTAGAATAAGAGCTACTAGAAGGTAACTTGAAAACACACTGTGCAAGCTTCTTCCTCATGTGTTAATTCAAGATGTGTAAGCCTATCTATGGTGATACCTATAAATTCATTCTCACAATAAAATTGTTTTAAGAAACTTGCTACCTATGAGCAGTTGGGATTAGAGAGTTAAATTGTTAAATTCAACTGTTTGTGATTTATTTGTAAACAAGGAAAATTATAGAATATAAGTGTATCAAGTGTGGTAAAGAGGAAGAATAAAATTAAACTATTTAAAGGAAAACAAGATGCAAGAAAACAGTATTACTTCTACTTGCAGCAGCGATGCTTTGGTATCTGCCAGAGTGAGTTTTGCATACTGTCCAATATTGGTTAATATGCTTATGTCTATGACATGTATAATGGGTACTAATATTTGAAAATAATTTGGACACTTCTATGTATCTGAGGGAAATAAGCGGTGGAGACAGGACATTCTTTTGTACATTTGACTGGAGGAAGGGGAGATAGTACCTTCACTATGTGAAACAATTTATTTAATAATTTACAAGTTAACTGTGCTGTCCTTTTCCTGTTCTTGTGAAGAGAGAGTAATTGAGCTTTGGGGGATTTTTCTCTGAAAAATATACACTTTTTGCTAAATTTCTTAGAATATTCATGCATAGGAAATTCATGAATGTCCAGATCTCTAACTTGCAAAGTTTGTTTGTGTTTTTTTTTTTTTTTTTTTTTTTTGTATGTAGATTAAAGAAGTTTATAGCAAATTAAATGTGGCCAGGTGAAGACAGGAAATAATGCATATTGTCTGTCATCTTTCTGAAACTAGTTGATTATTTTTTGTGTTAAGAGTAAAATATTATTTTTTTTTTAAACCCATGAATAAGGAGGAGCTGACTAGGTGTGGTGGTCAATGGTGACCCTGACTGTGGTGATAGGGTAGTTTAAGACCTGAGGAAAGTAAGTAAGGAAAATAGTAGTATTAAAGACATAAGATTTTGAGAGAGTAGACTTTGTTCTCTTCCAGAAATGTGTATGTGGGACCTTACTGGAGAGTGCTCTGAAGGCAGAGGAAGCTGGGAGAGACACTTTCTTTCAAGGATAACCTTCAAGAACCATAATGAGCACATGTAATGAGGGGTCGACTTGGCTTAATGGGGAATTCTTCGGCTCAAAACCAAAAAGGAAGTATACAGAAGGTAGAAGTAGGGATGAACTGCCTGGGAGGGGCATAGAAATATCACCTGGGTTAATATCCTGGTGTGATTATTAGGAAAGCCAGGGCACAGCTGGATTTGCAACTGGTGTGTGGTTTGTATAGAGCCAGCTTCTTTGGAGCATGCAGTGAGAGGCAAGAAGCAATGATTGCAGGACATAAAGCAACACTTCTTCACAGTGGGGGTGGTTGAACACTGTAAAAGGTTGTCAAGAGAGACTGGGAGATCTAAATCCTTGGAAGTTTTCTGAAACTCAGTTGGCTAAAGCCCTGAGCAACCTGATTGCACCTGCAGTTTGGCTGTTCTAAGCAGTGGATCAGACTACATGACTTCAGAGTTTCTTTCGAGTTGAGTTATTCTGTGATCTGTTTTGTCACACATCATGGGGAATTGCTAATTTGGTATGTCTCCTACATGGAAGGAAAAACCCCAGCTAATTCTCATTTTTCACATGGACTTAGCTGCTCAGACAGATTTATATTCTTTACTCCCAAACATTTAAAAAAAAAAAAAAAAGGGAAAATAAACCTTCCTTCTGTGTCTGAATTGACTTTGGAAAAATTAACATAAATATTTGAGAGAGTGAAAATCATATAATAATCACTTCAGAAATTGTTACTCTGTTAGAGTTGCTACAGTACTTGAGAAAACTTGGGCTAATTAGAAATCTGCTGGAAAAAGTAGCTGTCACATAGGAAGGCCTTTGAATTTTCCAGTGACTAGCTTCTGATTTTCATGTGATAATCTTTTGAAAGTACCACCTTATGCATACACGGTATAATTTATAGTTCCTAAGTCCAACAGTAATGACTAGCAAGGAAGTAAATTTAGCATCTTGGTCTTTCCAAGTCTGACTCTGCATTGCAGAACTTATACTAGAAGTAGACATAACTGAACTAAACCAAGCTTTACCACAGTTGGTGTGAAGACTTCAGAAACATCAGTAGATTTTTGGATCTGACCATGGGCTTCTATTACTGCAGTGTGACAAAAATCACTGTACTTTATTTCAAAATATTACCTTGGACAAGGGCTCCCTCTCGTGGTATTCGCTAGGTTTGCACAGTAACATTGCGCTGCTCTTTAAACACCTATACCATGTAGTGGCAGTACCTTTTTGGAGTTAGTTGTGAAATACCTGTGTAAGTTTTGAGAGCTGTTAGTGCTGTCATAAGCTATCACAAGCACTCAAGTTCAGAAAGTGTTCATATCTCCATAATAATCTGTCTAGCATATCCTTCATGTACGTTTTGCTTACTGCTTTGCACATGTTATCAAATGGGAAAACTCATTACTTTAAAACACCTTGGTTTTGCTGGATTTATCAATTACAGATATAGTCTGAGGTACTGGAATGTAACATTACGGATTTTTATGCTGTAGACTGTTGCATTAGTTGTGGCACATAGAAAATATGTGCCTCTGATTTTTGAAACTAGGAAGAAAGGCCATGCTTGGTTCCGGTATAAATACTCTTAGCTAATGCATGTTGAATTAAACCCAGAAATACTTCTGACAACTGGATGTTCACCTGTGCTGTTGTTGGATACAACCACCAGGTGGGGGTAAAATGTAATGAAACTGCCATGAATAAGAAGTGCAAAAAATTGATGAGGGTCTAAACTCTGTGCCAAAGACTGAGAGATTTTTAATTTTAATGTTTTATTAACTTGTTTTATGGGGGATATTCTCAGGTCGCTACAAATGCAAAAATAATTAAAATATTCCAGTAGACGATTTAAAGCTTATATACATGTTAATATCTACAGTTCTGTCTCATGTAATTTTATGATGCAGTCAATGTGTAGTAGGAAATAAATATTTTTCTGGGATTATTTTAATTTGATTTCAGAACTGTCAAATTAGGATAAGAAATGTGGTAGGGGAGAACAGGGCTCTGTATGTTCCTGACTTTGAGGAAGATGTATATATATGTCAGCAGCAGTACAGCACTGTCCTTACCTCTCATAACTTTACATACATATTGTGGCTCTGTAGTTTGATATTCTGTAAATGTGGTTCTTATCAGCTGCTAATATGTAAATTTCTGGATTTGAACTTTTTAAAAATCACCCTGATTGTGCACCACTCTCTTCTCCCTTAAAATGCTCTGTACATACTATCCAGCTCCTAAGTACTGTTTTACATTGTAGATATACAAGTAGTAGAGCTGCTGAACTGCTGAAGTTAGGACAACCAGGTATTGAGCTTTTCATTGGGTAACTGAACGCACTGTCTTCAGTTAGAGAAAACTGCTGAATTAAGACCCACACCCCCATCTAATAGTATTTCTACTCTAACACTGGTGTCCTAATTTTCTGGAAAAAAAAAAAAAAAGTGCGCAGACTGCTTGAGTAAGTGTACCCCTAGTAAGGGCTGTTAATGACATTCTTGCTGATGTTGCTATGCGTGAATGTTTCTTGAATGGTAACACGAGCTTCCTGGCTAAGCAAATTCAAAAGGAAAAATCCCCCTCTTTGTTAACTGGAGTTTAGCCACCTTTAGGCAGTCTGTTTTCATTAGCAATCGAGTATTATATTTCACTCATCTTTTGGAATTTTCTTGGTTTGTTTTCTGTAGCTTATTTGGCTAAGTTTGGTTCCCAGTGTCCTGGTACTATCAATTGCTGATGAAGTAGATTTGGCACCCCACCTCTCTCCTCTCCCTTTGTTTTACTTTCTCCTTGATATTTAATTAGTTTAACTTAAGGAAAAAAGAAGTATATATGGTGACATCCAGTAAGTGACTCTTTCCTTCCTTGTTCTTTCCAAAATGGACAATTTCAAAGAAGAAAACAAACAAGCCTGTAAGTGAGAAGAAAGAAATAAAACTGTTAGTTCAAATATTCTTATCATGGGGGATGTTCCATTTTTGCATTCCATGTGATACAATATAGTCCTGCAGAACTGTGGAAATGTGTGTGTTTTGGGGAAGGTAGAGGACTAAGCCTGTTTTTCTCAACTACAAAATAAAAGCGGTGTTTTCATGATGCAGAACATACGACGTTATTTAAACCTGCTAGCTACTAAATTGCAGGTAAGCTTCTGCTTTTATAAAGAAGGAAGACTGCATCCTCCACAACTTTTGATAGGATGA
The DNA here is from genome assembly GCF_018691265.1 of Tyto alba. Lineage (NCBI taxonomy): Eukaryota > Metazoa > Chordata > Aves > Strigiformes > Tytonidae > Tyto > Tyto alba. The sequence continues at coordinate 31,987,462 of NW_024881313.1, forward strand.
TTGATGATGAGTTCATGTTTAGGCACCAGAAACTGGCTTTTCACAAAGTGTTCAGCTTAGAAAAATCTTAATAGAGCAGATACCGTTAATGGAGATCAGTTATCACTTTGGGTTGTTTTCTAAACCTTTTCTGTTCCTGCAGATGTCACATGTGTCTTGCAGATGTCCTGGTTTTAATCAGTTGTTGATTTTTCACCTAGATCACAGAATGGTTGGGGTTGGGAGGGACCTCTGGAAATAGTCTAGTCTGACCCCCCTGTCAAAGCAGGGCCAGTTAGAGAAGGCTGCTCAAGGCAGTGCCCGTTTGGGTTTTGAATATGTTGAAGGATGAGGATTACAAAACCTCTATGGGCAACCTCTTGCAGTGTTGCAGGTTTTCTATTTTTTTCAATTCATGCTCATTGCATCTTCTCCATTCACTGGAAACCACTGTGAAGAGTCTGACTGTTTTCCTTTCTCCCTTCTTCAACAGATGTTTATATACATTGATAAAATCTCCTGAGTCCTCTCTTCTCAGGGCTAAACAATTCTAATTTTTATAGCCTCTTCTTATGTGACAGATGCTCCAGTTATTTAATCATCTTTATGGTCCTTTGCTGGACTCGCTCTAGTATGGGCATATCTGTCTTGTATGGAGGAGCCCACAGCTGGATGCAGTGCTCCAGATGTGTGCCACCAGTGCTGAGCAGAGGGGAAGGATCATCTCCCTCGACCTGCTGGCAACACTTCTCCTAATGCAGCCCAGGATGCTGTTGGCTGCCTTTGCTGCAAGGGCACACTGCTGGCTTGTGTTCAGCGTGGTGTCCGACAGGCCTCTAAGGCCTTTTCTGCAAAGCTGCTCGTGGGATGTTTGGTCCCCACTGTGCTCTCTGCCCATTTGTCCAGCCTGTTGAGGTTCATCTGAGTGGCAGGCCACAGCACCTCCCCATCCTGTGTCTTCAGCAAACTTGCTGAGGATGTACTCTGCCATCATCTAGGTCATGAATGAAGATGTAATAGCCCAGGGAGGGTAGCTAACGGACTTAGTGGTGACTGGCTTCCAGCCTGACTTTGTCCTGCTGGTCAGAACCCTCTGAACCCAGAAGCACAGCCATTTTTCAGTCTACCTCAGAGTCCACTTACCTAGCCCATCCCTCGTTAGTTAGACTATGAGGAGATTGATGGGAGATGATGTTGAAAGCCTTACTAAACATCCACTGCTCTTCTCTTGCCTGCTGAACAAGTCATCTCATTGTGGAAGGCTGCTGTTACTGTTACCATGATGCCGCCTTCTAATTTGGAGGTGATGATGACATTTGTGTATTACTCATGCTAAAATACATGATTTGTCTAAGTTTCTCTTGAAAAATGATGGGAAGAAGTGACTACGCAGAACTGAATTTTGTGAAGTTCACTGATAGTAGTAAAATACTTTTGTTCTGAAAACTTTTTAAATGGTTATCTAAAGAGCCTTCAATTGGCGTATCATGGAAGTAGTCCACTGGAGTTGGGAATCTGTCTTCCAAGACTTCAGCCATTTGCTACTGTTTAAATTGGTATCCAGTTTTTGTTTGAAGATCACTATGCAGGGAAATGGATATTTTTCATCAATGGCCTGTAAATAACTATGTTTCCATAAGAACCTAATTTCTGTTAGCACTAATAAGTATACTACATTGTTATATGTAAGGGTGGAAAATGTAATATATTTAACTTTAGGCTGAGAAACTTACAATGTACGCTTTTTCTTCTTTGTTACAGGTTTGTGGAATCTAGCTTCTCTTTTTTCGAATTTATGTTTGTTTGTGTTGATGCCCTTTGCCTTTTTCTTTCTGGAATCAGAAGGATTTGCTGGCTTAAAAAAGGTAGGAAAATACCGCTAAATACAGAGTAATTACAATATACATTAAATTTTTAGCTCTCATTTCTGATGAAACTGAAATTACAAATTTGGGAGGATTTGGCATTGGGATGTGTATGTTTATGTGAATGTGTATATACAGATGTGTGTCCTTTCACAAGCAGGTGCAGTGAGTGTATAGTGCGTAGCTATGAGTAAGCTTAAGGGGAAAAAAAAGTCTTTGAAAAGCCATGTATATGGAGATCAAGAAAATTGTTTAACTCATCTTTTTTAAATGAAATGCTTTGTTCATTTTTTTTTTTTTATTATTTTCTTGGGATGCTTAAAGGAGAGAAGGTTCAATAAATACAAATAAATACACTAGAAGTAACAAGCGAAAGAAGTACAGGCTTCTTACTCATGGGAAGTGTGATTAAATAACAGATGACCCAGAGAAAACAGGCTTGATTTGTAGTTCTAAAGATTACAGACATTCCCAAAAATGTTCAAGTGTGGTCAGTTTTAAAAATAATATGTTAGGAAAACTGTTAAATAAGTAGAAAATAACTAAAAATATTCAACTTATTTGAATATATTTGAGAGGGCTGAGTATTTCAGCGAAGCATGGAATTTGGCAAAGCAATTCCTGAACAGTAAGATGATAACGATTATATTAATATGTGATCTAAAGAAATATAATGAAAAATTACTATAATGGGAGGCACAGCAAAATGAATTTCAAATCGTAAATATCAAATAAATTACACTGGAATGACTGTCTGGGGACCAATTGTAGCACGTTTTCATTAATCTTTTTCATCCAGATGATTACACTTTTGTTTTTAATGATACTGCACTCGAGGGAATTCTGTGCCCTTTAGATGGCAGTTATTAGAAAGCAAAGGATCTTCAAAAGTGGTCTGAAATCAGGAAAATGAAATGCGTTAAAGATGGATACAAAATGCTGTGAGTCATTGGTGGATTGCACATAACTTAAATCAACACGGGGATGATTGTGGTGGGAAGGAAAACATAATTCCTAGTTGTATTGACAGGGATTGCATGGTGGCAGTGAAGTTGCCATTTTTGTTCTCGGTGGGATTGGGGAAAACTCAGCTGAAACACTACATTCAATTTGGGATTTTAGGGTTCTTGAAGACAATTAAGAGAGAAAACAGAGGACAGCATAAAAAAATACTTAGAAAGTACAGCATAAAGGAAAATTTTAATTTGGGGAGAAAAATGTGAAGAAGCAGAGATTTTATTCTATAGCTGAAGCTACTGGGAAGTTACATCGACTGGGCAATATAGCTGTGTCAGGAGCTGCAGGACCCCTCTTGCAGGTGTGTATGTACTTTGGTGTAGCCTGTTCTGAGCTCCTTGATGCTACTGCAGAGTTACTGTATATTGGCCAAAATGTAGGTGTATCCAGGTTACTTCAGTTACAAGTTTGGATGACCAAGCTAATGGATTCAACTTCAAAAGAGTTTGGAGATGGGCCACTATGTTTAACTCCACTTAACCAACTTTTCTGGGAAACACCGTCCTTCCTTCACTTCTGTTGTCTATAGGGCTAAGAAAACTTTTAGCAACTCATCTTGTTCATTGAATTTTCAAGTGGAGGGCACTCCATTTTTCTTTTGGCTCTAAGTATCTAGCCACAGCTAATGTATATCTTTTCTTCTAAAAAAGAAATCAGTTAATTGATTTTAGTGGGGTTTGTCTCCTGCAGTCCAACCAAAACCAAGGATTTTCTCCGGTAGCGTACCATGTATGATATTACTGGTGTGTCCCTTTGACTTGTAGATATCTTGACTCCAACCGATGCATTATGTATCCCAGCTGCATTAAACTTGCACTTTACATAAAACTTTAATAGTTCCAGAGTAACTTTCAAATTTATGATGCTGGCTATCAATAAATCCCATTCAAGATAAATAGGATCACCCTCGCATGTTTACACTCTGGGAGCGTTTGTAGCTCCAGATGAGATAGAACCATAATCTGTCTGCAGATGTCAGGAAAAAGATGATTGGTGCTTTAGAGTAGTTTTGCTTCTTCATGGGGGTAGATGAAATCAGATTTTAGTATCAGAACCCACCTATTTCAAGGGGGGGGAACCCAATTTTGGGATTTTTTTGTTACTTTGACTTCTCCTGGGTGTTTTGGGTGCATCCCAGAAGCCAAGTGTGATTTCTAGTACAAGTACTCCAGACCTTTGTCCAATGTCTGTTCTATCTGGCTCCTCTATTTAAAAGTATCCAAAATGGATGCAGATGTACTGAATTGTTTTACCAGATTTGAGTGAGCCCTAACGCTGTTGGTAAAGATGTAGGAATTGTAGTCCATTTTAATATAAACATACCTTGTCTTTGATCACTTTTCTTAAAGTAAGTGGCAAATGTCACTTCTGTCCTAAGTTGATAGTTAAAATTGAGTGTGCTGTTCTGTTCAGATTTTGATGCAGATAAATGATTCTAGTTGCAGTAAGTACTATATGTATATTTTAAACAACTGGATCACATAATGGGGTGATTAAAATATGGAAAAATTTATGGGTAATTGAACTCAGGATTACATGTAAACTTTTCAGTTCTAGAATCTGTGAAGGCTACTTCTCATCTCTTCTTACTTTCCTTAGTTTCTGACACATTGCTCACCTCTTTTCAGAGAAAATTTTGAGATCATGCTTACTTTGTAGATTTCTGGTACTTTAACAAATTATTTCAGTTTGGATTCTACTTGTGCAAATTAAAAAAAATTTTCATATTTGTCATTCATCATGTCAGACTAATGGACTAGAGAGACTAAACGTCATTCAAATGCTATGACTGTTAACTGTCAAAATTGGGTTTTAGTGATATCAATTTAAAAGAACATTTCATACATTTGGCAAAACTTGCAGCATTCAAAGGATGATCTATCTACTGTAAATGTGAAGACATTCAATAAGGAAGTTTGGCACAGAATATATAATATCTAATCTTACAGTTGGGCATTGGATACAAGGAGTAGGGAAAGCAGTTGATTCTAGATACCCAGCTTAGCTCAAAATTTGGATAAAAATATCTGTCCCACTGGAAGCTTCTATGCAGGTCATCTTGAATTTGTCATAGGATTACTTTCATTATAATGAATAAATAGGTCACTTGAGATTTAGGTGTGCACAGTCAATATGTCTATTTGAGGTGTTCATGTAAGAATTACTTGTTGGATTTTAACAGAAGTTCTGAAAATGAATTATTAAAAGATGTTCAGTTGTTAAATTGAATGGATTTTTAATTTTTTTAGTGGATTTATTTGTTCTGCTTAAATTGCGACAGTAATGTTAGTCATTATCACATATGGGCCTAACCCCCCAAATTTTTAGCCATCTGTTTGACTGTTTATCGTAGATTATGCTATAAAAGTTGATTTTATGTATTCACTGTAACATGAACTTTTTGCAAACTATGATATTTCAGATGGCTCATAGGTTACTGTTACGAACTTTGTATAAATTTTCTTTCTGTGTTCTTGTAAGGAAGTATTGCTCCCTTAACTGTTTCATGAATCAGAATGGGTTTGATTAACCATCTTCCAATTTACTATGGCTTTTTTTTCTTGGTTGCTAGTATACTTTCTAAATGGCACATGGCCCCTCTTATAGAGTCTCTTCGATTCCCCAGGGCAACAGTTTGAAACAACCAAGGACTTGCATATTGTGCAGAGGAGAGAAATACGGAAATTAGGCACTCACCATGGACGGATGCAGTGTTGTACTGAAAATCAGACTGATTCTCTGCCTAGTTTTTAATTAAAACCACTATGTTAATTCAAAAAGGGCATTTTGGGCCTAAGGGGGTTGACCATGCCCTTTTAAAGAGTTTAAATGCTCTTTCTTGCTATAGTTTATTTCCATTTAATGGCAGTTGCAGACTTCTGTTATCAGGAAAATAATTATAAAAGTAATATTGGAGGTGTATAATATATGTATGGGTATATGTATATCTTTGTGAATATACATGTACATGCCATGTGTGTATTTACACACACATACGTATTTTCATGCACTCATGTGACTTAGGTTTTCAAGACTACTGAAGTAGTTGGAAGTCACTGTGATGTATTACACCTTAGTCGTTGCTCTTAGCTGAGGTATTCGAGTACCTGAAATAACTTTCATCTCCTGCATAGGTATTAAAATTTTTTTCATATCTTCCTATATTCTTGCATGAAGTTATATTTCTTGTTTAGATATTCTTTCAGTTCTTTGTCACTGGCCTTTTCAAATCCTGTACTACAGTTATGAAACAAAGGTGCCAACTATGTTTCTTAATGTCAGAATTAACCTCATTCTTTATCATTCCCCCCAAAAAAGGAAAATTGTGCTATTTGCACTTGAGCATCTGTAGTTCACAGTGCTGATATTTCTATGTGTGATAACAGACTGCACAGAAAATTACATGTGTGCTGCTGTGTGGAGGAGGCAAGCATTTTTGAGGAGATAATTGCTATACCTTTTCTTGACCTTTAAAATATGCTTTCTCTTGTTGTAACTTCAACTGAAATTTGTATTTGTTTGAAGCTGACAAAGATAAAGATGTTTAGGATTAATTTTCTTGTAAGAAAGTACAAATAGTACAATTTACCACCGTGAGAAACTGGAATAACTAGGTATTGCATAATCACAAGTGTAGAGTTTTAAAAAGGCTTTATGAAGTATTTTACCTTAATACTGATCTTTGAACTTGAAGTCATGGCATAAAGTTTAACATGAGCGACAGCAACATCCTGACCAATTATCCAAATTATCCAGACATCCCAAAATGTTCAGAACACAACACACAGAGTCTGTGGATTAAGACGTTAACTCCTGGAACATCAAAAGAAGTGCATGATAATAAAAACAAATAGTACAAAAATTTGAGGTAACTTCCTTGCTTAATTAATTAGGTAGACCAGGTGGAAGCGAAGAGGCCAGAGCTGGTGCTCAGAATGTCTATAAAGCTGAGCAACATGACAGCACAATGGAGGAGGAACAAAGATTTTTTTAATATACTTCTATCCTGTGTCACAGTTTGAAATTGTCCTGGTTTATGTCCCTTTTGGCAAACTTACATAAAAGTGACCCTGTACTGTATTTTATGACCAGATGACTTTTTTCCCAGTGGCTAATTTGTATCAGACCCCCATCTTAAAGAGACACAGAAATGAGTAGGAAGTCCAAGCCGGTTTGTCTCAATGAGCTTTCATTGCATGCTTTCATTATTTTTGCTCGTTTTTGCCACTGATCATCCATAAATTGTTGGAAATGAGTGATTAAGGAAGTGCTGCTTAGTGTTAGTGGCACATGCACATTCTTGGTATGTTTTTTGTGGGTGAGAGGAAATCGCGTACTGCACAAACAAAAAGGAAAACTCCTGCTGGGAACCTTTCAAGGAAATTTAACTTGCATAATGTTTTGATCTTGGTGTTTATTACAGAAAATAAGAGTAATATTTCACCAGCTATTGTTATGTGTCAGCTAGTCTCTCCATCTGCTTGCCTTTCCTTGATATCTCTTCCCAAATTCTCATTGCATTTATTTTAATAAAAACACCACTTAAAAATGTAGCAGTTTGTTCATACACTTAAGGCAGGTGAGATGGGCCAGTGTTCAGAACAGTTTATTGCGTAGTGCTTGCTACTGTAAAAAGATTTGGCCATCATGACTGCAAAGTCCTGCCTGTGTTAGCAGTTGCAGCTTAGCCTACTCAAGTAAAACACAGTATGTAGGTTCCCTTCCAAATAGTGAAATACAGTGGTCTAAGCTGTTAAAGGCAGATTTCTCCCCTTCACCTCTGTCAATAGAGCGTGGCTTTTAAAGATGTGGTTTGTAAATAAAATTACTTACTTGGGGAGGGAGTGAAATGTCGAAGCTTTGCAGAAGTAGTTACTAACATTTATTGAAACTGCTTTTTTTGCTGTAAAGGTAAGCTATTGTTAACTTGTTGAGCAGCCACAGTGTGTACGTCTTCCATCTCCTCAATATTTGAGTTGATTTGATAAACTCTGTATTTATCAATAGCAATGATTTTTTCTAGTCATGTTACTATATAATAAGACTGATCTAAGCTCAAGTTTCTCATGTGTTGTGTTGCAGTGCATTGTATTTGCAAACTAGGTAGCTAAATGTAACAATAATGTAATTGAAAAGTAAACCTGCTGCTTTTTCTTTTCTTGATGGGTATGGACATTTTAATTTCTGTATTTTTCCACATAGAAAAAGCTGTACTCGGCAGTTTTGCTATGTGTACCAGTAGAACTCTGGTACAACTATAGTTGTAGAGCAGTGTAAAATACATTTTCAGTATGTGTTGAAGTCAATGTAGTAAGTATGTTGAAAGTTACTTTGTAAGGATTTACTTGTAGAAACTTTTTTGCTAATCTCAAGCCGTATTCTGTGGAAAGCAGTTGTTCCTATAATACAAAATACTGGGAGAAGTGGCTTGGCAATCATTTCCAATATGAGGTTATCTCTCATTAAACCCAGTCAGTTTTCTAAATTTGTCCTGGTTTTTCTGGAGAAGTGATTTGGAGAGTACAAGTGTCTTGAACCTTGTTTGGAAACAGCATTTGACTTTGTGTTTTATGCTTGTGTGTATGTCCGATTGCAGTACCCACGGGCCACTGTGTGTGATGGCTCACCAAATAGTCCTGAGGTACCCTGTTAACAGTGTATGTTTATTTGGCATTTAAGCTCATATTTATTTGTCTATAAAATCATTCAGCATGAACTGAGACTTTAGTGCTCTGATCTCCATGAAATGTTTACTAGTATGTAACTGAATTATTGTACATTATATTACAACCCATTTACTCATTCCATTAGTAATACCAGAGACAAAAGTTGTTTAATCAGTCACATCAAAGGCAGCTGTTTGGTTTCGTATTTTTGACATAAGCTAACATCTAAAGTTCAGATATGAAGTCCAGTTCTTTAAACTGGAGTAATTTAAAATGACACTACTTAAAGTTTATTAGACTTTTTTTGTTGTTGTTGTTTAGAAGCAGATCCTGATTATTCTTGGATTCTGATTTGGCAAGTAGCTAAATCAAGGGTTTTCTTCCTCCCTCTTAAAATAAAAGCATACTTAACTGACAGTTATACAAACCCATAACATAATCTGCAAGATGTAAGGTAGATAGTTAAGGACTATATTTAACCGTAAATCTTGCATTTCTTGACTCTTCATGTGCATCCTGCTTCCGTTGAAGTCTCAGAAATGGCATGTACACAGCTAAATGTTTATAATTTGTAATGTAGAAGACAGGCACATCTAATATTAAATTTAGAAGATCTTGTAAAATGGCAGGAAATGGAAGATAAGGAGGTTTAGCATACTTGTTAGTATGTCACATTGACAAGTGTCTACACTAAACTCAGAAAACATATTAAAGTTATAGCTTTACACTAGCAGGTCCTTTATTTGCAGTTCTGCAGAGGAAAAGAAAAATTCTGGCCTTACAGGTATATTTCAGCAAATTAGTCTGAAAAGAGTTATGTGAGTGTATGGCCTGCATTTGAGGACCTGTGATTGGAATATGTAACTACTGTAGGTTAGTATGAGATGAAAATACCTTTGTCCATAAAAGTATTAAAGTATTGCAGTGATGTCTGTATTTTTTTTTGGTTGGCTGTTTGTTTTTTTTGTGTGTGTATGGGTGTTTTGTTTTTTTTTTTTTTCCTTTCACAATGACTGTAAGACATAGTGAAGTTAAAGACAGTAAGAACATGAAAATTACTGAAGGTAGGTCAAGAAGAGGTTGAGAATGTTGGTTGTATTAATCTTTGTATTACAAAACCTAGATTTCAGCATGCATAGTTTCTTTCTGGATGTCTGTATTTAGACTTTTAAGGCTGTGCAGGAAAGGTAGGTAACATACATGTATTCTTTAATTTAGGGCCATGTCACGTTTCAATGAGAGCAAGATAAAAAATTCAAGAGTAAGTGGCTAGGAGAGAGAAACTAGTGACTGTTAAAGAATAATGGCTTAATGTGAATTTGGTTTTGTAGATATATATAAAACGTTTTATAAGGTTTTAAGATGTCTTGCTTAAGTCAGCTGGGTACATCATATGCAAAATCTGTCCTTTTTATTTTACTATAAGGGGATCTATGGTTTGTTGAATATATATGCAAGTTCTGTATCTGGGGACGGCTGAGAGGGAAATAAGTGGATGTTGGTTGTTGCACACATTGGATCAAGATGTGATGAGATGTGATCTGTGCTCCGTTTCATTGAAGTAGTTAAATGTCAGTTGGTTGCTTCCATAAATTAGAATGTATTTCTTTTAAAGAGGCCTCAGTGTAAGTTACAATAAAATAGCTTAACAGGAGATAAGCTAACGGTATATTTTTTTTGGCATAGCTTTTTTGCACTGTCTGCCTCACTGTGCCTTCATTAGCTGAGCAATGATTCAGCCTTTCTGCAGTGGTTTATGGGGCTGAGATTATAATTACTTTTTTTGACCAAGACTTTAATGTAGATAGTAGAGCAAAATGTGTCAGGTTAGTCTTGTGTTCTTGCAACATTTCCGTGCATTTAAGCTGTGGAAATTATTAGAGCAACAAGGTGAAATGAGGAGTGTTAGTAATATTGGGGTAAAAATACTGTGAAAAGAAAATCCCAAACATGCTTAGTGTTATTTAAAAATGTGGTTTTGTGATCATTACATCTCTAGCATTCTGTGAGAAACTGCATTAGATGACTGATACATTATGAGTAGGTAGAGTCATCTGTAAAACTAATTAGTTTTAGAAGCTAGCACTGAAAGGTTAGTTGTTCCACCTTATCTGAGCCAGGAACAAAATGCATTGCTGAACTTTTGCGCTTTCCCCACTCCTACGTCGTTCTTAACTTGTGCATTTCTGCTGTATTTTTTGTGGAATGTGGAAAACATGCTTACGTTTTGTGGAATTTCCATAGTTCTTTGCTAAAACCTCTAGAATATAGCTGCAAGCCTGCAAATGGAATAAGATGTGAATATTTTCTCTGTTGCTCTCTTACTGAATAAATTGAGTGTTTTTTTTATGTCAGAGTTTTTATTTGTTTTTAGGGTAAGTTATGCAGTTCTGCGTGAGTAAAAATAGACATGCTAAATACTTCTACTACTTGTAAAGTGTACAGATGTTACAGCTACTAACACTGAGATTACATCAACGATAAATGAAGAGACTCAAACTGAAGCAACGGGTTCTAAAATACCCTTTTTTTTTTTTCCTAAGACACTTTTTTTAATGCAGAAATTAATAGTTTTCAAATTTTGTTTGGAGTGTTCTTAATGCCCTCTATAGACCCTTCTGTTTGTGGTAGATGATAGCTGTATATCTAAAAACCCCGAGATGTGTATTTTCTTTTTTTTTTTTTTTTTTTTTATTTCAAGTTGGTAATAAAATACATATATAAATTTCCTTTAAATTAGAAAATTTTGCATCCTTTTGGAAGGATGTAAGTATTTACATATGCGGGATCCCTGAAATAGCTGTGATTCAGGAGATCTAGAAGCCTCATCTCTTAGTCAATGAAAAAGGGCAGATGCATCTAAGAATTTGGCATGTTTGTGTTAGGGGCTTCAGAAAGGCGATGTGAACACCTTTCCATCTCAATATTGGGGTTTCTTTTATTAGATGGTGAGAAACATTAAACTGATCTGCTGCTGTTTTTATTTAAGCATGGTGATTTGTTTTATAAAAATGGTTATTTTATGCACGAGGAATTTTTTATTAAGATTTGAATGTGTTTGAATATTTTCACATTACTCTGTGTTTTCATTTGAGTTTTCATTGATACCATGATTACATTGATTGTCCTTTCAGGACAAGTAAAAACATTATCTATTTTAAATCTCTTTATGCACTTTTGTTACTTCATATAACAATTTAAAAAGACATTACAGTTTTAGTAGAAATGTCATTTTAATTCAGAGAGGGAAAAATTGCAATGTAAATTTATATGTATAGTGGCAAGTTCCAATATAAATATGCTGATCATAGAAAGTCATGAAACAGTTTTCTGATAGGCTTCCATTTATTGAGACTTTACTCGATAAATGTCACTTTGGCTTCCCTATCTAAAAACCAATGGTGTTTTTTTCATTAATACTGATAACCAGCAACGTGATACTTACACCTTTAGTCTATATTGCTTAGTATACTAGAAATATTCCACATTAAGGATTGCTCTATATTAAAAATCACTTACTTTGAATTGACAGTGCAAGGAAGGAGCTAATACACATGTAGTGAGGATTTGTAAGGCAGCCAGCAACTTTATTTACAAAGGAGGGGAGGAAGGAGGACCAATGAGCTTGTCTCTCATCCCTGGCCATTTTTATTTTATTTTATTTTTTTTTTAGTCTTTTAAAATGTAAAAACTTTTTTTGGTGTGTCTTTTTGAAGGATTTCCCAGCTTATCAAAAGGAACTTCTAGCATTCTGATGGTTTGGCCAATTCCTAGAAGTGTGCTTTCTTCCTGATCTTACTTACCCTTGCAAGGAGTGATAGACGTTGACACCAAAAAACTTTGGATTTCTCTTTATTTTAGAACTTTAATAGTGACCTGTGTGGTTCTACATTTCATTTGCTTTTGAGAACTGTCTTTGTGGTTTGTTTATTTCTTCCAGAAACATAATCACAAATTCCAAGTCTTTCTTTATACTTTTGTGTTACTTATCTTAATCCTCTGCCAAGCTACAGAGAAGTTGGAAAATATCTATTTATCTTCCTATCACTCTAGTCTAGCAGGAAAGATTCTTTCTGATCCAAAAGTAAATGATTAGAGGGAGACTCATAGTGTCAGAAATCCCACAGCTCCCATATTGTTGTTGCAGGTGGCTTTGGAAAGTCTGGGAAACTTGGTAGGTGGAGGGAGTGGAGCATCTAAGAACTAATTAGTGAGGGCAGGGCTAGCGAATGGAACAACAGAGGAAACTTGCAGGGGAAGGGGGTAGCATTGGGACAGTCATTGTTTTACCATGTATATCTTTTAATTTCTTCTGTCCTCTCCAAAAGTTTTGGGTTGTATGCTTTTACTGTTGTGAAGATATCTGCATCTGTCCTTTTTAAATAAGAGTTTAGACATAATCCAATGGTTTTTGCAATAGTTTCTTTCTGGAAAGGAGGGAAAGGCAGGCAGCAGCAGGGTAGCTGCATACATCTGACAGCTGTAGGCTGTGATTATTCTATTCCAGTTTGTAGGTGTTTGCATTTTCTCTGATATTCTGTCTAGCTTTTCCTTATTTTAAGAAATTGGTATGTCTTCTGTTACAAAATTTGGAGGGAATGTTTTTCTAATACACTATTTATATGTTAAATATGCAAGAGTGATACCTAGATGTGGAAGAGCCAGGCATATGCTCTTAAGTAATTTGAATCCATGTATTTGAAACAATGCCTTAACTGCTAGGCAATAAATTAATCTTACGTTATCATTCTTGCTGGAGTCCATCTTGTATTGCATAATTAAATAGATCCTAGGAAAAACAGTTAAAGAACTGTGGGTTTTTTTTATCCCAATTGTGAGGATGCAAGTCTGCAAGCAGTCCATCTTGGTTGTTAGACTTATTTCAGTGAGTTATTTGCATGCAATCTTTCAGCAGGAAAGATTGACGGATACGGTCCCCAAAATACACTGTAACACTGTGCTTTGGATACTCTTCTGGGACACTGGAGAAGAGGGCCTAAGTTTTCTTTGGCAGAGGAGTCACTCCAGTGGGTGTACTGCATCCTGGATAGATGTTCCCTTCACCAGTCTACTAAAGACTTTTTTTTTTTTTGACCTCTAGTTGAGTGATTTTGGTCATTCATTTCCAATTTGGCAGGCATAGCTCTAATGCTTATTTGTAGATGTCTTTAGCCAATACCCAAATAATTCATGTTTTTTTCTATCAGGTTGCTTTAACTTCCATTTTGTTTTTCTCTCTCCAGTTCTTAGTTTCTCTTTGAAATTTCTGGATTTTGTTACTTATACTGTGTAGCTATTACATTCTGAACAGTTAAATGATTTCAGCTGTCTTCTCTTGCTCCATTCACAGAAGGGTAACCACCATGAAATCATTTGGGAAAAGTTACTAATGCAAAAATCACCTGAAGGTTGCTGAGAATATTTGGTGACTATGGATTTTTAGGATTTTATTTTGTGGAAAATAAAATACACTCATTGTGTTGTGATGGGAAGTGTTTATTTTAATTTTAAAATCCTCACAGGCTGGAAAGATTCTGTGAGGGATGAGGCAGTGTGGGAGAGGACACAGTCAGCACTGGTTATGGTCTGAAGTCTTTGGTTCTTGTATGGGCAAGGAAATTTTTTTCTGATTGCTTGAATCTGATGCCTGAATATAGTATTTCCTCATTATTTTTTTTAGCTTGCTTTCTGATGGTTCTGAGTCATAAACTGCTTCTACATTTTTAAAATGAACTGAGTTTTTCTAAAACTATAGTTGATGCAGCAATTTGTGGTAGTCTAAGGTAACAACCCCCTGACTAAATATCAGTGTGTGAAAAGTAATATGTGTTTCCATGTTACCTGGAGGAAAATGGGTCTCCTTTACTTATTAAAAGAAATGTTTCTGCACTGTCTTGAATAGGTCAGAACAAAGATTGCTCAAAGTATGGTTTCTAACTATAGAAATGGTTAGAATGCTTGAAGCTGATCTCTTCACTAATGCTCACAAATTGAGAAAGAGAGGGTATCATGTGCCTAAATGTAACTGATATTAATATATAACATCCCCAACCTCATACCTGATGTAACTATCATTCTTTTATAGTGCCTGTATTTATTTTCTGCAGATGTTAGCGTGCATGTTTGTTGCAGTCAGCCGCTCCCCGAACAAATCTTAAAGTTACTAAGACTCTGTTTTGTCACATGAAAACAATGGGCTTGATGTGTACTTTAAATGTGCCATGATTGCAGAAATGTTTCCCAGGCTTTCCCCACAGGTCAGGGCATGGTGTAAAAAGTAATGTTTACCTACCTTGCAAGAGGTCAAGATGTCCAAGCAGAACTGTGTTCAAATATTCAGCACCATAGAAACTTTGTTAGGACTCTCTGGTTTTGTGTGTGATGTTGTAATTTTTACTGCATTGATAATAGTTTTCTTTTATTTTTTTATTTTTCCTGCATAATTTACAACCAAATTAAAACGTGGATTTATCAAAAGCCATACCATGTTGTACATTGGTGATGTAGTTCCAAAATTATACATCTTAGAGGAGCTAATAATGTATTTATCAAAATCACTATAGCCAGGAAATGTTCCAGCAAATAAATGTTTTTTCTTGAGCTAGAGGTGGGGCTGTATTTCTTTGATTTTTTTTGCCAGGATTTTTGCCTTTTAGGGAAAGAGAAAATAATATGTTGCAAGTTTAGTCCTTCATCAGTGTTAAAGTGTAAGAACTCTTGGTACGTATCATCTGTATATATGTGTTGAAATCCTTATAGCATTAGAAAGCATTAAAAATTATGTTTAAATTACTGGAAAATATTTATGTTCCTAATCAAAACTGGCAGAGTAAAAATTGGCAAAAAATAGCTTGATTGTTTTAACTTATGTAATCATTCTTTCCCCAAAAGTAACAACTTGTGAGTTTCTGGAACAGGGTTGTATCAGCGCTTGGACAATAATTGTATCTTCCACTGTCTGTTTCCTGGATACATGATGTGTGTTTTACCTTAGCTTTGCAAGAATGGCAGTCTTCAGAGATCTCATTTTCAGCCTTTCCAGATTTTGCATGTGACTCAATGGAGAGAGGAGCAGTCACCAGGTTTCAGGGAGGAAGGATCCCTGTGCTAACTGCTAGTTATGCAAGACACCTGAAATCTTGTGGGCAACCAGTGTGCAGAGCAGTGTCTTCACTTGTCCCCTATGCTAGCTTAATGGAAAAGCATTTTGTATTGTTACACTTATTCAAAATAATTATAGAATTTCAAATGGGGGGAAAACCCCCCAACACTTCTTACTGTCTCCATTATCAAGAAATCTCCTTTTTCCTTATTGAAAAGCTCTAAGAAACTGTCACTGAACATGTCTTATAAAGTAAAAGCCAGCCTCTAGGTGTTATGTGTGAACACACATAGTGGGAAAAGTCTTAATGTGTTGCAATTGGCATAAGGGTCATTCTGGGTAACACAAATGTACTGGGGAGGAAAAATGGTTTCCTTAGTAATTATACTTTTTGACTTTCTTGTATGACATCCATCATCCCTTCAGGACTGTTGTTGCCATTTGTACTTACTTGGGCTTTTCATCTGAGGAATTACCTTTTTTTGGTCATGTGCTGGTTTTTAATATGTTTTGTATTATTTATCATCCAGGATCACTTCTCTGTGTTAATCGTAATAGGAAAGAAACAGGGTAAGATTTTGATGATATCTTCCAGAGTAGCAACTAAAAATGAGTAAGAACTCTTCTAGAATAATTAAAACCTTTCTTGCTAAAATTAGGCTTTTCTGGAAACATGAACCCTTTGGTCCACTGCTCCAGGCAGCTTAAGTAGCTCAGGGTTAAACAATATAAAAACTTCTGAATGTCTCAGCAGTTGAATTTTAAAGAAGTAGAAGTCTGAGAGTCAGGTATATCTGAGGCTGTAGAAACCACACAATCCTTAGAATGTGCTTGTAGGACAGCTTTTATTTGTAGGCCTGCCTTGAGAGCTTCAAATGCTCTTTTTAGTCATCTCCACCCCTACCTTTCCATTTGTGTACAGAGATGACAACAGATACTACTAGGCTTCTGGCAAGTTCCAGGCTTCTGGGGTTGATGTGTTAAACATCTTTCCTTTAAAATAAATAATTCATTGGTTAAGCATTCATGTTAAAGAACTAGGTGGATTTTGAAAATGTGCTGTGAGTAAAAATGTAGGTGAGGTGTTAAGTCTAAACTGTGAAACTTTGAAGTTTAAAAAAAGAAAAAAAAAGAGTGGGTTAGTGTATTATCTGCCAGTCTTTTTTCCTCAGTTTTTCTTGATAAACACATTAATTGTGATTTCTATCAAATTATAGTAATTAGCTTCCAAAACATTTTTGTTGAACTTTTCTGTTTGTTTTTTCCATCCTCGACAAGAGAGTCATTTAATGTGTCAAGTTGGCCTCTATGAACCCAAGCTTCTGCTTCCCTGACAATAGGAAATTACTCAAGTAATTCACTTTCAGAAGTCCATTTTCCTCATGGATAATCTGAAACTCACTTGAGGAAACTGCAAGCTGTTGGATGTGTTTTTGTTTTCCTGTTTAACAGTTACCAAAGATCATCTTACATGCTTGTAGTGCTGGAAGCAAGGAAAGTTGATATTTCGTTCTAGATACCTTCATGGAAAAAGACTTTAAAATTGATCTACTGAAACTAAAATCACTGTCCTCAAATTGTGGTTCATGCTTATCTAAGGATGGCCCTAGCTGTGTCCCTTTGCCTTTGTTTAAAGCCAGGACTGGAGATAAAAGAACAAAGAAAAGCTGCAAAGAAAAGTGCAAAAAGTCTCATTGCATATGAAAACAGCTCTACTAATAGAGCCATAAATCTAATAAATGAATGTATGTACTACATAGATTTCATAGAATCACAGAACAGCTTGGTTTGGAAGGGGCCTTAAAGATCATGTAATCCCATGCCCCCTGCCATGGGCAGGGACACCTTCCACCAGACCAGGTTGCTCAAAGCCCCGTCCAGCCTGGCCTTGAACCCTTCCAGGGAGGGGGCAGCCACAGCTTCTCTGGGCAACCTGTGCCAGTGCCTCACCACCCTCACAGGGAAGAATTTCTTCCTTGTATCTACCCTCTTTCAGTTAAAAACCATTACCCCTTGACTTGTCACTACACCTCCTTATGAAGAGTCCCTCCCCACCTTTCCTGTAGCCCCTTTAAGCATTGGAAGGCCAAGTGTCCTTCTTATGTTGGGGGCCCCAGAGCTGGACACAGCACTCCAGGTGGGATCTCACAAGAGCAGAGCAGAGGGGGAGATTCCCCTCCCTTTTGTGGCTGGCCACACTGCTCTCGATGCAGCCCAGGGTACGGTTGGCTTTCTGGGCTGTGAGCACTCAGTGCCAGCTCATAGTTTTCCATCCACCAGTACTTCCCAGTCCTCCTCTGCATGGCTGCTCTTCATCCATTCATTGCCCAGCCTGTATTTATGCTGAGTAATATAATGAGGCTGTGGGAGAGAAGTGAAATGACTGAAGAAATGTTAAGCTACAACCAAAATATCAGTGAAGAGGACTTTGCTCAGAAAAAAAAAAAATCATTATTGAATTTAAAGATTTGCATAGTTTTACTTTCATTGAAATAAAATGTAACGTTGCTTGTATTTACCTTTTGTTTTCTCTCAGTTCTCAAAGTCAGGAGTATCAATTTTTCAATTTTGCTCAGCAGTTAAATTAGTGATGTTACTAATGATAATATTCAAGCTTTAAATGTTTCACCTGAACAAACAAAACTACTTTCAGCAAAAATAAAATGTAGTAAGGGTGTCTAAGGCTCAATTCTCACTGCTTTTTTTTTTTTTTTTTTTTCTCCCCTCTTTATTGTGAGAGTGCTTGAGCACTGTCACAGGCTGCCTAGGCAGGTTGTGGAATCTCAGAGATACTCAAAAGCCACCTGGATCCAGTCTTGGGCAACCAGCTCTAGGTAGCCCTGCTTGAGCCAGGGGGTTTGGAGCAGGTGGCCTCCAGATGTCCCTGCCAACCTCAGCTGTTCTGCAATTCTCCAGAAGTTTTCTCTGTGTGTGTATGTGGGGAAATTTTGTACCTTTCCTTCCTTACAAATAGCAGCTATTTGACAGGTACACTAATGTATGTAAGTATGAACTAATGTGCCTGGAACATGAATGTTTTAACAGGACACAGTCTTTTGGATGCCTAATTGAGGTTAAGTGTTTACCGATATGCTTTAAGCATCTCTCTTTATCTTGGACTGTTACCAGGTATTCACTAGTGCCTATGACAGAATGGGTCTATCTAGTCACCTCACTGAAATTTTTAAAGTACTGCTATTTTTAAATTATTATCAGTATGTGAAATCCTATTGTGTGTGTGTGCGCGCTGTGCAATATAAAAATTGTTCTGCCCTTGGAGTGAACTGTCAGTCCTGCTTTTTAATACGTGCATGAGACTGCAGTCTTGTTGATATATCACATAGTTGTGGAGATAGGTGTTAACTGGTGAGAACAGGGGGAGATTGATCCAACTTTCCGAGAATCAAAGATTGTTCAAACTTGCATGGAAACCAAAATATGGGGAAGGCTAACTGTCTTTTTCTAGAGTTTGTGCCAATGGTACTTTTGGCGAAAAGCAGTGTTACCTCCAGCTACTTGCTGTGGTCATATCTTTTTTTGAGGGAGAGTGTTATTTGTATTGTTTTAATCTTACCTGTCTTTAGAGAACACTTGCAGTAGATATGAAAAAATATATTTTATCTCCATCACAGTGTTTTTCTTGTTTATCTGTTTTGACAATTGTGCTACTCCATCCAGGGGAGGAAAATTTGTTGTTCAGGTCACCATGTAAAATTAAGTTTTTTCCAGAAGAATGTGTTGCTGTGAAGCTTGAAGTCAAAGAGGCTGGGATTTGTGCATGTGTCTCATAGTAGGGCAGTAAGGAATCCACTTTTTGTGGCCAAAGCTTTTAAAAACCCAGAAGGTAGCTTTATATTTTCCTCTGCCTGGGAAAGGAAAGGAGTCTTCAAGGTTTTTGGAAAGCTTGAAGTAGATCTCTCTGTATGCATCCTTGAATGTTTTGGGCTACTTCTAATCACGTGACTTTCTTCTGTTGTAAAGTGAAGGCTCTGTATCAATGCTCAGTACTTAGACTATAACCTGTTTATTTCTTGGTAACATTACTCAAGTTCAAAATTTTAATATTACACATATGACTATTTAATCATCAAATCTTCAATTTGGTTTAGATGCTCACCTTCAGAATAACTCATGGAAGACTGAAAACTATATTTTCTGAGCACCACAAAACCAACATTTTAATAACTTTTAACAACCTCAAAGCCACTTTTATTATACACAAAATACATTCTAGGAGTAAATCCATATCCTGTCTGTACTACCTTTAATTTGAAATTTGGTCTTTGAGATAATTTATGGAGTTGGGCTTAATCTGACCACTTAAGGGGAATTTTGCGAAGGTCTCTGCTTTTCCTTAGTGCTACCTTAGCTGTTCTGCAGAAGACTCATGGCAGAGAGGAATTGGTGTGCTAGAAGAGATCAGTGCTCATGGTTAGGATGCTCAAGGTCCTTGTTCATGGTTGGATGCAGTGATTATATAGGGAGAATAATTTTCAGGGTAACTGTCATGTTAAGGTTACCCTCTTGTGTTAAGCAGTGAGGGAAGAAGTGACAAAAGTAGGGGAAACAATAAAATTAAACAAACGTGGTCTTAACTATAAAGTAGACTTGGCAGTGGAATATGACCAAGTTGGGATCAACTTGTGTGAGAAATAAGAGACTGGGTTTGCTTTTGGAGATGTATATTGGCAAATGAAGAAAAATAAAAGAAAATTATGTGCACAGCAATCTGCTGGTCCCTTAATGGCAGGGCTGCCTGAAGAGTGTTCCAATAGCTCTGTTGTTGACATTATGTTGACATTAGTAAAATTAGTGTTAAAAACACCCGTAAAAAAAAATTAAATATTGTGTATTATTTGGTATATTTACACTTGCAAGTCTAACACTTAACTATTAGAGTGTTGTTACATTTTTAGACTCGAGCAAATTCTAGGAGATAAAACTTTTTAGAGCTGTAATTTGTGTGTGTTGTAAGCGAGAGGTGTTTCATTCGGCACGGAGCTTGCCAAGATGGGAGGTAATGGATGTGGCGGCAGCAGCAGCTTCTGGGCAGACTAAGAGTGAGCATTACTCCGACCGTACACTTGAGGGCTCTGAAGACTGTGAGGAATGATGCAGAAGCAATTGCAGTTGAAGAATGTATTTTAACTAAATTGGTACATTGTACCTGTGCAGGGTTTAATGCTTGCTAGGCCATTTGGCTATTTGCCATAATTGGCTTTCCATTCCCTTGATTGGAATCATAGATAAAAATTTGCTAATCCACTTTCTTTGCTGAAAGTATTAGAAAAGTAATCCATCTTTTAAAAATGCTCAAGCAAAATCATATAGTATAAAGAATACTCTATGGAATAATGAGATTAATGAAAACTCTAAGGCATATGAAATTTAAAACATTTTTCTACAGTTCTAAGGGGAAAAATGTGATCTGAGCACTATAAAGCTGTAAGTACTTCCTCTTTTTATGCTCTGCTTTTTAAATGTGTATTACATGTTGTGCTTTTGTCTACATGATAAAATGTGAGTATGTATTTAGGAAGAAGGAACTGCTATTTATTTGTATTTTTCTTACCTTTGAAAATATCTGATTCAAAGTTTCTGGCTGTGTTCTTTTTTCCCTTTCCCCTCTTCTGCCCACAGGGCATCAGAGCACGCATTTTGGAAACCCTTGTAATGCTTATTCTTCTTGCACTGCTTATCCTTGGAATTGTATGGGTGGCTTCAGCACTCATAGACAATGATGCTGCCAGTATGGAGTCTTTGTACGGTATGGAATTAAAAAAAACCCACCACAGTAGTTTCATTTTAATTATGGAAATTGATGTTTTCAATTAAATGTATTTCTAGTAAATGCTATGTGAGTATTGCACAGGTTGTGAAGAAGCTGTATTAATTTAGTCCATACCATTTTTAGCATGCTGAGAAGTTCCATGCTCTTGTGGACACGATGCATGTTAAAAACAAGTGACTTGAGAGGAATGGAAGTATAAAGCTGAAAATATTTTTCAAGGTAAAGTACTTGGGGATTTAGTTGCATGCAGAATTATTAACTGAATAATATTTAATTTATTCTTGAAAATACAGTTGTTCAATCCTGAACGTTTAAGAAAAGAAGTTAATTCAGCTGTGTTTGTGACATAAGTATCCTGTTTGTAATAAGCTAAGGCTGTGCTCAATACTTTCTTTACAGACCTCTGGGAATTCTACCTCCCATATTTATATTCCTGTATATCACTGATGGGATGCTTGTTACTTCTGTGTGAGTATTTCCCCCCAAATTAATGATTTTATATTTTTTTAAAGATTAAAGGAAACTGTTTTTTATTGTGAAAATTAAGATTGCAAAAGTTGAGTGTGAAAAATGGTGTGTGCTTTTTTTTTTTTTTCCATTCTTAAGTTTAAATTTAGATGCAAATTTGTTAGGTTTGAGTTCTGAAGTTTGTGAACAAATGCTACCTTATACTTTCAGTTTTTGAGAACTTCACACCTCACCTGAAATAATTTAAATTTTTAACTCTTTAAAGCAGGTATTTGAAAAATTTGGGCTCAATTCTGCAAAGAAAACCACAATTTTAATATTAAATGTCTGCAGGAGGTCAGTAGTATGGAGAGAAAGTTATTTTGGGACGCTTAGTTTGTCCTATATTCAGTAAATGATCCTTCTTCGTTTTTTAATTGAAAATCTTCCTGTAGAGACAGAACTTGTAAAACAGTGCAGTTACCAGTTTTGTGGTTATGAAAGCTATCTGGCCAGTCTGGAGGTCAGTTATACGATTGCATATAAAACAAATGCCATAAAAAACCCCAATATTATACTGACTGGTCCTAGTCAGAGTTCAGTCATCCATGTTTAGGGGAATAAGAAAAATGGTGGAAGGTTCCAAATCCCACTTGTAATTTTAGCTCCCACTCTTGCCATCCCCAAATAATTTCTAGAAAAATTGTTGAGAGGGACAGAGCATCATCTTTGCTAGATTATTGTGGTTTCACCAGTTCTACAGGCTTTATAGGATTACAGCTAACATTTACAGGCCTGCTACTATGAAGAAGGGGTGGGGAATGATAGTTTGAAACATCCTTAAAACTAAGCAGATCTGTCTGTGAAAGGTGTTGCTCACAGACTTCAGTGAATCTCCTTAAGATGCAGGTACGTGGAGATTCTTACATCCGCTTTCATGGAGGGAGGGAGCAAAGTAAAAAAAAAAGTGGTTCTGAAAGTCTCATGTATGCTGTTCAAGAGTGCGATTCACAACAGCTACTGAATATTTTTATGGAGAAGTTGGCTTACAAAATTCCTACATCTGTTTTGCAGTTTTTCAGCAGAGCTGAAAACATAGCATGTGTTCTGAGGCTATTGTAAACCAGTTCACCAAAATAATTGGGATTAAATGCCAATTTTTGGAAGGGTTATTTGCAACTTATACAAGCAGATCACTGAAGTTGTTTACGGCCCTCCAAAACTGTTTTATCTGTGTAGCTGAAACGGCAGCATACAGCAGAGGGAAAGTGGTAGATGCTGGGGTAGAGCCTCATTAGATCTTCAGTTGGCTTATTTGCTGAAGTAGTGCATGAGTAAGGCTTGTTGTGGTGGTGATTTGGAGCATTTCTTCCTTTCTCTTTCTCATTTTCCTGCAGGCTTCCTCAGTAGTAAAGGAAGACCAGCTTAAGTTAGCCTTTTTGAATATTCTTGTATTTTTCCTGTAATACATAGTAGTCATAGTGAAATGCTAGTTAATAAAAATAAATGTAATCCTCACTATAAAATCTTGTGTGCTTTTTTTTTTTTCAACATTTTTATTATAATGGAAACTATAAATGTATATCCTCATTCATGCTGTTACAGATACCCTCCATCTCCTACACATTTCAGTATTTGAAGGCTGTTCTCCCTAAAGTGGTGATTTTTACTAACAGTTTTCTGTTGTCATGGTTTGAGCCTTTCTTCCAACAAGCATATGTGCACCATACCTGGAAACCATCACAGGCTGCAGTCAAAAAGGGCCAATTATTACTTCATACAAAAGTAGCTAAAAATCTGGTAGCTGAGCCTACTGTCATCTGAAGTTGCAGTGTAATTTTCAGAGCAAAGCAGCTTCATGACCTCCTGACCTTACAGCTACACCTGTGCTAACAGTTTAAATGTGTCTGAGATGTTCCCCAGTGCTGTGGCCAAGTGGTGCCATTCCATCCATGATATTGCAGTTTGCAGAAGGTGGCTGTGCACATATTGCCTCATGATAATGGTTCCTGGACTGCATGAACTCCAGAACTGCACCAGAGAATTGCTTGGGAAAGTGCTAAGTGGCCCAGGGCAAATCATGCCAGGCGTAGTTTTAGCAATTTACTGGTGCAGGCAATCAAGTCTTAATGCCCAGGAATGTATCCTGGCACTGCTGATATTAGTGTAGACATAGCCTCTGGTGCCACATGCTTTGAATAAATAATTACTTGAGCAAGTTTAAGATATCTGATTATATGGTGTTCCTTGTTGACAAAAAATTCAGTTATGCTCTTGGAGGGGAGAGATGCTTGCCTTGTTCAAAATTCATATGATAGCAATGTGTTTTAAAGTTCATATTGGAGTTTGAAGCTCTTGCAGTTATCTTCAAAATCGTGCTTGATTATAAGTGGAATAGCATGTTGAACATCTGACTAAACATTGGTCTTTGACTTACAAATCATTGTTTTGCATAATCTGTCTTCCTCTGCAGTATGCACGCCAGTGGGACTTTCACGGATGTTTACAGTAATGGGTCAGTTGCTGGTGAAGCCGACAGTAAGTGTTACACCAACCTATGCTTGTGTGCTATCTGTTAGGTGGTAGAATGGCATTAGGGTACTTTCATTGAGAATGCTTGCACTTCTACATAATTCTCTCCAGTTCATTGGAGTTTCTATAGTCAATATTTGTGTACTTGTTTAAAATTTTTCATAGAGCACAAAAGCCCGTTTTCCACAGAAAAAGGCTTTTTACATGGTGTAGACTTCCTCTGATTTTTCCAATTTATATAACTGCTACTAGTATTAATAATTATTGCCAGTATTGCTTACTAAGTCTGTTTTGCAAATACCTGAAAAGTGTGGGCTTGTTCTGACTTCAGGAGCAAAGCATACAGGGCCAAACTAAGGCTGAATAACAAGAAGGGTACCTGGGGGTACACTTAGATGGGTAAAATGTAGGTAGTTGGCATCTGTAAGAACTTCTTATACATAGATACTCTATTGTTCTTGTACTGGATGCTGCTAGGGAAGGGAGAAGCTTGTACCATGTAGAAATGCTCTAGTGATTTTGCTGTCATGTCTCCTAGTTTGCACTTACTAAAATTTGAGTGTACTGGGGTCTCATGTTCCTTTTCACTAGTCAGTTCAACCCAGAAAATATGAAGAAAATATATACTGATTTGCTGTCTGTGAGCTTTAAACTCAAAGCACCTGATGGTAAGGTAGACAGACTTGATTTATTTGGTTTTAGCTTCCAATAGCAATTTATATTTGCTTGAAATACTGGCTTATGTGAAAAGTCACTTTTTAATATACTTTCTCAAAATCAGCAGTTATTTTTGTTTAAATCAGATTGAGTGTGAAGGTTGATATGATTTGAATATAGGTTAGATAGAATGTCTCTTTCCCCGTTCCCTAAGTCTCCTTAGATTGAAACTAAGCGTAAGAGCTTTAACCTGAAATGAAAACTTAACAGGAAGTTTGCTTACAGTAAAGAACTAGATCTGTAACAGAATGGAATAATCTTTTGTGAGTTTTTCTTTGTATCGGTATTATAAAGTTGTAGACTATATATTTAAAATATAGGTTACTAGAACAAAATGAGCCTGACTAGTGTGGTTAGAAAAACAAGTGACTGATAGTTCATGTTTCTGTTTCCAAATACAGATCCTTGAAGACCTAGATGAGCAGATGTATATCATCACTTTAGAGGAAGAAGCAATTCAGAGGAGGCTTAATGGTATGCTTGTTCTGATACTGCTTCAAATACAGTATTTAGAGCAGAGTGGTTTTGGCCAGGAGTATTGATCTCAATGTTACACAGCCTCTTTTCTCAAAATAGAAAATTTCAACACCTTAGCGTGTAACGAGCATTATAGGCTAACATTTCGTTGCTCACTGTGTTAAGATTGGCCCTTGTGTGTGTGTGGTTTGCTTTGTTTCTGTTTTTAACATGTTCATCAGCTCTAATATGTGACTATTCTGAGACAGCAAATTGAGTAGCTGGCCAGACCTACCACCCTTACTGCAAAATAGTTTGGATTGGTAAATGACTGTATATTAGCCTTGTCTGAAGAACAAAGAACTTATATTATCAAGAGGCTCAACTTCCTGCGTTATGAATTTTGGGTTTTATTTGAAGGATTTTTTTTCTGTTTCAGTTCATTATAATTTAGAATCTTAGGTAATAATTCATTATACATCAGAGCAGTCCTTTATATTCTGGGAGTTATTTGGTGAATTTAATAATATTTAATAATTCTATTAATGAATAATTATACAAGTGTTTTAGACTTCTTGCATTTAATATTACATTTTTGCACTTACTGATAATGTGTTTCTATTTTGAAGTATTTAAAAAACAGTATGAAGATTTGGCTTCTAAGAGAAAGAGTATTCAGCATGGCAGGCACCAATTATAGAAAATGTATCGATTCCACAATCCTGGAAATCATGTTTTACAAATTTTCTTCTGAATTGTTTTTAACTGCATGGATAAGCTATCTATCCACAGTTAATACAATTGCTTCAGGTTGGAAGACCAAAGAATATTCATGTCAGAACACATCCATTGTTGTGTTATGACTTATTTTAGCCTTAATTTTCTTAATTTACTGCCTTTTTCTCTTACTCTTCAGTCTTCTGTCATATATCTCAATCTTTTCTTCTTTCAAGTCTCAATAAGTCTTCTTTCGAAGTTGTTTGTTTGGTCAGGGGAAGTACCTTTGATAACAGTACATCATGGTGGTCGTCTTTATTCCAGAGTTTAAAATTTGTGGAGAAGTGACTTCTTTGTTAAAATCAGCCATGGTTTCAGTTTAAAAGCAATGTTCACCTTTGCTGTTTTGGAAGGTTATGTTTTTATATGGACACGCGTATATATACGCATTCACATAGAGACGCACAAAGGTGCATGCAGTGAATGTCTTTGAAGGTGTGATGGGGTAATTATAATTGTTCTGTGTGTTTGATGTTAGCTAGCAACTGTAAAATATTTGTTACTGAATATTTTATGTTGTCATGGTGATTGTGCTTATGTACGAGTAAAGCAATACAGAAAAATGACCAAATAGTTGTTGAGATATCTTAGAAGTAGTACAAGGTGGTTTCTGCTGTTCAGGTGGAGAATGTGATTATTTAGGTGATGATTTTCTGCTGTTTTTCTGCATAGAAGTCTATGCAAGTTATTTACATTGCAATCCAGTAATATCACTCGTGAGGTGGACCTAGTCTGTTTGTAGGCATCTGCTGACTGCGTCTGGAGTGTGCAGGGGGCTCCCCTAACCACTAGCTGCAAGACTGGCTTCTCTTTCAGCAAATCGGTTAGTGTTCAATGTAAAGTGGAACTGCAACCCACCCATGTCCCACAGAGCTCTCACCAACCTACTCTTGAGAGGTGAAAGATGTGGGGCTTAAATGTCCTTTGACAAGAGAAGGAACTGAATTCTTCTGTTTCACATGCTAAGGGAATGGTATTGGCACCACCATCTGATGGAATGCTTGAAAGCCCAGTTTGGTGTAATGAGAAAATGAATGGACTTAAGCTGAGAAGTAAATAAAAACCTAAACTTGGTTGTAGCATGTAGGTGAGGGGCAATATGTTGTATGAGCAAGAAGATATTCTGCAAAATTTTTGCGAGCAATTAAATAATTTTAAGTACAATCCATACACACATTTATGTGGCAGGCATGGAAAGCTTCATCTTCTCTGCCAGAAGTCTTTCTAATACCTATGAATTATGCCAGAAAAATAGGTACTGTTTTTTTCCAGAACTATGAAGAATCATGCTTATCACATTTACTGTATTTTTTAAAAATGTGTAAAAATGGAGGTACGGTGCTAATTACATCAGTAAATGTAGTGCTGTGATGTTAGAGGCCATAATCTATGATTTAACACACAGATTATGTAAGTATTTTTGTTGCTGTATCAGAGCGGATATATTAGGCTACACGCCTCCTATGCCATGGCAGTTGCAACTCTTCCACAGTTGTGGTAGTAGAAATACATGTGTTTAACCCTGCTGGACAGTTTTACAATAAAGTGTTCTGAAATATATACTCCATTTATATGTATAACTAAAGAGCTGAATTTATATTAAAGTTGAAGAGGACCAGAGCACAAGCTTAAGTGATACTTGATGACTGTCAATGCAGATCTTTTTTTTTTTTTCTTCCTTGGTAGAATAATTGCTATCAAACCTCTATAACTGCTTTGCCCTGTCTTAATGTTTCCTCAGATAATGCCTGGACATAGGGAGTAACATGAATCACTGTTCCCACTAAATAGGCTGGGCAAAGCCTCTGCTTTTAGAGGAGGAAAAAAGTTTAGCTGTGTGAGCTGCTGCTGGTCTTGATTCATATAGATGTAACTACTGTGGCAGTGATGCAATGGATAGTGTTCTGTAAAGCTCTTCATATTTGAAAATAAATCTGGGAAACTGCATATCTTCTTTGCAGAAACTAATTTTCTTCTCAGATGTCTACAGTGTAAAACTGAAAATTGGAGGAGGAGGGAAGGGAAAGTTTGATCGTGTTATCTACCCTAGTATTTTTATCGATTGAAGAGATACTGGGCTTTGGGAAAATGTTTGTTTCTACCGTATTATATTTCAGTACCCACATCACTCTTACAGTCGAAGAATAAAGCTGGGACTTTTTTATATTAAAAGAAAAAAGTTGCCTTCAGCTATTAGTTTTCCTGAATCCAAAGAGACGGGTGGGGTAGGATCAAAAATACTTACTTGATCAAAGTTATTGGCTCTGAAGGTATCCTTACCTATGTAAGAAAGATGAAAGGTGTTGTTTTTATTGCACGCTAGTAACAGTGTAATTTTGAACTAATTGGTGTTGAACTGCCAATCACCTAGGGGGAATGCAAATAGATACTCTTACAATTTCCTTTGAGGTACTGAAATCTTGTGTCGGGGCTGGAAGAAAAACAGAATAATACCGTTAAATTGACCTTAAATGAGCTGCTTTGTGGCTTTCTTGGAGAATCCCTTCTAACTTTTCATTGCTAGTCCAAACAAGTCTTGTCTACCAATTTGATTTATTGGCTAGACAGCGCTGACATTGAACTTTGTGCGTGTTTGAAATAAAGCTAATGTTATAGAGCTTTTAAGAATTTAGCTGCATCCTTTTCAAATACTCTTTTGACTGATCTGAAACTTTGCCTTCCCCTCTCATAAAATATCCTTTTGTATAGCAACCTGTTGTTTGCTACTATTTTTAAGGAGGAACTACAACAGCACTTAAATATGATTCAGAATTTCTAATCAAGTGTCTCTTAGGGACCTCATGTGATCATTCTGACATTGTTGGAAAGAGTCCCATGAATATCAGTGTTTTCGAGCTCTGGCTTCTTATATTGAGGGGGGAAACAACATATATCTTGAATAAAGCTTTTCCTTGGAGACCCCTAAATCAATTATGGAGGACAATAACATGTCAGATGCTAACTTGAGTTTTCTTACTTTTTCAACTGCTTCCATTAAAGTTCTTGAGACTTTTTCCACCGGGCTCTATCCTTTTTATTAACTCAGAGTAGTTAGTCATTCTGTAAAACAGACATTATACTTTTTTTTCAAAGGGAATGTGTCAACACAAAAACTTATTTTTATAATGATAAGGAGACTTGTTTTGCTAAAAGAAATCCAACTTTTTCTAAAAAACCCCCATATTACAATTACTAACACTGAGAAATTAAGCTGACATTCATATTGCAGGTATTTCAAGTGAATAGAAGTTGTTACAAAACAACATTTGTAGGTCTTACTCATTAGTCATGGGATTTGAGATAGAGAGATGTATGTATTTGAAGCCCTGTAAATATAGCCACATACACATTATGTCACTGGCATCAAAGATAAATGTTTTGGCATAACATAGAGGTTATGTGTTATATGCAAAAATGTGTGTGAAAGAAGCATGCCATTAAACATTTAAAAATTAATTTTTGAAACAGTTGGATGTGTCATTAATAACTTGACTGCATTGAATAAATCGGTATTAATACTCTGAAATGTAAAGAGTAAAAGTTTCAAAACAAAGTCCAGAAAATACTCTTGTATATCTTGGTTTTCAAGTATGACTTCACTGTGCTGGAATATAGAGATTGTGAGGGCTGGATGGGATGAGAAATTTACCTTCTTAACTTGTACTGAGATTGCTGTATGGGTGAGCACACAACAGAAAATAAGGAAATAATGAAACTGGACTATGAAGTGGTGTTAATGTGCCAGCAATCTAAGTGCTGTTTAGTTTTTGTAGGTAAATGATCAAGATACGAGATAAAAGCCTGGACAAGACTGTTAATCACACGGAAAATTATTAGAGAGTGTTTCAAAAAGGTATCAGGAGCATGGTGCTATTACAGGTTAGCCTGCAATCAAGGGGTGAGGCCAAGGGTTGGGAATGGCCAACAGGTGAAGGGTGTCAGTGTAAATCAACAAAAAAGGTAAAAGCACACTTAGGGTTTATTAAGACCTTGAACTGTCACTGCTACATGGTGTTTTTGCAGAGTGAAATTGGCCTGGAATAGAGAGGGAAGATATGAACCCTCTTAACTTATTTTCAGGTGAGATTATTCAGAAATAAAAGGGATGAAAGTAGGGCTGAGTGGAGTGTTCTAATTTATCCTGGGAAGAATATTTCTATCTTGTGATTGCAAAGAGTAAAAGCTAAAGTAGAAATAATGAGATCAGAACTGGAATAACAGATCTCTAGTCAGCATTTCAGAGCTGTATCATTGCTTGAACACTGTGCAGTGTTCGTGGAGGAACTGGGATCAAGGAGAGAAACTACAGTGTGCTTGCACTGGAAAAGATGGGTGGTTGGAGGAGAATGGAAGGTTGAAGAGAAAAAGGATGGAGAGGGACAGTGGGCTGGGTTCATTAGAGCCTGTGTAAGGATCAGAGGAAGAGTGGCCGAGCAACTTTTAGGCAGGAAATTATCAAGGAGAAGGGATTTGTACTGTGGTTTTCAGTTTTCGGCTGTTACACAGCAGTGACATGTATACACTGTAAACTGGAAAAAGGAAGGTGAAAGAATATGGTCTCATGAGTGATATTGAGGAAGATCTGACTGGTGGTCAGAGGGAGCTCTGCAGCACAGACAGGCTGACCAAGTCAGGCAAACTGATACAAGCAGGAGATATGTCAGCAAGCAGGACAGCAGTGTGGAAACTGAGTTTGAGTAATAAGGACTGGGGAAGGGGAGGGAGGGGCAGAAGCTGAAACTGGAGATTTCTAGTTTGGAGGGAAAGGTCCACTTTGTCTTTAAATTACTAAGTAATAATGCCCTTGAGGGGCATCCAGAGATTCTTTACATCTTGGTATACGAATTGTATAGAGATACAAGAAGGAGGCATTTGAGACATCCTGTGTCAGGCTGCCACACCATAAATGGTTTTTGGACATGTGTGAGAGTTCAGCAGTAGCTGTTCTCTTCTTGCAGCAGCTGGTCAGCAGAACAGGCAGGGATCACAGAAGGTCACACTGTGAAACCTCTGATGTGTTGAACTCTTCTGGTTAGGCAGAATTAGAGGGTTCTTCACTAAGCCTCTGTTTCTTTGAAAAGTAGTTGAGAAATCTCAAAGAAACACCTGCATTTTAAAGTCACAAGTGTTAATGTGATGCTGCCTAAATCTGAATTGTCACAGCGTGTCTTACAGTACTATATTTAGTCTCATCCAAAAGAAAATACTGTCTTCTGTTTTAAAAGGTATATCTTCCACAGTGGAGTACCAGACAGTAGAGTTGGAACGGGAGCTTGAAAAAGTGAAAAGCAAGAAAACGAATCTAGGTAATAAACTTTTTTCTACTGTTTCATGTGGATTGCAGTTTAATAAATTACCTTAAGAAGCTGTGTTTAGCTTGTAGCAGTCACTTTATTGATTTGAGTTTATTCTTAACCCACTTTGTGTGTTTGCAGTCCTCTCAGATTGTTTTGGTTTCTACAAATATGTTACATGGAATCAGTGAGCCCCTCTAACAAACAAATTTAAATACGGAGTCTGATTTTATTGGATCTTATTTTTAACGCAAATTTAGAGGAATTGTAATGCTCTTGAATTCCTTGCATGGAGCTTTTCATATACAATTATATGTTTATGATTATTTGGGATGATCTAAAACATTACTTTCCTCTCTGTTTTTGAATTATTTCTATAAAAGTCAAATTGTATTTAAAAACAGTAAAATAATTCTTAGCAGGTTCGTGTCTTTTAAAACTGAAAAGTGATACTTCTGGTAATGACAGCCATTCCACAGGAATCTCCTTACTTATTCAAAGGCTTGCAGGATTTTGCATTTATCAGTGTGTTATGTGCAAAACTAAGACTGTGGTAAGAAAAAGTTACTGGGTTTTCTTTTTAGACATACTAGTGATGTCCAGTGACTTAGTATTGTCTTTATTGCCTTATAAGAGGAAAATACTGTTTAAATATTTGAAATTCCCTTCTGTCATTTTAGATTGTACTAAAATGTACGTGCAAACAGCATATTTTTAAATTCAGTATATTTTAATTTTTCAGAACTGCTGTATGCTGGGGTGTAGGGGGTTAAAAAATGTTACGGTAAAACATGCCTGTAAACAAGAAAGAAAAATCTGCTTTGCTCTGTCTTCCCAGCCTTTCTCTAAAGAGGCTTCATATTTTTGGCATTGCTTTGTACAGCTCTTCAGGGTGGATATTTTTATG
Source organism: Tyto alba (assembly GCF_018691265.1). Lineage (NCBI taxonomy): Eukaryota > Metazoa > Chordata > Aves > Strigiformes > Tytonidae > Tyto > Tyto alba. The sequence continues at coordinate 32,020,012 of NW_024881313.1, forward strand.
AACTGATTGGTGTCTCTACAAGATAAAGATTACTTTTTTACCTAGAGTTATAATAAGCTTATAAGTAGATGAATTATTTTTCTCCTTTTTTTTTTTATTTTAAGTTGATGTGTGGTATTAAGCTTCTGTTTTTCTCTTCTGAACAGAACGGCGGAAAAAAGCTTCTGCATGGGAAAGGAATTTAGTCTATCCAGCTGTTATGATATTGCTACTGATTGAAACAGTAAGATTTTTTTGCTCTTTTAAAATTTTATTTTTATTTTTCCCCAACAAAAATGATGAAGAACTTTTTGATCATGTGGGAGAATAGTTTTAAAGTTTGAGTGATGCGTGTTTAAGCAACAAACTTGATATTCTCTCCTTGACCAGTTGAAAAGAACTTAACATTATGAAATCTGGTGAGGTTAAATGTATGCATTTTAAAAATGTGGAATACTTTTATATTTAAAATAACAAGACTTTCTACTTCTTTATAGTCCATCTCAGTCCTCTTAGTTGCTCTCAACATTCTTTACCTGTTGGTTGATGAGACTGCAATGCCAAAGGGATCAAGGGTAAAGTAAATTTCTCTTATGATTTTTATAACTTCAGTAAAGCTTTGGAGCCCTTACAAAAGTGCAAGTGAGAACTTCTGCTTTAATAACATTGAAGCTAATGAGCTTCAATCTTGATTTTGCTTCTAGGTTTCGGTCCTCTGTGCACACATTTATTACATTTCATGTTATAGTAAGTTTTTAATAGAACTAGTCCAGAATCTTTATGAAGATACAGTGATTCAGTAAAGTAAATCAGTCACCTGGAGTCTGCATTTTACTCAGGTCTCCTACTTTTTATATGGACTAGAAATGTTCAATTTAAGAAACTGTTAAAAACCGATATGAAAATCCTGTCTTGGTTTGTGTTCCTCATAGAAAACATGACACTTTCCTCCTTTATTATAAAAATACTTCAAGAGAGTAAATAGCAGCACATTGTGTAGTAATCTTTAGTCACAAGGTTTTTTTTTATTAACTTAGTAATGCTTTCCTCTGCATATGAGCTTACAGAGCTATAGAAGGTATTTAGTGGTGATGGCCACTCTGCTTGTGGTATTGTGAACAACTAGAAATGTCGTCTTCTGAGACCTCTTATTTTAGTTTCCAAAGTAATGGAGTAAGTATAAAATACAGCATGGTGGGTAGATACAGCATGCATAGAGTGTGGATCATTATACCTTCTGTTTCAGTAACATATTTCAATCAAGTGTGAAAACTAGCAGCTGCAATGGCATAGAATGGGAGACTTGCAGGTTAGAACGTCAGAATGCCCTTTAACTATCAAATTGAGAAGAGGCTGTATTTCATGTTAGATGTCAGGTTTTTGGTCCTGGTAGAAATTAACTTTTAAGATAACGTGCAGCTGTTCATATTGAATTATACAACGTATTTTTCTCCTTGTAGGGACCCGGAATAGGAAATGCCTCCCTATCCACCTTTGGTTTTGTGGGAGCAGCACTTGAAATCATTTTGATTTTGTATCCTTTCTCTAAGAATTCTGTCTGTTAACAAGTATTATGTCTCGTTTTCTGGGACACTGGTAATTTACTAAGACACTTGCCTGGAAAGAAGAAAGAGATAGGACAGCCCTTCTCAAGCACTCGAAGTGTTTTTGTTTTTTTTTCTTTGGTCCTTAAGACTTTTAGGAGACTGCTGAGAACTTGAGTGAAACTTGCATTCCTCGGAGGTTCCTTTTTCCTTGATTCTCACAGCTATCTTATGGTATCCTCTGTCGTCGGCTTCTACAGTCTTCGTTTTTTTGAAAATTTCACTCCCAGGAAGGATGACACAACTATGACAAAGGTGAGGTAAAGTCTGTGATGGTATGGCCCCCTCCTCTTTCTTGCCACCCAAGACAAACTGACCCTTTTAGTTAGTAATTGCCCTGAATGGCTCATTTGCAGTGATCAGTATTTGTTTGTAAGCTGCGTAAACACAAACTGGAAGATTTTCAAAATGCTGAATGAGTGGGAAAAAGGATGTGCTCTGTTTAGTTTGGATGGCATCCATTCACTTGTAAAAAGCGGGGAATAGCGGAGCTTGTTAACTAGCTATAGAAAAGCTAGTGAAAGAACTTTTTTCAAAGGAAACGTATTGCTAATGAGTAACTTTGATTGTGCTAACTGTACTTCAGGGAGCTTGTTTGAAATCTGAAGAACTTGGTTGCTAGAAGTAATACAGACGAAGTGATTCAAATTTGAATAATTAAACTAAGACTGAGGAGGTCTATTCAGCAGCATTTTGCAATCTGAGTCTAATTTGAGTTTCTACAATTTAGCACAGGCTTCAGAATAACAAATGCTGTTACCTAACTCAGAGGAACATGCTTAGGTTTTTGGCAAAATATTCCCACAGCTGACAACGGGAGGTGATCAGTAACCAAGGAACAGATGTTGAATTTAATTATTTTTCAATGTGTTTCATTGTTTGTTTGTCTTACCATAAATTGTTGAAAGTGAGTAAGTAGATAAACACGCAGAATGGTTATAGTAGATAGGTAGTAGGGAGTTGGAATGTTCTTAATCTTTTCTATTGGTAGTTTACAGTACACCAGGAATAGCATAGAAATAAATAGTGAATGCACAAATGTCTACCTACTTTCAAGAAGTTTTCTGTTTTTTTCTTTTGGATTCTGATAGAATTAGAGCTGAAGAAATTGATCCGTTGTGAGAGAAAGTTTCAATTACTCTTCATAGAGGCTTCACAAAAACTAGAGTAAAATCTAACGCTGTGAATTTTTTCATACTATTTAAAGTAGTCAACAGGCATTCAATTGAAAGGAAGCTCTTTGTTGTAATTATTAAAATAATGCTAATCCTGCAAGCAGTTGCATACAAAGCTTAAGCTGATGTATCAGTCATCTATTCTAAACCCATGTAATGGTTCCTCTATAAAAAGTTTGCAGAAATTAAGTAAACAGTTGACGTTTTGCAGCATGGTAGTTTTGAATTATTTTGAATCTAAGCATACGTAACACTTTGATTAAAAGCAAATGATTATGTATTTGACTTTTTTTAAACTCCTCTCTTGGATCATCTCCATCTTGTGTAACATTTTATGGAGAAGTGTGACAGAAGTAAGCAAGACTAAGAGTATGTTATTGTAAATTGCTTTAGGTTCACTTTGAAGAATGTAACTTTCAGGAATTCTTTTTCATCTTTACTAGTGTTTTTCTTTTTTTTTTCCTCTTTTTCCCCCCTTCAGCCATCCCATTTATAATTTAAATGCTGTTTGTCATTTTCAAACAGATCATTGGAAACTGTGTCTCAATCTTGGTGCTGAGCTCTGCTTTGCCAGTGATGTCAAGGACACTGGGTAAGTGAAATGGAAGTATTAAACATTGTAGTAAAGGATGTTTAATTGAATTAAAAAAAAAAACAAAAACAAAACCAACAAAAAAAACCCTGCCTGTAGCTGTGCCTTTTATAGTATGTATTTAATTTGCCATTACTTACAGTAGAAAGAGCATGTATGTGCCACCTTTTCTACACCAACATGAGCTGTTGAACGTACATTCTACATGCATGAACTGCAGAACATACATTCTAAAGAAAGATGCTAAGCATTTCTAGAGAGTATATTATTTTAACAAGGTAGGTCAGATTTTAAACTTCTTAAAACCAGGCAATGGTGAGAAGAATAGATATGGAGACTGCTTGTTCAGGGCAGTATAAAATAGTTTCGTATTCACTGTGAAATTACAGTGCTCAGTTTTTGTGAAAAAATACATTTGGGGATTTCAGGTATAAAATTTGAGATAACATTGAGTGCAAATGTATTTTTAAAAACAGTTAATACTCTGAATTATGTTTTTTGTCAGCAATGACACCAGTTTACTTTCATTTTCCTTAAAATAATCTGCTTGCATTCTTTATTAGTTCAGTTTCCAAATACAAAAATTTGGAATCCAGCGTAGTAGAACTGAAGTTCTGATTTTATTGTTAACATCTGGCGGTAGCATTTTAAGTGGAAAAATTATTTTAACCAGTTGGAAAGACAAGATGTTTTGTATCTTTACTTTGTTTAATTAGGTAATCTTCAATTTGAATTCTTGAAGTTAGATTGAAAGGCTATTAACGGAACAAAAATCTTCACCTCAGGCTGTCTGAGTCTTAAGTACAAGTTTAGGAGTTTAAACTCGGGCCCACAGACCAGTAATGTGTACTCAGTATTTCTGTAGCTGATTTTTCGACCAGAATACTGTCAAATCAAGAGTAGTTAATATTTTTCCAGTAAACTATACTGTATATTTTCATGCTGAGTATATCTACAAATGATGAGTTTTATTAGATTTACTTGATAATTTTTATAACGAGCAAAAAAACTCCTGTAATGCATTTTGAAAGGTTGAATCCTTAACATGCACATTCTAGGGCTCATGTTTTAAAAATCTGTAGTAAAACTTCACAAAAAATGCAAAAGAATAATCCAAATATTTAAAGTAGTGCGGTTTTAAAATATGAACAGCATGATAAAGATCGAAGAAGTAAAACAGTTCTAGCACTTAGAGCAAGATGTTGTGATGTTGAAAAATTAAGGTTTTAGAATAGAATTTTAACATTACTATTGTGTCCACTAAGTTACTCATTCATCACTTAAAAAAAAAAAAAATCATTGATAATGATCTATGAGATTAACAGTTGATAATAAATGGATTCTGTGAATGTAAGTATACATGCTGGGTGCATTGTTGTCTCATAGGAAACAGATTAATGGTAAAATTCACTTTTAAAAAAAAAAGACTAACAAATGAAATTCCTGAATAGTTTGCCATAGAGATAAATAAAAGAAGAAAAAAGATGGAACAATTAACACACAGCTAACAAATGCACAGTCACAGCTGTCCAAACAGGATTAATAGAGTGTGTTAGAGTACAGTGAGTCATGTGGTGCTTTGCAGAAATATCAACATGTGTTGCACTACATGCTACCGCCCTGTGGCACTGAATAGATGAAAAGAAATAAATATGTTAAGCAGATTCATAGTCTTTTCACTTTATTAAAAAAGCAAGTTTCTGGACTATAGAGAAGAGATTAGTCTTTATCATTATGGGAAAGGTAAAAAAGCAAAAGTTACCGAATACATGTGCTGACCTTTTTCAAGTTTTAAAAATGGAAATAGGAGAATTTTTTACATGTTTCATAGTATTCTCATTAGATATGGAGGTGGTGTGTCTACTCTGTCATTCCTTTAGAACTCCTGGGAACCTGTTGCTAAATTTATTTTAGTAGAATAACTGTAGAATAACTTATTTAACTGATTTTTTCCCAGAACTTTTCAACCTTTTAGAAGTCCTTCTTCAAAAATGTTTCCCACCAGCACCATATTGCTAACCACTGAGAAACAAATTGGGATCAGGGCACTTAGTAGTCAAGAATACAGAAACAAAGAGTTACAAACAAAAATGAATTTTCTAATGTACAGAAGTCTTCCTAAAATATTAAAGAATATTCTCTACTCTTGCATATTAAAGAATTATTCAGGTTAAAAAAAAAAAAGTCTAATAAGTCTATTTAATTTTTTTTCAACCTGGTTAATTCTTTACTATTTTATTAGGCAAATTGTCACCAACTTTCTTGGTTATATACTTGTGTCCACTAGAGAATTAGTTTTCTGTTCAGTTACTGAGGAGTTTTTCAGATTGCAGTTTTGGGAATTTTTTTCTCTGTAGGTTTAGATGATACTTCTATAAGAAAGTAGTCAAAAGATTTTAACCCTTTTCTCCCCCAAATGTACAAAATGATACTGTGTCAGAAGTTTTCTGATGAGCAGTGACTTTTTTGTTTTTTATTTTTAAGAGGAAAAGAAATGTAATTTATAAACAATATTTTTCCCATCTGCTCTAACAGAAGTGTCAGGCTTCATTTTTGTTTGTCCTTATAACACCTGCACTACTGCTAGCTAGCTATACTTCTGAACCTCTTTGTGTCAAGGAGTATTATTTCTTTTCCAGAGAACTTTTTACCCAGTGCTCTACCTGTTTTGTTTCTTTTCCTTTAAAGGTCTGGAAGCCTCTATGCTTAAAGCTGACTTTCTCAATTTTCCTGTAGCTCTACTGTCTGACTAAACCACTCTGCTTTGAAAAATGTTAAGGACGCTGTTTGCCTTCAAGTGTGAAAGCAACTCTGTTTGTTGTGCTTCATCAGTTTACTAGTTAATTTAGTCAGCCAATTTCTTCTTTTTGTGCTAAGACCTTCTGTGCTTTTTTGATATTTCTCTCTGCCTCTCTTGCTATTTTGATCAGTTTCAGTTGTTTTTTTTTTTTTTTTGCTTTATCCTTTGAAACTTCTTCTTCTTTTAATTTTCTTCATTTTGGCGTGTTTTCCTTAGATACCAAATTTGAGTCCCATATTTTTTAAGTGATTGATGCTGAGTACAAGAAGCATGTGTATCTTTTAAGATTGTGATAGCTGGCTGTAAGTCTTGAATGTCAAGGTACAATGAGATTCGTAAGGGCCAGGTTTACCCTTGAAAGGAAGGCAACTGACCCTTAATTCTGTCTCTCTTCATTTATTATCACTACTGAAGTCACAGTTCCTAAAAGCTCCCAAACACTTTCAGAATAAGATGATAGAAAACTCACTTCCAGGGACTTTAGAGCCAGGGTTTTTTTCTCATTGCCTAGTTTTCTGCTGACATTTTTTGTTCTGGGGTGAGGTAAGCTTCCTTCCTTCGCACTGTTCGTCTCAACCGTGAAAGCACCCATCACTGTGACATCACCTGTGCCAAAAGTTTTTTGGGAATATTATCACAGACAACTGTTATTTGGGTATCATCTCAGTGTTCCATCGCTTACTCACTGAAGTCCTTGATGTAGACCTGTCAAAGGAGCAACCTGTGGCTCTGCCTCTTTTGCCTTTTGGGATAGAACCTACAGCTCAGACACGTCCGCGTTTTGGAAAAATTTTGTTCACTTAGCTTTAGTGATTGACTCACCTTTGATGTGCACAAAGCCCAAGTGTCAGTGTTACGAAGTCCGCTGTGAAAATGACAGCACTGTCTTTCAGCCAGACTCATTTCCTCCTGTGCAAATGCTCTGTGGCTGTAGTGGTGGGTAGATCTAGGAGAAAAACTGCAGTTGGAAAGGTGTCTTTAAACTTTGGTTTCAAAAGCAGCGAGTCTGAAAAAAACACTTGCAAAGGCTTAGTGTTTACTGTAGGATGTCGTGGCTCTCGTGGAAAGGCTTTTTGCTACCTGTATTTTTTAATAAGAAAGCCCATGGTGCATTTCATCCTTTTCTGGAATAGATAAGGATTTTGTAGAAACTGAGATTTCAAGCAGTTTTGGTACTAATACTGTTTTTTCTTCCTAGTTATATTTATTGAAATTATAAAAGCAGAATTCTTAGAATAGACAATTTACTTCAAGTTGCATTATTCAGGCATTTTACTAGGAAACTTAGACACACTTAGCAATATGTTTCTTTACAGTTCTGTAGTGGTCATTAAAATGGAAAATTACCTTGAGAACATTGTCTTTTGTGTTTAACCATGTGTCTTATAGTGTGTTGTCTGAAAATTTTTCTTCCATACGTAAAAAGTAATAGAGTGAAATTTTTGTGTTTCTTAAAAAATGTAATCAACGTTCTGATGTAAATCTTAAATGCAATTTTAACAGGAATCACCAGATTTGATCTGCTTGGAGACTTCGGAAGGTTTAACTGGCTGGGAAACTTCTATATTGTATTGTCTTACAACATGCTTTTTGCTATCATGACGACATTATGTCTGGTCAGAAAGTTCACTTCCGCTGTGCGAGAAGAGCTCCTGAAGGCACTAGGTAACAGAGTACTGAAAATTTAGTTTATACTTGAACATTTCCTTTCTCCAGCACTGATACCTTGATGTGCTGCTAGTAAAGTTGTGTTACAAATCACAGAATTTTTTTTTTCTTGTGAAGTTTCTGTAAGTTAAGATGAGAATGCATAGCTTTGTTTTATTTTTGGAGTTGAGAGCTGAGATAAAGTGTTGGTCTTAATGATATGTCTGTGTACTTTCTGACCTGCAGTTAGATTTCTCAGCCTTTAGAGAGGACAGAAACATTCTCATTGATACTGAGCAATTATTCCAAAATAAAACTTCAATTTGTGTATGGGTTGGCTTTTTTTCCCTTTTGTTTAAAGCAACTTATTCCTTAAAATTAGTTTAGTGAAAGTCTTATCTGCTTTGTTGTGATCCTTTTTTTTTGAGCACTGCCTGTTCAGGCAATCTTTGTACAGAATAACCAGAATCTTAGTAACTGGCTGAGTAAAATTTGTACTACTTATAATCAAAATTTTGATCAAATTGTGCATTCATGCTTCATGGCCATAGCAGAAGGGCTTGAAACATATTTGATACTGAGAGGATTAAAGGTACATATTTAGTAATTGTGTTGTTACTACATCTGACTTTACTAATTAATGAAGCTCCTACCTCTTTAGAACCATGGAGTAGTATTTGCTTAAATTGAGAGAACTAATGGTAAAATTTCCTTGATTGTATATAACTGTGGATTCAGTTTGCAGTGTCTAAAAGGTACTTATGTTAGTTTTCACCAATTACTGCTTTCCAGAGTTGTGACCCTGGTAAACAAAATCCAAGCACTTCCTAGAGTACACCTCTACTAGTGGCGATTAAGTTAAAATCAGACCTACTAAATAGGGAAATATGAAATGGCTAATAGTGTAGGTGTAAAACAAGCTGTTCTGTGATTTTTTTGATGTTGAGTTTTTAAGCTCCAGGGGAATGGATTACTGGGCCAGGGATGTATAAACCTGTCCATTGACTTTTATGCTGAAAATATTTTCAGAGAAGTTCTGTTGTTGATTGAGACAGATATGATGTGAATATGATGTATTTGTCATTATCCCCCAGCTTTTAGTTAAGGTCATTTTATGAGAAGACTTTGATTCATCTCTTTCAGCTGACTTGCATAATCCTATATTTTTGTGCAACTGATTTGACTGTAAAGGGATTACTTTGTATAATGTAATGGCTCATGTAGAGCTCTGAAGGAAATAAATTAGCATCAGTAAGCATAGCCTTATAGCAGCGGGTCTGGTAAAACTTTAACATTTCTGTCTTAAAGCAAATGATATAAAAGATGTATCTTGAGAATTCATGGCACTTATTAAACATTGTAATAGATGAAAACAGATTAACAAACTTCAACATGCAGGTGTAGTAGGATAATAGTCACTGGATGGCATCATTTAGTGGATTTTTAGGGGTATTTTTGGCCTCTTGCTATCACATATTGTGAGATTTTGTGTAAATATTGTGATCAAAATGGAAAAGCAAAGTAATTGGTAAAAGGTTTGCATGTGACACAGAGGGAGTTATAAATCCCAAAGAGCGCAGGTTCCTGATGCAAACTGGGTTTGATTTCAACGCTACACATAACAATGTCTTAAAAACTGTCACATGGAATTCAAAGAATGAGAACCAAAATTTGTCTGCTCATTTTTCCTCCATGTTGAAAACTGTGACGCTGAGGACTAGAGGTTGGTGGAGCATCATAGCTAATTAGTGCAAGATAAATTCCTGCTTGCAGACGAAAATAATTCATGTAGTATTGGGAATTACAAATAATATGATATCGAGTAGATTTTATTTTCTAGTAGTGCAGTGAATTTTGGAATTCCAGTGATGCAAGAAATTTTAACTTGATACATCATGGCACATCAGTAAAATGTTCAATATAGTCTACACTAAATGAGTAAGAAGCTCTTCCCATTTTTGATTTTTAATTTTATAGATTTGATAGGAAACTTCAGAGAGAGACTGTAGCAAGCAAGGAAGGTCTGACACCATGCCTCTAGTGAATAAATTATGTCTAAATTTACCATCTTTTCCTACCTCCCCCCCTCCCAAAAGGAAAAAAAAAGAGTAGTTTACTTGCCTGGGGCAGGATGTGAGACTTTAATTAGCACTCATAGTAGAGAATTATGCAATAAGAACAAATGGCTGGAAGTGGAGATAAACAAATTAGTAATAAAATATTTAGACATATATTATTAGACATATAAAGAGTTTAGAGAGGTGATGTGGTCATCACCAATGTTCTTAAGGTCAGCAATGGATGCTTTTCAGAAAGATGCTCTAGTTTAAAGGAAATATTTTAGTTAATTGTTTTGGTCTTTCTAGGTTGACAGAGTAAAGGATTGCAAGTCTCTTGGTTCTTAACATCTAAGTCTGTGATATAAGGCTTCTCTTGCTTCTGTGATTGTCCACTGTAATGGACTTTTCTCACTTAAAACACAACAGAGGGAGTTTCCTGCAAGTAATTCTTACCTGAGCTAGAATGTCAATTCTGGTCCTCAACAAACATGAAGCCCTTAATCACAAAGTAGGATTTGGTTTGTATGTATTCTTTTGAATACCTATGTGCAAGAAACATGGGAGAATCTCAGTTTTTCTGTATTGTGTAATGTTTTACAGGATTAGATAAACTTCATCTGTCAAACAATCCAAGAGAGTCAGAGACAAAGCCGTCTGCAAATGGGCATCAGAAAACACTGTGATTAACAATCGCCTGCAATCAACAGAGCTGAAAACATCAACCTCATGGCATTCCTGGCATCTCATCAGCATTTTTATATTGATTCTGTTTGTTGATAATTTGGGTCCAACCTTGTCTCATTTTTTGATGCTGTGTGCTTCTGAGGAAGTTAGGTATCAGCTTCTTCTCTTTCCAGTGAACTTTTGGTTTGCGTGTTTATTTCCCAGTAAGTTAATACAGGAGGTGCCTTGAAGATTGGAAGCTGAAGAGAATAACGCATTCCTTTTTATTTGTTGTCAGTCTCACATCTTTAGTTACAAACCTGCTACCATTTGAATGCACAGTACCTCCTGTGTTACACAGACACAGCTATAAAGAGTAACTTTGGGACTTGGTTAAAAAAAAAAAAAAAGAAGGAAAACAGATACACTTGAAGCCCAATATGACCCTTACTGGAAATGTAAACTACCTGGAGTAGGTATCCTTCACAGTAGATAAACAGTTCCACTAAGAACATGGTAAAAATGAGAGTAACTGGTGGCAATCCTAGTTCCTTTCGTGCTGGACGCAGCAAGCTGTTCATGGTCTGATGTCATGAAGCTTTTTTGGAAGGCCAGCGTTTTCAGCTTTCTGTTTTTAGCTATAAATGCCAGTTGCTTTACTGGTAGTCAGACAATGTCTTATTGAAGAGTGAAGTACAAGATGAAGATTAACTTCAGTGTTAAATCTGAGCCTAGTATGCTTTGTAAAAAGCTGTGTAGACCCCTGTCACAGCTCTTACAGTTCTGTGAGCTGTTGTGCCGTGGAGGTCACCCTACCAAGTACATCCCTGTAAAATTCTTTTTTGAACTACTGTGTATAAGCAGTACTTGTAATCAATGCAAGTAGCACAGGCCTAGGAGGCTGCAATTGCAGTTTTTTACAATCTTCTTTAATTTGAAGTAAATTATTTCCCTGAATTTATACCATAGTTACTAGGATTTCTGTTCAGTGGCATAATCCAGTATCTTTCACTAGCCTGTTTTTTAATGTATACCTGAACATGTGTATAGGCCTATATGTGTAGCTACCATAAATTAAATTCTAAGCTTATGGAGAGGACATAGGTGGCTTGGTAAGTAAAACTTGTGTGTTCACTCTTGGTAGTATGAATTTCTGTGGTGTTACAGTTTGACTGCTCAGAGGCCTTAGATTTGGGATGGCATCAGTGGGTGGTAACATCCTTTTTCTTAGCATTACTGCAGCCTTAGGAATCCTTCAAGCAGTTTATAGTAAAGAAAAAGCCCACCAACCAAAACCCAAGTAAGTATTCAAAATCTGGTTGCACTTCTGTCCTGCTCTACCACAAGCAATCTTCAAACAGATTGGAATGGGGACACTTTCAGTCTGTGCCCATTATCTAGCAAGTCAGATAACGTTCCTGTTTATTTCCCATTTCTGTAAAACAGGTATGTCTGTCTGGCGTTTGAGGTCTTCTACATGGTCAGGTGGTGACAACTAGCTCTCCCGTGTGGTTCTAAAATAAGATAAACTTTGTGTGAGAAACTCTTTGACTGTACTCCTGAGGTGACTGCTCTGGGCTTTAGACCTTGCTGCTGTGTGTGTGAATGTGAGCTTTTTTTTTTTTTCCCCTAGAGTGCTTCAGAAATCCAGCTCCAGTATACACGAGGGTTTTTCAGTTGGGGTTGGTGTGGGTTTTTTTTTTTTTTTTTTTTTCTTTTTGCAGCTGCCTTTTCTGACTGGAACTGGGGCATAATGTAAATACTGCTGTAGTAGATACGATACTAGAGAGTTACTTTTTTTTTGTGTGATTAGTGTAAATTCAAGGCTTATTAAACTGACTATTGATGTGTTGTACTCAGTCTTGGAAGACAAAGTAAAATTGCTTGATTTCACTAAGATTTACAAGCATCTTTGTTGTTTAAGTTTAATGCTGACATTTTAGTGAGAAATCTTTGTCTGAGTCAAAGTTCTGCAACCAAGAGCAGGGAGCTGTAATTAAAAGTTGTTTAAAAATGTGTTTACAATTAAAATATTGAGAGATTTATTATTAGGGGTGTCATTCAGGTATTCTCAGAGCTTGTAGCCTTGTCTATTAGCATTATAGTTACAAAGAACAGAAATGAATTCACTTGTCCATGCAAGTGACTGTGACCAAAATTGTTGTCATGTCTTAATGGGACTGGTGAGTTGTGGTGTGTGAGGCTAGTTAGCTTTATAAAAATATTTCCATTTCAACTTTTAAGACAGTTATTTAAATACACTCTGTGTAACTGAAGAAATTAATTTAAGGAATAAATCTAGGGAGTGTGAACCAGTGTAGGTCTTGCTTTTCATGCTTTTGGAGAGGTGTTTGTCCTGGCATCAGTGACCCAAGAACATAAAAATAGATGGGATTATCATGTGTATGTGGTTTCTGAAAGCAAGTTGGGCAATTACTTCAGTTGAGCAGAGACAGTTCCTGAAGATAAGCACACAAGCTTCAGGAAAGAATTTAAAACTCTTTCAAAACAAATGTTACAGCCTTGCCTCTTCCCACTCCTGCTGGATTCTGCAGTCAGAGGGATGTACGGGTTAAGGCTGCGTTAGTGAAGATTTGACAATGAAATATGGAGGATGGTTAAGATGCTGTGTGGTTTTCAAGGTGGGCAAGAAATTCAGGACTACCCTGTGCAACTACTGACAGTCTTTTGTTTTAAAATCAGCTGTTTATATTGTGACACCGTTCACATTAAAATATGCCTTTGGCCTTGAAAATGACATGCTTATGCAAAACTTTACAGATAAAATGCTACAAATATACTATGTGTAAGATACAGGTCACTATATACTTTTCACAGAAGCATATGGTCACTTAAATACAAGCAACTGGTAATTCATTAATGGATATTGACAATACATTCCTAGTATTTTGACTCATGTAGAGTCAGGTGGTCTATACCTTCAAGGTATATACAGCTGATCTTAGTAACATTAACATCTGCCTCACTTCTTATGAGGCAAAAAGCACATAAATGCTTCCATCTTCAACTAGATACCACACAAGACCAAAAAATAGATAGAAACTAGGTGTTTTAAGTTAGCCATTTCTTGGCTTTATTCTGTGTTGGTAGCACAATATTAAATTCAGTGGCAGAACTGTAGTATTGTGGGATTTCTAAGCATAAAGCACACATACTTTATCACTTTAAGCTAAAAAATAATAGCATTGGTTACTGTACAAGTAACAGTTTTTTGCATTCATAGGAAGCTTTGTATACTCTCTGTAATGTGATGTTTACCTCTGGCCCTGTTCTTCCTATACCTTTTACCCTGTTGACTGTTTTAGTGTCATATAAATTAAAGGATTTGACAAGTTGTTTTCCTTGTCTGGTTCCGAAGTACCACCTCGAGTACCATCGAGGCACAGGTCTGTGCAGACAGGCTCTCGTGCAGGCGTGTGCTGAACGGGACGCACATGCGAGTGGGTGCTACAGTGTGACACTCTCTCCAGTGTGTTGCCAGGAGTGATGCGTGTGAAGGGGGCTGCAGCCCTCGTCTGGCCCACCAGGTCTCTCCTGCTCGCCCGTATGACTCTGCAGCAGCTGATGCTCCTTCAGGTGCTCACATGTGCCCACTGCTGCGTAGTAAAGACAAGATGGCCCTTTTCGTAAAGAATTTACAATCTAAATTAGAAAAGAATAAGGTAGAAACAAAGAGCAATTGGCTGCTTCATGCCCATGATTTTCCTTGAATTTTTGCAAGAATGTTCTAGGTTATTTTCCTTTCTTTTCCTCCTCTTCTAGAAGCTGAGGTGGTGTACGTACAGCAGCTGAGCCCTTCGCTTAGTGGACTAGCATCTACGATCTTGATATACCAAATAGAGGAAGACAGCTAAACCATGTTGTTTTACATATACTCTGATTTTTTTAAAATAGCAATTTTTAAAATCCAAGTAAAGTAATACAAGCAGAGACAGTATGCTAAGGCCATGCTGTGTTAACCTCTTTAAAAGAAACATGCTTAGTTTTGTTTAAAAAAAGTGTTGATGTGAACTGTGAACCTTTAAATGTTTTAAGGAAATAAGATCTCCTACCCTCTAGTGTTAGTATTTTTGTTGTTATTTTAGTGCTGACTTGAGACAATATTGCATACGCTAACTTCCCTCCCCAACTCGCATATTTCATGAGCTGGAATCTTGAGCTCCCCAATATTGAATTTACTATTGGTAAACTGGCAAGTGATCTCAGTCGCATTAACAGTATTTGAACTTTACAAAAATGCTGGGCTTGAATCCATCCCACTCAGGGACAGCAATGTAAGCCAACAGCTATCACCCAGGTGGTGATAGACTCTGCCACCTTTTTTTTACCCTGCCCAGTGCCCTCACCTCAGGCAAACTGTCTCTGACGCTGTCACCAGAAGCTGCTGTGGTGCTTTTCTGCTCAAGGCATGAGGTCAGCCTGCGGTTTGTCTGTCTGTCACACAGTTTTAGTTGCTGCATTGAGTTGCTTTTGGTTGGGATGCAAACTCTCTGGGTTTCCAGGTGATAGCTGTGCATGTTCTTGAACTGCACTGTTCTGCTCTGTTCCATTGTGTTGGGACTAAGAACTCGTTCAGGATTTTCTGGCTGTAGGTTCCTGTGCAGGCCATTCTGTGAATGGCTTCTTGCTGTCTCAGGAATGTCGCATGGTTCTGCACAGAACCGTGTCCCCCCTGACCACATCCTGAGAGGATCTCCTGCACGTGTCATTTTAACAATTAAAGCCTGACAATATCAGTCAGAATCTTAGGAAGGAGAACCCATCTTGTGGGGACTTAATGCTAAGTGTGACTTCCAGAATCCCCACTGCGCCCAGTAACTGGGGAGGGGTTAGCTGGGGGAAATGACGTGGAACTCACCTGTGCAGTCTGTTTTCCATTCTTTACCTAGTCAATCATTAAGATTCCATGTTAGTAAAATTTATGTAAAATCAAGGTCATGAAATTCAGGGGCAAATTAAGCTTTTTTCTAAATCCGGCCTTAATTCTTGAAGACATCTAACATCTTGGCTTGCTTTCCGTTTTAATGTTTTCAAGTCATTCACTACCTTATTTGGTGACATTGATGTTAAGAAGATGCTGCTCTTGATATAGACAAAATATGAGCTAACAGAACAATATAGATATATTGATCTGATGTAAGATCTGTAAGAATATATACCAGAAGGAAACACAAATGGGAAGGTTCTTTTGAAATGTTTCATAACTGAAGCACCTAGAACTCTTCTTTCAAAGAGAAACACATGTATTGTTAGTGTATGAAAATTAATTGTATGTTCTCTAAATATTCCAGTAATTCACTGACACTGAAAAGACCTTCATAAATTCTTAAAATCTCTTTTGTGATTCACAGTGCAGCAGTATCCTTGACTTTAAATTTGTAGAAGCCTCTAAAGTTCTGAAGACAGCTCTGTCTTGGCAACAGAAAACCTGAGGATGCTTGCTAGTTCTGTATTAATTACCATATTTTTCTAAATAACTCTTTCAGTTTATTGCTTAGATTTTTTTTTTTATAGACATAGCATTAAAAGTTTTAACAAATATACAATGTCACTCCAAACGGTCAAAGAGAGAGTGTTAGAAGTACCCTGTAAATGTTGATAATTCTGTCGTGCTAACTCCAAGCTATTTAAAAGCTGTATCTGTATGAAGGCCTCACATAAACATAAAAATTAGGAAATCTCAATTCTTAAAGGCTTTAGGTATCTGACTATTAATTTGTACCCACATGAGCACTTTGGGATACTGCTTCTAAATGTTTGTTGTATATTAACCTCAAGTACTGCTGTTGCTTCTACACCCCTACCCCCCCTTTACATTAAGTTTTATAGTCGACATCACTGGATAAAGCTCCTTTAATGAACAGTGCTTTAATTTGCATTCCTCATATTCAGTGTTTTCATAGATACCAGCTACTGAAGTATCAGTGCACTTGCTTTGATTTTAATGGATTTCATTTCCCAGATAGTCTAACAGAGACATTCCTTAGTTAGAAATGTTTTTCCATTATGGAAATGTTAGTATTTATTCATTCATTTGTAGTTGATCTTTTTTTTTATCACTAGATTCCATTAAAGCAATCCTGTCATTAGAGTGGGTCCTCTAACGAATTACCAAGAGCTCATCGAAGTTTGAATTGGGAGTGAGATGCAAATATATGTGCTTTTAACTTTCAGTAGTGTGAGGCAACCGACCCACCTCTTAGTGAGAGTAACGTGCTTGTCCAGCGTATTTGAGCCCATGCCGATGGCAGCTACTCTGGAGTAGCTGATGTTCTGTGGAACCACTCCTCAGTTATCTTCCTTGCAATTTGTAGAGTAAGACTACAGCTCTCGATGTGCCTTGCTGCCTCACTTGATTGGCCATCGAGACGCGTTGTTCCGGTGTGTTGGCAGTGTGTAACACACTCCTGTTTTGACCAAAGTCAAACTTTGCATGGTGCCAAGGTAAGACTCTTCATGCGTTTTCTGTATGTGTTGTAGTTCAGGCCTATGAGCATGTTCTGGACCTTCTCTTGCCATGTAAAACGATCATTAGGAAAAAGAGGTATGATGGCTGTACCCGTATTGTGAATATGATGGATGTGTTTAAATGCTTAAGGAGAAAATCAACTGGTGCGTGACTTCTGTTTTCCCCCTAACCACGAGTTTTCCCAATCTGGGCCAAAATACTTAGATTCATAAAACCTGTGTGATTCACTTTCTCTTCCCTGTCTTTATACAGCAAAACAAAGTTGAGCACTTTTTTTTTTTTTTTTTTAAAGGTAGGTTTCAAAGTATTTTTGTCTTATTTGGCCCGACTTCTATTGCTTTAAAAACAAATAGATAGAAAATGAAGGTACATTTGGGCTTGGGTTTGAAATCTTAAAGTGTATGAAACATGCTTGTAGACAAAAAATATGGCTGGATTTCCTTTACTTTCTTGTGGGGTCAGGAACCCAACTCTACCTAAATAGAAGATACTCATTGCACCTATCTTCACAAAGCTTTGTCTCCAAAATTCCTGCTGAGGAGGCTGAGGATCGGAGTGCTGCTGGCCCTCTCATCACACGGGATTGGCTGTACATGGACTTGGGTGATGCAACCATAACAATACAGCGCTTCTATGGATTTTGCTACTGCTGGTGCCATAACAATGGCAGCAGATGGCTTCTGTCATGCACTTTCAGGTTTTATCACTGTAGTGTTACTGGTTAAATTTCAGTTTACAAAAAAGAAAATTTACGCACAACCTTAACTGTGTATGAGACTGAGATAGTGAATGGAATGGGCGGTCCCCTCTTGGCTTGATTTCTGCTTAAGACTTCTTAAACTCTGCAGTCTTGAGCAACCGATGTCTGTTTCACATGGATGTGTCCTGGACCAAGGTTAAATATAGCTGAAAACTTATGCTTTTACTGTTACTTTAATGAGAACAATTACAATTTTTCACGTACGTACCTTCTCCCTATCAAACCCCTCCTGGTTTATTTTAGGTCATTCAGAAATACGTTTTATAATATTCTCAGTTGTGGATACTTTGTTGTGTTACAAAACTAAATGAAAATACTTGCCGCCTTATCCAGGTTGAATTTTTTGTGAAAAGCAGTGGTGGTGGTGTTTTTTCCTTTGTTTGAAATGTTGCACTGAATGTTTTGTAGAAGATTTTTTTTTTTTAACTGTGTTTTCAATAAAGTGTGATTCATAGTGGAGTTTTGCCTTTTTTTTTTGGTTTTATTTTAAGCCATGAATAAGAAAAAAATCTGCAGCGTTCTAAATTACCTGGTCAGTAGTTGATATGAATAGTTGCATTCCTCTCTCTTCTTCCTTCCTCCACCCAGTTTAACATGCTTTGGAGATTCTTAAATGGTCATGTTTTTAAAATACGTGGTATATGGTATGTGATAGAGATTCCTGTACATTGAGAAGCATTACAGCTCTGTGTTTGGCAGGTGCACAATTAATCTGAACCCTTTACTTTAGGCAAGTGGGGTTTGTTTGTAGATGAGGATGCTCATTATGTAATGTGTAAGTAATTTCCAATAGCTTAATAGTTTGACTGAAGGGCAATTTTTATGTATTAAAAACCTGATAGGCATGTTTCCTAAACTATTTGAAACTTAAACAGCTTCAGACTTTCCTCCCCATTTCATGGGAGATTTTGGGCCGTTTTGGATATTCCAGAATCAGGTGGCTGGAGGGGGGCTGGAGATGTCTGCTCTGTTCAGCTGCACAGGATCAAATGTACCCACATTACTGCTGGTGTTTAACCAGCCTGGCAGGGACTATCTGCGATGCAATTCCTGGGCTGTCTCTAGGTGGTATGTTCCAGTGTTTAATTGTCCAAGGTTTCCTAAGTGTCTCTCGTTGGTTCTCACATGTCCATAGTAAGACAAGTCTTTCTGCTTGCACCAGCTTTTTCCACACCAGAAAGGTTACCTTTTCCTTTATCTTAGGAAGAAATGACCCCCAATTCCCTCAGGTGTTTTCTGTAGGCCTCTCATAATCCTTTTTGCTTCCTGTGGGGACCCTCAGGTGTTTCTAGAAATGCAGAGCTCAGAACTGGACACAAACTCCAAGCTGGAGCCCTTACACTCCATCATGTCTTCAGTACTTTGGTTGGTTGTTGTTTTTTTTTTTTGTTTTTTTTTTTTTTTTTTTTCAACATCATTTATTCATACTGAGCTTGTGTTCTCAAATATACTTCTGGATGTTTTTCTATATCTCTAGATGCTATGTGCATAAGATGTGAGTCATCTCATACACGAAGTTATTCCTACATGAGTGTATATTTTGCACTTTAATTTTTTATGATGTTTTCTGCTTCATCTGCAGGACCGTGTCTTGTTACAGAAACAAACTGAATTGGCTTGATATGATTCTCTTCTTGTACCAGTGTTTTTCTGGGAAATAAAGTGAAACTAATTTCTGCATTTCTCTAGGATTTCTTCCCTCCTCCCCCATTTCAAGACAGGTTTATCAGTGTGTCACACAATCTTCACAAGTTCTCACAGCCATCTCTGAAAGCCCTGCAGGCAGCTTTCTGGCTGCCCAAAAGCAGAGTCAATCAGCAACCGATCTGTAAAGCACTTTTTCTCTGACAATCTTCTTATACAGCCTTTCCCACTTCCAGCTTAAAACTGTAAACCCATACACCTAGTATTGTGGTGACCACCTCAACGCATGAGACAATTTGACCTTGCTGGTATTACTGGGAAGCAATCCGTCTGATCAGTTACTGCCTTTTTATGCAAAATGAATTTTCTTGTTACCTTGATATGTTGCTATTTCATTTTGGTTTACCTTCTGATTTCTGTCTTTATGTCCTTGTACTTTTCTTATAAACTACCTGTGGTGACCTGACTTTGTTTCAGCAATGCATAGCTGAGAAGTCATAATCATGCTTTTGTTTCTCTTGAAAGTGGTCAGTACATACTGTGGTTCCAGGTTCTCTGACGTTCTGAAATGATCATGCATCTTTGAGGGCCAGTTTTATCTACCTACAGCTCTGGAATTGGTCAGTCATTCAAGCAGAAGCAGCAGCCAGGCTTCTGGTTAGTAAACGTGGCTGAAGAAAAAGGAAAAAAAAAAAAGTTTTTCTTGCTACAACTACCAGCTGCAGTCAGTAGCAGCAGCCCTTGTGGGACATGGGAACCTGTGCTGCAGCAAATCAGGTGTAAAAAAAACAGGTGAGGGATAATACCAGGATATTGCTTGAATGAACACAAAGCCTGAAACAACTGTGGCTTATTTTGGGAAAGGGAAATGAAAATGGAGGAAGGTGGGAGTGACAGAGGGAGGAAGAATGAAAATGCTGGAAGACTAATGGTGAAACCGAGTATGAAAGGGAAGCAACATCATCCTTCTAACTTTTCTTTCTCTAAATACAAGGTGAGTACCATTGTCCATACAAAATCATTTGTTCTTGGAAGATCTGGCTCTGAAAAGGCTCTGGAGTTAGAAGTGCATGTGTCGTCAGCTATGATCTACGAGGTAGTTCATTATGAGCTATATGTACCAAATCTGAGGAATTTCTTTTGATAATATGAGTGACATAGAGGACTAATATGTCACTCTCCCAAGGAAAACTCTGCAAATGCTTGAAGACAGGTATGATGAAACAACTATGAACGAGAAAGCAGAACAGTCTGTTGTGAAAACTGATTGCTGTTACCAGGAGAGAGATGACCAGGATGAATTGTTGGACTGAGTGGCATGACACAGATAGGACAGTCAAATATCTCTTGCTGAACTGCCTGAGTAAAACCAGACCAACCTGTAGTGAAACAGTGGAAGGTAAACATATCGGCAGTATGC
The DNA here is from genome assembly GCF_018691265.1 of Tyto alba. NCBI lineage: Eukaryota > Metazoa > Chordata > Aves > Strigiformes > Tytonidae > Tyto > Tyto alba. The sequence continues at coordinate 32,040,846 of NW_024881313.1, forward strand.
GAATTCAAATGTTCAAATTTTGACTGTAACATATTTTGAGAAACTATTAACATTTTGAGTCTCAGTTTTGTCTGCAGCTGCTTTGGGCTCGATACCTGAGTAGAACAGAGATGCTGCTGAGGTAAACCTCTGAACTGTAAAAGCTTTTAATATTTCTGGTTTGGAACAGATGGACCAAAATTTAAGAAAACAGAAAACACTCAATTGTGCTGAAAAGACTGCCATGCCTAGAAAGAGCATAAAAGAGCTTATAAATGCAAATGTACTTTAAAAGGAAAGAAAAGCCAACCAACCTGCATCTGGATCTTCTCCCAGTCAGTTTCACTTAATAATACTTCTTTTCCTGTCAATTGCTGAAACACATCTTGACTTGTGGCTACAGAAGAATCTATTTCAGAAAAAAATCCATCTAGGTTGATGTCATAAGAACTCAACAGTCAGTTGCTGATTTGTTGAACCTGAAGAGAAAAACGACTGCTGTTAGATCTGGAGTTACTTACAGGTAGTTCATATGTGAATGAACTGTGAGTGATTGGACAAGTGAGCCTGACCCACATGACGTGATCTATGGAATATTGTTCCAATTTGCAGCTGGTGTCCAGAGCTGATTTAGAGGTTAGAAGCATCAGGTCCCCAGACTCTACTGTTGGACCACTGTCCTTCAGAGAAAACACAGGATTTTCATCACTGAACTTTCCCAAGATGGTTGTGCTATTCTTAACCCATACAGGTGCAGCACAGAGGGTACAGCTGTGTTAGAGAAAGGAAGTCCAGAACTTAGCTGAGCATTGGTTATTTGATGGGAACCCATTGCATCTGCTGTGGGGTTAAAGGCACGATAACCAGTGTGAGAAGAGGCATCTCGGGTGTTGTCCTTGATACAGACTTTTATGTCCTACTGCCTTAAATATGTATTTGCATATTGCACATAGGCCTAAGCAATCTGGCGGTCATATCTGAAGATACTCCCATCTGTGTTCAGCAAAATAAATACCTAAAAGCAATGAATGCTTTCCTTAATCAGCTCCTTGAGTGCAATCCCAATTCACTGTGGCCACTTTCTCTCGTTGTTACCACAGTATCTGAAAGTTCTGTAGGGAGTCACACAAGTCTTCGACTTGTCTTTTGTGACTCTGCTCGTAAATGCTTTCAGCAGTTGTAAGGAACATTTCAACACCTGCACCATGAGCATGCACTGTGAGCCTTTCTCTCGGTGCACTCCTGTGAGTGAAAACTTGACAGGAAAACAGGGAGCTGTCTTCCCAGGAGGGATGGAATGGGAGGTGAGAGGTGAGGTGGCAGAAGGGCTGTTGTCAGGGTCAGACAGCCTGATGATACCTGAACACTTTCCTATTGTTTCATTTCATCTTTTTTTTGGGTAGCTTTTCTCTACCAGGACCTGTGCTCCTTTACAACTGCTAATGAACTGCTCATAGCGCATATCAGAATATTCAAAGTGAACTTTTTTAGACCCGAAGGAATCAGCCTGAATCCCACAAAAACCCCACAGAAACTATCTGAAAAGCTCACTTAACATTCTAAGGTCTCATTTAAACTTTGAATTTCCTAAATTTCCTTCTAAAACTATGGAAAAACCTCACCAGTTAATGTTTTTTAAATTACGTCCATATAATGTGCAAGTATGAAAGTGTCTTCCAGTGAAACCAATAATGTTTCTCAATAAAGACTTTAGAAACGATTAGAAACTTCCAGGTAGGGGAGATGGTGAAAACCATCGTGTAGGGCAAGTTGTTTGTTGCTTGATGTCAGATTTGATCCTGTGTATTCTTTTTATTTTATGGTCTGATTCACTGCTAACTGAAACCTATTATGACTTACTGTACTTCCACATGATCCCTAATACAACAGTATATTGAAAGGATGTATCCATTTGTCAATACAAATCGGATTTAGTTACCAAGTTGGTACATCAGTGTTAACTAACATAACTTAAAAAAGGAAAAAAAAAAGAAAAAAATCACCTGAGCCCCCTTGTATAGTGTATGTATTTAAATCATATGATGGGAAAAGCAGCAGCCCTTTCTGTACTGTGAGAGAATTCTATGTCTAGCAAAGAGCAGATGGTAATCTTGTGTTCCCCTCCCTTGTTCACTGACAAGAAAGAAAAAAATCTGATTCTATCCCACAGAAGCATGCACACTGACCTTCAGTGGTATGTGTAAAACAAAAAAACAAACAAACAAGAATCCTACCACAGGCCTCCTTCAATATTTACACTTTGTGGTCTCCAAACAATCCTCAGCGATGACACTGTGGGCTTCCTGAATGAGACATGAAATACTAATGCACTACACTTTAATCAGGTTATGTCTTTAATATTTTAATGGGATTATGTATTTAATTAAACAATAACAGTCCTAGTATGTTTTATCTGAACTGTTGTTACCTAGGTTCTAGAACTGAATCTATTCCACATCGCAATTTTAACTGCTCTTACGGATTTAATTTCAAAAGCTGACTTCAGGAAGAACAGACTAAGATTACACCTAAACCTTATATCATTCATGGATTCTGTTCAACATCAAATAAAGGTTGGTCCATTTGCACTTTTGGTCCTGATTTATGCTCGGTCTTCACTTACATCGGTATCAAACTTGCACACACCTGAATCGTTTTCATAAGAAGGCTAGGGGGATGCAATAGGAAGCTACAGCAAGCATGATGATGCTTTCTAATAGCCTCTCAGGACCCAACATTTGAGGAAAAGCAACTGTGTTTTAACTCCGCCCTTATCCAGTGTCTATTTCTGTGAATGTGAGAGCACTGCAAACACTACAGGGTTGGTTTCAGGACTGGGCCTCTCTTTATGAACTACACTCTGACTAGACAGGCTGCTGAGGAAAACTAACCAAGGAGAGCTGAAAGCAGGGGGTGCATTAAGCAAACAGCGACCCCTTGTCCGCGCCTGGGCTGCTTGTGCCCTCTCCCCTCGGCAGGGAGAAGCTCTCCATTTCTTCCCTGAGCTTGCACCCCATTGCACTAAGTGAGCCTGCCAGTCCTCTCGTGAGCCTCCTTGAGCAGAAACTGTAAAAATAGAGGAAAACTCTTCTGCCCGAGACATTGATCTGTTAAGTTCCCCTGCTGCTAAGATACTATCTGCTTTGAGCTACTCCTGTATTTTTTGCAGTATGACCTGACCCAACCCATATCTGTCAATCAGTAAATAAAGTCTAAGGTTGGAAAGAAAAAAAAGTGTAACAGAAATGTAACCCAAAATTTTTGCTAACAGGCAAACCAATGAGAACTATCAATGTGAACAGAAAGGAAATAAGTATTTTGTATAATTTGTTAGTGTTAACATGTTCCAGGATTTAACGACTAAAGCCTGCTGTGTTTTAATGCATAATCCTGAATAGCTTTTTTTTTTTTTTTTTCCTGGAACATCTGAAACTGAGTAATTTATTTCTGAAAACATTATGCCTCTCTATTTTATGTCTGTGACTTTTAAAACTTGAATAGAATGGTATAAACTGAATGTTTGAAATACTCTATCGGTATGCAAAACTACATCAGTCATCTGTACAAGACTATGATAAAATAAAACGATGAAACAAAGCACCGGGGTGAACTTTGTCCACAGGGAAGCCTTTTTAAGTGATCCAATGTCAGCAAATTGCTTACTAATGTGTTGACTTATGGCAACCCTCAAAAGTAAAATGAAAAGGCTGGAATTTACAGCATATCAATGAATCAGTTGATAAGCTTTTACTGGTTTAATATCCTCCTAGTTTTGCTGCTTGGAGCCACTTCAAGTTAGCAACAGAATGTTTACCATCTCCATGTGATAAAGGAAGTCAAACGACTAAACAAATTCCAGGACCATTATCCTGTTTGGTGAGATTTAAATTAAAATCGTTGGGAGAAATCATGCAGAGGGGGGAGGAAGAAACTAAAGTCAACCACATCATTTCACAATGACTTACCTCCTTCCTAAACAATGGCAAGATTTTTAGCGAAGCTGGAGATAATGTAATGCATTTGAAAAGACTTAATTGCACCAATAAAAGACTATACCACAATTAAATGACATACAGAAGTGACATTTATAGGTAGGATCAAAGAAATTCACTACCTAACATGCTGAAGCAACACCCTGCTCTCTGTGTATAGTAGTGCTAAAAAGTAGCCTGCTTTGGTTTCAGTGACCTTTCTTATCTCCTTTGATCTATATTATTAAAAATTTTAATGAAAGGTGTAATAAGGGGCTACTGTAACACCCTAAAACAAGTAATATATGTCCTTCCTAGTACTAATATTTCAGACCTTGTTTTTTATTTTGTGGTATTTATTTAAGTTTATGAAACTTGACATTTAACCTTTGTGATCTTTCCAGAGAATCTAGGGTTATTAAAAGCTAGATTTTTTTTTCCAACTGTGATGTCATTTGATTATGCTAATGTTTAGGGAGTGACATTTTAAAGGCACAGCACAATTTTGAGTAGCTAAAATTTATTTTAGAAAAGCTTTTTAGCATCTGAAAGTGGATAGATCCTTGTGAAAAATTTCTTTAGTGTTTTCATTGCCAACACTTAAAAGTATAAGAGCAAACAGCAGGAAAACTCATCTACCATTCCCACTTGAAAGCCACTAAGAAAAATAATTATATATCCTTTAATCACAATTGGTACTGAATTCATTTAAACCTGGCTGTTCCATATGAGAAGACTTTATAAATGAATCCTTAATATAAGGTGAAAAAGCAGTGCCCGTTTTTTTCCCTGCAAAATCCTTAGGTGTTAGATGTGAGGATGATTTCCTCATGCTGTGGACTATGTATGGAAATGATGTTAAATGAAGACTTTCCCATGGTGTATAACCATGGGATGAACTGTGGGCAGTCTATCAGGCTGTTTCTCCCTAGAACAGGTATCTAAGGTAGGGGCCCTGGAAGCCAGCCCATTGTAGGTAGCTTGACAGAGTGCCACTGTCGCCATCTGAAGTTCAGTCACAGAAATTTTAACAAATGACATTCAGCTGCAACTTTCAGCATATTCAGAAGCCTTCTTCAACTTCCCTTTACTGAGACCCTGTTTATAGCTAAGCACAGTATCATGAGCCCCCAGAAAACTGACAATCTTATTGTGAAAGAAGCATACAACTGTTTCCCCAGCCATCCATGCAGAAAAATCTAAGTGTTTCTGTTGTCTGTTCTCATCATGCTACTTGAGGACAGTCACAATCCACCGCATGTTTCACTTCTTCCAAACTTAAGTGTTTGAGCACTTTCAAGTGTAACTTTAGCTTTCTTCAGTTACCTCCATGTTAATTTTCTCTGTTACAGGGACGGACTTTGCATTGATTACAGAGGTAGCATAGCAACCAGCAAGCTGTCTCAGGATTAAGGCTGAGAACAGTATTTCCTCTTTCTCCCCTTCTGCTGTTACCACACAGGCAGCACAGTGGTACCAGCTTTGTTGCATCAGACTGCCAGATCACCTTTCGGGTACCAATCTTACCGTCATACATAAATATGTAATATAGCAAGAGAGGGTCTTTGCCTCCAGAGTTCTCCTCGGACAGGATACAACCAAGCAGGCGTGAGAAATAATGACAGACAGTAACAAGTCTTTTTCTGCAAACGCTCTTCTGTTTAGCTAAAGCAGTGATTTAAAAAAAAAAAAACAACTAAGCAATCAATTTAAGTATGGGTTTAAACCTACCACTGATTTAGCTTGCAACTCGGGTAAGAGTCTTTTCGTAGTTGCACAGACTAGCTACATTTAAATGGCTTCTTGTGTGGCTTTATTAATCTCTGTTAACCAGGCTGCTCGGTAATCTGGACTGGAAGATGGCTTCTCTCGCTCCCTGAGGGACAGACGCTTTGGTAATTGCTGAGGATGGGTTAGAGCAGTTTTCATTCCTGAAAAGTTGAGCTGGGCTGGCTGTTACTAAACTGGGGGAAGACTGTAAGATGGCAAAGGAGGACTTGAGGATTGCACAGGGACTGCAGCAGCTGTGTGCTAAAAGGCAAGCAGGGTCATTGCAAAATGCTCGCACCTGATTTGGCCTCATTTGTGTGGGGTCAGGACCCTAATTTATTACAGTCTGCTTCTGAGCAGAAGTTAGGGAAGGACAAAGCTATGGAATGGAATCTATCCAGTTCAGTGTCCAGTGAAAAAAGAATGACAGTGAAAAGAAGTTAGGATTGTTTATGGTTTTATTTATTTCTCCCCTTACTATACCCCCTTCATATAATTCTATAAGAAAACAGATTACTGCGATTTATCAAAAACAGAAGGGAAATACAGGGCCTCATAAAAAGCCCACTATTGCTGGCCTAGGCAAAAGGCAGGCCTTAAAATTAAATATTTAAATTATTTTCCTTACTTCTACACTGTAAAGAGGATGGAATGAACAGACTAACAAACAACCGAGTGCCTCCAGTGCTGCCTGTTTGACATGAATAAGAAGGAATAAATGAAAAGGTAGAGAGGTGATATTCAGGAGTTTTGATTTAAGAGGGCTGAATCAAACCAAAGAAGCAAATGCAACACAACCTTTTTCTCAAAGAATTGTTTTCTTAATTTGCTATCTTTAGGAGGCACTGATTTTCTGGAGTTTTTATACCATTTTCTAACAATATATGCCCTCCAGTAAGCTTGAATTCTGTAAGACACAATTTTGCTCAAGAATAGGAAACTCAAATTTATAAACTTGTACTATTTATACGAAACAATCATTTTATGCATTTTTAAAAAACTTTAACTTTTGTAGTGCATTCATTCTGTCTGGTTCCTTATTATATTAAAGTTTTAACCCATTTGGAACATTATTTAGAAATATTGTCCAGTGACAACACCTGTAGCAGAAGTAAGGCTTGCCTAATAGCACACTGTATTTTAAACAAACGTGCCCCATCATGTATTACTCTGGTCTGATACTGCTCTTTTCTACACATAGGACAAGACTTTTTACCTGTAAATTTTTCAAAAGCTTTCAGGCATGCCTGAAAAAAGAATTGCAATTATGTACGATATATTTCATATCACTGGAACAGATGAAACAGGATAGATTACAGAATATAAAAATGGTTTATTCATCAATCCGTGAACACTCTATAAGAGGTATATTTTTATAAATAAAATGTTAAAAGAAATTTGTAAATCTCCATATATTTGCATGAAACTTCATGAATTAAACTATTCCTGCTTAGTGTACAATTGTATAGCTCAGTTACAAACTATGTTTTCCCGTATGGTTCTAGAAAAGGTAATAAAACAGAATAAAGTGCTTCATCATAAAATAGCCTTAAATTATATTTCTTACCATAAAAATATGGAATCAAAATTACTTTTCAAGATGATTGCTTTTAATTCATTAAGATATTCACTTAAGTAGTTTAAAATACTAATGTATTATATGCTTGAATAGTTATATAAAAATGTACTCACTTTACGGAATACATGAGAACATGAAAGCAGCACCTGTTTTTCAAAGGAAAAAAAAAAAAACAACAAAACCTGACTTTAAAACATTCTAAAAGCTGTAAAAAAGTAAAAAATGCCGACAAGAAAAATTCTGACTGCGTGAAAGGTCATCAGTTTCTTTCTGTTACTACTGAAGTCTTTCCAGTGAAAATAAAATTAGTCTTCCATAAAAATTACTTAATATATTAAATCTTAAACCAATGTGTGAATTTTGTGTTAGCAACACATGGAGTGGCAGAAAGCAAGAAATGCCAACTACTACTGAATGGACAAAAAGATTTTAAAACAAGTACTTAAAATGAAAGCTGATTAATCTTTTTCCCTTTTCCCCACATAGACGCTATATTTCAAGAAGTGATATACATCAAATGCAGCATTTCACACATACAAAAAAAAAAAAAAAGAGAAAGCATGTTCACAGGCTACAAGAAAACTTCACCTTTATCTGACCTAAATTCCCACCAAATGCTGATCATCTCCATCCTGACAAAAGATATAGAGTTGGACAAAAAAGGCAGTTGGCTCTTAGAGGAAGGAAAAACTGGGAAAGGAGTGAAAACCAGAACGAGTAGTGTGCACTATTGAGCTGGCAAACACAAAAGGATTAATGGCTAGCAGCCAGCTGAAGGGAAAGCTTTCAGATACAGTGGCTTTTTTCCCTTGAGGGAGGAAAGCTAACGAAACACTGAGGACAAAAAGAATTCCACAGGCATTTCCCTTTTTGTGCCAAATCTGAAGTAACCTTTTTAATGAGTGCTGTCTTTTGCTCTCTCTTGTCAAGCTTTAGATTTTCAGGGTAGCCAGAAACTGGCAGAATGGTCTTTTGCCAGATCCATCCCACCTGTCTGTGGACAATTTTACATCTTCAGTTAATGTTGATGTAAAAACAAGCAAAAGCCCTGTATCTAAGGTTATTAAAAGACCTTGATTCACATCACAGACTTGGCTGGAAAAGTCTTCAAGAAAAATTAAAAGGGAAAACAGGCAGAAAAAAACACCCCAAGATGCACTGTGGAAAGAAACTTGCAAGCAGTTGGGATAATCCTTCTAATTACCATCAGCACCCCTCTGAAGCAGCACCCCTCTTCAATCAGTCACTTGTCCCTTTTGCTTAGTATTTTCAAGATAGATGAGATAATCTAATAATGCATGATGTATTTATGCTTATGCTACACACATGCACTGAATAAACCCAGGAAGGTAAAATGCAAGCATTTTGTCAGATAACCTAAGGTAGTATCTGACTGGTATTAAGACTACACCTACTTCCATTTTCCAAATAGAAATAACTGCTGAACTAAATTGCAATTAACAAAACTTGTGGGAAAACAAAATATATCTTAAATTGTACAATTAGTGAATATTCACCATTCTGATGAAGGCTAGGATCTTATCTAAGAAGAGTTTAAATGAAGCAGAATATAGCCTACATCTGCTTTGTAAGAACAGATAAAAGGCTGATTAACTTCTCCTCTACTGTCATAACTTCAGAAGTGAACAAGCACTACCAACCTTTCTCTACCATGTCATGTCCAAAATACTTTGAATTGGTCACTGATTGCTGGGTCCAGCTATTAAATGCTAAATGATTTCTTACAGTAGAATGTTTTCTTCCTTTCTTCCTCCAGCTAATGATTTTTAGCAATAATTCTGCAAAAAAAATATTATATATAATTGTGTAGTCCACACAACTACACAGGTATACAGGTACATGAGGTTAAAGTGCAAATTCTTCCCTGTGTATTGCACAAGGCTGGATGGTGTCTCCATGCTGTATGGATCTTTGCTTTATTTTTATCCATTCTTCAGCAGGTAGTGGCAGGGAAGGAGGCTCAACGAGGCCTAATTTCTGAGTTGTAGACAATAACAACAAAAAATCACTGAATAAAACCCGTTGACAGATACAGACAATTGATTCTCTTCATGTGAAATTCATTGATGATGCACTTATTTAAAAATTTTATACAGATACTTCATAAAAATCTATCATCAGACAAACCACTGGCAGGCAACATACTTCTTATGATTAATTAGCTATTCAGTAATTGGCAGAACCTCTCTTACATACAGGATTTATACAGGAAATTTTTAAAAATGTAAACTTTTATTTGCCAAGCAACGTGAATTTATTTTGATACCTTCTCACAGCCATTAAGATGGGAATTATTACCTGGAAAATGTAACAATGCACAACAATGTAACTTCAAACCATCAATATAAACAAAATCTCTGTTAGCTTTAAATCGTCAAAGGTTTTTCTTCAGCATTGCATTTTTGTGTTCTTACAGCAGTATAATAAAAAACTGTTGCTGGTGCAAAATACTGAAGTACAGCGAAACTGTGACAGACACAAGAGAAATGAAGAGCGTAAAGGAACAAAGAGATGGTCATGAGACACCAGTGATAGTGTCACTGTGACAGCTGAGCTTGTTGATCTCAGATGATAACTGTGCGGTGCCTTGCTGCATGTCCTTATGAAATCTCTGCCTTCTCAAAGAAGGAATCAGTGAAAATACTTACAATATTCCCCTCTGCCCCCACAAGTGACAGATAAAATCATGTGTCAGTATCTCAGTAGTAAAAAGAGATGCTAGTAGGTGCAGCAAAGAATAGACGTTTGTCATCTTTGAAAACCAGAGGAAGCAGCTTGTGTGGACTGACCAAAGTCAGTGGAGGAATGTCCAAGGTATGTGTAATAAGCCAATAAAAATAGTCCAGGGTGAGGCCTCAGTGACATTTGCTAAAACAAGAAAGGAAGAGGGACATGCAATAGAACGCAAGCTGATGATACTTAGATGAGAGTTTTAGTTCTAAATGGGAAGGAAAGGCTTAACTCCTTCATTCGTACCAAAATCTTTGCATAAATCAGACATTAGTAGGCAGCACTTACTTGTTCTGTATAAACTTTCAAACCCCATCAGACAACTTGTGTATCCAAAGCCATTATACTAGTTAGTCATGAAGAGAAAAAGAATCCTAACAAACCAAAGAACCAGGTTTTGGTGATCCACGTGCTCAATTATCTCATTATTCTAGGATAAAATTTGTTAGTTTCTGAGACAAAAATTCTGCTCCTGAGCTCATCCATCTACAGATGTACATCATTAATCATTTAAAATTTGCACAGAACTATCTTTGATCTTTTTACAGAACTTTTGTGAGGTACTAAAGGAATTGTAAGGAGTACTTTCTTCCCTTTATTTGAACTATCTGCCTAACCTATTTCCTTGTGAGCTCATGACATCCTTCAAACGTAAATCAATTTGATTCCATATCTCAGAACAACAGGATGGCTTTGAGATTTGAAGCTGGGTCAATTTATGCTTTTGGAACAATGTGGGAAGTGGTTTCTCTACGTATGGTTTGGTTCACATAGACCTCACCTTGTTATTTTTGTTATCCTTGTAAATGTATCAAGTCAAATGTAAGCAAAGCATGTAAACCTAAGTATCAAAAGAAAATTTGAATCAATGAATACCGTAGATGACATCGGTAGTCATATATGAACTGTCTCAGAGGCACACTGTTTCAGTTTCTGGACAACTCAACACCCAGACACAAATCCAGTACCTCCACACGTGCAGGAGCTCACAGCTCTGCCTGCAGGCTATGGGCTACGATTCAAACCACTCCGTGTCAAGCAGCAAAGTGCATACGTGTGTATTTACAGCATCGTAATTTAAGAATGTAAAATATACACTGTATTAACATAAAATAGTGTTGTCTATCAATTCTGGTGCAGTAAAATACTTTTATCTAGTGCTCTTGATGGTGAAAAATAATATGAGCTTTAAGAAAAATATGAAGGATCCTGCAAAATTTTTAGAGTCTAAAAACTAGTTCAGAACATGTATTTTGCTTAAAGCTTATGCATGAATTGCTGAAATTGGTAGCTGAGTGACAAAGAAGTTTTCCTAACCAGGAGTGCTCTCCCTCTTGACCATTCAACTCTTGAAGGACATATATCACACAGACCAGTGTTTCTGCCACAAAAGAAGAATCAAATTATAAAATACATGATAAAAGTTTCAATAAAAACATATACAAAGTTTCATCTGACAGTAATACCTGAGCTATCAATGAATGAGTAAGGAAACAAGATCCCATTTTGACTGTCCAGTATACACAGGTGATGGTCTTTACGATGACAAAATCTGGATACACAGGGAGTGAACAAGACAGCAAACCAGTCACAGCATGAAAGACAGTATCACAACGTAAAAAATGCCTGCCCTTGATTTTCTTCCAAACACTGTGGTCAGAGGCCGTTTTAAGGAAGACAATGAGATGGCTTTGTGGAAAGCCTTTTGTATACCCCCAGGGTAAGAAAAAATGCTTATTTAAAACTTTCACAAATGGATGATTAAAGCTGTGAAATAGGAAGAGATTGGTGGCAAAAAGTAACTTCTAAATAATATAAACCACATGGTTTATTTGTGAGGGACAGGCTATAGAGGTGTTCAGAAGGAAAGCTTTTATACAACATAGTTGATGAAGGAAAACTGGCAGCAGGACACACAAGAAGGGTATGTGGTTGAAGCAAAAGGCTCTATGAAGATATCTCAAAGCAGCACTTTGAATAAATGCAAGCAATGAGAGCCTACATTTATCACAGCCCAAGACATTCAAGAGTTTTCATCCTTATGCATCAAGTTTACAAGCCCAACACATTTACTGACACGCCCGTTTACAACTGAGTTATTTGTCCTAAAATGATTACATACATTAACCTTTAAACTGTTATTATTTGATTTTAGGACTCGAGTCCCTAAATGAGAAAAATTTAATGATAGAGGCCTGTGCTATTTTCTTTGATTGTCCACAAACTCAAGAAGAAAAAGTTACATTTTCCAAGTTGATTCACAGCTGTAAGGTTTAAACCACACAGTTCTTATTAAGAAGAGAAAGCTTGACACAAGAATTTTAAAATAATGTGAGACTATAGGTGAAAATACTAATAAGCAAAACCCAGAAACAATTGCAATTTTTAAAAATCTCTCAGCACATTCTTTTGAATCACTTGCACGAGCATTCATATGGGACATTTCAGTCAATGCTGTGATTTAAAGAGAAAATACTTCGTCTTTCTTATAATTGCAGAGAACATGCTCACACTTGGGCTGCATTTTTTCACCACAACCTTTAGCTTCCACAGTCACTCATTATTTACATTTGCTTTAACACCAGTACCTCTCTGCTATTTCCGCCCCCTCCACTATCCTCTACTCTTTCAAATTACTGTTCAAAACTAACCAAAGTAGAAATTCTCCCATCTTTAGAACTATAACCATGTAAACATAGTAATAATCACCTTGTCTTACTACGTTTGTCCTATCACTTGTTATACTCACTTGTTGTGTATTATCTTAAGTTACCCTCTTAACCTTCAACTGATTCCAAAGGCAGATGCCTGTGCTTGTATGGAGCCTCATTGATTTACATGGTTCTCTTTAGAGCTGGAACTAGTGTGACAGTTACTATAGCAAAGGCAACATGATCTTCAGAAGCACCTAAGGGCATTTTTATGAAAAAGAATAAATAAAACAAATATTATTGATGATGAAAGTTTGTTATGCTTAAAACTGCGAATTGTGAAGCCACAAGGTCCTTTAAGAAATGCCAAATCAAGACAACCAAAAGGATGGAGACACGAAGATGATCATGGCAAGAATACTGTTGAAACCTTTAGAAAAGGGAAATACAAGATTGAAACCAATAGGAGGGAAGCACATTTAGTCTCCTGGTCTGTTAAGATGCTCCTTGGTTTTGTTTTTTTAAGCAATATTGTCTGTCGCTGCTGTACAACTGTATTATTATAATACTATTTAAAAGTGAGTTTTCTCACCAGGCATCATTCCAAGCCCTCACATCTGTGACTTTTATCTTGTTGCATGTTTGCTTCTAAATTTGAAAAAGGTATTTATCTACAGGTGTTAATTCTTCCTGGGTTTAGCCCCAGGACCATTGTAAAAACAAACCTTTTTAACTTTGAGTAAAGGTGGGTATACATTAACAAAGAATACATTTAATGCATAGTATATGTCATTTTACTGAAGAAGGAATAAACCAAACCATTTCAAATAGACTTTAAAAAAATCTTAATACTAAAACATTCCCCCAAATAAATGCTCTATCAAAATCACTGATGGTTGCTTAAGACTATAAGGTAAAGAAAGTTATGACAATCACTATACAAAACATTAAAAAAAGTATAAAAGATTTCCCATCCCTTAATGAAGAATTCTTCTTCATCCAGATGCACTGGCTTATTCATTTTTACCTTCATTGTCACAGTAATATGTTTTTTATTACATTTCAAATATGAGAAGATACATTCAAGCCACTGATGGTAATTCCATTGTTTACCTGATGGCCTAAACTGCTGAATTTTGACAAACTTTAAATAATGTTTTTATGCTGTTTAGCATTAAATTATCTTATTGAAAAGAAAGCTTTTATTTCTCATTTTAGTTTATTTTAAATAAAAAGAAAAATTCACAAATCAGAATATAATGGTTTACATAATGTTAGCTGTGGAGGACTGGGATCAAGAACATACTCCTTTCTGTATCTTCCTTGTTTTTGTGGTGAGCACTTTTTTCTTACTCCAGTATCTACTACTGCTCTGACCACTTTTTCATTCACGGTTTTGTAAATGGTATTCCTTGTCCTTGACTTAAAAGAATCTGCTAATGAAAGATACTGGAGCTGATGACTGTGTATTATATGATCCTGTAAAGTAACTGTAGACACTGCTGTTGTCTCTTGCACGGAGAAGTGGCCCTAAAAAGAAAAAAAACCTCCTGCAACTTGAATAATTATTGTTAAACAATTTAAAAACCATATATATGATACAAAATTAAAAGAAATTATGGTCTCAGCCAATATTTTCGACTTGTCAAAGGTTTTTATACACATGCAACTCCCACACTTAAAGCCTAATATACAATTACCATAATATAAAATTTAAGATTGATGTTTCTAACACATCCTAGTTTTAACTTATAAAAAATCAAATTAAATCTTTGATTTATCATTTATATTAAATAAAATAGCAGCAATTTTTAAGTTTTAATTACTGAGCCCATAATTATTATATGCAATAAACTCATTATGGACTATAAAAGTTTGGCATGCCCAAACACATTTTTATTTCAATATAATTAAAAACAATCCCAAAGGCTAACCTTGCCTTCCAGAACACTGAATATAAACAAGAATATATTACTTTTATATAGGGAATGGGCTTATCTAGCTATTCCTCCATTTCTCCCCACCCTTCTGCCTGATTTTAAAAGATGTGAAATTGTACTTTGTAAAAATCATGATACTCTATTGATAAATTTTAGCTGATTTTACAAGATTCATGTGGCTCTACAGACGTGTACAAGAACTTGAATAATATTTCTCAGCAGAAACAGCCTCACCAACAACAGAAACCTACAATTTTACTTGTTTTCTCCTAGGCCTTCCATGGGAGACAGCTTAACATGTACTCCAGGCACAGAAGTTAACTCCGGATCCATAAACCACTGACCGTGCCTCTCTCTTTTCACTCTCATCTCATCCCCAATGGGCTGCCCATAACGTACACGAGATAGCTTCAAGATGAATAATGGTAATCACGAATTTCATGCTGAAGCAAAGAAAAACAGCCGTAGCGATAAACCTCATTGAACTGTTCTGACAGAGTAGTTTAATGTGGGCAAGGCAGCCCACACAGAGCACGGATGACGCCATCAACCCCTTTGGGGCTGCTCTGCTGCCATCTCAACATCCTCATCGGTGCAGCAGGAAAACCTGCAACAAGGCTCAACAACAGGGAGGAGGCTGGCAGAGGGTGAGGGGACACCCTGCAGTGCTGGACGGGGTCAACAGGAGCCACCGCTCACACCGCTGCCGCAGCCAGCTGGGTGCCCCTCGAGTTACGGCTCGAGCCTACCTCCCTCCTCTGGGTGACCAGAGTGGCCGCGCTGCCACCGCCGCCACCCCTCACATGAAGCACCGCAATGGCGCGGCGCCTTATTGCCCAACCCACATGGCCAGGCCACCTCAAGGCACCACCAACTTGCCCCTGGCCTCGCCTCAACCCCCAGCCCGGGATCTTGTCGCTCTTTTTTAACTCTTGTCTCCTTTTTTACCTCACAGACCTCATCCCTGCACCTGCCCATGGCCCTGCAGCCTCTGTGCCTCTCGGCAGCTGCCCCGGCGTGGCGATGGCGGCCGAGGTGGGTGCGCAGGCGCGGTGGGCGCACGGGAAGGCGCTGTGTGGGAGGGCCCCGAGCGGGAGTCAGCCTTCCCCTCTCCTCAGGGGGATGGCGGCTGTCCTGGCCCGGTCCAGTGGCTGGTTGTTGCCCCTGCAAATGGCTCATTGCGGATTTTCACCCCGACAATGAAGCTGCACACTTTCGTGTACCTCATCCTTGCTCACTAGTTTTCTCCCCTGTAGATCCTGTGTCTGTGTTGTGGGGGCTGGTAGCGCGCATTAATGGAAGCACTTCATGTGCATTTTGACCTGAAGACTACTTTTCACTTTGAATTTTGCAATTTATAATGCGTATTTTTAATTTCAGAGCTATTTTTAAGCTGGCAGGTGGTAAGATGAGAGGGAAGCCATGTGATTATCACACATGGAAGGGCTTCCTTCAGCAGTGGCCTTTTAGCAGAGCTTTCCAGCTTTTCAAGACTTCTAGTGATGGTGGCAGGAATGCAGAGTCTTCAGCCTTTTGCTCCAGTAGCCGCCTT
Source organism: Tyto alba (assembly GCF_018691265.1). NCBI lineage: Eukaryota > Metazoa > Chordata > Aves > Strigiformes > Tytonidae > Tyto > Tyto alba. Next base: position 32,057,039 of record NW_024881313.1, read on the forward strand.
GGTTAGTGATGAGCACTGAGTCCCTATTTGTGCTGTGTTAGTGCCAGTTGGCTGTTGATCTATGAGGCACTGGGGATCAGCTCAGTCATGGGTGGTTCTGGTGGGAAAAAAACCTTTAAGGTGATTATTTTGGTAGCTATGACTGCACCTCTTTCTAAGCGTGGCTGGGTAGGGTGGGGGGGTTTACATCTTCCTTTCCATTTAGCAAAGCCAGGGTGGCCCATTTGAAGTTATGCTGTGGTGGCTTTAAATGTGGTTATATTACTGCCATTCTGGGTGACCTGGGTTTTTGGCAACTCTATAGAGTTACCATTTATATATAAAAAAAATTAGTCCACGGGAAAAAACCAGTTGGCTTGGGGAGAGTAAGACCAGGGTTAGTGTACAGTGGCAGCTCCTTCAGGGACTGCCCAGGCTTCAGAACATGACTTCCTGAGCCAGAAGCACTGCCCTTGTATTTAATGAACCACTGATGTGTTTCCTTCAGATCCAGAACTGTGCAAATGTATTTTTAGGCCCTACTGGGAGCATAGGCTTCCTCTGGACATTTTCCTGGTTATTCACACTTAGCAGACCTTTATTTCCCAAAAGGAGGAGGACAGGTACAGATGCTGACTCAAGACCGGGTGTGCCATTTCTTTAATCTTTTGGGTTTAAATAGTTGTCAGAGTCCTCCTCAGCTGCTACTAACTTGAGAGATTTGTTTTCTTGTGGAACTGGCATTTTCCAAGCAAAAGCAGTGAAGCTGTCCTGAGAGTAATCCTTCAAGCAGCATGTAAATGGAGTGATTAATCCACTGGATGCACTTCTTCTCTGTAATTATAAGTAATTACTTTAAAGTCAGATCTGCAGATGAGAATACCTCTGTGTACTGTAGGGAAAGATGTAAAAAGCAACTGAAGTGGCTATCTTTAAGGTTACATTAAATCACTGATTGTTTCTGAAGACAGGAATAAAAATATAAAACAATGGTTTCTAAAGTGAACTTGCAAGTTAGCCTGACACCAAACCTGACTCAGTAATACCATAAAGGGATATTTTACAATATAAACTTTTAAAGATTTTTAGTAATAAATTTAAATTAACAAATAAAGTAGAAAACTTGATTTTCTGCTGTCTAAAATTTAAATGAAAGTGTAAAGGCTGTAACATTTGCAAAAATAAACCCACTGATGTGTAGAAAAATCATTAATACGCATCAATTTGAATGTAAAGATACTTAAAAATACCTCTAATACCTCTTTTGGTTTCACTGTTTTATGCTTGAACTTGGTCCAGCATTCTTGTATCTTTTCAGTATTGCATTACTTTTTGTTTGTTTGTTTGTCTATTTTTTAGGAATCCTTAACTGAGTTTCAAGTTGCTAATAAGCTGCTTTTAAAATAATGTTTGCTGTCTCTTCTACTTCTGTCATACCTCATTAAGGTGATCCTATACACATGTATGGTTAATTAAGGCTTTTCATTAAAATAAGCCTTTAATCCAGAGGTGCTGGGCCTTAATTGAAACTCAGAGAAGATTAGTGTTGTCTCTTATTTTGGGTTTTACTTTTACTGTACTTCCTACTGCTTCTAAACTAAAATGACTGTATTAGCCTTTGCTAATACATGGCCAGGAAGAAATTAAAATTCATACTGCAGTCTTCTGGAGAGTACCATGCCTCAGTAATTGTCATTTCTTATTAAGTGCCACCTCTTACCAAGAGCCTCCACTTCAAATGCAAAAGGTTGCTTAAAACACTCCAAGGACATTAACATAATGAACACGCTGCCTGTTTTGAAGGTGACTAATAAGTGACTAATGATACCTGGTTTTATCCATATATATAATTTAAAAATGTTAATTGTGTGTTTAAATAGTGCTGAGTCTATGGATCTGTCTAGAATGGTTGATCTTTACATAATTATTTTTAAGATTAAGGAAAAATGAGAATTGTAGCCACAGGTTAGCAGCACTCATCTGAGGTGCCATACAGTGTAGTAAGTTTTAAAGTCTTTTTGAAAGAGTAAGACAGAGATTCAACAGCTTCTGGTCTTCTAGAACAAAATGTACAAGCCTAAGAGCCAATCCATTTTCTTCTTGTAGAGCTGCAACTGAGCTTGGTACTGCTAATTAGCAGAGGCAGGTGGCCTGCTGTCATCAATGGCAGGAGAGTAACTTTCAGGAAGAGCTCATAAATTGTGTGGGTTGAATAAATTTTATACAGAAACAGCAGTGCTAGGGCAAACGTTTGAAGCAAACTTTCTAGTATAGCAACTGTAATGAGCTTCACTGAAAGTGGGTCTTTATACCACGATATTGTCTGTAATATGTTTTTACACTTTGTGATGTTAGAGGAGTGTAATAAAAATATTAATGTATTTGAAAGGAATGCAGTACTTTTGTAGAGGTTACTTCAAATTGATCAACAGCTGAATGGTGGTTTTAAAAGAACATGTTATAAAAATGTATATTGATACAATAAGTAAAGTCTGTGCTGTAAACAGCACGAGTGGTGAGTGCTGTACATTTCGTAAGCTTAGCCCTTGAAGGGTGTTTACGTAGTATTGTTACAGTGATGTTGGGTTGTGTTACTGTCTCCAAACCAAGCTCCAGAGTGTGGACAGAGAATAGGATGTTCAATGGCCTTTGCATATGTAAAAATATAGATTTTTTTCCCACTGGAAATAAGGACATTTATGCTGCTGAAAGTGTACAAGCCAATAACTCTTCTAAGAATCAAGTGCACTGCTGTCATAAATGATGAGAGCTGAGCCTGACTGTGTTAACGAGGAATTCCAGCTTGAAATATTTCTGCTGACTGAGGAAGGCAGGTTTTGGCAAATCTGCACATGTGAGCCATGTCTTTGACTCAGCAAGGAACACCGTGTTGCAGAGCTTTGTAGTTGCCCAGTTAAAAGTTTTTTTTAAGAGAACTGGGTCAGACATCCTTAATTATAAAAACACAGTGTCTGCTCTTTCTTCTCAGGAGTTTAAAAATATTCTATCTCATTTGCTATTTGTTCATATAGATATTAAATATATACATATTTGTTTATACATATGTGTACACACACATACTATATTTTTTCATTGTTGTGTTATTTGTTTACTGTTTGCATTTTCTTTCAGTTTCTGCTAATTTTCAGGCATGTACTTCTAACTCGGTAGGAAAGCTGCACAGTTTTATTTTCTAAGGGTAGTAGAGATGTTATGAGGTCCCATTTAAAGCCCTTTCAAGTCACTGAAAAAGCTGTCACTGGTTTATAGTTGAATTAAAAATCTTTTAAGTAAATATTATTTCCTTCTTGGGAAGGAAAAACTTCATTTAAAAGGAAATTTGTATATGTACATTTTTAGAACAAATTAGATTCCAAGCCAAATGTGTTTTCATGCACGGCCATTGATCTTTATTGAGCATATGTCATAGTGAATTTTTTTTTTTACTTTATTAGTGCACAAATTAGTAAGGATTTATAGATCTGAAATGCTTTATATTTGTCAAAACTTTCAAATAATTTATAAGAATGCATTGGAAATTACTTAGGTAGTGTTACTGTAAAAAGAACAAACCCAAACCATCTGGTTTGCAATATTTCTGATGCCTGTGTATGGTACTAGGTTGTATAATGCTGTAGATGTATGAATATTTAGATTTGGATGTATCTGTGAAGTGCTGTGTATGTTCTAATCTGTAATTTCCGGTTAGATTAATATTTGCTTAATGGAGACATTTTCCACTTTGTGGGAAATCTGTTTAATTATGTAAAGGGTGAATTTTCTACAGATGTACTGTAGAGTACAAGCCTCAAATTCATACCATTGTCAGCATTTAATGCACTGATATTGTTTCGTCCTCTCTGTTTGTCTTTGGAGAGGTCCTCATTCCTTGAAGATGAAGTAAAGCTCTGGTTCCATCACTGCAGTCTTCAGAATTAGTACTGAAAACACAGGATTCTTTTCCTGTGTTGATGAAAGTAATTTCTTGTTTGCTGTGTCAAACAAAGCATGCTATTTGTCACATTGTGGTTTGTGTATCTTTTAAGAAGCTTTCAACTTTGATCTGAGGCAAGGTACACTCAGTAGCACAGATGACAGAAGTAACAAACCAGTGATGTGCATTGTCATTCATACAAACTCTTTAAGTCAACAAATACTGAGACTTAGATGTAGAAAACCATATTGCTTTAGAGGGGGCTTGTGCATTCTTGTGAGAAAATGCAGACCTTTGCTTTTCTTGTTTCAGACAAAGGTGTGGAACAATTTATTAGGTAAGGATTCAGTTCAGTGTCTGCAATCAAAAGGTCCCTCTTCTAGTCCAGATTCTGGCCCTTGCTTATATTTTCTAGGTAAACAGTTGCATTTAAAAGACATTGTAGAGGTGGGCTCAGTGGCACATAAAAGCTGCTTTCTTCAAACTGTCATCACAGAGGTTTTCAGAGCGTGCTTTTAATACTTCCAGCACTGGCGTTTGTGTCTCTCTCCATCTCTCTCTTTCTCTTTTTATGTTAAATGCTATTTGAAACAAGGGTGGGTTTTTTAGAAATTCAACTTTCACCTGTATGTAGGGAAATTAACCTTCTGTGTAACAAGACAGATCATTAGAAAAATGTGTCACAAAATTACCATTTTAAGAGAATGCAAAAAAGACAATTATAATAAACAAGCAGTTATTCTGAATGGTTATGTTATTCTGAAAGTTATGTCTTGCCACATGTCAAAACTTTCAGGTTTGAGGCACAATTTGATTATCTAGTCTGTCCTTCTAAGATTGTGAAAGGAATTTTATGTAGTTAGCAAAGTTTAGAACCTAAACTATTTGTTTAAATCATATCTTTAAGAAAGCTATTCAGTTTTCATCTAAAAATTTTATAACTTCAAGGAGGTTGTTTGTTCAAGTGGTTAATTATCATGACTGTTACTCTTTATTATAACTCATTTGAATTTGTCTGGCATCAGCTTCTAGCCATTTGCTCTTTTTATGCCTTTCTCAGCTAGGCTGAAGAGCTCTTTATTAACTGGTATTTTCTTCTTGAAAAGATACATTAACAATGTCATCAAGTCAGCCCTCAATTTTGGTTGCTAATTTGAATAGATTTGGTTTGTCAGACCACTCTTGAGACATTTGCCCAGGCCTGGAATATTTTCCTGTCTTTTTTCCACTCTGTGCATTATACATTTTCAACTTAAAAAAATTAAGATACCTGAACAATACAGTATTCTGTTCTTTGTTTCATCAACAACTCATACAGAGCAAAAATATTTCTTATTCTTGCTTAGTATTACATGTTCCCTGATAGAACAAAAGTGTATGCAGCAAAAAGCATTCTTCACAAGAAGGAGTATTTTTGCATAATTTTGCTTTTCTCCTCTTGGTATTTTCAGATGAAAATGTCCCATTTCTTACACGCTGTTCAGACCTCTCACATTTGCAAAATACACCCATGAATAGGAGATATGGTAGGCAACTACGGCAGTGGTTCAGGAAAGGTGAAAAGGCACCTCTGGAGAGAAATATTTCAATAAAGTAATAGAACTTGCAAATACTAATATAAGAAGCTTAAAGGAAACTCTGGGTATAGCTTAATATCTGGCATCAAGATAATATAGATATAAGTTATCACTTGTGAAATATGGTGGTCATGAAAAAAAATCAATGAAGTACAATAACTCATTTCTGTATACTGTGTAGGAAAGACAGATTGGGATGTGGAAGTGGGAGGCTGTTCTATAAATTCTATAGTTTTTTTTCAGGCAAGAAAAGTGATGAGTGTATGAGACCATGAGAGAATATCTGGGCTAAATACTACCTTGAATAAGTATGATAGTAAATAGCACAAAGCAAAGACTGTTTTCTTCTCCAGTGGGATTTTAAAGAGTGTAAGTAGAGGTAGATGACATCATTCAATGTCATGTCAAATTATGATATACAACACGATAAAAACTAAACCGAAGGTTTGTAGCACATCTAAAACTTGGAATGCAACTTTTGGTGTGTATTTTAAATAAAAGGTTTTTATTATTATTTCAAAGCCACATTCCTGTAATACAAGTGTATTTAATCTCAAATAAGTTAGAGGAAATCTGAAGAATGTTTAGAGTTATAGTGATAATGTGCTGGAAATGCATGAGAAGACACCAGGGCACAAAGGGAACAAACTGAAAAGACAAAGAGCTTATGCAGAAACAAAGTATTTTGGTTGCTTAGAACTTCAGCAGAGCAGATCATAAGAAACTACCTGCCCTAACATTTGCTATTTACAAAGAGCAAGTGTTGCCAAAACCAGTGATGTATATACAGGGTTTGCAACAGCCCATGGAATTAAATGACAGTGAAAGTAGAACATGTGGCATTCATCCAAGGAATCTGAAGGAGCTAAAGAATTGCTAACTGAATTCCTATTAAAACTTAGGTAATTAATCAGCAAAATGTGATACAATAGAGAAAAACTGAAGGTAGCAAGCTTCATACAAAATTGTTTTGGGGGAATGGTTCTGAGAATGGTTCCAGGAATTAAAATGGTGAAGCTCTCTTTGGTGTCAGAAAACTTACTTGATAAAATCATTAAAGATAAAAAAACTATAAAGAGCCTGGATGGAGTATAATTCTAAGGAAAAATAACTGTGACTGTTGCAACAGTATATCTTGCTGCTCCAGCTTTATAGTATATTTTAAAGGTTAACAATTTAATGGAGGTTGGAAATACAAATGCATATATGGTTTTATCAAAAAGACATGAGTTCCACAAAAAATACTAGACGAGATTTTCAGACAGTAGCTAGTAACACAGCTAATTATAGAAAAAGAACTTGATAATTAAGGTGACACAAATAAAGGCAACATGGGGAAACACTAGGTTGGCGATAGAAAGCACAAGATTTCATCAGAAAAAGAAATCGGTAGAATGTCCAGGGATCGCTGTGGATGTGTTTAAATTGCCATCGAGACCAAGCACGTGCCGCCTCCAGTTCTGAGGCAGCACAGCAAGCAGGTCGCGTCACCTGAGGCACCGCGCAAGCTGGGCTGTGTGCTTCCCTTCCTGCCAAACCACGGAGGTGCAGCAGCCGGGGACAGCACTGTTGCAAAGCTTTTTGTGCAGCACCCTATTGTGAATCTGTGTTTGGAGGACAGGCTAAAGTGGTGACTAACGACATCCCAATTTGCTGATGAAACAAAATAAAGCATTTTATCACTACATTTCTAAGATAAAAGCCCAACCTCAAACACAGGAAAGGTCAAGGGGGAAAATAGAAATGATTAGAGGCATGTGGGGAGCTTCTTTACAAGTAAATTAACAAGAATGGTCCAGATTTGCAGCTGATGAAAATTGGCACGTTTCCACTAGAATCAATGGCACTGCGCCAATTTACACCAGCAGAGAATCTACCCCAATGTCTTTTTGATATGAAAAGCCAGGGCAATTATAGCAGAGACCTACAGTAAAAGACCAACATAATTACAAAAGCAAGGCTGTAAAGTTTAGGAAGTGCCAGAATTAGCATTACATGTGTCTTTAGAGATTCATTCTTTTTTGAGTTTTGGTTAGGATCAGTTTTTACGGTCAATGCAAAGTTTGCTGTAGAATGCAGATTTCTCCTGTCTTATCCCAGCCTGCTCCAGTGTAGCCCTTTCTCCTACCTTGTTCCAGTTCCTATTCTATACTCCACCGGTATCAGGGAGGATTTTTTAACTATTCTGCCTTTTCACCACAGAGTATAAAGGGGAGCAGTGAGAGCATGGGAGGCAGCTCGAATGCCTATACTTCTGTCAAGATGTGCCTGCTCATTTGCTGTCATGCCCAAATTAAGGTGGGGAAATCACCTCCTGTCTCTAAGTCTCTGCAACATACAGGTTAGTGGGAGCTGTAAAATCTTTCTGGAAAACTGAGTTAACACTTAGGTGGTTGGTCCACACTGAGTTTAAGGCAGTCTTGGCAGTGTTGTTAAACTGACTGGGTTGTATCACCCAGATGTTTATCCACAGATCCTATGCTGCAGCGTAAGATTGAAAGCTGTAGCTTTTGTGACCTCGGTGCCTGTGCTTACTCTGGTATTCCCTGGTTGCAGAAAAAGTCCTGGGTATAATTTTAGGACAAGAATAAGGAACAGTCAACTGCTGGGATTAAAATATGGTCAATGTGGTTTTCTTTTCAGAGCTCTGGGAGGATGGAAGATGTTAGCATTAGATTGAGGCTTTATATCAGCCAACTCTGACAACTCTCTTGAGATATATAGGACATGCCCAAATTTTATCTCTTTATTGCAGTTGTCACACCAACAAGATCAGTGAAAGGCACAAGTTTTTGAATGTAGATGAAACAGTTTTACCACTTACATAAAAGGTTTTTACAGAAACTTTCCAGAAAATATTCTTCCTGAGACAGAAAACTTGCATGGAAAACAATTGAAGTTTGGCAAGGTTGTAAGCAACTGAAAAGACGTAATAAAGTGGTGTTAAACCACTTAATTATAATCACAGTTACCAGCTAAATAATTTGCATAGTGAAGATGTGCTTGATGCAGCTAATTGCACTTCCTGATACTACCTGAAATAAAAGGTGAATTAATGAGAGGGAAACTCAAAGTTAGTGTGAGTTAATAAGATACCAGAAAACATGCATGTAGATCCATTCACACTGGGGACAGAGAGAGGGAATCCATATTGCTTTGATGGAGCAAGCTACTACATAGAGTAGTAATTCTTTCTATAATTATTTTTTTCCCTGTAAAGATTTCAATTTTTTTTTACCAATCACCATTGCTTTATAAACTTTCATCACAAACTTTATTGATCAACTTCTCATTTGCCCTTGCCTCCTCACATTATTATTATTATTATTTTTGCTTTGGCTTGAGTGGAAAGTCGTTCAAGGAGTCAGTGTGCTCATCTAAGAAAGGAGAGGAGGAGAGGGATACCTTAGACCCTGGCTATACATTTGCTTGGCCTTGCTTATGGCTGTCATTACCTTGTGGGCTTATCCAGCTTGACAGGGTATAAGTCATTTTGGGGGAATAGGTGTTTCTGAAGAACAATTTCAGATGAGATCATTAGTATCCACAGTAATTTGTTTCTAGTAATAGTAGCTATGGCTACTATACATGTTCAGATAAATTCAGGGTTTTTCTCTTAGGACTGTATTGAACATCAAAGGATTATTTTTTCTTCTAAAACAGAATTCACTTAGCATTTTAGAGACTGGTCACCGGGTGGTTGGTGCACTCTGATATCCTAGTATTTCTAATTTTAAATTAATTTTCTCCCTATTAATTTTTTTATAGAAATTTTGAATTTCTATTTTAAATGCCTATTTAATTTCTATTTTAATTTCTTATTAAAATAGAGTTAAAAAATAGTAAAACTGCATCTTCATCCTCCCTTAAAAATTTCCTAATGACCCTGATATTTCTGATTAGAGTTTATTTCAAAGGTGGAAGAACCAGTGAAAGATTTCTTGTATAGGAGACAAAAATGCTGTTACTAATAACATGGTAGTGTTGTAGCTATTGTGCCTGTGTGAGGCTTATGCACCTGAGAGGAAAAAAAATATTTATTCCAAGCATATCTGTTAATCTAATAAATGTTATTAAGTCTCTTGACATATATAATCTCTCCTAAGTAGAGTTTTGTTTTTTTTTTTTTTCCCTAAAGATTATACTTTGTATTTGGAAGAGTGACTAAAATCAGAAATTCTGTCAAAAAAATATGCTAACATTTATGGTAGTCCATACAATTAAAAAAGTAAGTCACAATTTAGGTTTAGTCTTTACGCTGTTAATACTGGTGGAAAGGTAGCTGAGTAGTTCTTGTTGAATGAGATTTTGTCTAATGTTTAAGCCACCAATAAAACCCCCAGTTAAGCCCTTCATAGGAAACTTAAGAATTGACTGATGGGAGTCACATGGTTAAATCAGTGCTTGTTATTCATAATTTATTCAATGGTTGATGGAAAAAAATTGTCCAATTATTTGACAAATACTGCTTGGCAAGATGATTTACAGAGAATAATGCAAGTATTTGTTGAAGAATTTAAAGTGACAAAAAATGCCAAAATTACGGCCTTTATTCTCAATGCAGTGATTAGAGCTGATTGAATGATATTCAGACAGTTTGACTAATTTTGAATAGTCCTTACACAGGCAATATTCCCATTGACTTCAGCTGGAATTTTGCCAGAATAAGGACTACAGGATTGGGCCTTTGAGTGTAAATGTCTTGAAAGGGTCCCTTTATAAAGCAGCAGCTTAAATTCTGAACTGCAATGAAAACCCATTTTCACTTTTCTCTGTTGCTTTGCCTGCTCTGTGGAATTGCTCTGTATGAATGTTAATCCCATTCCCTCTTTATCAGTAGAGGGTGCTATGGGAGTTTTGTGCTCTCCAGTAGCCTTTTGTTTATGCACAGTTCAATCTAATTTAAGTTGAACTGACCATTTCAATGGGAGTCAAGTGTGTATTTAAATGGTGTGTGGGAGAGCCATAGTTTAATGGCAAGCCATTTCCTTAATTGATTCAAGTTAAAGAAGGGGGACATTTTAAAGTGGATAGTTTCAGATTCCTGGCCTCTACCCCCATATGCTCCTAAATGGGTCACTGAACGTGGTTTTATACCCTTACATGATAAATGATAGCATTTTCACGTATTTTTGAAAGGTGGGTTCAGTTACTAGAAATGTATAATGAACTAATATTTTTGAATATAAAGTTCAGTGACTTTGTAAAGTTCCCAATTTTTAATACAAAAAGGTGTTTACAAATCCCTGACATGGAAATACTCAAAAGTGGAAAAATTGCTTTTGGTAAGCCAGTATGTCATATGCTTTGTTGCAAGAGTGTTAAGGTTGTAAAGTCAAGTGTAGAGAAAACAGAAAATACATAGGCAAACTTAATTCTGGTAATTTTTCCAATTGTTCATCCACATCCTGACAGGGATATTAAATTACATGATTGCATAGCTACTTTTTTTCTATGAGACGTCTGTGCCTTTAACATATACAATAGACATCACTGAATAGGAGCTTTATGAAATGTTTCTTTTAATCTGAATTGCTTAGTGTATGCCACTGAGTTATTTGCTGCACACTATTCTGTCCAGCATTGAATGCGTGATTATCGAATCCTCAAGTACCTTTCTATAGCGTTGCCATAAGAGGGTAGTTTATTAATCCTTTGATTAATCACTGTTTAATGTATTTTTGCTATTTAACACACAGGGACAGAAAAAAATGGTGAAATGCAAGGTAAAAGCAATCACTAATTTTATCAATCCAGTTTGAGATTTTGGAATACTTTGCATTTCTTGTAGCAAAAACAGATGTGTAGCTGACTCCTGCAGTTGTGAATTCTTAGCCCTTTCATAAATCAGATTCTGTGATCTCAGAAAATCTGGATTTTCAGAAAGTAAGGGCCAGGCAGTCAGAGTTCAGCAGTGAAAAGTTCAGGGTGATCTTTTCAGCATCATATAGGCTGTGGTCAAAGCTGAGCAGACACCAATACTTGAGGATGACATTTTTTAACCTTAAACCCATGTTTTTTCTTTTCCTCATGCACTGCCTGTCTTTCAACTCCTGGTATAAATGAGAGAGGCTCTTAAAGATGGCAGTCTCATTTCCTGCATAGCTGTGATGGTTTTCCAGACTATTGGCCTCTTGGCACACTGAATGAGTTGGCTTTGTGTGGATGAACATCTAAAAGTTAAAAACTACCAAGGTGCTTAAGTAAAGTTGCAGAGGGATTTCAGAGTGCTGGGTTGTTTTCTTTTTTTTTCAGCCTTAATATTTATAATGGCATCCTGTAGAGGGGAAATAAAACTTCAGAATTGTTGGAAAGGTGGCTGTAAAGCTGCACCTAGAAACATACTGATTGCCTGAGACACTGGCAAGGCCAAAATCCTTGGACGCGCTGGACAGTCTGCTGCCATTTGTTTTTCTTCATTATGTGACCCAGCTTCAGCTTTGTACTTTGTGATCGAGCTGCTTTATCCAATCATCCCCAAGCTTTTCTTCCTGATCCTCATTTCACTGTGATAATTTGCAATATTCCTTTGTAACTATGACTGAGGAGAGGAAGGATAACAGATGGAGTCAATAAAAAGCACAGGAGGGAGAAAATTTACTGCTTTCATTCCTAGGCACTGGGCCTGGTGGCTGCACACAGGCGGAAAGGCTTGCAAAGCTCTGCCAGGGGATCGACCTGCAGTTTGGGAGGACATGGGGTACACACCCCAGCTGGCCCAACAGGTTTAAGTGGGTTGAGCTTACTTCTGTGCTACAGTCAAGATTTCCACTCAGTCTGTGTGGGCAGATTTGTAGAACTTGTAACTTGGCTGAATTTGTGGACATTTTCACAAGAACAACAGAATATTGACACTATGGCAACTGCTATGCCGTGTTTCCAAATCCTGATCTGAGTCATGGAGAGAGCTGTAGCATTTCCACCAAACAGCTGTAAAAAATATTTTTTATTAAAAAAAAAAAAAAAAAGAGTGGGGGAGTGGTGAAATCGGGTGAGCAATTTATTCATCCTCTCATCCCTGAGAAAAAGCAGGATTGTTTTAGGTCAACATTTCTCAGAGCTATTTTCAAAACATTCAGCCCAAACTGTTACAGTTTGAGGAAGCTGTGAACTCCTAGAAACATGGTCTTTGAATGGGAAGACTGAGACAGCCTTGTTTAAGAACACTGGCCTCTGCAGACAATGCATTCTCTACTGTAAACTGTAATCTTCTGGCAGTGAGAATTTTTTTTTTATTACTTTTGTAGTGCCTCCTAACACTCTCAGAAATACATATTTTGATTTACTCCAGTCCTTTTTAGTTCTGTTCCACAAGTAAATTTGTTTTCCTCTGACATCATCAAAAGCCTTTTTATGTTTTTGTTTTTTGTTTTTTGTTTTTTTTTTAAAATAGCAGTTTGAAATCCAAAGGTGACTTCTATATTGTTTAAGGCTACTGCTAGAACAAGTATAAGGTGATGAGTTTCCCCAAAATTCCTGTACTAATATAAAAAAGTGTTCGCTTTCTAAACTGAAGACTATCCATCTTTTTTTGTTTGTGTCAGTGTGCTTCACTTTTAAATGTATTTAACTTGAAATTTTGTTTATTGCTCATTTTCACTTTGTACACGTTGTATTCTTAGTGCTTCCAATAATAGCATTTCTTGTAGGTCAAGTTAATGTCATTCTTGCTTACTGGTCTCTCAAAGGTGGTCTTTCTTTCCAGCTACTAAGGAATAACGCTGTTATTGTTAAGGATATTATTACTGTGATGTGGGTTTTAAATTACGAATTTCTATATTTAGGTAAATATTTAGGAAAAGTGATATAATACTCTTCTTAAACCTATTGCTAGAGGAAAAAATTTGGCTTGTTTATTTGCTTATGTTCAGTGAATTGGAAGAGGATTTAAATTGGCGATCTGTACTAGAACAAAACAGATGCAGAGAAAGTAAGTGAAAGAATTGAACCTTAGAAGATTCCCTAGGAAATCTCATACTTTTACCCCATTAGATTGTTCATCCTGAAGGGACTAGTAAAAAGCAGCCAGTGACCAAGACCATCATCATCTGGGTAGAAAGCAAAGCAGTTCAAGTCATGTCTGTATCCATACTTCAATTGTGGAATACGAAATGGTCAGATTTTGTTATGCTAAAACTCTTCTTAGGGCCATGCTTTTAGTTTGCTTAAACCTGACATTTTGTATGTAATGAGTGCGTTGTCACTCAGGACTTTATCTGAAAAAATGCTTGAGGGTGTGCTTAACTTCCAGTTTGTGAGCCAGCCAGTTCGTTTAATATATACTTAAACATCTGAATGTAGGTAAGATTCACTTCCAGGTTTGACACTGTGGCATCATGACAGGTTACCTGCAATGAGAGTGAGTTAGGGAGATCAATGTCTGAAGTATATTGCTTGTATAGTGTTTGCTAAGAGCTTTCAATGGTGGGCTGTGACAGTTTATTCAGTGGTATATCTTTAGAGGTGACGCAACTGAAGCTTGTAGGCATCCCAAATAATTTTATTATTCAAATATTGTGTATGCTTTTGTTTCCAAAATCTCTGAACAAAACCTCAGTTTCTCAAACCATTTTCAAATTAATAATTCTAAGAGGCAGTGTTATCTATAGTGATATTATTTTCAGATATGTGAAAACTTTTTGTTGATAAGGCCCATAAAATTTTTTACAAATAAAGGACTGATCCCTGCACCAGTGAAGGCAATCTTATCTTGTAATTTGCTTTGTATACCAAGGCAATTTTGTAGGTAATTTTTCTTATACCCATTGAGAAGCTCAACTGAAGATGGAGATTTTTCATTGCACGTAAATATTGGGATTTGCATGTATTTTTGTTACTGATATAATTCTCTTTAATTGTTGCTGAGGACTGAAACAGAAGCAGTCAGGAGAGAATAAACTGATAAAACTGTGCTTGCTCATCAGGTGTAGCGTTCTTGTTAAATTCTGTAGCATATAAAATTTTTTGTTTTATTGATTTTTACTGTTGTAAAAGTCTCTTTAACCTGCACTTCTGCAGGTTACAATAAGGAAGCCAACGGTTTTCCCATATGCTTTCCTAGTTTGTTCAGATCACTTGCAAAATTATTGACACCAAACCTAGTACTTGTCCATCCTTTATTTTAATTATTGCTAAAATCTTCTGCCGTGCTTTGTGTTCTTATTTTATGTTATGTCTGATGTAAGCAGAAACAGTCCTCATACCGATCCTTGTGGTGACCTGCTAATCACTTCCCTTTGCCTTACACTTTTCCATTCACAAGGGCCTTCTTTCTTTGTCCAATGAACACATCCTCCCCTGTGCTGGGGGTGTTTAACCTGTAGATTAGGGTATCAAAAAGCCTTCTTAAATCTCAGACAAATTATATCCAAATCTGTTTGATATCAATGTTTATTAGATCTACACTGGCTATAGTTCATATATATGGGCTATATATATTTTTGCCATTCTGTGTATCAATTATTTATGATTGCATCCCACTGATTTTTGTTCTTTTTCATCCCACCATTAAGTAATATCGCCTATTTTCAAGGATTTTGATATTTTTTATGGCATATTCTTGTGTTGAAAGCATTTGAGCATTTTTTTCAAGAAGAATGGGAAAAAGAGGCACTACAGAAGGAAAAACTTACATGGATGAAGGAATTGGAAGAATGGAAGAAAAAAGAAAGCAGAGAGATCTGGTTATTGATCTCCCACACAGATACAGTTTATAATTAGAAGTCAGAGCTCCATGTGGAAGGAATCTATTTGTTCCTTCATTACATGTAAATGCAATGTAATATGCTTTTGCCAAGGCAGTGTACAATACCTAAAGTATACCCATAAAGTATTTATTAGGTATCAAGGCATTTGGATTTTGGCTTGAACACCAAAGTGACCTAGAATATTTTGCTCATGATGACCCAAAACCTGCAGGGGGGCAGGTCTTTTCATCCTCAGTCACTCAGATAACACAACAAAATTAAAAGGCCTGGATGTTCAGAGGGTGGAACACTTAGAGCGTCAATTGAGTAAAGTGCAAAAGTGGATGCTTCCGATAAATCTTCATGAATAAACACTGCAAAGAAAACAAAACAATTTGAAAAACTGAATTGGAAAAAAATGTACAAGGTTTTTCTTCATACAGTTTAGCGTGTTCACTAGTTACCTTGCCAGCTTCTGTCAGGAAGAACAAGTCAATAGAGGACTCCTTGCATATATATGCTTTATTTTGCAATAAAACCTTAGAAGGATCTGAGACTTAAAATTCCAAACTCCACCAATCTGCTCTTTCCTTGATGCTAAAGGCAGACTGCTTGGAAACAACCAAAATATGTCCCCATTCAATAAACAGTGTAGGAAATTGCAGTTTTTCCTGCTTATGGAAGCTTAGACTTAGTCTAAAGGCCACCTGAGGTCATTATGTATTGCATTATCTCCCAGTGCCTTTATCCTGGGAATTCCAGGAAGTCATTTATCTCATGATACAATAGCCTTTGGTCAACAGCTTGTAGCCTTTGTACAAAAAGCAGATAGTAGCCAGTACTAACAATATTGTCCTGGGAGTATGTGTTGTAAATCCCTCCCAGGAAGTCTGGCAAATACCTGGTGGGTACATAGCATGAGTATTTGATCTAACTTCATGAAGGATAGCTTGTGCATGGCTTTCTGCATGGCAGTGACAGGGGTGCAGATAATGTGCTAGTGCACGTTCAGTTTGACTAGTGGTTTGCCAGCATAAATTCCACTCATCTCATTACTGACCACGTTTCACTAATGTGGAAGAGTGCAGTGGAGAAGATTGTCCGCAGTACACTAATAATTCCATTACTATTCTTGAATGTTAATCAAGGACAGCTGACACTTTGTCATTGTGAATAGTATTTCATAATGCTGATGTTGTCAGGTTGCTGCTTAATTCCTCATCTGTCACCTTTGACCTTATCCTAGTGCTGGCTGAATAAATACAAACCCTTCCTTTGTAAGCATTTTTAGAAGAGTCAAAGAATTTTCTTATATTTCACTTTTTTTCTGTTGCACTTACCTACTATAATTCTTTAAAGAGCTTGTTTATGTCACATTTGTATCATCCACATAAGTGAAAGAACACAGCTGAGATTTGAAGTTCAGAAGCATGGAGTGTTTTGATGTTCACTTTTCCTTGTTCTACTGTATTAAAAAAAAACAAAACAAACCAAACTATTTAACTTCTGTTACCTTTTTATTTAGTGCTTGGAGAACTCTTAAGAATTACTTTCCTGGAGATTGAGGTATTTTGTTTAGTCTTAGCTGAATAAGTAGTATTGGCACAAGTAGGGGGAGAAAACACTATGTGTTACACTGTACTATCCCTTCCTTCTTCCCCCAAGATTGTGTTAAAACCAGCAGCCCTGGAGAGACATGGTATGGATCTAGACACGGAGATCCATGATTGACACAGCCTAACCTCCACTTAGTTGATGCTTTCTTTTGCTCAGGAATCCTTGAAAGCTTAAAGGCAACAAACAGCAAGAGTTAGGATTTTGATGGAGTTTGGGCTATGAGAATCTGGACCATGAGATATTAGGAGCTGAAGTATGACCACCAGTGTGTTTCCTGGAGATACTGATGTGAATATTCAGAATGGGAAGACGGTGATTTTTTGTTAATGACTTTAGAGATGTAAAACACTCCAATAATAAGATAGTGACAGTGCCTTGCAGCATCTTATGACCTACTGTAGATTGGAATAGCCAACTTAGAAGTGACATGGTCTGTATTCCTTAAGACTTGGGCATCTCAGAAGTATGACTTACTAACACACTCTGTTCTTTCTCAGATCTTTGCCACTATGTTCCTGTTTATCTGCCCTAATGAAACTCTTAAATTAATTAAATTAATTGGAAGCCACCTCTGAAAACCAGCAAATTTTCTTGAGTATCAAACTCTAAGACTCCAAGAGTGGGAAAATGCTTCAATGTGTTTTCACTGGGAAGTGGGAAAATTTGTGCAGTACAAGTGAGCTAAGGAATGGTGTTTCTAGGTAGTAACATTCTTAAATAAAATACAGAAATTTTCTTTGATGTCTTTGCAATCTGTCCAGTACCTTCAGATGGATTTGACTTGGGTAATGAACAGTATCCTGCATCCAACCTTTAAGCAATGACATGATGTTACATAATGTTATATTTTGTTGGCAGCCCTAAAACTTTTCTCTGCTGGGAAGAAATTTCCCAGACTATATTCCCACAAGAAATATGTTTTAATATGGATCCCTTTTATTTCTTCTGTTCAAAGAAGATGTCACTTCTCTTTACAATTAGCCAGGAAGCATTTGTAAGATGTTAAGTGATACTACAAATATTCCTTAATTGAGTTTAGATGCATTCCATGCATTTTTACACCAGCATCAAAGAAAACATCTTTCCAAAGATAAGCGGCTTCTTCTCATATTTCAAAAAATCATCACTTATTTTCATCAAGCTTTCAGGAATGAAAGCTACTGGACTGCAGTGTTGTCATAATAAAAAAGAAAAGTGCACACAGAGGTACTGCGATCCCAAGGTGACAAGTGCTGAACAAATAGCGCGTGAAGACATCTTCCTAGCTGACAGCATCCGTCTCCATCAGTTATTGCTCTTGTACTGGTTCAGATATGTTTGATCAACTTTCAGATGATTATCCTGGCAGGAGCAGGTGAAAGCAGTCATGATACTTTGATTCAGAGTAAAGTACAAGGCAGTCTGAAGGAACCTTTCATTAGCAGTTGATACTCAGTTGACAGTGAGATTCATATAAGGAAGTTGGGATGAAAACAGTTTTCCATTTCCCTCCTTTTTAAGGGAGGTTCTGTCAGGGTAGCACGAGTGTAACAAATTTCTACTTACTGACTTGTGTATTAACACATCTGGTATTCAGATTTACCACTGCAAGATAGTATAGAAGGGAGGCCTTCTGTTCTCTTTGTACCATTTCTTTGGTTGCATCTAATATTTTCAGTTAAGTGACATGATTATTCTTTCACTTGGGTTTAGTTTTTAAAAGCAACTTTGAAACACACCTATTCCTGTGACAAAACCAATGTAATTGTCTGCAATTTTAAAGCACTCAAGTTTCAAACAGCTCAAACTAAAACCCAAACTAAACCTTTTCAACAAGAATTTGATTATATTGGTACCAATAACATTATCCAGTTAAATCAATCTTTTTTTCACTTTGTATATCATTTGGCAGATTGCTTTCAATTTCTGTGAATGTATTTCTTTATCGTAGGTATTTACCAAATCATTCATGGCAATTTGATTTCATTTTGTGGTTTCTTCTGGGCTGTTTTCCTGCTATATCTTTGTTTTTCACTGTATAGTTTGGGGTTGGTTACCTAGTACACATGATAATGGTTTTGCGTTTAGAATAGATTACATAGAGCTGCTGATGCACATCCCTGGGTCTTCACATCAAGTACAAGTCTTTGAAACATTCTCCATTTGTGCAAATAAAAATGAGTTCAGGTGAATATGTATGAATAATGAATGAAGAGATTAGATACCTAGTTAATCCAAATAGGTTCTGGAATATGAATACTTCCTTTTTTTTTTCTGTATTTGACCAGCTCTAGTGTTAAATAATGTAATTTTATGGAAGAAAAATATTTAAATTCTTGTCAGCACTGAATCAGATGGGATCATGCCAATAACTGGTGAGGTTATGGTTTTGCTGTATGTTTCATTTAAAAACTCTTGGAAGCTGTTTTTTTTTTTTTTATTTATATTTTTTTTGTCCCCCAATCAAAGCCACTTTAAACAAACAGAAAGGAGTAAAGGCTCCATAACACAAATGAGAATCAAGCCAGTGATGTATTTTCATATCCCTAATATCTGTGCCTCTTTTCATCGTTTATCTGATCTCTTTTTCTGATGTTATAATTTCATGCACCTTCCATTTCTTGTACCTGACATCCTACTGTTTGTGTATATTAAGCTGTGTCCATCTCTTCATCACCTCTGATGCTTTACAATATTATTTGACCCTAATCTTTGAGCGACATAACCTAGCTTAATCAGATGGTTGGGTTTAGCTGGCTACTTATGTTAGCTGCTGACAGTTGTTATTCTCTACACATTCAAGAAAAAAATGCCTTTTGTGTTATACCACTTTACATTTTACTTTTGAATTTTATCAAATATTAATCTTTTGTCACCACTGTAATGTATTAAAAATTCTTTCCTCTGCTAAAAGGAAATGTGATTTTTAAAAGTAAATGAGTGCTTATGCAGGCTTTAATGGTTGCAATTTTTGCACTTCCTCCTCCCAGTTTTCTCAATGAGACAAACTCTTCAGTTGCTCTTTTTCTTCCCTGAACTATGAATTGTCAAGAACGGGGTAAGATTGAATCATGTTGGTGTGTTGTGACGGGTGAAGGCTGGTTGGAGAAGTTGAGCTGTGAAATAGAGTAGAGAGGGTATAAATGGCAACCAAAATCATTTTGCATAGCTACATTCTACAGGACCTCTTCTGCTTTTTTATATTGAAACCAGGAACTCATATGAATAATTTACATTTTCTGCAGTACCTTCTCAGTTTTTCCTGCAATTGAACAAGACGTACCATAAATCCATGTTTAATTAGTTATGAAATTTTAAAAGGGTCCCATACCTTATTCTGGATGCTTTGGCATTATATTCTTCATAGAATCATAGAACAGAATCATGGAATGGTTTGGGTTGGAAGGGACCTTAAAGATCATCCAGTCCCAATTCCCCTGCCATGGGCAGGGACACCTTCCACTAGACTCAAAGCCCTGTCCAACCTGGCCTTGAACGCTTCCAGGGAGGGGGCAGCCACAGCTTCTCTGGGCACCCTGTGCCAGTGCCTCACCACCCTCACAGGGAACAATTCCTTCCTTCTATATAATCTAAATCTATCCTCTCTCACTTCAAAACCGTTACCCCTCTTCATCCTATCCCTATACTCCCTGATAAAGAGTCCTTCTCTGTCTTTCCTGTAGTCCCCTTTAATTACTGGAAGGTTGCTCTAAGGTCTCCCTGGAGCCTTCTTTCCTCCAGGTTGAATGTCCCCAGCTCTCTCATCCTATCCTCACATGGGAGGTGCTTCAGCCTCATCTTCATGGCCTCCTCTGGACCCACTCAAGCAAGTCCATGTCCTTCTTACGTTGGTGGCCCCAGAGTTGGTGGGGTCTCATGAGATCAGAGTAGAGGGGGAGAATCCCCTCCCTCGACCTGATGGCCACACTGCTCATGATGCAGCCTGGGGTATGGTTGGCTTTCTGGTCTGCAAGCACACGTTGTTGGCTTATAGTCAGTTTTCTATCCATCAATACCCCCAAGTCCTTCTAAGCACGTCTGCTCTCAGTCTACTCCTTGCCCAGACTGTGTTTGTGCATGGGATTGCCCTGACCTATGTGTAGGACCTTGTACTTGGTCTTGTTGAACTTCATGAGGTTTGCGCAGGCCCACCTCTCCAGCCTGTCCAGGTCCCTCTGGATGGCATCCTTTCTCTCCAGCGTGTCAACCACATCACACAGCTCGGTGTTGGCAAACTTGCTGAGGCAGCACTCAATGCCACTGTCCATGTCACTGACAGAGATGTGAAACAACACTGGTCCCAACACTGACCCCTGAGGAATGCCACTTGTCGCTGCTCTGCACTTGGATATCAAGCTGTTGACCGTAACTCTGTTGACCGTAACTCTTTGGGTGTGACCATCCAGACAATTCCTTATCCACTGAGCAGTCCATCTGTCAAATCCATGTCTCTCCAATTTAGAGACAAGGTTGTCATGTGGGACAGTGTCAAATGCTTTGCACAAACATATAACAAGCTTCAATAAGCATGTGAAAGTAGAGTTTTATTTTGATATCAATAAATAGTTACAGCATGCATGATTAACTAAAATGTGTTCTTACAGGCAACAGCCTCAACAAAGTGTTCCTTTAGAGACAAAATCATCAGTAGCTGAAAGGCCTCAGCACCTCTGTGGCTGTTGTTCTGGTCTTGTACACTCAGGTTTGCAGTGAATGTCTGATTGAGAGCCTTGATATCTTCAAAGTTTATCTTTGTTGTCCATTTTTATGGTCTTTGTTCACTGCACTTGCAAACACCCCTCCTATGTCCTGACAAACTCCTTTAGCAAAAAGAAGCATACAAGGAATAGCCTTGAGTCATCTGGTTTTTATTTGCTGTAATAACAAGCTGTGTTGTTAACTTTCCATTGTTTTTCAGTGAGGAAACTGTTCTAATATATCTTACATTTCTTGTTTGTAGTGTGATGATCAGGTCCGCTGTTATAAATAAAATATACAATGTTTGCCTTGTAGGGGATACCTTATTCTTGATGCAATGGGTATGAATAAATGCATAATCTTTCCCCAATTCTTATCGGTGTTCTCTTGATTCTGATCCAGTTTCTGACTGCACTGGCAATGTTCTTGAAAGCAATGGAAAGCTTCTTAAAAATAAGAATAATCTGTGAGACACATTCTGTGAGGATATTTTGAATATGAAACTAATTTTAACACAGGAAGGTGCCCACTGGAAATGGAAACTTTGAAATTCTGACCCATCCTATCCCACCAAATGCCTAATTCTCTATTACATGTCACAACGCTTGAGAGTCTTCATTTTGTTTTGACAGTGGCACATTGGAGAGCAACTTAGAGTCTTTGATCCATAAAATGTCCATATTCTCTCTCAACATTAAATGAATAAAGAATATAAAGCCCAGAGGCAACCAATAATACATCAATAAAACTTTCAGGCACTGCAGCAATTGAAGATGTGGAGGTCTTTTCAGAAAAGCAGCTTTTTTCATTCCCACAACAGATTTTCTGATCATCTTATGGGTGTACCGTTTCAGATGAAACTGAAGCAACACGCAGCAAAATGTATCACAGATTTGGGGCATTCTGGCTGTAAGAGGGATTTTCCTTATGGTGACATCCCCTGCAGTGCAGAGACCTGACCAGTTCCAACTGTCTTTAAGTAATGGCAAGGCATTATGGTGATAGCATAGACATAGAAGATTCTTGCGCTAGAAAATTTGTAGTAAAAAGCTGCTTTTCTCTCAACTGTGTTTACTTCTATGGCATATCCTTTTGCCCGCACAGCTGAACTGATCATTATTAATTAAAAAATAATAGAACATATACCTCCTCTTCAGATTGTCCCATTTCTCAGCATGACATCCATCAATTCACTGCCACCAGGAGAGGTCACATTTGGAAAATGCCCTGTTGCTCTCATGCCTTTGGGATGGTTATGTACTGTAGAATTCTTGCAGTTTAACCCGAACTTTTTCTTTATTTACCATTTCTATCTTCTGTCACTGAGGATGACTCCAAGGACTTTTTTTTTACCTCCCTCTGATAAAGAGGACACCCAAGGTTTTTCTTACAGTTCATATACATGAAAATGTGAAGAGAGATCAGGCAGAAAATTTAAATGCCACCATTTGCATAGCCTAAAATTGTAAATCCCTACAAAGAAACGCTAATTAAAGGCCCTGTCTTCTCTAACCAACTATTCATACATTGTCTTACTCCAAAAATAGCAGGTGTGGGGGGGTTTAGTGAGTGCCTTCTTTATCGGGTACCTGGCATCAAATAACCAAGCAAGATGTCCAAACTTCTGTGATTCATTGGAGCTGTTTATATTTTTCCAGCTGGAGTAGGCATTCCTCACCTCTGGGAAATCCAGGAGAGAAGTACACCACACCTCCAAATCCCATTTACTTTCTCCTTCCCCACAGGAGAGAATTACTTTGTTGAGAGACAAGGTGGTTAGAAGTTAATTGCAATTTAATTACCCACTGTGTATACCTTTGCAACTGAAGGAAAAGACAGCCTCTCAGTTACTATCTTCATGTTTTCAGAAACAGCCCAGTGAGGCTTTTCAGAGATCTGTAAAATTGGGGTGCATTTTTTACCCATACAGTCAAGTGGGTCCCCCAGTCTTGCTCTTGCAAATGCCATGGGGCAGTATGTTTTTTTTTTTGGGGGGGGGAAGAGTGTTGTGTCTTAAACTGTAAGATTTCTGAGACCAAACTAGATATTTTCATCAATCTATTAACACAATGCTAATTAAAATATTACTAGTTGTATTAATTATTCCTACAGTGTTGACACATAGGATGAGGTCTTCTTTCCTCCAGGTGCCATACAAACATAAAATAAATAGACAGTCTCCCTCCAAAAGAACTTAAAATGTTAAATATTTTCTTAAGGGGCAAATTTTCAGGTAAACCTCTGAAAATCTAACCTATTCTGTGGCCATGGTCTATTTTAAAAATAGTATAGTTAATAGGCTGATAAAAACTGCCTTTTAGAAGGTCTTTATTGTGCCATTATCTTGAAAGTTTATTATTGTAATATGATTTTTATTATTACAAGTAAAGATTGGCTTGATTGTACAGAACTGGATGTATTTGGGTTTTATAGAATCCTCTATAGTGAAGTTAAAATATTTATTTGAATTCAAAAGAGCATGTGTCTGTATAAGATTTTAGTTTACTCAGTATACCTGGTACAGAGGTGGGGTGAAAATAGGTGTAACAAAGTAAATGTTAGAACCAGCATTTTCTGGGGAAGATTGATGTGTAGTAGATATGGCAGAAGACTGAGATTCAGGAATCAAGTGCTTCTTTTTCTGTTGTTGTTTTCATTGTAAAATGTTTTAAATTCTTGTATGTAAAGGCTTAGTATTGGCTTGTTCCCATTTCTTCCACTAGCTCCTTGTTTAACAAGGGACTAATAATCACTTAGCTTTTGTGTGGCTGAGTTTACTCATGAATGTATTTACTATGCGTATTTTGTCAGAGGTGTCTTTAAGTTCCATTTATTTTTGAATCTGAAGATAAAACGCTTTATTTTAATAACTAATTCCTGAAGCAACACTGACATATTAAGTAAAAGAGTACACAATTTTTACAGTGTTTTCTATTAAAAATACGAAGCCCTGAATATATTTTACAGACATGTATTTTCTCCTTTATATTTAAAGTAAGGGAAAAACATACACTACTAGGATTTTTGAAATACAGGAAGAGCTGATGGTAACCCAGTACATCCATGAACAGTGCTCTGCAAGGCTCTGAAGCCTGTGGACTACCCATTTTAAACTGAAACCACAAAATTTAACCTTGGACACCCTATGGGGTAGTTTGGTGCTATCTGAACAAAGTCCTTGGGGAAAATGACAAGAACAATACTTTGTGCTTACAGTGCCTTTTCACTGGAATAGCTCTTAGTGCATTTTGCACATGGGGAAATTGAAATACACAGGAAAGGTGAGGCTCCAATGCAATAAGACACTAAAACACATCTTTATTATGAATGATTCTTCTTTAACTTAAAATTAAGCATATGCTGACATGTTATGCTGGTCTGGGACTGAATTGCTTGTTTAAAATGATACAGCAGACACTTTCAGCATTAAGACTATGGAATCTGTTGATTCTCACTACTCTGCTTTTTTCCTAGATCGTGGATAGCATCAACAGGAGAGATGAGAAAACTCAAACATTAGAAAAGAATAAACCTGACCAGTAGGTGGTTAACAGTTTTGCAGAATATGACATTTTCCATCTTTTCTAGCATTAAACAATGCGGAGACACTGATGGTCATGGAAGAGAATACACTATGAGAAAAAAATGCAGTTAAGGGCACTCCATGTGCAATTCAAGGGTATATGTGGTTTGAAGAAAGACCACTGAACTCTCCTGAGAAGAGTAAAGTTTTGAATAATAGTGTGACATTGAGAGATGATGTGGTTATTATGCTTTTGACACTAATCCTCAGTAATGCTAACTAAAGTTTTGTGTATGCAGTTATATGAAATAAATATGTGCATTTGCCATAGAATTCCTGCAGATCGACAGCTTTTGTTACAAAAAAGTGTATAGTGTTCAAAAGACACTTTAGCAATAATCTATTTTTTGTGCTTTTATAAAGAAGATATAAATTGTTCAGTGCAGTGGGTTTGTACAGCTAAGATATTTTATTGATATCAGGTTGCCCCAAAGTCCAGCTTTGGGCTTTGGAAGGGACCAAAGGTTTTTTTTTTGTTGTTGTTGTTCTTTTTTGACAGGATTAAAGAATGTAAAAAACTATTTGTATTAAGCAGATTAAGCTGTTCGTAAACATGTCCCCTTTAAATTAAGTGGTGGTGAAGACAAAGAAAGTACTTTGTTGTTGTCAGATGGATTTGTCTTAAGTCAAATGGGCACACAAGTTAAACATCAGTCCTCTTTAAATCCCTAATGGCTGTGCAGATTAAATCTCAAAAGGTCTGTAAAATGAGTAAAAAAATTAAATTGGTTTACTTCTTCCTGTCGTTTAATTTAGCTGAAGCATTTTTCTTCTTCCTCTTTCTCTTTCTTCTCATCCAGCCTTAGAGAACTTTGTTTTCAAACTGCATTAGCATACAGACAAATATTAAACAAGAATTTCACTTCTCTGCAGTCTTGTCACTTGTGATGAATACACCCTTGCTCAGTAAATGCTAGTGACACATCATTGTGGCAGCTTCTGCCTCTCAACAGAAGGATAATTAATCTTACTATCAACACTCCTAAACAGGGGTAGCTAGTTCAAAGTTTTATTCTGTAGAGCTGCTTTGTGTGGGGTGGGATTCCTTCATTTGAAATGGCTGCCTGTGAATCATGTCCTTCCTGTGCTTAGCTTTTCTCTAATGCTGGGAGTGATGATCTGTGTGGGAAAAACAAAATGAGCAGACTGTGCTGTTCTGACCTGGCACTTCTATGCCTTAATAAAGTGAGTAGGTGCAGCAACCAATCCAGAAAAGATACCAAGATCTAAGATGGCCTAATATGAGTGTGGAAGTGAATTCAAGGTGTTGTTCTACAGATTCTTCTTCCATCCAATTGACTACAGTGGGAATTTGGGTGGTTTGGTTTCTGGCAGGAAGAAATCTGGGGTGAACACGTTGCTTATGCATCCCAGCTATGAGTGTGAAAACATTCTCTATGTGCATCCAACAGCTGTCAGGATCAGGAAATATTAAAAGGGGGACAGACTGCTAGCTAGCTAAGCATTTAAGACTGAGTATTCACAAATTTTTCCCCCATGAATTTCATCATTCCAGTAGCTCTGTGATGATGAAAATCAACCAACAGAGTATTTGCTCCAATTGGATTTTCATTCAGTTTATTAATGATAAAGAAACCCAACTTCATGCATATTAAAGCAGTGTTGATTGAAGGTCACAGAGGTGTTAGCTGTGGTGTCCTGGCTAAATTCCAGTTGGCTAATTACAATCTGCCTTCCTAAAACTCCCTTGTAGTTTCATTATTTAGTTCATTAGTTCTTTATATTTTGTTCCAAACTCTTAGTAGCATGGCTCTATTTTGTTAAAGAGCTCTCAGTCTTGACAGTGTTGGTTCATCAGAAGGCAAATGGTAAAGCCAACTTTCTGCCTCTTTGGATGCATATTCAGTGATATAGATATGGGATTTAAGTAGGAATATATCTAGCTCCAGTTAAAAGCAACTGAGGCATATTTTACAATGCCATGTCACACTCTGTGATTGTCATTTGCTGTTTGCTGTACTAGAATCAGATGGCACACATATGGAAAGGTGTATCTTTTTGCTATTTTCTTCCAGTTACCTAAACACATCGCTAGACATGACTTTTCTCCCCACACAATAAAAGAATTACATGCTACTTACTCCTGCTTGCCAGATACTTTCTACCCCTTTTGGCAGGTGTCCTTTTTTTGCAAAAGTTTGTTGAACCACTCAGTTCAGATGAACAATCTCTTTTTGCTGCTTGTCTCATACCAGTTGCTTTTTCCAAAGGCATATGAGCTATCTATGGCCCTTCTAAAGGGATCATGCTGAGAAATACATAGGAATATATTTTCTATTTGGTGGTGCACAATACAATTGCCCTCCACTCCAGACAAACCTCTGTTTGGCCCGGCCTCCCAAAGCTCTGTGTAGGAGAAAGATGGGCTCTGTAGTCAGCTCTGAAATCGAGCAATCGTTTCAGCTTGCAGAGCTGATCCACAAAGTTAGGTGGCATTTAGTATCTTCAGTATTCTTTTCAAACTTAATAGGCATCACACATCAATGGTGTTGTCTAGTAGTAACAGACTGAGACTACATTTGGGTGTGATCTGTACTGACTTTACTCAACTCTCCACTCATGGTTTTTGGTTGCTGAAGGTCCACTGTGGACACTGATGGAGGAGAAGCAGTGAAGCAGCTATTTAGAAATGGGTTCAAATGCAGTTGAAATAATTGGCTCTAGAGATTATGTTCATGCTCTTAATTGCAAAAGGGAAGGAAAATGATTTATCAATTATTCAGGATGTTTTATTTCTACAAAATACTGAGGTTTTTTGTAAGTATAAGTGTCTCAACATAGTGTTTTTATTAAACTATTAAATGTAATTAGAAACCAAAGGTAGATGGTGTCTTAGTGAGCCAAGAAGAAGCTGAGTGGTGTCTGTAGCTTTCTGAGCACTGCCAGTTCCGCACGAAGCCTATCTAAGGGTGATTAGCTATTTACTCACGCTTACTTCAGCTTGTTTCTAGCTAATGATGATTTACCATTTTGCTAAATGCTAAGCAGCATTTGTTTGACAGAGTGCAAAGTGCAGGCTTAGAGAAAAGCAAGTAAAGATTCACTACAAAGGACCTGTCAAAATACTTCTAAAATATACTGTCATAGTGTTAAACAATTTATTAATAAGCCTATTAATACCCATGGATTTTTTCTGTGTGTGTCTTGAGGTTCTGTTAAAAACATCGGTGTTTAAGATGCTATCCACACAGGCTTAATGCCATGGAAAGCAATCCCATTAAATTGGACCTCATAAATATTTCATGAGGTCCAATTTAAAATTAATCTTGGCATGAAGCCAAACCAGGCAGTATATTTGCTACTGTATTAAAAAGAAGCAGCAGATGAGGTATTTTTTCACAATAGTAATCTGACTGGATTTTTGCACTATCCTATTGATATTTTTAATAATACAGCTGTTAGTTTTGGCAGGAAGAAATGCATTTCTTTCATCACCTGTTCATGCAAGAATCATATTGCAACTACCATATTTTAGATGTCATCATTCTAGAAGATGATTTTTTTTTTCTGATGATGAAATCTCAGTTTTCTGAAAAAAAAAAATCACCTTGTTACTTGAAAGGAAATAAATAGATCTTTAACTTAACAGTGAGAGTATAGATTTCTTTGGGAAAAGGCTTTGAAGTAGTCAATTTTCAAAAGAGATTTAGGCAGGTAGGAGGTTATCAATGTGATTTAAGTCTGAAGTACATAAGTCAACTAGGAGATAAAGTTTAGGTTTTCAAGTAATTCAGATAGGATTATGAAATTTACTTCAGGTCACAGTGTCTAGCAGGCAAATTGGAAAAATTACAATTTAACAGCAGTTGAGACACAGTAGAAATATATTCCTAGGTCTGATCAAACTGTTTTAGGAAAGCCTTTTTATATTTTTCAGAGACAATGTGTCCTGATTTAATGACTCTTTGAGTCAATTGGGGTTTTAATCGGTGGATACAGAATCAGAAAGTGTAAGACATAGGAAGAGAAAGGGCAACTCATTTACTTTGCTCATTTAGGAGATCAGATGGTTCTGGGGGACTGCCTGATGGGAAAAGAATTCAGGCTGCAAAAAAATCATTGCAAAAAGAAAGTCTCCTACTCTTGGCAATAAGCATCAGATGAGGTCTCTAAATAATTGCTCATTTTTGACAAGAATATTAGGAGACTCTTTGTTTTCTGTCTTTGATATATTGTTTGTTCTCCTAATCTGTGACCAAATTCCAGTCTCAAGAATTTCCCATATACATTTGGAAAACACTTAAAACTGTGTGTGAGCAAAGGGAATACATAATAAATACAATGACAATATAAGAGCTTGAGTAACAGTTTGTGTTGTATGGCTTTAAAACTGGTTTGAGGATGAAGAAGAAAGCCTTTTATGCTGGAATAATTTCTGGGAGACACTGGTAAGGAACAAGATTACAGGGTGTTTAGAGATGTGCGTTTCAATAAGGAGCAATCACCATTCATATGCATACGTTTCATTTAAATGCATTATATACACTAGCAGATTGGGAGGCAATCCTGAGACATTGAACATAATTTATTTGGATTTGAAGAAAGCCTTTGCTTTTGTGCCTTACAATGGATTTGATTTACTAAGTCAGGAGACATAGTGGAAGCAAATTCAAATGGACTTGCATTTGACTGAGGAAAGGGGAAGAGCAATAATATCAATGTGGAAATGGACAAAGGTAATGTGTAGAAAATGACATGGGGTTCAGCTCACCTGACTTGCTGCCTGAAATTCTTGTTAAGGAGTAAGAGAGTAGTTCAGTGTTTCGGACAGCAACTTGTGCCTCCTGTCTTAGAGATGTATTGCATTCACTTGTGAAGGTGCTGCTTTACCCCATTTACTATGGATCCTAGAGATCTAGCTTAGACTAGATGCTTCAACTGAAATTAGAAGAGGTGAATCCCAAATTTGTTATTTCCTGTGTATGTTGTCTCTCTTCTTTATCACAACCAGTGAGAGACATAAGCCTAAGGGTCCATTTGGTTCATCTGGTCTCTTCTCTAGTGGGTTTTGGACTGGGCCCTCTAGTCTTATTAGTGGAAGGGAAGGAAATGAAATGCTTCCTGTCAAGGAAAGGTGACCTTGATCAAACACTACATGCACTGGCAATATTGGATGGGTTATACAGGGAAGGAGCAAACAGCTCTGGCAGTCCGCAGGGATTCACTGAGGATGGGTCACCTCCAAGCTGATAGTGAGAGCTAATCACAGCTCAGCGGTGAGGTATGTCAAATCGTTCAGTTACACATAAAAGTCTTCAAGATCTGCATTTATAAGAGTCTGTGAGATATGAATAAAAGGGCACATAAGAAACCAGAGGGGCTTGATTCTTCCAAAGAGGGGGTTATCCATATGGGGGAAGTGAAAGATGTGGACTCTTGAGAAGTAGGGATTTCATTAGTTCAAGAAATTCTAGTCATAAGATTTTTATTGTTTAGCAAAATCTGGTCAGACGTTGAGTCTTGTATAGCTTTCAGTTAATTTCCAGAGTTACAGAATCACAGAATGATTGAGGTTGGAAGGCATGTCTGGAAGTTGTCTAGTCCAACATCTCCTGCTCAGAGCAGCCAGAACAAGTTACTCAGGGCCACGTTCAGTCGAGTTTTGACTATTCCAAGGATGGAGACTCCACAACCTCTCCGGGCAACACGTTCCAGTGTTGAGTCACCCTTACTGTATAAAAGTTTTTTCTATGTTTAAATGGAATTCCTTGTATTTCAGTATGTGCCTGTTGTCTCTTGTCCTTTCCCTCAATACCATTGAGAAGACTCTGGCTCTGTCTTGTGTATTTATTATCAGGTATCTCATCAGGTATTTATACACATTGATAAGATCCCCCTGATCCCTCTCTTCTCCAGGCTTAACAATTCCAGTTATCTTTGTATGACAGATATCCCAATATCTTAATCATCTTTGTAGCTCTTTGCTGCACTTGCTCTAGTGTGTCCATGTCTCATAGTGGGGAGACCAGCACCACAGCTAGCACTCCACATCTGCCCTCAGAAGTGCTGAGCAGAAAGGAAGAATCACTTCCCTCAACCAGCTAGCAGTGCTCTTCGTAGAGCAGCTCAGGATGATGTTAGCCTTTGCTGAAAGGGTGCATTGCTAGATCATGTCAAACTTGGTGTCCACCAAGACTCCCCAGGTCCTTTTCTGCTGCTTTCCAGCAGGTCAGCCAGGCTTATAATGAGGTTATTCCTCTGAAGAGACAGGACTTTGTGTTTCTCTCTGTTGAACTCCATGAAAGTCCTCTTTGCCCATTTTGCCAGCATGGGGAGGTGTCTCTGAATGACAGCACAACCATCTGGTCAATCAAACACTCCTCAAAGTTTTGTATTATCTGTAAAACTGCTGAGTGTGTGTGCACTGTGTCACATCTTCCAGTTAATTAATGAAGATGATAAAGAGTATTGGCCCCCGTATCCATCCTTGGGGTACACCACTGGTGACTGGCCTCCAGCTGGACTTCATGCCAGTGATCACAACCATTTGAGCCCAGCAGTTCAGCAAGTTTTCAGTTCATTTCACAGTTTACTTATCTAACCTGTACTTCATCAGTTTTTCTCTGAGGATGTTGTGGGAGACACCACTGAAAACCATACTAGAGTCAGGATGAACATCATCCACTGCTATCCTTTCACTCATGAAGCCAGTCATCTCATGGTAGAAGGCTATCATGTTGGTCAGGCATTTCTTCTTCATAAATGCATGCTGACTAATCCAAATCACGTTCTTGAGCTTCAGATGTGTGGAAATGGTTTCCAGGATTGCTTACTCCATCACATTCCCTGGAATTGAGGTGTGGCTTCAAATGATGCAAAATAAAAGAAGACAATAATTATTTTGAATAATTTTGACTTAAAAATTGACCTCTAGATCCAGATAAAAGATGAAACAAAATAACTGGGAGAGAAGATTACCGGGCAAGGAGGGTATATAAAAACTCGAAGTCAGTAAGAGAGGTCAAGAATTCAGGTTCTGAGATTTTTCTGCTGAGATCTTTGGTTTCCTTGGACTTGAGGTTGTCCAGGAACCAAGCAGCAGGCAACTACTAATGCCACCTGCTGGAAAAGGGAGCTTGTGGTACTGGATCTGCTTCCCCACAATATTTTTAATCTACTAATCTTGATGAAGATGGCTGTTTTGGAAATAGTCTCATTCATTATACACCATTTCATTATACATCATTTCCTTGGAAATAATAACAGAAATTGAATTTTCTTACAATGGAAGGCCGGTTTATCATATGTACATCTTTACATACTGGAGTACATGCAAGGCCACGATAGTGCTGTTGTTACGTGTGTCATCATTGTTTTCAGCATTGTTCACTGTCCAGTCTAGATGTTGTTCACAATACCTTTCTCTAGATACCAGATTTAAATACCCAAATATAAGAAGCTAGGTTGCCTGTCTGCAAATAATCAGCTGTCTTCTTCTGCTTTTTCCTTCTCCTTTCTTGTTCATATCAAAGGAAGAGAAAGAAATTAAATAAAACATTATAGTATAAATTAGGGTTAATAAAAAGACAAATCTGCTGTAATCTGAAAGCTCACCCACTCAAAATGACAACGGGGTAGAAAGGCTGGAGTCTGCTAGTTAACAACAGGATGACTGTGATTCACCAAAGTGACTGCAGAAAAGGCAAACAGAGAATCTCAGACACTGTGTTTCCAGTAGCAATAAAGAGCACTAACGTCATCCCAAAAAGCATTGTTTAAGCCTAATATTGTTTAGCCTAGCAAACACTGTGCTGTAAGTGTATATGGCTGCTCTCTGTAAACCTACCAAGGCAGGAAAAACAGTAGTGCTATTGAAGCTAGAAGATAATGTTGGCATTAAAATAAATGGGTTTAATCATCTATGAATAAGGCTGGCAATACAAACAACTTTTGTAAGTATCAGAAAGAGCAGTTAGAAGTTCTGGAGCCACCTCCCATTACAAACTGTGGGGAAATAAAAAAATTAAATAGCTTAATGATAGAGTGTTACCCTATTTATCCCTTAAATTACAATCTATAAAAGAGTATAATGCAGTAGCCTATGACAGCTCACACTACGCACCAAGAGCTTTCTTCTAGTAAACATATTGCCAAAATCACAAGAGGCAGGATTCAGTTGCCTAGCCATAGGTATCTAGTGCTTTTTGAGATACTTTAGATTGTCATGGCTGGCCTTCAGCTGCCACTCCTAAAGGGTGTAGGTCTCTCAAATCCTGTGTCACATCTGATGGCTGTCAGGTGGATGCTTCAGAATCTCTGTGGTATCTCAAATGGTATTAGATGCTTTTGTCTGGGCAGCTGAATCAAGCCCTGAAAGTCAATAGAGATGTTAGGAAAGTTAAACTCAGTCTTGCTTATCTCTGGTCTGTAGTGGTAGTGAAATATCAGCACATTATGCTGATATAGTGTGCTCTTGAATCAGCTCATTAGTTTTGATATGTGTTTAAGTTTGTTTTTTTATGAACTCATTAGAAATGAAGGAATTAAAACTATATGAAGCATAGTTTGTGAGTTATGTAAAGAAATATATATTGCTGCTGCATACTAAACTCTGCTGTAGAGGACAATATACGAGCAGCCAACAGAAAATTTTATGCAACATGAACATTTTTTTTATCGCAATCAGGAGTCTATACTTTCCCCTTGACATCTGCAACTCTTTCTTCAGTAACCAGTGCTCTCTCACGTTTTAAATTGATGGGTAATTAGTGACGTCTCCAATCTTACTTAAATGTGTCAGCTTCTTGACATGCCATGATACATCTTTTGTAATAGCTTTACAGTATAAGCCCATTTTAGATCTTTGGTACCAGTGACTGTTTGTCTCAATTTAAGAAAATATAGGATGATTCCAAAGCCTACTGAAATTAATAAAATTAGTTGAATATTATATTGATTTAGTGAGATTTAGAACAAGCTATATCTATGGATATAGGATTAACTAATTTTTATTGACTGCAACATAAATGGAGAAAATTCTCCAAGAAGAGGTAGAGGTGCACTTAGAAGTGGGACTGGATGATATTTAGTGAAACTCTGGAGTTGGTATTAGATAAATTTGGCACTCTATGAAAGCAGATCAGCATTCCATTCAAGTTGCCATGCTCCCCTTTCAAAAGTAGACTTTTATCTTTTGCCTTCAGAAGGAAAGTATGTTATTTTTGCAACCAGGTGTTTCTGACCATATGCCAACATTATTAATATCAACACATTAATAATATTATTGGAAGATTATCCACCATGCGTAAGGATTTACATAGCATTTGCAGTTTCACATGTTAATGAGATTTGGGGATAAGATGGAAGTTGAAAGATTTGTATCTCTACAGTAGCATGCAGTGTCCTGACAGCATGCTACCATTTCTCCATTATATGGGGTAAGATTTATACCAGACTACAGCACTCAGAGTTGATAGCATTATCTTTGGCTATATATTTTATAGGGGAATTTTTTGAAAAGAAGGAACTTGCTTGATACTAGATAAGATTTGCTGTGGAAGTTATGGAACTGCAACTCAGGTATCCCAGTTCTAAGCTACATCTGGAAAAAAGGAAAGCATCTGTGTGGTGTGGCAATATCTACTTATGATAGTTGAAGAATTTGTATGAAATATAGGTGATGTACCCTATAATATCAGAGCTTCCATTTTTGGAAGTGGTTCATTTTCAGTTCTGGCAATGCTTTACTGTTACTTCTACGCATTCTGTCTTTGGAGTTTCACGGAGAGGCCACTGCAGAATTATGGGGTTTATGGCTCTGCTAATTCAATTCTACACTAGTGATTTAGATATTTAATGCACTTGTGGACCAAAGATATTTTAGATTTTCCATGGCACATCTAGATTCAGCCAACATTTTAATTTTGACTCACTTTATGGTGTGGGATTTTCTCTGTCTTTGAAATCTATTTCATTTCCCTCCTCTTCCCGCTTTAAAATAAACCGACAAACCACATTGCCTTTAGACTGATTTCCTTTGCAGATATATTTTTAGATTGACCGGTGTTACCCTATTGTTCCTTAAATTACAGTCTCCTTTGTTTCCTTTTATAGTTAGATGTCCCTAATATGATTTAATGTATTTACATTTTCATATGCAGTCTTTTTCCTTTTTTATAATAAATTCTGAAATACGTCTTAAGAGAAAAAGAACATAATTCAAATACTTACCTTCTAGAACACGTTCTTGATTTAAATAAATTAACAAATAAAATTTCTTTTGTGCAAAATCCACAGTTCAGTTTAGGCTGAGTAAGTATGAAATGTTAAAGCATTATGGCAGGAAAAGCCAATTCAGATTCATAGTTTGCAGATAGATGGAATCTACAATGTGATTACATTTAAGTTTAATACAAAACAAACCACCACCCGCATAGACAGGTTTAAGTTACAGTAGAGGATCTGTTTCTTACCCTAATTTTATGGTTTTTATGTAGTAGAGATAAACGAGTATTCCCAAGTGGAGTGAAATGTCTTTTGAACTCTCTCTGGAATTTCAAAATTGAAATTACATTGTTCTTCTGGTGTAAATGGGTATAGACAGGTAGTACAAGGCCAGGTGAATTGTATCAAGGAGGCATTTTTATTAATTTGGCATGCTTGCAAAATGCTTTTAGTCTGGATGGCAATCAAAGATCTGAGATTTGAAATAATGTCAAACCCTTAGGACAACCACTTGGTATTACCACATAGCATGATGCTTGCAGAAAACTAAAGAAATCTAGCAAGTATCATGTGTTGAATGAGTTTGGCATACCTAAAGCATTCTTTTAGTTCCCCAAGAGTAAATTGCAAGGGAGAATTAGATGTTCATTTTTACAAATATGAGTGGGTAAAATTCTCATTTCTGATAAAGGATTATATATGGAAGTAAATTTTAAATGTATGTGGTTTTAGATGCTGCAGGGAATATGAGGGACTTCATACATGTGCTTAGAGGTAGGGTTGATTATTTCTTATGTATGGTTTTATTCCAAAGATCAAGATTTCGTGAATCAGGACTTTGTGATTTACCCTATTTAAGACCACATCACCCATCATTTCCCAAACATGGGTAGCATGATATGGGTAAGAAAAGAACTACCCATGATTTTATGCACTCATGCTAACCCAAGTGGCTTGTATTTCTAATAATGGTGAAGTTTTTATTCCATAGATGAAGGAAAAGGAGAGAATTTGATACATAATTGAGTTTGTTCCAAACAAATTGGGTGGCACAAAGTAAGGAATATACATGAAAGGTGGTGAAGAGGGTGGATTTGCCAGAGTGAAGGAGTGTAGGAGGAGATGAAAGTAGAGGTGTAGCTTTGAAAGAAAGCTTTGAAAGAAAGAAGAAGAAACATGGATGTGGGAGATTTGAGGAGACACATTGAAAGAGAGGAGATGTAGGGAGCTGAATTCCAAGTGCAACTGAACTGGAAGGGTTGAGAGAGAGAATGTACTATGAAAAATGGGAAATTGAGTCTTAGCAATAAGCATGAAAATGCAGGATGCAGTTGGAAATGTAGAGAGTGGAGAAGCCTCCAGGTCTGAAAATGGGGGCTCCACAAGGGGAAACAATGAGTATTTCACCATGAAGAAGGCTGGTGTCATCAAACAAGTAATAAAAAAAATAAATGCAATATTATTCATATTTGATCATATTCTCTTTGAGTTAAATGGCCTTTACCAAAGAGATTTAACATACTGAGGTGCACTACTAAGTGATCTTGAGGATTAATGATATAATAAAAATATAGACATCTAAGGTACAACAGGATCTGTAGAATGTGCAGAGACAAACCTTTAGGGTATGGCAGAGGAGGTCACCTAAGAGACTGAGAGAGGTAATTAGCCTGGAGGGATCTATCTGAGAGAAAATCAGATGAAGAGCTTCAGAATGCAAACTGAGAAATGTCACTGATTTTTGTAATTTTTGCCTCCCATAAAGATTTGTCAGAGACATTTATTGCACCAAGCAGTTGATGCTATGCTAGTGGACTACAGATACAGGAGCAGAAAGGTCAATGTTTAGAAGAGATGAAATTGCCTCTTGAGAAAAATGAGTGACAGTCTGCACTTTGAATTTTGTTTTTAAAAATTTATTAATTTACATATTTCTAAAGCAGAAGCAAGTTGAATCCTAATCTCATTTTATCAATGCTCTAGGATTTTAGAAAAAAAATGTTGGTTTCGCCTCAACTCTATTTTGATGAGTCATCATGCAGTTTGAGAAATCTCATATCTAGACAGTCAGGGCTGCAATTTCTGTTTTGTTTTACAAAGTTTGTTTGTTTATGGTAGGTGTGTTCAAATAGACTTTATATTTAATCTAAACCACTCTGCGTTTTATAAATAGGAAATCACTGGCTGTGATTTCTTGTGAAAAGAATGTATTGATTTCTTAAAAGTAGCTAGACAGTAAAGCTACTTAAAAGAAGTGTAGGTGTTCAGTATCTTTGGGGTTCTCAGTAAATTTTTTTAGCTTCTTGCACAGGTTTCATTTACACTGTTCTTACTTGGCATTAAAAAAAGGACTGGGAGAAAGCTGGTGACTTTTTGAGGACTTCACCATATCACCTTGTTTCTATAATTACATTGACTTAAATCAACTGATTTACTCCACTCTGAATCTAAGTAAGCCTTACCCAGCCTTATCACAAGTATTTATCAGCACAGTTCTGTTTTAAAATGTTATTTGCTGTAGCAATTACAGTCTTCATAATTTATGATATTATAATATAGGCTCTATTTTGCCTGGAGCTCTAGAATTTATTTATGTGTGTTTTTATTTACATAACATGTTTATTACTTATGAAAGACAGTTCAGTGGTAATGCTGAAGAGCAACAACATGGAATGCACGCACAGAATAGTGGTTTTAAGGTATGTGCCGTCTTCTTTGAGATCATCTTGTGAAGCTGGTTGTTCCAAGCAGCATCAAGAAATGATTCATTCATTTCTTCTAACTCAGTCTAGTCCCATTTCAGCAATTACTACATAAGTGGCATATTTTGAGCATGCTCTCTGTGTGTATTTAGCATTTGGACTTCTACTGATACCAGTAGGACTATATGGCTCAATTTCTGTCCATCCATTCAGAAATACATATCCAAGAAAATGGAAGCCATGTAAGAATATTAGTTTGGTACTGATGAACAGACTCACTTTCTAAAATTTCTGTTTGCTGCATTATAGACATTCCAGGGCTGAGTAATATGGAGCTGTAAATTTTGAAAATAGTACCAATGAGTGTTGACTCATTGCTTAATGCCTCCAGACTCCTGATTTGTTTGTGCATTTGTGAGGAACAGTGCACTTCCTTGCTTAATCTTTTTGAGTTATGAGACCCTCAGTTTAGTGTCTAGATTTCATCAGCTATTGGATCTCCATGAAATTTATCTTCTGCTAGCCAGCTAGACCTACATTAAGTACTAAAGGAGCAAACTAAATGTGTTAGTCTTGGTTTGAAGAAGTTAACTGCTGTAAATGTGAAAGTCAGTAACTGAATTGAGTAAAATCTCTCATAGAAACCTAACTGGTTTCTGTAGACTTGCAGTATAAGACTATGTGTAATGTGAAATTTGTGTGAGTCTGGTCCAGTTTTTAGGACCCGTTCCTTGCATGTATGAGTACTTCCAACGTGTATGTGCAGTCCCAAGGAAATCAGAAACACTAAAATGGTTAATAGTTCTCAGGTTAAACCTCTGCTTATAATAAGAGTAGCGGGAGGATCTCAGTGCAAACAAAAGCTTGTCAATACACAAGATTGTAGCTTCTGTGGACACATCATCATAATGAAAATCTTACACTTACTCTGTATCTTAAATTCCAATGGAATATCAAGAGTTCTTAAAATGTGATCAATAAGCTAGCCTTAAAATATGACATATTGAAATACAACATAGTGTCTTGCTTTTAAAAATGAATAAGATCGATACATTTTGTTTAGATGTCCACAATCATGGAATTGATTAATCTTTAATTCTGAAAGGTAAGTGAAAGTGCCTGAAACATTTAATATAATAATACATTAAGATGATCACTATAAACGCAGTGAACCCTATGCCTGAGAGATGCCAGGAAGGAACATGTTTTTCATAGATAATGCTTGTTGCTCTGGATGCAGTGTTTCTTCTGCAAGTCATACATCCAGCATGACATATTAACGTCACTGAATTTCTTTCTAGTATTGCTGATTGAATGGTATTCAAGCACGATTTTTGCTTTGGTTGAGCAAGATGGTGTGTCATGGGCTTCCATATTCATGCATGACTTGCAGATAAAGAACTGAACAGTAATTTAAGCTCAGAGTGAAAGTGTTGGCATCGTGTCTTGGCACTATAACTTTAGGTGTCTCCTTGCTTAAACTGTGGTGGCTGGGTAGGAGGGTTCTGTTAAGAAGTTGATTTTGAAAAAAATATCATGCTTGACTTAAGCAGATGGCTTCAGAGGCAGTTTAACCAACTCTGTGCCAATCAATAGAAGAGTTGTATAGTATTTAGCAGGAAACTTTTTTTGTTTTATTTGATTTTGTTTCCCAGTCAGGGTGATCACAGCTGTTAGGACACTCTAGGCCAACTCTGTCAGCATCTACAGGTAAGTTATCACTATTGAACATGGATTTCTGTGTCAGGAATAGTGATGCACTATAGAATATTTTACTCATGCTACTCCTATTGGGGGAGACGGTCCCTCCTTGCAAACAAACTTGCTTCAGCTGTAAATGTTTATGGAACATTTTCTTCCTGAAGTGAGTATTATATGTTCAATTATAGATGGTACAAGATGATTTCTACCACTCTGAAGCAAATCTGGTTAAAAACAACCAGCTAATGTTAGAAATGAAAGTGATATCCCAGCAAAGTATGCCTCTAATATAATCTCAATAATCCTTCCATTGTCTTCTAAATAGTATATTTGTTTTGAAAAAATGTTATTTTGGGTGAGTTAGAGCAGTTTGTGAATTTAGGTTAGAGTGAATATGTTTTCCTGAAGAAACTATCATGAAAAAGAATCATGCTTTATAGCAATTACACAGCCATGCCTTACACACTTTACAGTACCCATGCCAAGATTTGAGAGCTTATTTACTAATTGCAGGTGAATATGCCACTTAATTAATTAGGTGCTACACACCCTCGATTGTATGTATCTATCATACTGATTTAATTTATAGTGATACATTTGTCTGGATAATTCATTGTCCATAGAGAGAGGTAAATCGCGCTGTTTATTTAAGGCATCTAATTTAGGTGTGATTTAGGACACCAGAAGTTAGGAACTTCCTTTTCCCGTGTCAGAAAAAAATATCAGGTACCTCAAGAGGGCAATACAAAGCACGTACATGTGGACACATGAATACACTCCTCCTTGTGAGAAGTAGTGATGAAATGAAAGAGTTTATCTTATGAAACAAGATGAGTACTAATTACTAAGCATTCTCATGAGTTACCAGAGCCTTGGATTGAAGTCTTTCTCATCCTTGTCTTTTTATGTGTCCATGGACCTAAACTCATCCTCTCTCTCTTTCTGCATCCATCTCCTATTAGTGATATGACTGTCCTCAGTCCTACAAGGTGACAGTCATCTGTATCTATCCTGAAAATCTGATTCTTGCTTGCTGAAATTTGATTGCCATTTTGTACACTCTTTGGGACAATGTATAATTTACTTATTTTCTCTCCTGTGTCATTGTCTTAATGAGACAGAAAAACATGAATCATCTGTGCTTTAGAAATAAGCATAACTGGAGTATAGAGATGACTTGGTATATATATGTGTGTGTATGCAGCTAGGTATAAGTTTAAATATATGGTACAGGACATTGCAAAGTGATGTACATAGTATTACTGTTTTTAATACAAGCCTTTTAAGAGTTAGGAGTTTCCCAAGGAAGCAAACAGGATTTTGACCTTTTTTTTTTTGTATGAAATGTTTATGATCATAAAGATTTTTAAATTAACATTTTTTTCTGAGTTTTGGTGGGGAATCTCACTTACAAAGGATCCCCCCAAATAAAACTAACACCAGACAAACAAGAGATACATATAAAGGAAAAATATTGGTATACATTTTGTTTCTGTAAGTCATTAAATTTACTAAGGATGCTTATGGTATGGTTGTCAGAATATATTTGCTGCCCAATGACAAATAAATAAATAACAAATCATGTCAATACATTTGAGAGATCTTAATATTGTTAAAGAATTGATTTACTAAATATATAATCTGATGGTTTTAATTAATAATATGCTGTAGCATGGAGTTCTGTCACAGTGACCCTAAGGTCAAGACCTGTAGTTTATGGACTATTAATTAGCCATTAAGTCATTCGCTCATCTGACCTGCAAATCTATCAGATTGATGGATAGCAGAGACCTTTATGTTCCTAATAGGTATTCTATTTAACTTTCAAAATTTTCAAGCAAAGTTTGATCACTGAGTGAAATGAAGTGAGAAGAGATCTTAACAATTTTTAAAGGCTACTTCATCACCTTTCACTTGAAAGCAGATATTAACTTGAAGAATACCATTGCTGTCTTCACTGTTCTCCCAGGACTACTGACTGAGCAATGCAACTAGTACTTTAATTCCTTTTCTTTATAAAGAGGAAATCAAAATGATTTTTACAGATCTTTTGAATGTGTAATATCAAGCATAAATTTTAATTGCACTTCATTTACTAAGTGGTGCATTACCTCATCCTTTGGTTTTAACAATGGATTTTCTATAAATCTTCATATGTTTAAACATGATAAACTGCTCAACATATCATGGAACATGGCAGTGCTTATTAGCACTTGAGAAGTTATTGATTGCTTATCTTGATTAATCTTTTATGGGTCTCTGTAGTATTAATTCCACAGAAAAGACTTTGGAAGTTCTGTAGCATTAGTCTCCTCATTCATACATTCGCCTTCAATTACATGGATTTCTCTGACTGCTCTTGGTAGATTAATTATAACCTCTTTGTCACCAGATCTTGCTTTCAGTTTATCAAGAATTAAAATTTTAATGAAAAATACATATTTAAAAGATTGTAAGAAAGAGTGGCATTAATGAGATGAGATGTTTCCTGCAATTTGGTAGAAGGAAGGAATTCTTAGATCTCTGACATAAGGAGAAGTGAGTATCAGTTTTAGAGGCACAATTTATGATGTATGGGTCTTGCCAGACATTCAGCTGCTTCATTTCTGGTACAGCCTGGGAAGTTTCTTCTCATGTTTTAACTTAGTGACAAAGCTTTTTTGTAGCAAGCAGTACCAGTTTTATCATAAAGAAGAGAAAGACTGCAACTTACTCACCAGGTTTATCTCTGGGAAGGTAGGTAAGGACACAAGACCTGCCAGATAAATGCCGAGTGTGTCCTTGAGGGTAGGTTGATTATGTCCCGGAGAAGTAACTGCTCTACTCAGCTATAGTCTATTTTAGAATCTCTTTCCTCTCATTTTTTAAATGGAAATTTTGGTATGTTTGCATCTTCTTCCTGGTGAAGAGAGAAATTATATTCCATGATTCAAAATTTCATAATGTCTTTGGGTTTGGACAACCCTAAAGTCAAAGAACATAATATACACAGAAGTCACTTGTAGGCATAAGGAGTCAGTAAACAGAGATCACTAACAAAAATATCCTGACTGCAGGTTTGAGAAAATACTTCAAGCCATGACATCCAAAAAACTAATACCCCTGTTTTAATTTGATGGAATGTCGTTGTTTCATGGTCAGTTACTGATGAATACCTGGGTGCTGTGTGGTTTGCTATCACCAGCCCTGTGTGTTCTTGGTCTCGATCTCTGCTCTCTCTCTGCTCTCATTTTGTAGTCGTTCTAAATATGCATTTAAATATGCACTGGGATTTGGGGAGGAAGGGAAGAAGAGGCTTTGTAGCCACTCAGTGTCCAGCCTGGACTGTTGAGTGGCAGCATTATGGACTTTTTATTTGCTACCTTTTGTATGAAAACATTAAAGAAATCTACATCTAGCATGTGTGTATATTGAAGTTTCAGTGAATTGTACAGTGTCCTGGTTGGGGCTGGACTAGAGCTCCCGTTGGTCTGGCAGCGGGAGGAGCTGCAGCCCCCTGAGACCCCAGGGGCTCCCCAGGTCCCAGTGCCCTCACCTGTGCGCGGGGGCG
Organism: Tyto alba; assembly: GCF_018691265.1. Classification (NCBI taxonomy): domain Eukaryota; kingdom Metazoa; phylum Chordata; class Aves; order Strigiformes; family Tytonidae; genus Tyto; species Tyto alba. The sequence continues at coordinate 32,100,230 of NW_024881313.1, forward strand.
GGGGGAGCACAGCTGGAAGGCTGGGCCCCGATTGGCCGATAGTCCATGTCATGTGATGTTATGCTCACCATATAAAGGCAGGAGTGGGCCAGGAGGGGCTGCCACTTCTGGGAGTGTGGCTGTGGGGCCTGTGTGTTGGGGATTGCTGGCTGGGAGCAGGTGGGTGTCGGTCGGTCGGTCGGTGGGTGGTGAGCAATGTACATTACCCATTGATACTGCTGTCACCGTATTATTCAGTTACTATTATTAAACTGTTTTTATCTCAACCCGCGAGTCTCCCTTTGCCCCTCTGAATCCCTCCCTGTTCCCAAGTGGGGGGAAGGTGGGTGAGTGACTGTGTGGCATTTAGCTGCTGAGTAGGCTCAAATGACAACATACAGTTATGGAGGAGTCCTAATCTGATGCTGTGAAGCAACAACAGGAGGATGTAGAAGTTTCCAGTGATTTACAGTGGGGTTGATCTGTTCTAGTTGAGAAGAATGGAAAAACTATCACTGTCTGGAATGGACAGGGGTCAAACTGGTGTCACTACAGCAGCACTTGTGATGATCTCACTTTCTTACACATCTAAACCACTGGCGAGAGAAACAGAGCTCTGAAATAAACAAACAAAAACCCCATAGCAATAAAAGTCTAGCTTTATTCTGATGTTAACATCATATTGAAGGAGTAATGAGTCATCTACCTTATTAATAATGGGCAGATTTTCAGTACCAGCTTATTTTATTGTCATCAATCCATGTTGCATGTGTAGGAGCTGGAGTACAGCCAGAAGGAGAGGAGGAGTAGAAAGGACCCTCAGTTTCATAGGTTGAAAGAAAATAAAAGAAAAAAAAAAAGGTAGAAAACAAATGAGCTCAATTCCTGTTTCTATTTAAGTTGAAACAAAAACATCTTTTGACCTTGAAAAGGTCAATATTTCACCCTGCATCAGGACTTTTTTCTTTTCTGTAACGTGCTTTTATAGTCAGTGCTAGCCATTGAGAACTCTGCCATCTTCATAGATGTGCTGTGAGAGGCTTAACTAATTCTGGTAAAGGGCTTCACATGGAAGGTGCCATGAGAGTGCAAATCATGGACAATATTGATGACTGAGGCTTGAGATGCACAGGCATCTGTAAAGGAATCTCTCATGTCTGCTTTGTCTTCCTAGGAATATTTTATATTACACATTAGTTCTGAAAGCTGTTGAATGTTACCTATTGAATATTTAAAAAATTATTACATAGGCAGACTGAGTCACTCCTTCCAGATACATTGAACAGAAATAGACCTATGGTGACTTCCTGGCCCTAGGAGTTTTATCAATCACATCATGAGGACAAAGATTTCACCACACAAATCCCTCAGATTTCACATAATGTCAGAAAGGGCTTAAATGCAGATATTTTATTGTATGGGAATGTGCAGGCTGTACAGATAGACAGCAACCTGCTATGAAATTCTCAGTAAGTTGGCATAAAATAGGATTTATACTTGGGCTGTAAACTAAATGGATACATTAACCAAAAGATCCCTATAGGGGAAAAGAAGTGGGCCATGACTCTAGTGTAGCCTGAGGGTCATGGCAGCAGCTGCAGAGCAATTGTTTTTTGTGTCATGCACAATGTTCATCTTCCCTTGTTTCCACATGGGTGTCTACAGAGGGAGAAAGATTTTATTTTCTAATAGTATTGGGGAAGCTATTCCAGTAATTTTGAAATGGTAAAGACATGATTTTTCTTATTAAACTATACAGTCAATTTAAAAAAATAAATCAGTCTGAAAGAATCCTCAAGTTTGTTTAATTTTATTTTGAAAAAGTAGATCAGAGACATGTCTGTCAAATGCAAGGTGGTCATGTTATGTCTCTAAATTAGTCTCAGTGTGAAGATTATATGAGAAGAATTGCATTTTTCAGGTTGGCTTTCTAAACTTCCTAAGCAAATTTGATAAATAGCTAACTAAAACAAAGAGCTGCAAATACTAGGCATGTCTGTATGAGCAAATGTGGAATTTATGCAGGGAAAAGTTTATTTTAAAATTCAGTGAGTTCATTTAAATTTTTACCCTTTATCTCTACAGTGTTTGCAGGTAAGAGCCTTCAGCTTCTATTTTGACTTACACAAAAATGTGCATGTGTAACACCAGTGTGTTTCTTGAAGGTGCTACCCCTGTGCTGGACAATGCGTGTGCTCTCTCACAGCCCTTTAACATCTGCCTGCTCAGAACATCTGCAGCATATATCAGCCATCCTCTACCTTACAGTGCAGGGTCCCTTTCAAATCAGGAAAGTCATGTGAAGTACAGCAATTTTTGCTGTTTGAAGACATTTGCAGTTAGATGGTTTTACAATGCTGCACTGTTTTTTTCTTTAATGAAAGATACATTTACTTGAAAAAATAACCTTTGTAGGGAAGCTTTTTTGTTCAAAATCATGCTATGCAACATCAGAAATGAACATGTTAAAAATTAATTTTCACTTACAATCTCTTCACTTAAAGGGTAGCCTGTAATTCTCATAATACTCAGTTGAACTTAATGTTTTCCTGTCTTCTAATGGACAGTAATTGAGAGGGATCCATCATCTAAATTATACTCTAGTGCAGAGAATCACTTAGAAAAATGGTGCTGTGAACTGGAATCTCTATGGTAAAAATCAATCCCTGGAAGCTGGTTAGTTTTAAGGAAAGGTATTACCTATCTGCTAGAATTATATGGAGCTTTATTGTGTTTATATTAATTTGCATATGTAATTTAAGTCCATAATTTTTCTAATAAGTAAAATGATCGCCCTCATGCTATAATTTTTTTTGTTGTTTCCACATACTTCAATGAAAGACTGTTTTTTTCACTGACATAACTGGGTACAGTTTGTAAGATTTTAACAACATTAATTAACAAACACATATTTTTCCGCTGAGGGTTTCAAGAAGAATCCAAGAGGTCTTTTCTTATTCACATTGGATCCATAACTTATTCTAGGTGACTGCCTTTTACTAAGTTGTGGGAAAATCCTAGGAAGTAAAGCTTGAGATAAGAACACTATTGTTCTTTCCTGCTGCACAAGGAGATATTCTATGGCTTGAATCCTTCTGTTATAGCAGAACTTGGTCCTTTTCTGGTGAGAGATCACCAAAACAACTGTGGGAAAAGCTTGTAGGACATCTGGAGGAAGCCCCTAAGTCATAGGTTGTCAGATGTTTCGGAGTATCTTTTTGGAGAGGGATCATTTTGCATCAGCCCAGTCCTTAGCTATCTCCTCCTGACTGCTACCCAGAGCCTCATACCAGGGATATATGGATGCCACCCTACCAGCATGCCTATTCCCCAGTTCTAGTTTAATGAGATAGATTAGATAGATAGATAAATAGATAGATCTATCTATCTTGGCACTGCTTTCCCAACAACAGCCTCCAAACACTCCTTTTGCAGATATTTGGTGTGTTCCTTCCAGCTTCCATCACTGTCCAATAGCATCATTTCCCAAGTGACTGAAGCAGAGACAGCAGCAGTCAGTGGAACCTAGGAATATTTGCATGCCCAGGACATGTGCTCCACATACTTTGCATGTGTCTTTGCTTGCCACTTAGAAATAGGGACCAGGACTGATCAGTAGCTCGTGATCACTGCACCAGTATTGAGAAAGTTTAATGAACTAATGAGGGTCTCAAGACTATCATTTACATATGATTGAATATCTGTGATACTTGTACATGTTTTAATGAATGTAGTGCAAAAAAATTTCTATTTTATTTTCCATGTTTTGCAGCTAGAACTTTGAGATGTGGTAGAAAAAATTCTCCAAAGTAATTTAGGAAATCTGTGGAAGACCCAGGGATAAATGCAGTCCTGAATCCCAGTCCAGTAATTTAACTGTAAAATATTTATCTCTTTCTCTTCATAGTCTCTTGCAAACTCCAAGGGCCAGTAGGGCTAGGTGAAAATTTTAGCAATATGTACTGGATACCATATTTGAAAATTATTAAGAAATTCATCATAAAAGACAGAAATGAGTCTCCTCTGACTAGCTCTGACCTTGAAATATCCTTCTCCCCTGACATATCAGTTTTTGTTCTCAATAGCTGTGAGAAGTATCTTTCTCCGAGAAACCATGGATATTCTTTTTGCCAGTTTGTAAGCAGAACACAAAGCAATTTTAAAAGCTGTCAGCTACAATGGCTTCTTCAGGTTAAAAAATACCCTTTGTTTTTCCAGTAACTGCTAATGGATTAAAGCACTTTAATAAAAATCTTCCGCACTTTGGGGAAAGGGCTAGTTTTATATATCTCTATTAGAAAAAAACCCAACAAATCTCCAAAAATCCAGTAGCCTTGATATATGAAGGGTTTCCTTCTTTCTTTATAGGAACCTGTATTACAACAATTTTTTTTATTATTTTTTTTTTATTGCCCAGGTTTAGACAGAGACAACCTGACAATGTCTGGTGCTATTCTTCTCCTTGCCGCTTATGTATGCCTCCTCACAGACTATGATATCACAACTCATTAATCAGGCAGCAGGCTGGCTTGTGTGAGATCAGAGCATGGGCCAATGCCAGTGCTCCTTTCCTCTGACTCATCAGGTGATTTTTTTTTTTTTTTTCTTAGTGTGGTCACAGAAGTATATAAATAGGAACAGTGTTCAATATTTTATCCTCAGGCTAAATTTAAAGGTTTCACTAAGATCAGGTGTATAAGATGGGCTGAGCATCTAAAGTAAGATTTGTCAGGCAGATAAATTAAGTGGCAATTGCTAAAATACTTTGTAACTAGAGAGGCTTTGTTTAAGGGCATGTTAAAGGAGTCTGTGCCAGCTTTTATAAAGAAATGTGAAATCAAAGGAGTCTTCACTTGTTTTACATTCTCATAGGGGCTGACCTATTTACTCTGGTTTCAGTTAGTGAACTACAGCAGGCAAATGACTAACCAATGTCCAGACCTGCTAGAAGAGTTACCTGGCTGCAGAGAGAAAAGCCAAATAGTTCCAAAGTCAGGCAAGATATTGCCCTGAATGAATTACTTAGGAGGCTCTGGGTTGTTGTGGTTTGAGCCTGGTTGGCAGCCAAACACCACACAACTGCTCACCCACCTGCCCCCCCCCACCTGGGAATGGGGGAGGAATTGGAGGGGTAAAGGGAGACTCACAGGTTGAGATAGAAACAGTTTAATAATGATAATAAACTGAGAACAATGACAGTAATAGAAAATATAAACAGGCAACGCACAATGTAATTGCTCACCACCTGCTGACCAATACCCAGCCTGTTCCCAGCCAGCGACCCCGAAATACCAAGATCCCACAATCCCAATCCTGGAAGCGAGAGAGAGCCCCTTCCCGACCACCCCTCCTCTGTACAGTGAGCATGACGTTCCATGATATGGAATATTTCATTGGCCAGTTTGGGTCTGGTGCTCTGGCCGTGCTCCCTCCCTGCTTCTAGTGCACGGGCAGGACATGGGGAGGTGGAGAGTCCTTGAAGTCTCCGTAGCAGCTGAAAACATCAGTGTGCTACCAGCATTCTTCTCATGCCAAACCCCATGCTGAATCCAAAACACAGCACTATTCTAGTTACCAAAAAGAAACATTAACCCTGTTCCAGCCCAAATCAGGACATGGGTTTTGTAATTAACACTACTCACATTACTATTTCCAAAGTATTGGGGAGCATAATCTCAAGGATAACTGTTGGCACATGAAGAAAATAGGTTGTCACTAAGTGGAGGCAAAGAAATGTTGGCAAAGAAACTGCTGGTTTAGCTTGCATCTTTCTGTCCCCTTGGAAGTGGGGAAAAAAAAAAAAAACAGGGAGGTGATTGAATTCATGCCCATTTTGCAAAAGGTTGTTCATTGTATGGGAGTCCATTTTGTTTTTTTTCTCTCCAGATGGAGCAAATTGGCAGAATGAGCCTCTTCCAGCGGTGACTAGCCTGTTCCAACATGACAGCAGTGCTAGGACATTCCTTCTCTTTTCAGACATTCACTTAAACTTTCCTCTGTGCCAGATATGAAGAATTATAATGAAGTACAGCCAGTGGTTAAGGAAGTAACTATAGCTGTCTCCTTCGCAGAGCAGAGGCTCTCAAGGCAGATAAACAACAAAGCAAGAGGAGCAAGCAGGAAGCTCTTTACAGCCTACAGATGACAATCTGCAGCTGAGAGTGTCTGGGATAACACAGACAAGTACACTGCAGTTTTTTCACTTTTCCAATGCAGGCATGATGTACACTGGGGATGTTGTATCATTGCCAACAAGAGCTAAGATGAGACCCTATGAAGTGTGGAAAAAGTACTCATCATTTTGAATTAAAAGACACATTTCCATCTTTGTGAATGCAAAAATCTTTGCTTTCCAGGAATATCTGGCTGGTCCAGGCTACTAAGACTGTATATTCATAGGGCAAATTAGTATTGATTAACAGTGAGTTACCAGGTGTTGGTTCTGACTCCCGAATGAGCTTTTTGTTTTCACATTGATGGCAATAACATGGCAGCAGTTTAGTTGCAGCTGAGTTGTGTAAGAGGGAACCCAAGTGTTACTCTGTTGCACAATGGGTTTATGAATTGTGGATTAGAGGATGAAATGTTGTCAAATCATCTAGCAATCTAGTTCTCAAAAGAAACCCCTTTTCTTCTTGTATCTCTATTACTATCGAGCTTTTCTACTTATTTTTCTAGTTACTATGAGTTTTTTACTTTCCTTTTGTGCATCCCATTTCTTTGTTGCAGTCCCTACAAAAACTTTCCTTGACTATCTTTCCAGCTTTTTTATTCTTCAAAGAGATCATTATTTCCTGCTTCAAAAAATTCAGACTTTGCATTCAACCTTTTTCACACCTCTGTCAGTACCATTCTGTGTGCTCTTGCCTGTGATTTCTGCAGTTTCATTTGAAGACAGCCAAGTCCATTTCCCCATGTGTCCATGTTTTTATTTTCTCTTCTCTGATACAGAGAATTCTGGACCGTATGTCTCTACTTCTTGTGACTTATTCTCTTATCTAATATCTATTTCTGACGTGCACCTTTCAGGGAACTAGCTCACAAGCCTTAAGTAGAAGGCTATAGATGTATAGCAGTATTTATGTTAACATAAAAAATAATTACGTAGACTGGGTGGATAAAAAAGATCTTGGCCAGTTCAAGCCTTTGATTATGCATGTTACTTCTTTTCACACCATATTTAGTTTGCATTCAGTCTCAGATATTAAGCCCTTTAGGCAATCTAACTGAAAATAATGGTTCAGCACCTTACACCAAATACAGTACAGGGGCTATGGTCAGCTTTGCCCATCAGCAGTATCAGTAGCTGTCTGCGTGCCTCCAGTATTTGGAGGTTCTGTTCCTTTTCCCATTATGTCAAATAGAGCTGGTCTGTTTACAGTGGTTTAAATCAAAGTTGAATTTGGCCCAGATTTTAATAAAACATTCTTCCTAAAGTATTGCAGTGAAGTCAATACACTTATTGTTTCCTGCTGTGTCTTTATTTGCATGTTAATGGCAGATTATTGTTGTCTTTTCCAGTGTACTTCCCCAGAGACTCTGTGCATGTTTTTATTGATTAGTTCCTCTTCATTTAACATTTAAATGGATATTTTCAAATCGGTGCAAAATTATAATAGTGTGTTTGCTCAAGGCATTTAACTGTGGCATTAGCAGAATCATCCAAGTCTGCTGATTATGCATGCTCTGTACAAAAGAGTTTAAGGACTGCAGTGCAGACCTGCAATTAGGTCTGAGTTACACAAGCAAATGAATCCTGGGCCAAAAACACCCATCACCTCATTATCTTCCTCAAATGTTAGTGCAGGTGAAGTACGAGAGCAGAAAGTACACACTAACATAAGAAGAAAATAAATCTGAATTTGTAGTCTTCAAAAAAATTCTGAATCTTTTTTTCAGTTCATATAAATGCTATATACTGATTTTACACACTATCTAAATTTTCTATTTCTGTTAGAAACTTTGGAGTGGAAGCTTTCCAAAATGAGGTTTTATCAGGTGAACATGCGTACAGTTACTGCACGCAGTAGTGAAAATTTTGACTATGTGAACATGTACTGTAATGACTGGTGTGCAGCTTTAAGAGTATGGGCTGCAGTCTCACCACATTACATAAATCTCATCTGGCTTCCTCAGTTTCTGAGTAGAAGAAGTGTAAAAGATGAGATTTCAGCAAATAACACTTTATTTATCTGATTTTTTTTTTTTTGAGGGGGAGGAGGGGAGTATGTAGGGGGCATTTATGGGATCTACTGACCTTGTAAATTGGCCTTCTTCATTGTTTCTACAGGGCTGGCAGAAACAATACTGTTTCCCTGTTTAGAAGCCTGAAGATATGGTCATATTTGCCTTGTTCCTTCTGAGTTAATCTTACTTCTAGCCAGTGCTTTTAAATAGTCTCAGGGTGGCATTGGGTGCCTATTAGCAGTTCCTAGCTGACAGTCATAACCTGTTCAAAATACAAATGACACAACAGACATTTTCACAACAAACCGAACTCTTCTGGCTGAATTAAACTTCGTTAATTAGAATCATAGAATAATTTCTGTTGGAAAAGACCTTTAAGATCTGTGACTCCACCTGTGTCAGACCTCTCAGAAGCCTGTGGTTTTTTTTTTTTTTTTTTTCTATATTTGTCTTCCTTTCCCTGTGTTAAAGTACAATAAATATAACTGTTCTGCTCAACAGCTTCTCAGTCTTGCCCAAAGGGTCCTTTTGGGCTGAGCAGGGAGTCCTGCTTGAAAAGTATCCTGGTGCTTGGGTGAAAAGGTGCTACCTCTATCAATAATGATCTGTTGGTGTGTTTCTTACCTCAAAGTTTGTTCTGCCATTAATGTTTAAGCAGATTGTATATCTGAAACTGGAAGGTTATGAAAAATCCCAACATTATGACAGAATAGGCTCTTTGTGGACAATGCAGGTAAAAATATAGTTTACCTGATGTGGAGGAGTTAAATGTCAAATCTCTGAGTGATCTCTGGGTGGGATAGATGTACTTTATAAGAATGGCAGACACAGGTAACAGTCTGCCTCTTGGGGAACATGGAGGTTTTCACCCAATTTTGTGGAATTGGTGGAATTTATACTAGAAATTTTTTGTACAATTTCAGAAAACCACTTCAGATTTGAAATAAAAGTAGTTAACTACTAACTACTTTAGTTTGATAAAACTGACATATTCCTTGACTGTTTAATTCAATGTTCTTTAAGACCAGCATTTTAATGCACTGTGATTATTTCACAGGGTATATTTGTATTTGTTAAGACACTGAAATGACTGAATCTCAGTCCTTCTTTGGTGGCTGTGAGGGAAAGTATCCAGAGTCCTTCCTGGGCTGGACTGTTCCCGAGCCTGCAACAGGAGGAAGGTGAAGAATCCCAGCTGCCATCTGCAGAGCCTTGTGTCAGGGAAGGAGGCAAATGCAGAGCTGGTGTCCTTCCTGTGGTGGATGTCTGTTGTTCAAAAGGACATTATGGATCTCTTTCATTTATGCATTATAAAAGAGTCTGTTAAAGCTGGTTTAAAATTGGACCAGGTGTGTCACATAGCTAAAGCCTAGAAAACTGGGGCATTGAAATTGTGTTCTAGCTGGTTACTGTGGCACAAAATCTCGTTGCTTACAGAGTCTGAAATTACGTAAGGATTGGTTAAAGGTAGAGTTTTTGCCATTAACTCTGCATTTCCTGGCTGTTGTCAGCTTAAAGCAAGCCCTAATGTTATTTTAATGTAGTTTAGTGTGTGGATTGCATCAAAGTAGGTTATATATTGATTGCTCAAACCTCAAAGCTCTGGAGGTAAATCTCTACTGAGAAGTGTCAGAACTTCAGTTAATACACGTATTGATAGACATAAGATGTCACTATTGTGCTTACTGCATAGATAACATTTGTGTTGAAATTTTAATGCCCATAATGTTTAGCCTTTCTAGACTATGGCAAGCTAATCAAAGAACCTTCTCGTGTATATAAATCACTGAACACTACTGAAGATTGTAGACAAGCTAAATCAAGGTTTTTGATCAATTCAGTCTTCAATCATTCTTTCCAGCAGCACAGAAAATATAGTCTATGTTGTACTTACAGTTTGGTAGCAAGGAGATGTTCAACATCAAGGCTGGAGATTAATGGTGACAAGTTATATTGAGGAGAATGTGAAAGGGTGTTTAGACTGAAATACTAATTTCTAGATTGATGTAGAACTCAATTATGATTAAGGCCATAAATCAGTGATAAAATCAACTGGATTATGCATCTAGGTCAACATGTTCAAAAACTAGTCCAGAGTTTCAAAATCTGGAAATTAATGTAGAAAGGTGAATCTGGTTTTGCACAATGTATTATATTCTTGAACTTTGGTAGTGTTCATCACAATAGAAGAAAAGGTTTTTTTCCTTTTAATTTTCACAGACTGTTTCTCTTCTTTTGAAGACTTATGAAGTGTTTTATTAAAAGATATGTTTCTAATTAATAAAGGAGGTGGTTTATTTGTAATTAACACCTTATTGTATGGTTCAATTTCTTGCTGTTTGTGAGTTATTTTCATAGTTTTTGACCTTCAACATGAATACATTCCAGCCTATGGGCTGCACTTACCTTGAAACCAGAGTTTATCAGTATCTGGTGTTTAGTCTGCATGATTGGTCACCAAGGGCATGTGTTCATTTTTTTTGTTGTTGTTTTTTTGTGGGTTTTTTTTTTTTTTTTTTTAGTTTCTGTGCTGAAAACCACAGAAAGCTTTTAAGTTGGAGATACTTCTGCCTGGGAATTTAGGTCTACAGTGGATAATGAAGTACAATATAATCATTATATAGTTGAAGTCTTCTCCAATGTCAATAATGGAGGTGTGTCTGGGATAGACATTTTCAGTGATACCTGGAAAGGAAAAGTATATATATATATACATATATATACTTTTTAAAAATTGTTTTCACAAAGGAATTTCTCGTGCATTTGCTATTGAAGGGATGCATTGGTAAGCTGTCCCACATTTAGGGTCTAAGTTGTCTTACACTGACTTTTTCTCTTAAAGTAGATGGGAAGTGTGTAGCTGATCAGAACTACATTTCCCAAAATACAATTCATCTTAAAAAAAAAAAGTGTAATAGAAAACTTCTGCTGGTGTGAGCTGCAAAATGGCATGCTGGGAGTTGTATTGTTGACTGGCAAAACAGCTGCATAAAAACCCAAGGGTGGTTATATATAGTGTTTTATCAAGTGTAATTGCTTTAGGTTACCCCGTGAAAGATTTTTGGCCAAGTAATCTCTTTATGAACTCAATAGGAGAAAAAATCATGCATTCAGAGATTTTGAGCAGTTCATTTCCCTTCATGTTACGGGTGGCTCTCCAAAACTGATGGTATGAAATGGTTGACTGCCCTGGATGGACAAAGGGAAAATGCATCTTGGTTTTGGCATGATACATTTTGGACAGATTAGAAAATACTCTGCTAATTAGGGGAATTCCAGGCATGTACAGGAAGCTTATTTCAATAACCCACGATTATGTTGGATTTCATGTAAAGATATTTGTTTGACTGCCAAAATGTTTTATGGTGTGATGCCAATTGTAATATATTCAGAACACAAGCTAAAAAAAAAACCCTTCAAACTTTGATGCTTGATAAGTTCATAGGATGGGAACACAAAGACAAAGAACCTTGAAAACCTCAACATGAATAATTAAGGTAAATAGACAGTGTGATTAAAACCTAAGGAACTTTTGGCCATTACATAGTTATCTAGAAATTCAAAACTTCTTAAAACAAAAGCACGTACTATAGTATCTCTATTATCTAACTATTACACTACACAATTTATTATGAGCTGACTTACTTGCCTCTCCTTTGTAGGAGTGCGTTGCCATTCCAGCATTATCTCCAGCCTCAGAGAATTACTGGCATCCTTTGAAAATACATTGAAATAAAAGTCACTGGTGTGTTAAGCTTTTCAAGAGGATCCTTAATAGTTTATGGAGGTGGGAAAATGATATAATAAATTATATTTTTGAGTATATTATATGCTCTTGAAAGTATATAGCAGAGTTTTCTAAGTACCATACCCTGTGAATTCATATTTGAAGTGATAACAGGAGCTATGCCAAAGTACCCAAAGCTTTTACAGGGGAGCGAGATTTTGACAAATAGTTGTAAGAAAAAAGAGAAAGCTGAAAAAAGGAGTAATACAGTAAGTCGCATTGTTGCTGGATGCTGAAAGAACATGTACAATAAGCAACATGCCTGTGACTCCCAGCAGCAGAACTGGTGTTCCTTAAAACTGCAGGTGATGGCTAAGGGCTGGCCAGAGCCTGAGTCCAGGCATCTCTAGTTCAAGCCCTGGCTGGGGCAAAAGCCCAGGCCTGGCTGTGATTGCTATCGCTGCCTGCTGAGAACCTTCCAGGTCAGGTGCACCTGGGTGAAAACAGCTTTTCTGAGTCATGTGCCAGTCGCACCCTGCTCTGACGGCTGTGTGGGGACCCGTGGCAGTCTGGAAAGCCCAAAAGTGAGGTGCAGAGAGGCAACAGGACTGTGGAAAATTAGTGAATTCCCCTGTACTTTGGTTTTGGCAGTTGAGACAGAGATGACTGCCAGGTCTGCATGTGTCAGGTCTTCTTCTCCTGACCTTTCCCAGGGCTGGCTGAAATATCCTTGGCCCTGGGATGGGAGCAATCCCCCGCACAAGTCAACCAGTGCGGCACTCCAGGCATATGCCAGAAATAAAAGAGTGCAACAACATCTGCACCCCCACTCTCCCCCTGGGCCCAGCATAATGAGTGTGGCCAGGGAAGGAGGGTGTGGTGTCAGCCAGATGCTGAATTAATTAATTGGGAGCTGGAAATACATGGATTGACTCAAGGGCTGCTTTGGGGTATGTACTGGGGGATGGATTTGATACTGACCAGAGCCAAGGAGCCACAGGCTGGGCTGATACCAGCTGGTATGCCCTTCTGAGGTGACCTGAGATACTGCTGAGGGCCTAGATCCCAAAATAGTTTTAATAGGTTGCAAATTTTGGTCATTGTTAATTGCCTTGTTTATAATCCAAATCTACAGGGCCATTTTGTTTTAATGAATCCATTGTCAAACTGCAGCTAAAACATTAGCCTGATGTCCATTTTTGTTGCCTCTGCCTGGGATATGGTGTAAAAATGTAAATAGCTATTTCCTTTCTCCAGCAAAGGAGCAGCAGGATCCATGGAGACTAGGACTGTACAGTAAAAGCAATATTAGCACTAAAAGACATAAGAGTCTGTAGTGCCGTGTCTCCCTCCCACCTCTGTTGTAAACTTTTTGCTTAGTCTTAGTGAAATCGTTTGAGTTCTGTATAGCTCCTTTTCCTCATATATGTAGAGACTGATCTCCGGGATTACAAACCGCAGAGGTATAATAAGGTGTATTCTTCTTGTGTCAAGCCCTCCAAGAGAAGGTGCTATGGGAAATGAAAGAGATAATTTTTATTTTAATGTGTCATTCAGCACCTTGCATTGGAAAAATTCTGCTGCTGCAGTTTTGCTCTCTGCAGAGGTTGAAACTCTGGCACGGGGATGAAACAAATTCCTAGATAGATGCATAATTGTGCCGAGATAGGGCTCATCGTAGCTAGAATGCGTGTTTGTTGTTTTAACCTGGAGGGCTGTGCTGGTTCACCCACGCAGCTGAGGACTGGAGTGGGCTCTCGAACTACGTGAGCAAGGTCATTTGCATTACAGCATCTTCAAAGACAGTGAGCAGAGGAGGATGGATAGAGAGGTGTGATCTGCTTGTTCTGCTTCTGACTACTAGGAATACTGTGTTTGATCTCCCTTTTAAATGTGTGGTTTCTGATCTGGTGCCTGTTGGAGGCAGTATGTTAGATGGGAGCACTGACTTTCTGCTGGCCTGGACTGCAAGAACAAGTAGCACTCTCTGCCCCTCCCTGAGGGACTAACAGAAGGGCAGGAGGAGAGACCCAGAGCTCTTCCCCCTAAAGAGAGGTGGTTTACATCAGAAAGCTCCTAGAAATGCTCCAAAACTAGACAGCCACTAGTTCCTGCTGCCCGCCTTTTTCCTCTTGTGGAGGTCACCCTCTTTAGCTGAAGGCTGGGAAAGGTGCCCAGGTGCCAGCTTCTTGGCAGCTGCTTCTACAGGTCAGGTGTTGTGTAAGCTGATTTCAGCTGAAACTGATGTGCCAGAGTGTAAGCAGTGCCACTCACTTGTCTGTAGCCGCTGTGGTCTGTTGATGGTGGAGGAGCCCTGTGGGCAGCTTGGACTGTGATGGTGCCAGTATCTGAGATTCATAATCTGTTAAAAAATCCCAAGTATAAGAAGAATCTCCTTTATCCAGGATAATGGAGTGGGAGGAGGAAGAGAGAGGTGATGTGATAACCCAGATAAAGGCAGAAGACAGACAATGCGAAGCCTTTATAAATTAGGGCATGAGAACAAAATTAGTACCTCCGCTTAGGAAAAAAAAAAACCCACTTCTTTTTAGAGAACAAGAGCAACACTGATCGGAATAGTGCAAATTGTGCCAAAGTTGACAAACATGGAAAATTACACTATCCTTTTATTTGTTCCTGAACCTTGAGAGTATTTCAGTTTCTATGGAAATGGTCTCTTAGGGATGGAACACTTCTCGTCACAGGAGGGGTCATCCAAGGCGGGCTTGGGAGGAGAAGAGGAGAGGTGACTGATGGGGTTCCTGAGGCCAAATTCTTCCATGAGCCACAACAAGGCTGTGGGTTGGCCCAAAGCTGGAGAGGACCTGGCGGTCAGGTCTGTAATCTGCCTGATGACAGAGCCCATCCTGGGGTGCGTGGAGGTGGGTGAGGAGCACAGGCAGCTGTTGCCACAGTTCCAGCCACTGACTGAACACCTGGGGAGCTGCCAGGAGCATGCACTGCTGGGGCTTTTGAGTCTGAAGTTGTAGCACTTCCCAGAACACCGTGTGTGTTTGTGTACCTGCAATAGCCATTTATAAATAATTTATAATCCTGGCATGCTCCTCAGCCTGCAGATGAAAAGGGAATTTCAATCCAAGATGGGGTTTGCCACGATGTTGCAATAATTGTTCTTTTCTGTGCATCATTTCTATAAGGCTCTGTCAATCAAAAAGTTCAATGTCTTCATTATTCTGTAGGTGCATGTCATGCTTGAGGGGAACACTAGCAGGCTCAGTGTTGGGACTTGCCCTGAAACAGCAAGAGAGGTAGCTTCACCGAGAATCAACAGAAGCTTATCTGTACTACAGGTCTTTTCTGGAACGTCAAAGTAACATCTTAAGTTCAGAAGCCCTTAATGAACACACCAGACCAAATTCTGCTTCAGAATATGCATGTGCGGCTCCTATTGAAGTAAATGGGCACTCTGCCTGCATCTGAGATAAGGATCTAGCTTGTAGCAAAGCTTAAAGAGGTATACACTGGCTTTTAATGGGCTGTCGCCTGCGCCTGCAACAGAATTTATTTTTAAGCTATTTTCAGTTATTTCTACTGTTGCAATAGGTAAACTTTCCTTGTTTTGCTGCTCCATCTTCTGCATACTGATTTAATAAGGTACAGAAATGGAAATAAAGCAATCCAACCAGATAGTTTATTGTGGTTTCTTTAAGGCAATGTCAAGATATTTTACAAGCTTGCAAAATTACATTTATTACACTCCAATCATCTGACAGACCATAAACACTCCTGAATATTTCTGTTGGAGGAATGGTAATTTTTTTTTAAAACCTAGATAGGGAATATGAGTTTGTTTGAAGAATGAGTGAATTTACCTAACATCTTTTCATTTTCCTTTAATTTGTCCTGTTTGGCCTTTAAGAGCTGTGCCTCGGACATCTGTTTTTTCTTTGCTGACACCATTCAGGCAAGTAATCAAGAAGAAGTCTGCCATTGCTTTGCACTGCACTGTGTGTGTGTTTGTGAGTGTTTATAAATTACAAACCTTTTCCAAAGAGGAAAATGGTGAGATGTAACAAAGAAATGATGAAAAGAGATTAACAAGGTAACAAATAAAATAAATTACAAAAGTAATAAATCAAAATAATGGAAGTTAAGAAAAGAAAAAAACCCCCACAAATATAAATGTTATAATAAGGAAATATATCTAAAGAAGTAATATTAAACTTACAAGTGTGATTCCATTTACTCTCACAAAACCTAAACACAGGACTTTCTGGGACACCATACCTGTGTTGAAAGTGTGACACAGTAATCCTAAGGCAGAAAGTGAGTGTGGAGCCCAGCCACCAGTCTTATGATGTTGCATCCTTCTCTTAGTGACTTTACATCAGAGGATGCTAATCTGTCTCCTACAGCAGAGGATGGATAATTCTGACCCACGATCAATGTCCAGGGTTCCTGGGCATCACTGGAATGTGACACTTCTTTTTGGTGCATGCAATTCATAGGCAAAAGTACTATACAAATATGAACAGTCACATAGGCTAAATTGATGGGAAAAGCTAGAGCTAATGCTGCCTTTCATATACTTACATTTGGAGCAGCCTGTGACACAAATAAATAACAAATGAGCTCATTCCTAAAAGGAAACTTATAGTGGGAATGTCAAGACTTCTTAAAGTTTTTCTTAAATTCAGAGTTTAAGAATTTAGTATAACTGTGAGCAGGTTTAATACCACTGTCAGTCTGTGAGCATGCCGAGCATGGACTGGGTATTTCTTCAAGACTTAGAATAAACTGTGGTCTTGTGTATATAGAATGTGCCAGTTCTTTACGATATATGTGATATATCTATATGGTAGACTAAAAAAAAAAACAAACCAAAACAAAACCAAACAGAAATCAACTAAAAAAGACGAACACCGTTATTATTTTTGAGCTTTATGATTTATAGATGTATCATGACTATTACTTCTTGGAAATACTGCTTCTTTCAGTAAGGTTATAAATCCTGCTCTACAGCAACAAGGCAGTATATATAAAAAAACCTCCAGGGTGGACCAAGACAGAGTAATGTCAGTTCTTGTTTAGGTATGTTTGGGGATTACAAGTGAACAATATTCCAGAAAAGACTGTGCCAATCACCTATATTTGGGCTAATGAGGAGCCAGTGATGAGAAAGAAGTTGTTCCATCAACAGGAGAATTTATAAGGTCTAATTTATTTTAATTTTTTAATTTGTACAAGGAACAGTCCCATCTCTAAGATCATACAAGCAAAATTGGAGCTTTTTCTTCACTGGGACATTTGAAATATCTCTCTTCTGTTGGCTCTTCTACTAATATAATTGTGTTGTATCCTTTCTTGCAATTGGAGAAAAAGATTAATTCAAGTACCTGTCCTCAGGGTGATTGCCCATTTGCATGAAGGCACTTATGAACTTTACATTTTGGAAGGTCTGTTCTTCTTTCAGATAAGATTGACATTTTCCAGCAGCTTTAGTGGAGGAACTGGATAAACATTATTTCCTTAATACACTGAAGTAGAGGAAAAGAGGAAGAAAAACCCAAACCACAGCAACACAAATTTTTATGAGCTAAAAAAGCTGTGAGGGAAAAAGCTTTCAAAAATGGCAGAAAAGGGAAAGATGTTTCATATGCTGGGCTTACAACTTAAAATTCTTTAAGGGAAAAAAACCTATCTGCAAAAGTACTGAGAAATAATATCAGTGAATGCCCTCGAGTAACAGGTGAATGGTACGCAAGTTGGAGTTTGTGTATCACTGTTTTCAGGATTCTGAGCTTGTGCTCCCAAATGAAAAGCACCCAAAATCATACTATTTTGGTTACTTTGTAACCCAATTATAATAACCAAATAACTAAATCATAGTAACCCAAATTTACTATTTTGGTAACTTTGCTGGGCAGTATCCATAATATTTTTCATGGTGAAAAGGTGGTGAATCAAACATATTGTTATATTGAGAGCACCCCATGCCTATTTTGTAATCAGATGGAAAGAGACTGGTGATCCGTGATTGCAGAAGCTATGGGAGATGGTCGGTCTGTATTTTTCACTCTAAGGAAGAGACATTTGTTTGAAAGCTTTTATGAAATTGTTATTGACAAACACACTCAAGTTCTCAGAAGTGTAATTGTAGCAAATGAAAATCTGTTTCAAAATATTTATAGCATAATTTAAATACAGTGAAAAATGGATAAGAGAAACACAGTGCAAATAAAGGGCCTGAGCAGAAAAGGTTTCCCCATAAAAATATAATAGAGTTGATTTAGAAATACGATTATTATTAATACAATTCAGGAAAACAGAGTTATACAATGAACCTCACACACAACAAAAGCTTAAAAGGTGCCCAGGCTATTTAACAAATTAGAAAATGTGAGCAAAGCAAGATTTTTGCAAGGTGTTAGCATATTTCAGTAAAACACATAGAAAGGAAGAAAGGACATACATTAGAAAAAAATCCCTTGTCATCCAACCTCACTGACTTGTCCCTGGCTCTGATAGATTTTTGAGAGTGATATGGAGTTTCAGTTACGGGAAGTTTTGTCCCACTGATTTTTCTATTAATATTTCAAATACAACCAGCACAAGTTCTTACAAGGACCCTGAGTCCTAAGCCAAGTACAGTTACCTGCTTGACGGCTTAATATTCCCAGGCCTGGGACTTCTGCCAGGAGAACATATGAGTGAAGTGGGGATGAGGATATTTGTTATTCATCCGTGCAGAAAGTATTTCCATCAGAACGTCACATACTGAAAGCAAAATTGAAAGAAAAGGAGGTATTAGGGAGATAGAAAAGACAGATGAATTAGTCAAGAGGATTTTAAGAATGATTTTGTTAAGCATAACTTTTTTTTTTTTTTCAGTTCTTCAAGGTCTGTGATACTTGAAAAGACTGGGAAAAATGCATATTTTTTTTTGTCTTTGTAAAAATCACTCCCTAAAGGTGGGATTGAGCCTGGCCTGCGCATTCCTGATCTTAACTGGATAAATTGAAGCTCTAGGGAGCACCATCCAGGAGCCACCCAAGTTGTTGCCTACCACTTTCTCCTGATGCGTACCACTTCAGAGGTTCATAAGCTTTCCTTCCAGGTTACCCCTGCCTCTGCTCTGCTCACGGGAGGTGCACCCAGGGACACCTTGGCAGTTTCAGCAACTACAGAAAATAGCTGTGTGGGGAGGCAGGGGTGATGCTTGAACATAGTGTCAAGGAATTATCAAAGAAGGATGATTTTGTCTCCAAGAATATATACCAGCCCTAGTTTCATCATTTTGGAGGTTAAAAGCAGCAGGTCAAAATACAAGTGTTCACTCAGGCTTTTTTAATAGATCTGGAGTGGGCACCAAGACTGTTTTCTTATCATCTACACTGTGTTTTTTTCCTGCTGTCTCATTCTGGTTAATTGGGTAACTCTTGTTTCTTTGAAAGCACTTTGATTTGCCATATGAACACTGGAAGTATAATAAAATCAGGCTGTTTAAGAGCGTGTCTGGAAATGGTGATAAACTGTCCGTTCTCTGCTCTGCAGTTCATTACATCTATGGATCATGGTGAGTTCCCAACCACTGCTGGAAGCTAGCTGCATACAGTGGTGTTATGGAGGTTTTGATTTTTAATTTTTTTTTCTTGAAACATTTGCAAAGTTAATTAGACTAAAGGTATTGTACAGTGTACAATCAATAAGTAGAGAAATACAGTCATGTGCTAGAAAGGACCGGTCTTTCTCCTTGCATCAACTTCAGGTGCTCTCCCAGTACAGGCAGCCCAAAGTGGAAAAGCAAAGAGATTAAATCTGTGATCAGAAGAGCTTTGCTGTGCTCAAGACATCAAACAAGGCAATACTTGCTGTTAAGTTTGTAAGAAGAATGGGAGATGGAAACTAATGCCTGGAAGTTCACTTGTGCTGAACTGTAACCTTGTGTAAATGGTGGGAGGAGGGAGGGAGTGATGCAGGTAAAGGGTGATGAGACTGTTTTGGATCATGGCTGTGTTTGGACAGTGTGATGTGTACTAGGATCTGCCCCCAGTACTAAATATCTTAGGGATGTCATGCCAGTGAAACCAGAAATAATAGCTGTTAATGGAATAAAAGTGTCAAAAAGATATGGACAAAGCATTTTAATGATGTATGTCTCTTCAACTCTGCTTCCAATTTGTCTAGTCCAAGGTCTAACCCTTTGGACATCAGACCTTGGTAGAACACAGGTGTTTTTCTTCACCCTAATATTATCAGATAAAGTATTATGTAAATATATTTGGGGGAAAAAGAAAAAAAAAAAAAAAAAAGGGAAAGGACAAAAGCAAGGCATTATACAAGGAATAGTATTAAAGTGGCTGGCCTGTGGCCAGTGTCCATCAACTCCCAGAGCTGTGGATCTGGCAAGGGCTGGGACATGTTCTTTTCACAAGGCTGCAAGGGCCAGCATTGGGGATTGGGAAGAAAAAATGAGAAGAAGTGGGAAGTGAGCAGAATAGGCTTAATGCCTCTTTGACGAGTGTGTAAAAGGAGTGTAAGCCTATGGGGATTCACATTGGTGACTTGCAGTCAAGTCTCAGGGAACATTGTTGGGTGTTGCATGTCTAACACTGTCAGGGCCCTTTAAAAATCCCAGCCTTTGTGTCTAAATTAACAAACAATTCATTCACATTTTGCTATTTAGAGGAAAAGTGCAGAGTGGCCTTGGTTATATGATACTAATTATTTAGCAGGTATAAAAGCGTATTGAAGTCCCTAATCTCCTTTCTGAGCAGGCAGGCATGCTCATGTTCAAATAGTTGCATAACTTGCCCATCTCCAGTTGACAAACCCTTCTAACTTTGTTTTCAGATCTAATGCAACCCCACCCCCGGACAAGCTGTGTGCATAGCTGGCCCGTAGTCGATCTTGCTGTTAACCTTGTCCTCTTTTCTCTGCTCTTCCTGCAGTTTGTTGCCTGCTTTCCATATATGTTTAAAATACCAGTTGTTGAGGAAAGGGCTACTCCAGCATTTGTACAGTGACTGGCACTTTGGGTGGCTGGGCTGGTGTTCAGGGCTTTTGGGAAAATGAATGAAAAAATTCAGGGCTGAGTTTTGTACTGACGAGATCTAAGACAATTTCACTGCAAGATCTCTCTCTGCCTCTGCCTCTTTGTCTCTCTCCATATATCTATATATGTATACATCTATATCTGTATATAGCTGTATACATCTGTTTGTGTTTGTGTGTGTATATCTCTGAATAGACAGTATAGGGTACCAGGAGGACATAGCTGAGGTCCTGGGATGCTGTGAGATGAACACAATTTGCTGTTGGTATGAATTGTGAAAGATTTTTCACTGACTTCTTGACTCTTCACATCTTCCATCTGATGAAAACTGACCAAAGTCAGTGGGATCACAGAGGATTCAAATTAAAATAAAACCTGGATTGAGCCTGATACTGGGAAGTTTTGCTGAATTAGGCATAAATTAGATGTTATCTCCCAGCCAGTTACAGTGATACTGAAAGCAAATACTTCAAGCCGTTCACAGTGTGTGAGTGTCTAATCTTCTTTCATATAATTTAAAAACCAACCCAGGGAAAGGGTTGTGGTTTCAAGTTGTAGATGGAACAGACACCGTATTTATCTGGGTGCTGAGGAGGTCAAGGAAATAAAACAATCTTCTTTCAGCTCCCTGCATGATTATCACAAACAATAGCCTGCTGGCACAAAACAAGTTTTAATTGATTGTTGTTATTGATTGTACAGGAAGCAAAGCAGAAGAAATACAACTTGATTTTTGTAAGCCAGGGTGACCTGAAAAATACAAAGGAGAAAAAGAGATTATAAAGCCCTCTCATATTTTGCCCAGTTCCACGAGTCTACAGCTGAGCACTCCATAAAAGCCCTCTCCATTAATTCTCTATTTATATATTTTGACCATATTGATTTTCTCTTTATATAATCTCCATCTGAAAGTTTTATTCAGATTGTCCATTTTGTGCTGTCACTGTGCAGATCAGTCTTGTTCCTTATAGCCAGTAATTTAAACACATTTCTTTCTCCTCTTTCTTTCCACCTGCCTCAAACCCACGTGGGGAAGAAAAAACTGTACATAAACCTTTTAGGCCGGTTGCTACCATGATTGTCACTTTCTGGAGAATTTCCTGTTCAGACTGAACTCTGGGTATGGTATTTTTTTCTGTTTACACTGCTCTATAAGTACCTGTCTGGAAGCAGAGGTCCTGGGCTGTGACTAATAATGGGCTGCCTTAATAATCATAACAACCCAGTTAATTAACCCAAGTGGGCTGACTGGTGTTCAGTATGGAATCCTTAACTGTAGTGAGCCTTTCTCCTGGTCAGGAAGGGAGGACATGATGAACTTCATGAGATGCCACTCAGATTCTCCCTTTTCCTGAGCTCTCCTTGGACACGGATTAGGAGATGAAATGGGTTAAGAGAGATTTTATTGGTGGCGAATAACAAAGTTTTTGCAAATGCTGAGTTGAAAGAATTTTCTTACTGTTTAGTCTTACATGTTAATTTTATGGATTTTGGGGTAGGTGTGGGACAAGAGGAAGATATTGATAGGGACAGCAGTGCTTGGCACTTTTACAAGAGGAGCCAGTGATTCCTTTAATTTTAGGTAGACTCTAAATATATATATGGAATTAATTAAGTCACATGGCTAGTGTCATTCCACAAAGCTTTACAATGATTAACACCACCAAAAATGTTATCATGGATTTCAGTATGATAATTATTAACCTAATTAATATTATTATTAATAGCATTAATAGTATTATCAGCTTACCCATTATCTGTCTTCAGGGACAGTGTAAAGTGCCTTCCAAATGCAGAACACAAAGATGGTTACAGCTGCAAAGATCTGAACATTAGAGTGTAAATTGCTCTCTCTACTTTTTCCCTTCTTACATGTAATTCTTATTTTATGGTGGCTTGGAATAGTTATACAACAATAGTAAAAAACCTAGAGTCTTGTTTAAATGTGCATTCTGGTGTTTATTCCTTTACTTACATTTGCAAGATTTTCTTCTTGGCAGCAATAGATAAAAGCTTCCTCTCTTCCAAAAATAATAATTGAAGTAGTATGACTCTAAGAGCTGGGCTTAGAAGGAAAACATTTTTTACAGACCCTGTTTTGAACTAAATGTTTAGTTATTTACAGATTATTGGTTTTAAGGCAATGAAGACTGATAAATTATTACCCATGTCCCAAAATGAAATCTCCTGTGGCACTGCTTTACTCAGACAGAGCCCTGGTATTTCTGTCCATAGCTGCTTGGCAACAACCGTCTTCCCAGAATGATATACAAGAAAAAAAACCCAGAGATTTCTTTTTGCTTTTGCAGCACCCTCCCAACTTTCCCACCAAGTGATCTGTTGTTAATGTGCAGGAAATCCCAATGAATGCACATCATTTGGTGAAAGAATGACAGCAGACACCACAGCTATCCTTAGCAAGCATCCACCTGCTCTCGTGGTGTCTTTTTAAAGCAAGTTCAGCTTACCTCTTCTCCTCTTAGTTTTCCTTTGCTTAATTGCAGGTGATGATTCCAAAGAAGCCTTCACCTGTTTGAGTGCGCTTTCATCTTTCTAGACAAAGCAGGCTTGGGCTTGGTGCTTGATCTGTGGCATAGTTAGGGCCTTTGGTATTAAAGGCGTTGGGATCACCCTGAGGCTTTTAAGGTTTTAGGGTTAAATTGATGAGCATGTATATAATGTAAGCTTTGTTGTTTGGCAGAGTTTTTCAGCATTTGTTATTCTTTTTTTCGTTAAGAGACCATGGGACTATACTGCATTCCTCAACTGCTTCTTGCCTATTAAACAACATTGTCAAATGGAGACCTCTTTGACTTGCATAAAACTTATGATTCATTATATTGCCTTTAATCCTCAACAGCTATCTAACTTAACTGAGATGTCCAGGTATGCCTCCATACCAGATCAGAATATCTGTTTCTCTGTCCGTTTCATTTGTGCTGTGCCTACTAGATAGTAAGTGTTTGGTACACTGTAGAGCTGGGAGATACATAAAGCCTCTGATCACAGATTCTGCACTTTGACTTCTACTCTGTCTTCTCAGTTATGGCTACCAGTATTTAGGAATTCAGAGCTGTTCCATGAATAATCCATATCAAAAACCAAACAGTTCCCAAATGCCCAGTGGAAGGCCCTAACCTTGACCAGTGGTGAAGAGAATTAAGGGGTGCTGCCCATCAGTGCTGAAAATTAAAACTGTTGCTTCTAGAAAAATGACATGCCTAGGTTTCTGACCGAGATCCCAACACCTTGGCTGCATCTGCTGTGAAGTGGTTCCCCACACCCCGGCAAGTCCTGGTGATAGGACTGGCCCTGTTAAGGAAATTGCTGTCCTCTGGGAGACCGACCAAGTAGTGGCTTTAGTGAAAATTATTTCAGCACAATTTTCAAAGCCATAGCTGAGATAAAAAGCTAGGTAAAATGGTGTTTTCTCACTCTTATTTTTTTCTTCCTCACCCATTTGTATATGTTTCATGGGGGAATTTCCCTATTTTCTTAGATGAGGTTTGAGATAAAGTTTCCTCTGGCAATTCCCAAAGGTTTTGGATGCCTTGCATAGTATAACATGGGTGACATGCCCATCCCAAACTTTCTCCCATATCTTCACATGTAATTCTTTCACATCATGGCCCAGGGAGAGCTTTTGTAAAACATGGTTGGACAGGAAAGTTACTGCAGCTTAATGTATTCTTGTTCTTCATCCACAGCAAATGAAGTAAACTGGGAGAATAAGCTGTCACATGTGTTTGGTTTCATGGTGGTAGTTTGAAAGAATATGTATTATTTAATATTACTAATACAACATTTTTATAGTTAAAAACATACACTTATGCGTATATGTGTATATATATATGTGCATGTATATAACATACAAATACAGTTATCGTGTCTCAGCTGATGGGTGGTAACTTGTAAAACTTCAGTAACCCAGTTACAACTTTCTGTTCATTCCAGCAGTAAGGGCAGGACTGTGAGTGGTGTCCACATATACATGCAAAAGGGAGAACATTTTTTTCAATAGGGAATAAAATGGAAATCAGTGAAGATCTAAGTACAAGAAAGGACAATGTGTCAGCTCTGTTGTTGATGATGCTAGAGGCAATGTCTGGCTTTGCCGTTTGTCCTTTGTGTCTTACAAGAGGTGTACAGCCATCAGTTTTGGGGCAGATGAAATGTTTTAGGAGGAAGGCAGAAGTCCCTCTCCTCTGAGTAGCCCCAGATATTCTGGCCACCAGGTTGTTACCTGGTCACACAGGTTGCTTCTAGACATGGTCACTAAGGTAGAGCTCCTCTCTGTGCTAACCTCAGAACTGTTTTTTACCAACTATGTAAACTCAAGTCCCAGATAGTAAGGCCAGACTTGGAATTACTTTGCTTTTTTATATTAGATATTGGCACATATTTATATTATGCTATTGTCTTCTGAAATAGTCTTCTCCTTCTATAGGCTATAGCTTTATAGACCCTGATTCACCTCTTTAACTTTTGCTTTTCCAAGTAAAACCCTTTGGGCTTCCTAACTGATCTTTTTAATTACTTTTATAGGCCTGCTCTAAACCTTCTCCAATTGTCTGAGTGCAGACTATAGAAGTAGATTCAGATTTTCATCAGTGGTCTTTCTCAGTGCCCCCTTACCTACAACAAGAAAAAGGAAGGTCATGAGATTGTCTACATTTTTTTCCCGGAGTGAATATTTCTAAGATATAGTCCTTTATCCTTCGTACATGCATAAGCAATTAAATGGAGGTGTCAGTACATGAATTTGACAGACCAGCTAGCACCCAGAAGTGCGTAGCTGATGGGGGATCTGTAGGCTTCATTGACTGTATTTATCAGATCTCCATTGGCTAAGCTGAGACACAAAGTTTACAGGTAGGCACTAAGATACAGGTACCTGAATTTGGAGTTGAGTTTCTCTCTGGGTGGTATGTAAAGGTATGCTTGGAAAAACTGCTGAATATACATATAAATATGTATAAAACTAGTAAATTCTTTATGACATGAAAAGTGGACTTATAAATATTGACAAACTGTTCCTAGTTAAGACTATTGGCTGCAAATTTGTGCCACGCCTACGAACAACCTGAAAAGTTCCATGTTTTCCTGACCTTCCTTGATAAAATGATCTGGAGTCGAGTTGTCTTCACCCAAACTTATACCCTTCAACTGACTTCAGAGGAGGTGAATGAATCGCTCAACAGGGTAGAATACAGGCTTATTATTCCTGTAACACTTTCTATATGTCATTAATACCCTTTTGCTTATCTAACTCTTCTAATAGTCAACTAAATTGTGTTTTATACAGTTAGTCCATTATTATTTTGCATTTGGGAATCATATTCTTCTCTTCCCTTGTGTTTATATTTACATTTTCAGATAGTACATATACAGCCTAATCATATCACTTTGAAAGTGATATAGAAAGTTGTGCTCTCTTACTCAATCAGATTTAATCAGTTTGGATAGATTCCAAGTGCTAAGCATTAATCTCACTTAAACCAAACTCCTGATAGTTCATCTAGCCTGAGTATTCATGTCAAAGACATAAAACAATCTCCTTTAATGCCCACAGTACTTTTTAAATTGAGCTTTCACCATCTGTTAATAAAACCTGCTTTGTACTGCTAGTTGTGTTCTGTGGAATGTGTCAGGGGTGAATTTCTCTTTTCCTCCAATTCTTAAAGGCCTTTTTTTTTTTTTTTTTTTTTTTTTTTTTTCAAAAGTATATGAAAATTATGCAATATAGTAACAAGGAATTAGTCACACCTTGGCAGAATCTCCATTACCTTGGCTCACATCAAAGGGAAGGAGAGAAGCGTGGTCCTTACAAGCTTATAGCATTCCTTTGCCTTGGAGTCCCACTCTGTGATGACAACTAAATTGGACACTGATGCTTACTTATTTTTCAACATGTGGGTGTGAAGCACACTGACCTTGCAGTTGACTCTTTTAGAGCACCTTTCATCGTGGGCCCAAGCCCACAGCATGATGCAGAGCACTCTGCTGATGTTCGGAAGTCCCTGGAAAGGATTATTTGTAGGCAGAGCTGCTGATCTGAAGGTCCTCTTTCATGCCCTGTGTATTTCAGCATCTCACATTATTAATCCTGGGAATGGTATGGTGGTGCTTCCCTGTCTGACTGTTATGGACATCATGCTCAAAATAAATGGTGCCTTCAGATGACGTTTTGTACGATTCAGTGTTTTAAGGTCATCATTTACAACAAAAGAGAAGTGAACTACAAATTAGAAAGGGCAAGAGTAAGGATCTGTGTTTCACTGGGGCATGCTTTTCAGAGCACACCGCTGGCTTTACTAGCTGGTGCCGCTGTCAGGAGCAAGGTAGGTGTATTTGATTCCAGCTTTGCCTGGGAAAGCAGGTGAGGTGTGTGCATTAGATGGTTTTAAAATTCATGGCTAGGCTTGTTTTCAGTGATTCTGCATAAAAGTAAATGAAAAAGAGAAGTGTTTTTGTTGATTTGAGAAAGAAAGGGATGGATTTTAAGGATGGATCAAGTTTCATACTTGATGAGCAAAAGACTCGATTGTCAACATACTTGAGCTATAACACTGGGGTATAAGAAATGAATAGACATCCAGATACATGTTTATTCTCCACAAGAAGGAGGCTCTGGGCACTGGGATATTTTGGAAAAGCTTTGCATCTAGGGAAATAGTTGCTCGACCTTCTGACTACCCCAAGTCAAAAAGTATTTCAGAGCTGTCTCAGAGGTTTTGATGGTTACAGGACAAGTACAGGAAAACTGAGCTGTCAAAAGACTGCCATACTCAACACTTCTCTGGGACTGCCATACTCAATACTTCTCTGGTGTCAAGCCTTTCTTTCCCAGAAACTGTCTTCCGTGGGCCATGGAGAAGTGATCCCATAGCATCTGACCTTGACGCGAATGCCAGTCTGGAGGTATTAGTCATCCACCAAGGTATGAGTAGTAGATGTTGTCCCTTTGTTAGTGCAGTACTTAATGTACTGTCTGCTTTAAGAATAAGGTTGCAAAACCTCCAAGAAATCAGTGTGGCTTGCAGCCCTGCAGGCTGTACAAATCTCCACTGTCTCCACTTTCACACTGGGACTTCGATCCCTGGAACTTGCTTTCAAGGCAGACTAATTTATACTTGAAAAGCGGGTAGAACCATGAGCACTCTCACCTTCATCTCTCATCAAGTCTCTGTTCTCTCAGGACCAGGAGGAAGCCCCAGATGGGAAATCTGGTGGTGTTGTGGAGCTGACTTGTTTCCAGTCTTGCTCTTGAGTTGACGCACATGCTTATCTGGCTTAAAAAAGCTGTCATCTAGATCAGCTCCAGTCTTCCTTCACATCTTCTGGTATGCAGGAAGTTAAAAGAAGTGCCAGTTCTGCTCTCTTTACGCTGGCTAACACACCAAAGACTGTGAAGCTGTTTTAAAGTAACTATGGCAGAATTTAGCTGAGATGATGGTTATGATGGTGATTTTATGAGTTTCAAAACATAACTTGAGCATGGTTTTCACTTAGAAGATGTGTTAAATAACAAAATACACCCTGGAATTAAATTTGTATTTGATTGCACAATAGCTAATTTCTTCAGTTACTTTTTCAGCTTCCTCTTAACACTTATGTTTTTGCTTGTAAGTTTTTTGTTTAAATATAATGAGGCTTTGTGTCTCCTGATTCCTTATCTTACGTGGGTGGTAGAAAAATTGCTATACTGCTCCAATATTTGTGGTTGTGTGGGGCAGGTGGTTTCACGCAGAGCTGTGCAAAAATGTCTGTAGTAAATAAAAAAATAAGGGGAAGCCTCTTTCCCTGAGATTTTTGTATACACCTGGAACCTCTGCTGCAAGCCCCAGGGTCCCAGCAGAGGACCTAGTTTCAGGGGTGGAGAGATCCTTTGCCAATCTTTGTAGCTTCCAGTGACCTGGAGATGGTTTTTGTTGTGCATCTCAGGCCAGCATGTCCTGGAATTCCAGCTGCCTCTTGCATTGCTGGGGGGTCCCACTCCTTCTCTCTCCTTTTGGGCTCCTGGCATCATTTTCTTCCACCCCTACCAAGACTCATACATGGAACAGGTCAAGACTAGCTCTTTGGGACTTGTGTTCAAACACGAGATGTGGCGTAAGTCTATGTGACCTGATATACTCTCCAGAAGCATCAGTTGTGTGGCTCCTTGCATAACGAGCATGCTGAGATCTTCTTCCAGGCATAGAGATGGATCCTGGACATTTGTCAGCTAGAAAAAAGAAATTCTGTCTAGATGTTCCATTGAGTATCGCTCACAGCTTGCTGGGGAACAGACCAGGTACAATATCTTCAAATTAATTAATGTTTAAGATTTGATGTTGCCACCTAAGGATGCTAGGAATTTAAGTCAAATTTATTATAGTAAATTTCTCAGGAAAGATTTCATCTACTTGTTGTTAATGCTAAGCTTCAGGACGCAGGAATTTGGATGTCCATGCCAAAGAATTTGTAGGGTTTGAAAATCAGCCTTAATGGACTTACAGTTGTCTCTGGAGATTCATGCTAAGACTTTCTGGGACTGCTATGACATCCCACATTCTGCCCAGAATACCTGCCACTGTGCCATCTGTGCACATTATAGCGTGGATTTCTAGACACCTGAAATTATGGATCCTGTAGCTTTGCTCTAAGTCATGTGTCTTTGGCAAGCTTAACATGGAACTCTACCTTGAGCCAGAGGCCCATGCACAGCTAGCCTGCCTTCCTTGGCCAAATGTAGTGAAGAGAAAACAATGCAACTCTGAAAATCCTGCTTGGTCGAGGGGCAGTTGATTAATTCCTGTAACAGCACAGCCTCTTCGTAAACTACCTGAGTCCACTGTATCCAGCAGGTAGGTCTGGCAACATTTCTTCTGTCCTACTGTGCAAGACCCATGCCTAGGTGGGACTAGGAGGTTTTCTTCAAATTTTATGAGAGGTTTCATATCAGTTTGAGTGGTGGGACTATAGTCCCACCAGTTGATACAGCACAGAGCTCTCCAGCCACCTCTCCTTGCTTTCCACGGGAGCAGGACATGGCTACCACTTTGTTCCCCATACCTTTGGGTACTAGACCACAAACCAGGATATCTGGCATGCAAGGTCAAAGAGCAGGAGGAAAGATTATAGCATATGGCAGCATGAAATCCAGGCCTAGCTATAGTGGAGCACAAGGCAGGAGCCCACCTGGTGTGCTGGATATTCAGTGCCTGAGATTTGACAAGTCTAAGAGTGCTTTCTTTGATACTGAGTTTTGGATCTGGAATAAGGTGACAATTTGTGTCGACCCTCCTGTATAGATTAATATATGCACTAAGGCATGCAACATTTGCTAAAACTGTTTAAATCCTTGTTTCTATGGATGTATATATGAATCTTAGTCTAATTTCTTCAATTATATACTTGATGTGTACAGAATTTATTTATTTGAGTGATGTTATCTTTAAACCAGACAGCTGATATTTTTCATACAAGGCAGAGGTAGGACTGTGCAGCGGTAAACTTTACTGTTACACTTGGATGGTACAACATCAGGCTGACAGAGAGGTGAGATTTTTGCTTCTGGACTTCAGAAGGTCAAAATCAGTGTGAGAACTTTTCCCAGTGGTGGCAGCTGCAAATGTCAGGGAAAACTGCATTTCCAGCAGCTTCCCATGACAGATTTTCACAGTCAGAACCATTTATTTCTTGTGTACTGTTGGAAAAACATAATAAAAGAAACCTGGATATCAGTTTGAGGTGATTTTTGGGATGAAGACGGAGGCATATAAGCAAGGGACTGCAAAGAAAATTTTCATTTCAGTTATATTTGGTGTGTGAATAAAAAGAACACCCAAAGCAGAAACTGATCAAATACATACTTATTAAAGATAGGAGACTGGAAATCTGAAATGTCTGTGTGGCACTTTTGATAATGCCATGGTCCTAAATACAACTATTAATAATATAAAAATTTGTCTATGACAATGTAAAATTTTATTTGCTGTAAACCATATAACCCAGGTATATAATAACATGGTAGATATATTCTACAACACACCACACACAAGCTTGTATCCATTTGATAAACTGCTTAAACAGCTGATGTTCTGTATTTATTATGTGTCTTTGAGATGTTAATGGTCAGTCTATCCCAGACACTAGACTGGAGACTTCTGAATTGTTTCAGATGCTTTTAAATCAAAATACAGTGATCATCTCCAAATGTGGGTGATAACTCGAAATCTCAAGACACCCAACAGAGTTATAAACGGGAGCAGTAGTAAGATGTTTCAGTACCAGCAAGTCTCCACTCCTGTGATGTGTCTGGGTACTCGTGCTCTACTCCATAGCCTATCCCATCCAACAGATATCTGCAACATTAGCAGCTAGATAGTAGCTGTTGTCATGACACAAAATAGAAGACACCAGGGATGTTTTTTTTTCCCCATATTTTGTTTTAGAAACACCTTAACTGGTATTTTCTCTGCTGACCTGCCAGAGAGCTTCAGGAGTGCAGTTGTATGCTTATCTGAGCAATAACACAGCCAGCTGCCTTCAAAGGGAAGGGTGGGTATGTGCCTACCTCAGCAAGAAGTTAGGGGTGGAGAAAAAGCACATTCACAAATATGGCCTATATTTTAATGACTAACACTCATTGTTTTCCGTTGAAAAGGACAAAAGAGTGTGACTCTTTTGGTATTTTACTGGGGAATTAAAATATTATAGAAGTAGGTAACAAAAGCCAGCATTGGTAATGCAACCACCTCCACTAGTAGTTTCCCTCTTTAATGTCTTTTTATCTAGAGTGGAGCAACTTGCGCAAGTTGAATTGCCACAAATTTTCATCAGGGCATGACAGAATAGTGGAAGGAGTTATGTGGCTCATGTTTGTAAGCTCTCAGGTTCCTTTGGAGTGGGAGCTTTCCATGTCCCCTATAGAAGACCCAGCAGGTGGGTCTGTAATAGCTCATGCAAATGCTTGACATATCACACAAATCCTTCTCCAGCTTCCAGAAGGGATCCCTCACAGGCTAGTGAAAGCCAAGTGCACGGTCCTGCAGATGGGTCGAGGCAAGCACAAATACATGTTGGGCAATGAGTGGATGAGAGCAGCCCTGCGGAGAAGGAATTGGGGGGTACTGGTGGATGGAAAACTGACTGTGAGCCAGCAATGTGCACTTGCAGCCCAGAAAGCCAACCATGTCCTGGGCTGCATCTAGAGCAGTGTGGCCATCCACAAAAGGGAGGGGATTCTCCCTCTCTGCTCCACTCTCATGAGACCCCACCTGCAGTTCTGTGTCCAGCTCTGGGGCCCCCAGCATAAGAAAGACATGGACCTGCTTGAGTGGGTCCAGAGGAAGTCATGAAGATGATAAGAGGACTGGAGCACCTCCTCTATGAGGCCAGGCTGAGAGAGTTGGGGTTGTTCAGCCTGGAGAAGAGAAGGCCCTGGGGAGACCTTATAGTGGCCTTCCAGTACTTAAAGGGGGCTACAGGAAAGGCGGGGAGGGACTCTTTATCAGGGAGCATAAGGATAGGATGAGGGGTAATGGTTTTAAACTGAGAGAGGGTAGGTTTAGATTAGATATAAGGAATAAATTCTTCCCTGTGAGGGTGCTGAGGCACTGGCAGAGGTTGCCCAGAGCAGCTGTGGCTGCCCCCTCCCTGGAAGGGTTCAAGGCCAGGCTGGACGGGGCTTTGAGCAACCTGGTCTAGTGGAAGGTGTCCCTGACCATGGCAGCAGGATTGGAACTAAATGATCTTTAAGGTCCCTTCCAACCCAAACCATTCTATTCTATTCAACGATTCTGTGAAGCTCTGTATCCAAGGAAGGGTAGTAATCTCCTTCTGAAGCTCATCAACTACAGTATCCACACAGGTGCTAAAACCTCTCCTGATAATTTAACAGCACATTTGATACAAATCTGGATTCTGCCTGGAGATTAAAACCTACATAATAACTATTAAAGAATAGAACAGTCCTAAATTTCCAGAGTCATTTTGCAATCTTAGACTCACACAAACTTCATTAACAAAACTGCATTTTCTTCAGTGGAACAAAATATTCTGTTTTATGTCTAGTGACATTTTATAATTGACATCACATTCCAGTATCCTTTAGTTCATTCATATATACACCAAGATTTGTACTTCTGACTCTACAGCCTGTCTCAGGGTCTGGTCCAAGGCTGCTTTGAAAATATGGTTATCGTATCATCTTAAAATACTAAGTAATATAATTATGTAAGTATAGAAGTAGGACTGAATGTGCATTTTGATTTAAATGTCATGGATATTTTAGGTTAAATAAAAGACCTCTGTAGCTTCTGAGGTGCATTGTCTTCTTGGTATGTAGGTGTCATTTTAGTATCATAAAAAATAATTACTCCTAGGAAAAAGAAGGAATCAGAAAATACTGGGAAATAACAAGCTGCAAACATGAGAGAGATTTTTCTAATGCAAAAATAAATGTTAGAGGAACTCTTATTATCTTTGGAAATATATTTAGATTTCTTGCTAAAGATAGGTTATATATGCTGACAGTGGTGTTTTGGTAACTTCCCGCTATGCCTGCTTATGCCTCCCATTCCTTGTGATCCATACAAAATCCACATAGGCTTGATTTTCCTGGCTTAATTGTGCCGTTATTTTCCCACGTATGCAATGAGTTTGAAAAGCTGTTGGTCTGAACAGGCACCCATAATCCCCACTTTTCACTTTTCTTACTCAGATGTCACTGTCGACACGAGGTCAGAGGCAGCAGAGAAACAGACCTCTTGGCTCTAATTGTCTTTTCCTACACTGTAAAATATGGATAGGACAGGCTGTCCACCTGGGAATGCTGGGAGCATTAAACACCAGCTGGGAGCATGCCCCAACATGCTACAACTTGTACAAAAGTTGCTAAGTGACTTAAATCCATTGCACAGAATAGAACCATATAGCCTCAAAACAACAGAACCTGACTTAGTTTCTAGTAACTCATTAAAATGACTCTACAATTCTTTTGATGTTCTGTACTAGTCTGGTCACATTCCTTTCTGTTTTATAGCACGGTAATAACAACATTCTTGTAAACAGTCATATAAACTCTAACCTTCATATTGCTCTCTTCAGATCATATGAAAGCATTTTCACATTGGGATTTGGCTTTCTTACCCCCATAAAGCATATCCCACCCTAATAACCCACACCATCAAAGGAGCAGGGGGAGAAAATAGGGATGCAAAAGTTGATTACTGCTGGGTCACTTGTTTAGGGCAGCCATATCATCCTGCAAAGGCAGAAATTTTTTTCAATTACCTTTATACATTCACTGTTCAGCGTTATTGGGTTTCAATTCTCTTTCAGACGAAACTCTTCTGTGGACAGTCTCTAGTCTGGATGCTTGTCGGTTAGTGCCTACCCTTTGGTGATTATCAGCCTGTACTCTCTCCATTATTATCAATACATTGTCATCCCCTGCTTGTATGCATCTACAGCCTAGGGTAATATTTTCCAGGAGGTCAAGTTCCATATTACGTGGCTGGCAATGGAGAATTACAGAATTAGAGAAGGCCTAGGAGGCAAAAAAATAAGCCACTCTGGTTTAGCCATGCTTGTCCACTGATAGCATCAGATAAAAGAAAGACAACTGACTTTAGCTAGAGAAGTGTGTGTAGTATGTGCTGTAAGGAGGATAGGCAGCAGTTTCCAGATATCTCTGGCCAAAGGCTTGGCACTTAAGCATTTGCTCAAACAAAAGGGCCAAGGATAAGGGACTGCACCCTTTGCAAACAACACGGCACATGGACATGCACTCACATGCAAAGAATTTACATCGGCTGAACAGTTTTCCAGGCAGTCAGTAAATATGACTTATGCCTTCTCTTCTTCCATCAATAGTTTAAACAATCTGGGAGCAAAACCAGATACAATGATCTTCCTGACACTCTAAAAGACAAGAAAACATTTTAACATTTCCTCAGCTTGCTTACATTCATTTCTTTCTCTCTGTTTCTTTCTTTTTTAAACATTTTAAAAAATCTGTTTTTAACCCAGGCAACACTGACTTTTCCTTTGGACTGTCCAGTCGGAGCAGAGAAACAAAGTAATCTGCTGTGAACCTATCAGAGCATAAAAAGGAAACTGTAAATACTCAACTGAATGAACTGCCAACAATCTCTAAGTAAGCAATGTGTTACATAGCATAGCTGTTAAAGGGTGGTACATTTATAGTAATTGCAATCTACTGGAGAATTATTTGCAAGGAGAAGAAAAAAAGTAGCTAGATTTGACAGATAAATTTTTCACAGTGTTACCCTTTGTTTATAGACCTTCTCTCCTTTTAGTGTACCCTAGAGCAAATCTCTGCCTTTTCAAAGGGCCACGCCATTGTTCAACTGAAATGTTATTATTTCTTCTCTCAAGTTTGATTAAATTACTTGGCACTCAGACAGAAGTTGATAATAATACAAACACAATGATCAAGGTGGCAGATGTGCCGTTATTCTCGTAATGGCAAATAACTAATTCTTCAAAGTGTGGCTATGCAGTTTTAAAGTGATACAGGGGCTAAGTGGGTAACATTATAGCCAGTTTCACATATTTTAATTGAAATGGGATTGAGAATTTATTTAGGACTATTTAAATAATTGCTTTCCTTAGAAAATATAATATGGCTGTTGGTTTGTGGATTATACGTGTGTAGAGATTGCAGAGATTAGGGCCAGAGAGTCAGGCAGAGGTTTAAGACAGCAGGCAGAGAGTGCCCATGCAGCTAAGGGGGCTCAGCTGCCTTGCAGGAGCTTGCTCCTCTATCTGAGCCCTAGGATAAAAAGTGTATTTTAAAAATGTGTTAGCTAAAATGTTTTAATTAACACCTGTTCAAAGCCCTGGAATAAGCAGCACAAGGTATTTTCTGTTATATCAACTGATGTAAAAGTGGCTTAATTAGGTGAAGGAGTCAAGAGAAATGTTAGGACACCCTGCTCTAAAAGGACCTCGTGGTGAAAAAGGTACTCCTGCACCCTGCATGGGGAGATTAAAGTAGCCACTGTTTGAGTGAGGATCGGAAACCAGGGACTTGAAATATATTAGCTCAAATGCTTGAGCTAATAAGTTTTAAAATAAATCTTTTCTAGACTACACAAGCCCTGAGGGAAGAGCAAAGAGATTAAGGTAAAAATAGAAAGCATGAAGTGTCTAATAATGAGCCACACCTGTTTAGTGAAGTTTCCCTATCTCTGGTCTGGTCTACACCCCGTTTCTGTATCAGTATGACTGGCTTGGCCAAGGAAGTGTTTTTCTGAGAGACTGGGAGGATGAGCAGGTTTCCATGAGGGAGCCACATGACAGTGGTGAAGGTCCTGAGGGCAGCATTTGAGTTGTCTGCAGAAGATGTTTCCCTCTCGTTTACCCCAATACTGGAGGAGTTTTGGTTGTTTCATGTGTAGATAAAAATAAGGACTTTTTAAAAAGATCTAAAAATGATTTAATAATTTAATTATTTAATTACTTGGAGACAAGTGGTTTTCATTTACTACAATGGATCCCAATCTTGTTGGCCTCCAGGCTTTATTGTACGGTAAATATTATTACTCATAATAAAAACCAACCTAACATTTTTCCCCAAA
This sequence comes from Tyto alba, assembly GCF_018691265.1. Classification (NCBI taxonomy): domain Eukaryota; kingdom Metazoa; phylum Chordata; class Aves; order Strigiformes; family Tytonidae; genus Tyto; species Tyto alba. Next base: position 32,136,732 of record NW_024881313.1, read on the forward strand.
ACTCTAAACTTTGGTCTTCAGCTGCTGATGCTGATTCAAACTGGAAGAGAAAGTAAATAAAAACACCAAAAAAGACTTCTTTGAGATTTCTGATGTTATTTCACTGACTCCAATGTCCACATAACCTCCAGAGAAGTACAGGTTAGCACTCCACAACCTGCCAGTCTTCTTCAATCAGTCCTTTTTGTTCAGCATGAGAGCTGTCACAACATGTGGTGATGTCTGACTTCACCCATGGCTGTACTTTACATTGCTACAGGGCAGCCCATGTGTAGGACATACTGGTGACAATGACAGGTAACTCATAATGTCACAACCATGTCTTTATTTTGGAGCTGTAGTTTCTTTTTATTATAGACAGGAACCCATCATTCCTTCTTGAAAAATACTGAGATACTTTAAATGAGATATTAAAGATTAGGCCAGTGTAGGGGAAGCTCAGTTTTGAGACCTGGGAATCTGTGTTGTGTAAAACCAGATCACCTTTCTTCCCTGTTCACAGACAGTTATTTAACTAGTAGAAATCTGTGTGTCTCCTTTATCCCCAGAGGAGCTACAGGAGTTTGGGCATCCAAGTGCCTAGGATGACATCCTGGTTTTGCTGGTCAGCAGGAGTTTTGCCACTACCGTCTCCTCCTTAGAGTTTACCCCACGCCCTTGTCAGAGCAGGAAATAATCCTGATGAATCTGTAGGACAAATGCAATCACAGTACAAATACAGATATAAATTATATTTGGGACTAAGAGGCACTGATGAATATATATTAAGTAGCTTACATAATATAGGAAAGTTGCCACAGAGAGACTTTTTTCCTTACATCTTCTTATACCTTTGTCTGTGTTTCTTTCTCTTACAAACTAGCCGTTCAGTTCTACTAATGTGAAGGGTGAGGGAGCATTTATTCACTCATGTTAATTTTTAACCATTTATTGCAATATACTTCATAGCCTCTTCTCAGCTGTCTGTCTGATTAAAACAGAGATGTAGGCTCCATCAACAGATTATTAGAATAAACCTGAATTTGGTTATGTGCCACTGCAGTAATAAGGCTTAGTCCTTCATTTACAAGTGAATTCACTTACATTTACTTTATTAATCCTCATAAGAGCCCTATTGAGAGGAAATATTGTATTTTTCAGAACACTTTTCTGATATGTTTAAGTTTTGTACAGTAAAATTTGAAAACAAATGAGAAGTCAAAAATAAAGAGAAGGAATCAGGAAACCTATATAAGTGATTTTCATGCTCCTATTTTCATAGTGCTTGGTCATCTGATCATCATCTGTGAGATGACAGCTTGGGCTTGGTTTCATGAGCAGCTGAGCTGGGCTGATGACTGATCAAAAAAAGCGACAATTTCCCATCAACTTCCTCACTTACTCTTTCTTTCTCTTCTGCCCTTTTTCCTCCATCTTTCCTTTTCCCCACTGCAAAATCCCACTCCTTTTATACCAGCATTGGTATAGTTGGATTCTGCTATAAACGAGTTGAAACTCATTAACTCAGCAGAAGTCTTTTAGCTTTTGTTGTGGAACTTATTTTCTGCTGAGTCAGTGAGTTGAACTGGCTCAAAGGGTCAGTGACAGCAGAAGTGGAGCCAAATGAATAAGGGCAGTGCGGGAGGATGAAGAATTGACTGAGGAGGAGACGGAACTTCTCTATTTTGGTAGCAATGAGCTGTCAGAGTGGCTCATCCTGTGTCATTAAATTGTAGGTTGAATGTACAAGTTCATTTCTGCTGAAAAGGTCACTTCTGATTCCTTGTCCCATCTGGACTCCTGGAAGATTTCTGCTAGTTTGGTGTGTTGAAATGGCTCACCAAAAGGTGAGACAAGCTCCTGACACCATGACCTGGATGGGAAAGGGGGAGAAAAATGTACCCTTTGGTGGCAACACTTTACACTGGATCAGCAAGCACATCTAATTACACTCTAAATGTATTGCCCAAGATCACATGGGAAATCTGTGGCAGGATAGAAAGCTGTGCCCCCAAAATCTCAGGATTTTACTTCTACTTGTCTAACCATGATTAGGTGGTTTAAAGCACAGTGATGGCTCCCCACAGATATAGGATAATCTGCTTTATCCAGCACCTCAGCTCATCCTACTTTCTATAAATCAGAGAATGTTTTAAACTTGAAAGAGTGGGATTATTAGTAATTTCCTAAATTGTAAGGAAAACCAGTTGTTCTGAAAAATTCTCACGCCAGCACTCTCTGAGAATTTAGTGAATTTTGCTAAATTCTTGGCCCTGGGGATGTCCTTTGGCAGTGAGTTCCACAGGCAGATTAGATGAAAAAGACTGTCACTTTTACCAGTTTAGAATTTGCCGTGTCTGAATTTCACTGAACGCTCCCTATTTCTTAGGGTTTGTGGCTGTGAGAACAAACCTTCCCAGCTGACACATGAACAGTGAACCACGAGACCCATGCTCCTGCCTGTGCTCCCTCTTGCTGGGTGGCTGCTGGGCAGTGTTATAAATCAAGGATCTTGAATCCGATCCTGACTTCCACACTGACTCCCTCTGTCATCTTGGTAACTCAGATTACCTGTTTGCCTCTGTATAGCTATTTGCAAAAGGAGATAATGATACTTGTCTAACTGACAAGGGTATTGTGGGATGATTTATCTTATTAAAGAGAGTGAAGTGCCTAATGCAACTGCTACTTTGTAGAAATGAAACATCTATTTTTTAGAACTTGAACGTCCTTCCCTGTGACAGCCTATTCTCTGTGTGTGCACCAGATGGCACTGCGTTGCAGGTTCAATTATGGCACAGACAGCGACTACATTTTAATTTGTATAATAGGCACAACTGATAACCATTATTTTCTATTCCCACAAGAATCACTTATAAAAAAACCCCGGAAAAATATAAAACTGTTATATTATATTTTACAGAATTTTCTTTAATCTTTTTAAAAGAAAGACTTAGCACATCTCCCTTCCCTCAAATGAGAGTCTTCAAAACCTGCTATACACTATCAGCCACTATTTCTGACCATGGAGATTGAGAAGTACCATGCCATAAATTGCAATTTGACTTGCTTTTTCTTGACCATAACTATACAATATACATAATAGATGAATCTAATAATAAATCCCAGATCAAACATAGTTCATTTATGATAAGCAAAGTGCACTTCTGCAGAAGTATTAATAAGATTTGTAATTATTTACATATTGTCTCCGGGGAAGAATGAGAGCTGTTAAACAATTAGCTCAAATACAAGCAGTGCAGTTATAACATGGGAGAGAGAAGTACTCCGCTTTCTTTAGCTTCAGTCTCTTACAAGCCTGTATTGCTTCCAGTATTCCCATTTCTAGTTTATATGTGAAATGATAAGAAATAGAATGCTTCAAGGAGAAGAGACTGTTGTATCTACATTGTAATTTTCATAGTCCTGACTTGAAACACAATTTATCTTTATTGCTCACACAGAGGTGATATATCACCTTGCACAGTAAATAAGCAAGGTGGACTTTGTGGTAAAATTTAAACTTACTTTAACATTGTCTCGGGTTATAAAAATATTGCTCCCTATAGCACCTTATTTAGAGATTAACATGTATCCTTTCCATGCAGTATTTTCAATGCCACAGTTTATGAACACCTGCTTTTTATGTCTCTGCTTTTAGTGTTGGAGCTGAGGAACTGTCAAAGGAATGAAGTGTATATATTTTATTCTTTTCAATGCATGTAGATTTTGCAAACCTTGTTATCTTATTTGAGACATCACAGAGAATATATAAAAAGATCCAGAATATTGGTATGCATCAGCCATGGGGCTGTGCCATTGCATTGAACTTCATAGTAACCTGTGAAGATGTATGGGAAGAGTGAAATATATCTCTGTGGACAAGGGCTTGCTCCTGAGATTGTCATTTTTCCTCTCCCCTAGTCTGGAAGGATGAAGATGTGGGAGGAAGATATGGGAATTTAGGTAACAAGTGATCCCTATACTGTAGGAAGGGAAAAATACCTCAGCCTTCTGCATTCATCGAAATGTCATGACTTGGCCTCTCTCCTTATGGTCTGGCAGCTTGCAAAGCTGGCTCTGAAGGTTACATGTGAGAACAAGGCTGTGTCTGGCCTCCCCTCTGTACAGGGATGACACAGAATAAACGACAGTCTGGAAATACAGCTGACACTGGGAACAGATGGGAATTTGGACTTTCACTACTGTTTTCTGAGGATTTGCTGAATGTCACCAAGTTTGTTGCTGGAATTGAAGGTCCACTGAGGCTGGATGTTCCAGGAGCCAGTCCTGGGGTTTGCAATCTGCAAATGCTCCTCTGGAAAGTAAAAGCTTCAGAACAGAGGTCTGGGACTTGTTTAGAATGGGAGATGAAGCTCAGGGGCATAAAACCCCTTTGTGCGAGTCCATTTGGATGAAAAGATGAGTCAAAGCCAAGACACCCTTATTGTCTTCACACAAACTGCCCCGACTCTGGGTCTAGGTTAACACCACTTATTCCCTCCCACTTGAGTGAAGGGGTGACTGAAGTCCAGGAATAGCTGAGCTCCCTGGACCCTGGTCCCATTAGTCAATATGTTGTCCCTCAGATAGGTAGGCTTTAGAGGGGATGTCCTCTGCTGCTGGTGTGGGCTGCTGCACTGCTCAGCCCTCCAGGCACAGTGACATGGAAATGGGAAATACTGACTCAAAGGGTGTTTCGCAGTCCTGAAGATTCACTGTCAGTGGTAAAGAGCAAGCTGCCTAGCTGCCTTGTAATTTCTGTTCATCTGTTCATCTTTTTTTTTTTTTTTTTTTTTTCAAGGTGACGTTTATGCCCTGTCTCATTTTACAGCTCTGTCCTTACTCCCAATGAAGCTAAAGGTAAAACTCCCCCTAAGAGAAGCCTGTCCCGCATTTAGAAGCAGGACTGTTGGAAGCTTTAATTACAACCATGATATTATTTGCTATAAAAGAGAAAAATAACCAAAAAAAGGGGGAGATAAACTCTCTAGCTAAGGTAGCTGCCCTTGCAAATTTGTTCTTAAAACAATAAAAAAAAATTTTGAAAGTTTGTTCCTGTTTCTAAATACACATCTCGCATAACAATAAAACCCACCAACATTCATATGTGTGGCAATTCAAGCACTGCTTTTGCAGAGTTTATTTAAGAAGCTCCAAAATAAACCTGAAGATAATCACACTTAGACCAAAGACATACTTAGGATAAAATAAAAACACAGCCACAGTAGTTATAGTCTAGAAGTGACTGGGGTACAATAAAGTATAGTCACAACTAAATTATGTCTTGGACTGAAGTAGGTACATACTATTAATTGGATGTAGGCCCTTTAACCTTTTTGCAGGAAGCAAACTTGAGTTCTAATAATTTTTGTAAAGATGAGCTTTCTGTACTTCCAGTAATATTTCTGGGCTTTGAAAGGATTCTGACTTTCCGTTCAGATTGTTTTGATGAGATTGGGTCTAATATTTCAACCATGCCAACTGCGCAGAGGTAAGAGAGGATAAAGGAGGGTGGAAGCTTGATTGCCTTATTCAAAGGATACAAATACACTGCTGGTGGTATCAGTGCTCCACTGCTGGTCCTTTTAAGGTACTTTGTTGCTAGACATTTTCATGGATGTGAAAAATTGTGGCAGAAGAGAGTGTTAGCTAGTGATTCAAGTATCTCTACTTAAAAAGAAGAGTAACCTATTGGGAAGAAGACATGAAAGCAACATTTATATCATACATAAAACTGATTAAAATTTCATTTCTCTGTTGAGTTCACCACCTTTTGTTACCAGTAAATGTGTCCAGAATAAGGTCCAAAATTAAGCTTTGTGCATTTAAAATATACAGGATGATATAATCCCACACTCTACCAGATAGCTCATTTTTAGCACACTGTTTTCATTTTAACCCCAAACTAGGGCTCATTTCACTAAGAAGATTTGAAACCCTAATTCAGGTTGACAAACCCACATATACAGTTTAAAAAGTAATGAGTGGAATTTTTGTGCCTTGCTTTTTTTTTTTTTTTTTTTTTTTTTTGCAGTAGGTTTATCTCAAAGGACCTAGGACCTCAAAATGAGGTCCCTCCAAGGCTGGAACAAAACATCAGGAATGGACTTCATCAACCCTAATTATTGCTCTGAAGAGTTTTGGAGGAATATAATGTGCTCCTGATGTGAAGTTTTCAAATGTCTAAAGTTATGGAAGATCTCGCAGGAGTTGTTCAGGAGATGATAATAGTGAGCAAAGTAGGAACAAGCAGCTCAAGAGCTAGCAACAGTTTAAGCTGTCACCACAATTTCTTCAGTGAAGGTCTGGCCACAGTTAAAGAGGGTTAAGGTACATTTTATAACCTAATAACTGAAGTGGGCTAAGGGAATATGCATATTTAATAAGTATATATTATCTGAAGAGTGAAGATTTAACAGTCATAGGCCATAGAAACTAACATTTTTTAATGGCTGGCTGGAGGTGAGGAAACCACCACACACTCACCAGTGACCTGGATAAACATTTGCTATTAATTTCCTCTTATTGCAGATGCAGTTTCATCCTAACAGCTGAAGTTTTATGAAGGATTAGATTTTGTTTCCTTGTAAAGAGAATTAGAGAAATGCTTAACAGCCAAAGCAAATTTGAGTACTGAAGGGTGATGACATCTAACAGGTCTGCAAAAAACCACTACAGCTAGGCTCAGGCATTAATGCTTTGCATATAGGAAAGGAGTTAAAATTGAGCACATGAAATATAACTAAACACTCTTGAAGGTTAGGGCAGGTGCTATGCAGTCATTCAGTATTTTACTAGCTGTCAATGGTTGTTTGTAAGTGAGGTCAACAACATGTTTACTGTATGGGTGAATGCTTTATTTGAAGTAAAGATCTTTGAATGAAGATATTAACGATGTGACAAAAAAATCTGAAAAAACCCTAGTTTCAATGGGAGCTACAGTTAAAGTAGTGTACTAACAAGCTAGATGCCAAAAATAACTGCAAGGAATGTAATAATATAGTTATTTTCTTCAAAAATAGAAAACAAGAAAAACAATAAATCTGCTAATCTACTCTATTTTTAAGACCTGAATTTGGATGTGAAGTTATAATTCTCTCTAATTATTATTGCTATTGATTTTCTTAAGCAAATCATAACTTTCTTTTTTGAGTTTTACACATTCTTCCTAAGTACAGATGATATTAACTGATCAAAAACTGTTTTCCATTTAATTTAAATTCCATTCCTCAAGTGCCCCATGTGACAAGGCAAACTCCACTATTAGGAAGAGTAATAAAGGAGAAATTTTAACTACAATTGCTAGTTGAGAGCTAGATTAAAAAATATATATTTTTTTTGTATCACAATTCATGTTGAACATTCTAATGGTAAATTTCAATGACTTTTAAATGCTAAATTCTTTAAATGATGGTTTTAGATAATACACACAGACAAATGAAAACCCAAACACCAGCCTTCATCAAAGGTGTATTAACTAATCTGTGAAATTAAGCCACGAAAGTCAAGGAATAGCAGAATTAAGGTTACCTTTGCAATCTTAATTTGGTTACTTTGGGTGTAGTGAGTGGGCTGTAATTCTTAATTATAGATCTACATGCTAGTCCTCCTGCTGCTTCCCTTCCTCTTTCAGTACACAGATTGGCCCTTATTCCTTTAATGAGTAAGCAGTATTTCATTTTCGTTTTGCTATTCATTGTGCGACCTTGAGTCTTCTCTTGCTCCCTCCTGCCAGTTCCTGTTCTGAATTCAACATTATTATTTTTCTCTAGGTTTTCCTACAGCCTTCAGCTCTCTGCTGTCTGGGAGTTTCGCAAAAAATAATGGATTTTCACAGCAGCCCAATAGTTGAGATAGGGCATTAACCTGACTCCACAGGTGGGGCATGGTGGCAGGACAGAAATGTTTGCTGAATTTGATTGCCCAGTTTCTGCTATTAGAGTTTGACTTTGCATAGCATGGAGCCATATTTTATGTGATAGTTGACTATGAGTGCTCAGCATTTCTGCAGCTCGGGGACCCCACAGTATCTAGTCAGGGACCCAGAAAATGAAGTTGTACAATTTATAACTCTGAGAGAAAGAGCTGGTTTAAATTGCTTGCCTAGCTTTGCATAGGAGCTGAACAGCAGAAATACAACCAACTCTCAAGGACAATGGTGAAGCCATCCTTCCTCTTCTGGTAAGTCCTAGGAGCAGATTTAGTGAGAGACTCTGTGAGCTGTAATCACCTTCTATTACCTTCCCTGATGAGATACCTGCAGTCCAGATCATACCTGGGGAATGGCCATGCCGCAATGCATCTTTTATTACTGCACCTGAATCATTTTTTTTTTTTTTACTATTACAAGACATCTAGCTTTTGAAGTCCATATCCTATGGGCAGCAGTCTCCCTTTGTTATATTCTCTGATGTATCATTGGTGCGGTCCATTTTGTGCCTGACAGGAGGGAGAAGTATATGATCATGCTATTAAAGTTAATGCCTATGCAAAAAGGGATTGAATCAAGGCTGGAGAGGCAATTTGATTCTGACACTTCCCTGCATCTGATTGCAACTACAAGATTCTTTTAACACAGTTTGAGGTGTGTAATTTCCCATATAAAAAACAAAACAAAACAAAACAAAATAAAACAAACAAACAAACAAACAAACAAACAAAAAACAAAAAAAGAGGTAGAATGCCAAAAAAAATAGGCATTTCATTATGCAAGATCACAGTGACTCTCAGAACGGCCACGGGATGGAGCCTGTGTTGGCCACTCAAGTCTCTGTTACTTCAGTTAATGTAGTAGCAACATTAATAATCATTAGTTACCAGTATCTTGCTGAAAACACTGAGACTTGTTTACTATGAGACAGGCTCGACAAGTTGTTAGTGGATCTTGCAGGTATTTTGGGGCAGCAGGGGATGGGAAAAGCCCCTAAACTGTGTTTTCCATTCCAAGTTCAGGAGGGGGAGTTTGATGTCTTATTTTTCTAGATGCAACCACTTTTACTGTGCCAAACGAGGTTGGGACAGGAATGCTTAACTACCCCTAACCTCTTTGCCCAGCCACATCCAGTTTCCTTCCAATTTCAGTGTTGTTGTGGAAGTCCCAGCCTTCTTGCTCCATCATCTTTAGTCCTCCCTCAGGTCTTCATAGTTTTAATATTCTTTCCTAGTCATAATTCAAGGTCCCCTTTCTATCTGGCTCCTCACACTGTGCTTTCCCCGCCGCAACTGTCATTAATCTCTAGCCTCCCCATGTTCTCCACCTCCCCAAACAAATGTCAGGCTGTCCTCAGGTTTCCAGTCTGTTCTTCAGTTTAGTTTTCTTCACTGACCCCTATCTTACCCTTATTCCTCTCCCACTTACAACTTGGAGACCTGTTTCCATAATCTCCACCAAGAAGGTTGAAAGCATGATTAACTCTGTCCTCCTCCATATTGAGTACCCCAAAATGACTGGAAATAATTTGTAGAATATTTAGTGGAATATTTGTAGAATAATTTGTGGAAATAACTCAGAGCAGCAATACAGTGTCAGATCTATTTAGCTACAACCTGAAATATTGGTGTTGTGGATGTACCTTCAGGGAATGGTTGAGGACTCAGAAGTGTTCACTGTTCATGTGTGACCTGTGGTATTCTAATGGTTGCAATAGTTCCTTGGTTTAGATTTTTACAAAAGTTATGAAGGTTGTGTTTCAGGGACAAGCCATGTTTTAATGCCAAAATTCAGGTGTTTTTCCAAAGCATACATGCGTTAAAATTCTGAAAAAAAAAAAAGGGGGTTACCACTGGGTTTTAACAAGGCAGGTAATTTTCCATGGTCTTGTTCTTGGAAATAGCTGAACTGTTTTGGCTGAAGTTTTCCAGAGAAAATTTTTCAACTTCAGACAGGTGTCTAACATGTCAGTGTTCAGCCTAGTCATCTGAAGTTTTGCAACACTGGGAGCCTAAAATGGGAAGAATCAAGTAATCTCAATAATTGTTGGTGCTACTGGCAACGCCTATGAAATGTGTATGAATTGTGCTAATTCAGCTTCACATTTGTCCAGTTTTATGATAATCTAATTTCACATGAATACAAGATGATGGGAACTGTGGAATATCCATAATATCTGATAGGTAGGGATATCAGCCAATGATGACATGATATTTATCTGTCAGAATGGTATGTCTGCTTAAAAAATCTCTAGTTATTTCTCTGAACCCCATAAACATTTTCCAGAGTGTTTTTAAACCTAGTCTTATCTTTACAGATGTCAACTTCAACAGTCATCCCAGAGCTAGGAAAAACTATTGTCATGCCTGTAATAGTATCTGCTGATGCTGTTTGTTTCACAAATAAGTAGTTTGGTAAGAAAGAAAACTGTAAAGCTCATAATGAATTTTCTCCATTTTATTCTTAATCACACTATAGTCAATACTACTTAAAATTTAGATTAAAACTTGGTTTACAGGTTGGAAGAGGTAAATTTTGGATGAACTGTGGATAAAAAAAAGCTTTTAAATTGCTTGCAATTATTAAGATCATGAAACACAGCATATCAGCATTTCTCACCTTCATTCATTAAAACACTTTCTCTAAAGTGTCTTTCAGGTCAGACTTTCTGAAGGTATTTGCAGAATTTCACATTAACCCACCTGTTGACTGCCTTTGTATGCTGGAAGCATTTTGCATTACTATTCAACTAGAAATTTAATTGCCTTAGATCATGACTTCTTAGGACTCAGAGTCACAATCAAATTATGATAATATAACAAACCACTGTGCATCAATAAAGCAGCAATAATGGCTCTTGCGTACAGCCTTAGCCAATGGCAAATATGAGGACTTTTCCCACTCTGAAAGAGTGTTACCTAAGGTAATGTGCCTTAAAACAGCCTTGAACGTATAGGACGTTGTCAATTGTTTTGGCTTGGTTGATATTAGGAGGCTTTTAAAACTGAATTTCTGAATCTGAGCCCTTGCTCACTTATAGTCCTGGGTACCTGGAAGCCTCACAAGCCTTTAAAATGTAGCACCAAAAGATAGCCTCTATATGATAAATTATTTTAACGTGAGAACTTTGGAAAATCCTAAATAAAGTCTCTGAAATTGTGAGTATCTCATCTATCTTTCTGTAGATGAAAAAAAATCTATTAATTACTTTGACCTTCTGCTGACAGGTTTTTCTGTTGACTTGAATATTGTGGGAGTGGCAGCACAGTTAAAGCTGGAAATTCCCACCCATTTTCCACCATCTCTCCCAGTAGACCAACAGATGTTTCTCATTAACTTTTAGCAGAGAGATTTCTTGTTGATAACTCAGATTATTTTTTTTATTGCATGGAGAAAGCTGGGAAATGTCTTGCTATGAAACATAGTTTTTAAAACATATCTCCATGTCCCAGGATTTTTCATTGTATTTCTGAAAAATACTGTGATGTCAAAGCACAATGATAAATCTTGGTTGAGTCTTCAAGAGCATATTTGAGTTATAAAATTAAAAGTAGAATATTAACCAAATCTGCATGTGTCTGAATGACGCCTTGGTTTGAAATTTTTGCAGAATAAAATTTACTGGCTCATGTGCTCCTGTAGTTGTATCAGGAGGGTGTTGTCACTGGAGACTTCTTTTTGCTTGAAACAGGTCCTGCACAGAATCTTCTCAGTGTGTCTCTGATCCAACTGGGACTGTAATTTCTGGAAATTTTATTGGCAATGAAAATGTTTCTTAACCAAAAATTGAATTTTGAAGTATATAATTAAAAAAATGTTTTCTCGTGAAATCTTTCATAAAAGGACACACACTTTTGTAGTAAAGTTTAATGTTTTCTGTCTCCATTAATGGTGGGTCAGAATGAATGACCTGCCTGTAAATGAAAGGCTGGTGTCACACTTACTGCATCTGTTTAGCTTGGGTATTCAAGTCACCTGTCTCATCTCTTACCTGTGAAGAATCCTGATGGTAGTGGGGCTTCTGTGTGTTATGGAGACACATAAACTATTAATACTAATGCTTACCTTTAGCTTCCTGCCAGAGCTGTATATTTTCACTATACCAAAAGAGATGCCATCAGCTCTTGGCAGTTAAAATTACATTCAGGATAACAGAGTCAGTGCTTTGGACAATTAATAAAATTACACTATTGACAAATGGCCAAAGAAGCTGTAATGTTTGATGCTTAATTGCTATCCAAACCACTGTAAACGAAAAATTATAGTGAATCCCCTATTAAAATATAAAACTGTGCACATTAGGACACATCACTGTAAGTGGTTGGTCTTACGGAGGTCAGAGACATGACTAATGTTCTCCTGCATGTACATAATTGTCAGTGTATATGCCAAATGAACGTTGCAGTTGAGTTTGAACCCCCTGTGACCAAGTGTGCAAGTTCCTCATCCAGACAAGAGACTTGTCAACAGCCAGTCTGGTGTTTAGCAAAGTGACAGTTATATCTAACATGAGTGAGGTTTCTCATCACTGTGTAAAAGCATCCTGTAGACAAGAAGAAGAGTTATCTCGGCAAAAATGTGATGTATGCTCCCTCAGATCAGCCTTGTCCTTGCCATACCACATTCTCCTGCTTTGGGTATGTCTCTTTAGGTTAGATGCTCTCCATGCCCCGGACTTCCAGCTGAAAGCTTGTCTGGTGTCTAACCTAGATGGCCATATTGTCCCCTGGTCCCTAAGCAGTTGGATAGCAAACATAAGTAATAACAACCTGCAGCTAGCACAGTTAACAAACCTAGTCCTAATCTTTGATTTTAGTGGAATGAGGCTCAGGTCTACTGGCATATTGCTGCTCCATGTCATCTGCTAGACAGCAGAAAACCTTCATCAAGAAACTCATAAATCCCTCAATTTCCCCAGATTTCTCACCCCACAATATCTCCCTGCCTTCTGAAACCTGTGAGAAAGCAATTTGCTGAGAGGCAAGTGTCTGTGGAGATGCGGGATCATTTAGCGCTGGTTACCACCTCGGGCATTCTGGAAAGGCTCTGCTACACGAGGTGCATTTCAGAGATCTGAATATGTGCTAAACAAGTCCTGCATCTCTGCCTCTTAGCTCTGGGAATGTTAGGCAGGTAATTAAGAAATCACACGGCACAGGTGTGCCAGGTGAAGTTTGGTAGCTTGCTTTTGATCTAAATTGAGATGCTCTGGGGATTTAACTTCTTAAACAAAAAGGGCATAAATAAATAATCAGGATTTTTTTTTTTTTTTTGAAGGTTGGAACATGCAGGCTGTAAAATTTTGTCTTGGATGTACACAAGTAGGCAATGCTAGAAGATTGTTTAAGGCTAGATCTTTGTTTTAAATGGGGGTGTTGTTTTCATTAACTTGGGACTGATTAGTTTTTTCACTGGGAATTTCCCCACTGATATAAACAGGAACAGTGTTTGGTTTTTGGGAACTAAATCAGGAATAAGTTATGAAAGTGTCTTTAAAAATAGACCTCAAAAAACCAACAAACCAAACCAATCCAAAACCTAAAGTATTAATTATAACACCAGAATCACTCAGAGCATTTCTTTTTAATATTCATAATTGAAAATGAGATGGCTTTAAAGTCTGTAATGAGTCCTTCAGCGTACCACACTTTAGTTAGAGCATTACTTCATTGCTGGAAGCCAAGAAACAGGCTGACAATCAATTCTTAAATTATTCTAAGCCCACACAATAGCCTATTGCCACAAAGTTTCGGCATGGTGCCTATTTTGCTACCATGTGGGTGGGGTGAGATTGGGATAAACAAGAACACAACTGCCCACTTTTGATTTTGCATCTTCACTTAAGTTCAGTCTTGCACAGGTAGTTTCTGTAAGTTTGAAATGTTTCAGTGCCTTTCTTTTCTTACACAATTCCCTGATAAACCTGCGACCAAAAGTAATGTGAAAAAGGGTCTTCTTGTAGTTTAGAGTTTGAATAAGAAAAGGAAGTGGCAGGAAAGAAGACTATCACTCTGAAAAGTTTAGCCTGGTTCTTTCGTATTCTGAAGTAGGAAAGCTTTCATATGCTTTCTCCAAACAAATTGGGTGGCTATCTCTGATCTATCAGAATGCCCTTAAATTACTTCTTTTGATACCTTGGGGAAGAAAGATAGCACAGGTGATGTCACAGGGCTCCTTCCAGCCCCATTGTGCAATGCCGATTCCTCTGCTTCAGGAAGCTGAATATGCAAGGGAGGTCATATGCAGCGTGGGTCTGTGGAAGGGTGCTGACACAAAGCAATAGCAAAAGCAGGAGCTGCACTCTTGCAGCACTACAAATATGCTACAGGCAATTTTCAAATGTTAATTTTATACTTGCTTTTAAGAAAAGCGTCGGACCAGTTCACATTATGGATTGAAACCTCTCCTCAGTGAAATTTTGATAGTGGTTGTGATTTAAAGCCTGAAGTACAGTACTGTGGGCAAACTGAGATTGCAGGGTCCCTGTTAGTACATGGTTTTAGAGAAATGCCTAAGTCTGAAAGAAATAAGAATGGATGGAGGAGTTTGTCTGGAACTCTGAAATCCAGAGCTCAGTATAGATAGTGATTTTGCAAAGCCTGGATTCTGGCTTGGGTCACATAAAGAGAAAAACTGAAGTAGCAGAGACCTGCTGCAATTTTTTTTTTTTTTTTTTTTATATATATATAAGATTAAAACAAGATGTTAAGTTCTTTGTTGTGTAGTGTTCTGAGGGGAGAATCCATCCCCATATAATATTATTTTACAGTTAGTTGATTTGTTTTCTTCTGAAATGTCCTCTACTGTCACCCATTAGGTTTATCATAAGAACAAGGTTGTTCTGTCACTTTTACTCTTAGGAAATCTGGAGCATTAATAGGGGTTTCTTCCAAGGTCTGTTTCTTCTATCACACTCATTCCATCACTTTCTTCTCTTCTCAGTCTTTTTCTAAAATCTGAAGACCAAAAATCAAATATTTTTATTTAAAAGCAGTTCAAAGCATTACCATATTCTGAAAGATAAAAAAAGGATCTTTTCCTCTAAATATTCTGTAGAGAGGAATTCTGTTTTCCCTACCAGCTGTAGTGCAGGGAAATTCTGCCCCTTCATATCATCTTTTCCTTCAGTCATCCAAGTATGGAAGTTGTCTTTATTCCATTTTCACTATTCACCAATATTTCCCACATCCCTTTCCTCACAATTATGTGATGATTAAATTAAAATGGAAGGTGATCTTACTTTCAGCTAAACACCTCGAGTTTAAATGTCTCCCCAGATGATATTTTCCCCCACCTGAGCTGCTGGATTTCTCACGACAACAAAGATGTTCTGGTGTTTTGACTTTGAGGAGATCTGGAATATTGATGATAATGCAGGATTAGTGGAGAAATCTGGACTCAGTCTGTACTTCACTGATGTCCCAGTCATGAGTCCTTCCTGCGGTATTGCAGGGTATTGTGCATTTACCACACTGCTAGTCTCATAAGGGAATAAGTAGACAGCATTGGAGCAGTGCCCGGCTATGAAGACGACACTCTTGTCCTCCCAGAGCTGAAGGACTGCTTTCTTCTAAGCAGACTTCAATAAAAATTTGTTCTCCTATCTCGGTAACAATAAGAGAATCTGGTGAGACCACTTAAAAGACCTCAATAAAAATGTGTTGAGCACACTGGATATGAATTTGACACATCTGAGAGTGTTATAAGCATATTTAGACAGATGGTGCTGACCACTCCACCATGGCTCTTCCCATGATCCAGTTTAGTTGGAGGCAAGGTAGCTTGAGACTGAAGCTGCCGGGAGGATCTTCACTCTCGCTGATAAAGACTCCCATTAAACTGTGTAAATGCAGACTCACTGATGAACTACAGGCTCCTAGGTACACTGAAGCTTGGACATATGGACATGAAAGATGGCTCCCACCAGACCAATAAGGTTCCTTATTGACTACTTCTCAGATTAAAGCCAATCGAGTGTCTTCCTTTTCACAAAAAACGTTAAAGCAGCCACTCAAGCATGGTCAGGTATTGCAATTGGCCCATTCATAAAAATGGGCAACCAGGGAGTTTAGCTTTAGAGCTGCTTTCAAGGGGAAATGGAGGAACAGGCAGAGTCTGCCCCATTGGCAGCATGCACAGGTTTCTGAGAGTCTGTTAATTAGGGCCATGGATGATAAGCTCCCAGAAATGAAACAGTCAAAATCAATCACTGCTTTCACCATGTAGTCCAGAGCGTGGAGCAAGATATCATCTTTGGATCAGACTCATACCAAGAGCCTTCACCCCATCATGTCAGTCTGTTGCTGCAGTGGCAGCATATTAATTGCCAGGGAAATTACATTTCTTGTCCTGCTCAAACAGTGAGGGTCCAAGCCCTGCCAAACACAGTGGGGACTCTCGGTTTCAGTGTGATCTCCTACATCAGTAATATGCTCAGCAGTTGGAGGAAATTAGTCTCCCATTTTACAGATTTCAATTTGAATCTTGAATAGATTATGTGTCATCAAGCCTCCATTGCAGCATTAATCCAAGACACTATTTCCCCAAATCAAAATGCTGTTTCAGGGACTAGTTAGTCTGGGTTTGAGTTTAGAACTTATTTAGGTGTCATAGTTACAAGTATATGAAATGAAGAGTCTGACACTAGGATCTATGGCTCCTTAACATTTGCATGCATATATACATGTTACTGGGTTAGTAAGTATGTTTGTAAAAATATTTGTGCAGTATGAAACATTAAAGAAAACCATATAATTGTTTTAAAAAATGCAAACAACTGATCTTTTGATGTTTTCATGCATAGTTAAGTTTTTACTTTTAAGTAGGTACTATCACTAGTGTGCTCCTTTTATTTATTACCTGGGCAAATTTGCCATTTGATAAAACAAAAATCAAATAAACAAAAATACCAAACAAAAAACACAACTATGTTGCTGACTTATAGCCAGATCTCCCCCAGGTAAAAGGCTTAATTTCTTCTGTTTTGAAAATTAAGTCTTAATCTAATTAGATCTTGGAAGAAAATAGTTATGATATGTTTTCTGTAGGTAAAAGGACTTGCTTAATGTTCTTTGTTTATGCTACTGATTTTACACTAAGTAATAAAATTTATTAGGGGTATTATCCATCTATAGAATCTCTTTGACAATGGCTTTTTAATGAAGTATAAACTTCTCTGGACACAGGTTAATAAAACACAGTATTGCAACAACACTGGTTTTGTCAATAGGTCTCTGAAACATGGGAACATAAATTGATCTCAGTCTTGCTATATATGGCTATTGATTTTGGTTGCAGACCAAGAATTGTGTCTAGTGTTTAGCTGTTTATACACTGTAATTTTCCTTCTCCCTCCATCAAGACACTTTTCTTGTCCCATCACTTTCTGGGGTATGTGGACATGCTTGGAGATCTCTCCTCCTGTGGACTCTTGATTCTAGTGTCCAAAGATTGACAGCCTGGTACCTCAGTACTATGAAAGACCTAATACACAAGACAGGTGAATAGTTTAGAGATAAAAGCTTATATTTGGAATTAGACCCAGAAAGATTTTGAAAGCAGGTGCAGGTTCCTAAGGGCCAAAGCAGACTAGACCTTGGTAACCTGGATCGAAGGAGCCAAAGGCACAAATGGTCTGCAACTCATGTGAGAAGTCACAGCTTCTAGGTCATTAGTGTATCGGATAGGAAGAGATCACAAGGCTCACCATGCTTGTTTGGACATCCAGACATTGATGAGATTTACATTTTGAAAACTTGGACTGACAAAATAGGGATAACTGTTGGGAAAGGTCCAGTTCAGATATGTCATTTGATTTGATTATTTCCCTACCCGTCAACCAAAACTTTATACAGACACTGAAAAGGAAACATTGCTGATGCATGGCACTATAGTCTCTTTGGATACCAAACCAGACGCTGTAGAGAGAAATAGCTCCTCTGAGCCTATTACACCAAGAGCTGCAGGCATTCCTATATCCACTATTGTCTTTGTGGTTTGTTTGCTGAGGAGAGTCTTGACCATAAATGTCAGCACATACCATCCCCTTGAACCAGACAGCTGTTTTAGATGACCTCTAGACATATTTACAAGTACTTTCAAACATTTCAGAGTATAAATCTTTCTATTAGAGTATTATTTATTGGCTACCTTTTGTAATTCTTATATAAACTATAATAAACTAGTGGTCTAGATTGTCTACTGAAACAATAGAAAGTGACAATCAACAGCATCATATCCTGCAGCAGAACACTCCTACCTAGCGTGGCAGGTCAGAAAAACATTATGCAGCCTTTCCACAGACAGATTGGGAATGTGGCAAGGAGTTTTCTGCAGCTGTTAGGTGGAGTGCTGTATCTTATAGAGAACTATTAGATATATATAAAAAAAATGTCAGCCGCTGGGCGTTTGTTAGATTAATGTCCTCTCCTTAACATGAATGCATAGAAGGTAGACCATGTGATTATGCAGGTATGGTAATTATCCTTCAAAGAGTTGGAAGGCTTTGACGTAACCTCTGTGTCCCAAATGTACTAGTTCCAGCACTCGCTAGAGGGAAGAATAAGGACTTGAATCTGCAAGCCTTTCCCATGTGACAATCTGGTATTGTGTCTTATAAAATCTGGCAAAATTGTAAATGACGGTAACCTTTATAAGAATGAAAATGACTTAACAGAGTTTGGTTTTTTTCTGATAAATAAATTCTCTGATGTGCTGTTCTGACATGCAGAGACATGCATGAACTATTGTACATACTCCAATTTATAAATGCTTTGCAACAGGCCACAACAAGCTAGCATCATCTTTTAAGTATTTAGAAATTATTTTTTTACATGTCTTTACAACATGTTATAATACATCTTATAATAAAGCAATTTCTCCGCTGCATATTAATTATTATCCTCCAGCAGTGTGTCTGCAGTGCAATGATACTTGACTGGAAATGTGAGAGCTGAATCGTCCTCACACCAGCTCACCAGTGGAGAAGAGCCCATATTCATGTATCTCCATTCCAGAGCTCTCAGACAGAGACAACAGACATTCAGCAATAATCCTGCAATTCTTTCAGTTATTTTGGTTTGACCAAACATCCAGTCTGCTTTTACTACCCCATTAGCATTTTAACTTGTATCATTTTTGCATTGCTTTAAGCTGAAGTAGATGTTCTTGCCAAGAAGGGAGTCATCGAACCACTACACTAGAGATGATTAGAGACATTTTTTTTGTCTAAATCCTCACATCGATCATGGAAGACAAGTTCATGGATGATTAGCTCATGCTTAGGTCTTTTCGGGGAGAATCCTCACATGTATCAGGTTATAAAGGTCTTAAAATATTTTCCTGTAAAGGAAGCTTTAGGGCCCTGAGGACAATCACTGGCCCTGCCCAACCTCCACCTACCCCTGCCCATGTCCTAGGAACCCCATTTCAACAGTCTGGGGCTGTCAGACTGTGTCACAGCAATGTCACAGAAGTGAGGGTCACCAGCTCTTTCTCTGGCCCCATCTCCTTTGGTTCCTGCCTGGACCCCTTGTATGGCCCCTGACCCTGGCCCATAGCTTGGGCTGTTGGAGGATGCCAATGAACCCTGCTACCAACCCCTGGCTCTGCCCACCCTGATGGGACTGGAACTACTGAGGAGGACTGGGATTGTGCTGGGTCCTGATCAGTGTCACAGACCCAACAGTGCAGAAGCATCTAGATTTTATGGTATTTTCTATGAAGTGTCTTTCCCTATTTCTAGAAAGAATAACGAGTGCAGTGCTGAAGTGCAGTCAGTAACATTAGACTTGTTTTCCAAGCTTTGTAGGGACACAAAGCCTCTTTCCCAAACACAGACAGCTATCTTTCTCTTCCTCTCCCACCCCAGGTCTTTGCCTCCTTTGTGTACTTTTAGGTGTAGCTTGTATTACTAGTCTCTCTGAGGCTCATCAGATCTTGTTGTGTGATTCAAGTGGAGCTTTGCCAAGAAGAAACATTAATTTAAGTTTCTAATCATCAATAAGAACAGGTGTGGCAGGACACCTATGAATCTGTTGATCTGGGTTCTTATCCAATAAGGATATGCTTTTTAATATGAGGTCATACCAAACTCAGACACCTTTTTTTTCTCTGTTCAGAAATCCTTCCCAGCTGCAAGCAGACAAAGTCCAATCCCTTTGTACAGCAGAGGTAATGTGAACTAATGTTAGTGTCAAACCTCATTGTATACATCCAAGGAGAAAAACGTTAAATTTTCAAGATCAATGAAGATCAACTACTTTCATGATCCATTGTTCTCACTAACAGTGATGTACGGGAAGCACCTGAGAGTCAATCTGGAAACTTCGTTGGCCAGGACACAACAATATCTCTTGGTTGTTGCTGCGTGGTCTGGCAGCTGTTGCTGCTAATCTGGTTATCAGGGCCTGCAGGTGTATCCATATTTACACAACTGGCTTCTAAGGACCTGCATTTATCACATTATGATTTATACTCTACAGATTCCTTGGTTTTCAGTTTTTTTTTTTTTTGTTGTTGTTGTTTTTTTGTTGTTGTTTTTTGTGTGTTGGTGTGTTGTTTTTTTTTTTTTTTAAATTGAACAGTGAAGATAAGACAGAATACGGGAAGCATGGTCTTACTTTCATGTAGGTTCAAGGTTTATTAAATTTCCCTGCAACAGTTTACCTTCCTAGATGTTTCCCTGCCTTTGCTGAGATGAGTTACCACACAGCGTTGGTGGCAGCAAGGTTTAGGTACCATGCACAGCTCTACAATCCATCAGTGTAGTGCTGCATCGGGTCCATTTTACTGCTGGATGCTGAGAGAGAGGATTTATTATTTGGGTGTGATAGCCTGGATCTCCTGCCTTCATGACCTGATGCGGTATCTCCTCCTGGCATTGCACTGAGCCAGGAGCTGGTACAGGGATCGCTGCTGCCAGAACAGACATGCCCACTGCAGTCCCATCAGGTTTCCTCCAGATAGGTGAACTTTCTGACTTTCATTTATTTAATGCTTTTCTGCCCTAGATCATAGGGGAGGCAAGGGTGGGTCTGGCAGACAGTGCCCTGGGCAATGGTTTATATGAAGAGTCTGCAGGGTATACAAAAGAATGCTCACATCTTGTGTTATACTGGGATAAGGAATAAAATTACTGCATGCCATTTCAGGTGCCCATAAGTTTTCAGAAGGAAAGTGACTCTCAAGACTGTATTTTTGGTTTACCGGGTGTAATTCTGTATCTGTCAGCCGCATTAACCATGAATGCTTTCTTCTGCTTCTGAAGTCATCTTGCTTCAGCTCTAAGGTCAGAGGTGAGGTTCTGGTTCTGGCAAAACTTCCACCAACTTCATTAGGTACCTGCCTGCTCCACAAATCACTTGAGCTAATGACTGGATTTCCAGGAGAAATTGTTCTTATTGGAATGACAGAGCCATGCTATGAGGTAGTTACTTGTGAAATGTGAAATTATTGTCCAAAGATACTGTATTTTATTGGTTATTTAAAAAAAAAAATATTTTTTGTTCTTGATGATAACCCCTATGATGTGACCAAAAGTTTCTTGGCAGCTAGCTGTCTTTCACATAAAGAAGATAATATTTTTATGCATATTATTTTAAGTGACCAATTGACATTTTGATAGGAGTGTATATTCACAGCCATGATTTGCAGAGGATTGACTGAAATTTTAGTTCTCACTAGACCTCTGAAGGCTTCTCTTTTTCCTTCCCTTCTTGAATCTGTCACTCAAGACCATTTCACTTTGGCAATCAAGCAGACCATTAATGGTGACTCTTCCAAAAATAAACGTTCATAAAAATGAACTCACAGTAGCCAAGCACCTTCAAGCAGAAATATTGCACTGGGTGCTAGAATCCATCCAAATTCATGACTCTGCTCTTCTTGGAATTTTGTTTAAATCATAAATTCTGTCAGTAATTATTCATTTCCATAATCTTCCAATTTATACACGGCTGCACTTTTTAGATATAAAGAGAACTATTGATTATTTCAGGATGGAACAAAACCTTTTATGTTATCCTGCTTGCGGTTTCTGGTGAAGTTCCCAGGTCCAGCCCACTGGAGATCTCAGAACAGCCTTGTGGCTGCTTAGTGAGACAGAGAAACATGCCCTTCTCTATCTCTTTGTCAAAGGCAGCTGACTGGAGCTTGATGCTCATGGAGCAGAGTCTTCTGCATCAGATGGGACCACTCCTACAAAAGGATAGTGCTATAGTTGCTACTTAGTCTTCTTCTTGATGATGACCCTGATTAACCCATTTCCTGCAGTGTGGAGATCAGTAATGAGGAAAAGCAGAGAATTATTTAATAAAGGCATTGTTCTCAGAATGCCCTGCCTTTGGAGGACCACACTGATTTCTCCCTTGTAACTGGTGAAGAATCAAAGATGTGGATTTTGTAAGATAGAGGGAGCCTTGCTAGCTTTCATTTTACAGTGCTGGGAGGTACTGGCAGAGGTTGGATGACTATCTGTTTTGGAGGCTCTTGTAGTGCATCACAGTATTGTTATGCTGCCCTTCAATGTGGCACATGTGCAGGGCCAATACACTGAGAGATATTTCTGGGCAGGGGACAAGAATATTTTCATGATGAGCTATTTGGGATATGATTTTCCCTAAGACATTCCACCCTGAGCCGTTGCTCTGTTCCAGGACAGTGATAGCAGGACAATGACTGCCACTTAGCAGAAATTTACTGTGAGTCTGATGAGTAGAAAACATGCTGGGTTGTATGTGGACAGCTTTAATTTTCCTTGAATCCCTAGGTCTAGGGAGTAACTAGAGCTAGGCACCTCCGAAGGTCTATGAAGAGGTGACCTGGAAGACCTACTGAGAACTGAAGGAACTGCAGCCATTGGGAAGCAGTAGGTGCAGTATTTATGAGAATGAGGCTGTCTTAATGGGAGCCTAAGTAGATCTTGAGTTTTACTGTACTGATTCCTGTCGGTGTGTGCACAGCACATATTCTAAATTGTTGTGAAGCATTTTTTACACTGACTTATAACCCCCATTGGAAAGACAAATAGGGACAGGTCTTTGCATTCATTTACGTATGTGGATAGACTACTACTCCCTAGCACCACTGAAATTCCTGTAAAAACATATAATTCATATACTGACAAATGTACACAGAAGGGGAGAAAACCCCAGGTAATATTTTATTGTAGTGTTGAGCCCCATTTCTGCAGCAGAGTTCCCTCTTTCAGCTGAAATGGTCCATTACTACATTACACTGCAAACTCTACAAAATTTCAAGGGAAAATAAAGGGACGTTGTCATCGTATTGTCCTTCACTAACAGAAGTTACCTCCTCTGTTTAAATAATATCCTTGGTCTTCGGCTCCATGTATTATTTAATAAACTTGGAAACTTCTGTGACCTTTAAGCAATAGTAAACTGTGATTGCTTGACAAATAGGTCAATGTTTGTATAATAGTTGTGTCTTCGGAGGTACAAAAATATTCATCAGAATGCTTTGGCTGACTTCCCCCACCCTTCATTTCTTTGGCAGTTTTCCCGCAGCATTGCCCTCTGTTAAACATTATTCCACTTCAAGGATATTTGCAGGACTAGGAAGCAGGCAGTATATTATGGTCCTTGAAAATACAGGGTGGGGGAGGTTGTATGTCTCTGAGACACACACTCACACATCCACACACATATATGCCATGAGTAGCTGTTATTGTTGGTAGAAAGTATGTGTTAAAAAAAGTTGATAAAATTATTTGATATCTTGTGTGTTAAGGACCTTGGTGTAGATATGTTGGATTTATTCCTGGTTAACATGCACACTGTTTTAGGGGGATGATAAACTGGTGTTTGCTGTTTGAAGGGCATACTTGAAAGCAAGGAACTGAGTTTGAACTTCTGGTTTTATTGTTAACAATGTTGGTTGCAGGGCCAGTTAAGCAAACATGTGGGCTCCTGCATGCTCCTTAGCAATACTTAAAGGGAAAGTTGTATTGACACATTCTCTATTACTTGAGTTTGAATTGGGGTGATCATAAAAGTCAGAAGTGGTCTCAAACAAGAATATTGAAGAATGCAATAACTTTGTTCCATGGCATCTATATGAAAGTGTCTGTAGTTTCACCACTGACTGCTTAATGTTAAATGCCTCAGTGATAAGCTATTTCACACTGAAAAGTGTGCACCAGCATAGCTGCATAAGCATAATGAAATATCAGTTTC
Organism: Tyto alba; assembly: GCF_018691265.1. NCBI lineage: Eukaryota > Metazoa > Chordata > Aves > Strigiformes > Tytonidae > Tyto > Tyto alba. The sequence continues at coordinate 32,160,837 of NW_024881313.1, forward strand.
ACTTAAAAAAACCCAGATTTTTTATACTGCAGTGCAATATACACACACAAATATAAATACAAACACATAAATATTTATTATCATTATATATATCATTTTGAAGTATGCAAAACATGGAAAACAACTCAATTTTTTTAACATGTCATTGTAAATATTCTGGCCGGTTTTGCCTCTCTTACGGTGAACAGTTGTGTTTGTCAACATGTAGTTATTGCACTCAAAAATTTTACCATACTACCAGCTACCGAAATTCAAATCCTGACTCTTACGGCAAAATCATACATGAAGCATTTGCTTTTTAAAAATTTGTTTAGTTGCAGTTGATATTGTGCTTCAAATCCTACCTGCTTCTTGAGCATCAAATGAACAGGAAGGATAAGAAGATCATTTCAATAACAGTTTTCAAGTAAACAACAAGAAAATTTTGATTTCAAATAAAGTTCTGGACCAGTCCATAAGCATTATAATGATCATAATTTTGTGTGTAATTGCCTATCAGACATCTCTTTTTTAAGAGCTGAAACCCATTTTGTGCCTGACTGTTGTGTATTATAGTATATCTCAGGTCAAGGTCTGGTTTAACAATGAGGAAATCTTTCTAGCTTGGAGCGCATTACATATACACTTGGCATATTTGAACTAAAGCATCTTTATCTGTTGGCTTTTTTTTCAAAGGCAGGAGCTCTCAAGCCTTTCAACGTGAAGGAGCTGTTGCATTTTGGTGCCATCTTTGAGCTGGATCTCAAGGATAAATTCCTGCCCTCTGCTTGGCTCACACCATTATTAATGCTCTAACTGGGACATGCTCTGAAGTAGTTCTGACTGAGTAGTTCTCCATTAATTAATTAGTAATCCTCTATCTGAGAATACTGCCAGATTACAACAGATACTGATAACTCCTAAGTATTTATTGCATTCAATAAATAGAGGCTTCAAAGAAGCTACCTGGTAGTGAGGTGTAGGCTTTTTAATTATTTCCAGTGTTAAAGCTGTGAAAGGAAACTCTGAGGGTTTTTTTTTTTGTTGTTGTTTCTTTTTTTCACACTATTCTAGATATTTAGGATTTAAATGTGTTTGGTTTTCTTCATCTTAATATTTAAAGAATAACAAAATTTTCAGGAGAGAATCCCCAAATATACAGACAAACTTATAAACAGAGTTTATGGTAGAAAAATCTGAGAGTGTGCAAAGTCAGGTTTGGCAAGGAAAAATAGTTGTTTAACAGTTGGAAATGTCCGCTTGAGTGTAACTTTTTATGATAATCCACAGACACTGAGGATATCTACATTTACAATAAAATAAGGAAAATAAAATAAATAAAGTAAAAAAATCCTCTTAATAATCAGTGATGTACTCACTGGAATGACAATGAAACTTTATACAAACCATTTGTCATCTTCCTCTTCTCCTCTGTGCTGGCCCATCATGGTTTCATTTGCTGTCTTTCCTTATTTTTCCTACTGTCATTCCTCTGCACCATCTCTTCTCTTTCTTTTTCCTAATCTTGATCCAAACCTTCACTCTCGTCATATATCCATGCAGTCTTGTGCCTGCTCCTGTTTAACCCAGCCATGAATTGCCTTTTGTTTGTGGCCACTTTGCTTAACTCCAGAGCAATATTCCTGGTGTAAAAATGGTGAATGCTCTATGGAATTTGTTCGTACTCTCTCCTTCCAGCTCCTATATATCCCAGAGGCTTGAATTTATTTACCTGACCTTGCCTGTAGAACTTCTCTTTCTTAGTGCACCCTCCCGTTGTCTCATGTTCCCCAATCATGCAGGGCCTAGATGGGCATTTCTTTTTCCTGTTACTTCTAGTACTTGCCTCCTAGCTTATTCCATGTTGTCATTACTGTCATCAACATCTGCTTAATTCCTATTAATGTCTACTTAATTTCTCCCATATTCGCAATGCTTAGACTCTTTAATTTTCTATTCAACGCCACCATGTCTTTCTCATTTGTTGTCCACTTTAATCTCTGATCTGATATTTACTGTACCTCACTCTAAACTATAATGTCCTTCTTTCCTGTCATGAGTTGTGCCTGATCAGATTATATTTTTACTTTTTTCTTCCCTTTTCCCTCTCTTATTTTCCTTTTTTTTTTTTTTTTTTAGTATCCATAAATGCAAACTCTTCTTTCTCCTATCCATCAGAAATACCGTGGCAAAATTTTCCTAAACTCAACTTCAAATGATGTAACTTCTCCTTTGTGTCCTTCTACTTCCTACCTCTTCTGAATTCAGATGTAATCTACATTGACTTCAAGAGTCATTCATAACCAGTTACTTCCTACCTACTACCTCTCATCCTGATGGGTATAGATATTCAGTTGTTCCCAGACATCAGTTTTGAGTGCCCTTTTTCAAATTCACAAAGCTAAAATCAATTTTCTTATGATAATTTTAATTCTTGGGAGAAAATTCTTATCATGACCTACCAAAAAAAAAAAAAAAATCAATTGCTATTTTTAGCATCTCTATTTTTAATATCTCCACGATGCTTGTAAAATAGAAGTTAGGGCACTGCTATACAGAGACTTTTTGACTGACTGTCGTGGTTTAGGCCTGATTGGCAGCCAACCACAATGCAGCACCTCTCTCTCCCTTCCCCTCCGGCAATGAGAAGGGACAGAGAGCCAGGCTTGGGGTTCAAGATAGGACTGGGATGGGGGAAAAAATCCCCCTTTTATGATCACGAGCAAAAGGCAGACTCGTTAGGGGAAGAAAAAAAAGACATACATTTATTACAGACACTAACAACACATAACAGAGTAGGACAGTGAGAAGCATTGCCACATCTTGAGAACACCTTCCCCCCACCCCTCCCTTCTTCCCGGGCTCAGCTCTGCTCCCGATATCTCTACCTCCTCCCCCAGTGGCGCAGGGGCAGGGAATGGGGGGTGCAGTCAGTGCTGCCACTTCCTTCATCTTCGGTGAGGGGAGTGTCCAAAACTTGTTCCCCCCTGCTCCATCGTGGTCCCCCTCTCACAGGAGACAGTCCTCCACAAACTTTCTCTGACTTGAATTCCTCCCACAGGCCGCAGTGTTCCCCACACTGCTCCGTCATGGGTCACTAACTTCCTCTGACTGGATTCCCTCCCACGGCTGCAGCCCTTCCCGAGCTGCTCCGGTGTGGGACTCCCCCGCATGCTGCAATCCTCCCAGCACTGAATTACAGCAGCGGGGCTGCCTTTTCCCATGAGACCCCGGCCTTCTTCGGGCACAGAACCTTGATTATCCGAGCAGGAACAACAGGCCATAAATCAATGTCTGCTCCACTGTAGATCTTCATGGGTGGCAGGGGGGGGCCGCCCTGCCATCTCACCACAGGGTACAGGGGGGTCTCTGCTCCGGCACACCTCCCCCCTCCTTTCTTCCTCCGTTCCTCCACTGACCTTGGTGTTCATGCAGCTGTGGCAACTCCTCACAAGTCCCACTGCCCGTCACCACGTCCCTTCTTAAATACGTTATCGCAGAGGCGCAGCCGATTGGCTCAATTTCCCAAACAGAAGTGGAGCTGACATGGAGCTGGGAGAGCTTCGAGAAGCTTCTCACAGGGGGCCGCCCTGATAGCCCCCTTCCCTGCCACCAAAAAACTCCACCACTCACTCAACCCAGGACACTGACATTTTAATTTTCTCTATGTACTTTCATTCTTACTTCTATGGAAATGATAAATTGTTTATAGAAGGTAAAACAATCTTTAAGTTCAGTCAATACAGAACTTACTGCAGTGGGATTCTCTTTAATATATCTATATTATATTATCATTATTTTTCTTAGTGAAATTTAACTTGATCAAACTCCTAGTGAAGCAAAGCAAAATTTTTCCATCTCATAAAAGTAATATGGCACCTAAACCAACTACAAGACAAGTTTTTCCATCTCTCTGCATGCTGCAGTTATACCAGCATCTAATGAGCACTCTATCACCCCTAAACTCCTATGGTATTAGTGGAAAAGTGTAATTCATTATAAGATAAATTTCAAGAAGACTTACATGGCATTTTTATCAAATTAACTAACTTTGAAACAGTGGAAGGATAGCTGTGAAAGTGTTTAAGGGGAGAGAATATGTCCTCCCTTCCAAGCAACTCAAGTCACAGCGTGTCCTGAAATCTGCAAACCAGTTCTGCTCTGATGATGTGCAGTGACCTTGGTGGAGAAAGAGTGGCTTGTCAAAAGGAAATGTTGATTCATCATGTTTAAAACCAGCCTTCAGAATTCCAGGAAAATGGATGGTAGGTGAAATATCAATTATAGCTTTTATGAGTAATGTCTTTAATGTGAAAGCTATTGCTTTTTAAATCCACCATGATTCATACTAATAAATGAATGCATCTTAAGCAGTTGGTATTTAGCATACAGGATTTTACAGAGAACATCTCAAAACCTACAGCAAGTCTCTGAGTTGCTCAGTGGTGAAAAAGTAAGGAGAAAGGCAAGTAGATGATAATCTGCACCTTTAGTATCTGTTGAAATTGATGGGAGCTGAAGACACATCTCACAGATCAAGGCTTTGTCACCAGCTGTTATTTAGTCCCTTTCCTAAGTACCTACAAGACCATTCTTAAACTTTTATGTGATAAGACTTAGCTCTGCATCCTGTACAAATCTTGCTAAATATCCTAAACATGAAGTCCCTTACAAGTGAAAACCAGACTATATCAGGATTTCTTTGTGTTGAAGGTGAAACAGCATACCAGCTGTATTTATTTTTGTATGGCTCATGGAAAGACATGCCTCAGATACCTGCGATACTTGTCTTTGGCTGTGGAGGATACTATCCTGGTGTGCCTTGATGTATGCTTGTTGTGCAGAGCTGCAAGGGGCAGAACTGGGGTTCTGACTCCTTTTCACCCTGCTCTGCAACAGCAGTGCTAGCACATTAGTTGTTATGTATGTCTCATGAACCTGTTCTGGATTTCAAATGAGGGAATGCTGATCAAATGACTTCTTCATATACTGCAAAAAAATACAAAAAATAGGGATATCAATTGTTTTTAAGCAACCAAAGAACTAATCGAAAAATCATTACAAAGCAATAAATGTTTTGTATGTGAAGTATATGCATCAAGACAATGAAACACTGGAAACAGAGAATGACATTTTTCTTACCTATCTGGTATAAGATGATCACAAGAAACTGTAATTTAAAGAAAATGTCTTTTTTTTCTTTTTTCTCCCCTCATATCTGTATTACTTTAAATTACTATTCTCTGCTGTGAAGGAAAATCAATTGATATTATGGTTATTGATTGCTTTTTAATAACATTCTTATACATGGCTTTTTGGTAAACATTATTCTAAATTCAAACATCTCTGTAAATATCTTATGTGGACTATCTTATAACTTAGATATGATTCAAGTTATGCTTGTAAAATCTCCACTTAAAATGAATCTCTATGTGACAGGTAATTGGCTGCAGGCCTGTTTTTTGTTATTGATTTAACTTAATGCCAATGTACACAGGTGTGTTGGCGGGTTGTTCAAGCTTCCAAGGCACCCACATTTGGCAGGACAATAAATTGTTGCATAATAAGATTATTTTCCCTCTTCAATCTCGAATCTTTTCAAAAGTTGTATTTTAAACCTTTGTAGGTATGTACGTGGGTGAGAGAAAAATACCCAGCAATGTTACCATGAGGCATGTTTCGATTTATTGTTTGAGGTGCTCAAGGAAACAGCAACACGTAGATAAGATATGTGCAAATATATATTTGCCAGATGAAGGGAAAAACCAAAACCTTTATATAAATTAGGTTATTTCTTAATTTGTTTTTTCACGCTATATGAAATTCTACATTGTTGTCAGATTAAATTTGTTATTTTAGAAGGAAATAAAGCACTGAAAATATCAGCTGTTCAATGTGTTTTAAATGCAGACAGCAGATGTGATTTGCCCTTGCATACAGAAATATCTGCATCACAGACTTCCAACTGAGGCCTCATTTGAATACTTTGAGCAAAATCCTGGCTCTGTTGAAGTTGATGGGAATTTTGCCATTAACTTCAGTTGGGCTTCAGTTTAATTCTCTGGTAATGAAATATGTGGCAAGGAAGATATCCCTGTGGAACACACAGGCTAATATGGAGAAAACAATGAATGCCACAGCAGGTCATGGGTAATGCAAATTCCTGGGAGAGCAATGACCTTGGAGGAAAAGAAGAGGAAGCATTGCTGTGGGAGTCTTTGTACAGAGAAGTGGGAGGAGATTTCATGAAAGGATGTGGAAGACTGTTCCAAGTATAGCAGGTAGCATGATTGAACGTGTAAAATTAAGAGAAGGAGGAAACACTTCTACTTTCACAAGCCCGAAGAAAAGAATGAAGACTTAAGTGTTGTATCCAAAGTTTAGAAGAGTCTGAACTGGGGGAAAAGCTTTATGATGTCTCTTCTTTCACCCAGATGTTTCTCTTGGGCTTAGTTCAAAAGGAAGAAGGATTTGTTTAGCCTTCCAGATTTGTCCACTAATCTGTGTTTCAGAGGAAAGCATAGTTAGCTGTCCCCTCACAAGGAAATGGCCACAGCTGAGAAAGCCAACTCAGGACAGGAATGAAATGCTTCCCCTCAATGATTCAGAACAGCTGTGTTTCACTTGAGTAAGCTGTCCCTCTCCTGGGCCAAGAGCTGTTTTTTTCATCCTGACACTTCGTTTCTTAAGAAATAAAATATTGTCAGCAAGTCAATGTGATGGCAAAGTCCCAGTGATGACTTTGGAAATACCGTGGTTTTTTAGTGTTTTTCCACACTGATTTCAAGAAGCCATCCTCCACAGCCTGTTCTAATTTGATAGAAAAGTATTAGATACTACCAGTAAATATATATTTGTGACCTCTAATACGTGCATTATTCCAGAGCTATTATATTTTACAATGCTAAAGCTAATCCAGTAACTTCTTGACATATGCTGCAATTACTTCAAAGGATCAGAGGATCAGTTTCAGGCTATCATGTCACACTGTGTTCTGAGATGCCTTAGGTTAAAAGTCATCAATGCCATGGACAAGAAGTTGTCTTGGTATGTAGTGTAAAGCAGATGACACACACTGAGTAAAGGGACAAGCTGTCCTGGTATGTAGTGTAAAGCAGCTGACACATATTTGGTAAAATTCCTTATAAAATATTTATCAAAAGCTTATTGCTCTGGATGCCCACCAGATACTATTTGAAAATTAAATAACTGTTGGCTTTTTTTCTCTATAGATATTGGAAAACTTTATTCAAAACTATATAGTCATAGATTAAAACATACTAAATTAAAATCTTGTCAACACAGAGCTTTGTTTTAATCTAAAGGAGTATGCAAACTGCTCATAAATGCACCCCCACCCTCCCCTTTTCTTTGTAAATTTTCACATCTGAAAGATGCTGATCTGGAAAATGAGATGCTGTGCATGTATATGTGCGAAAGATGATGATCGTAGAGGTTTGCACTCCTCCGAAGGGCTGTAGAGCAAAGTCAAAGCCAGGTCATTGTTTTCAAATGGTTCATTAACCCTGAAAAACAAGGCTGGGAGAAGCAGTATCACACATGGAAAATACTCCCAGATGCTGTGATCACAGTGTGGAAGCAGGTACCGCCATGTGTGCTATTTCACACAGTGGGAAGCCCCCTCCCTTCCCCTATGCTTTAAAAAAAAAGCAAAACAAAACCAAAACTCATTTTCTTCAATGCACACAAGAGAATCTTTGGCATCTGCTACTGAGCAGCATTCTTGCCGTGTTTCACTATCTATCAAATGGCACGTTTGTCCTCTGCCAAGAAAAATACTTGTTCCCAATACTAATCATGCTCCCTGACTACCCTCTAGTGTATATTCTTCCAGGAGTGCTATCCATCCATGCAGCCATTTGAAAGATATTAAAATGATTATGATGAAATCTCTCACTTACTGTGCTGGCAAGAGCTGGGATATGCTCCAGAGTCAATGCACGCAGTTCCCAGGAAGAAGGGAGTGCCTTACTTCTCTCTTTATTGACTGCTCCCATCTAAATGAAGAGACATCATTGTGAGGGCTCCGTGGGGAGCCACGGGCAAGGCTCTGGTTTGGTGGGGAAGACTGTCAAGACACAAGCTGTTGGAGAAATTAAAAATATAAGAATGAAAAATAGCAGTTGGTAGATAGATCCCAAAGCCTCTTGTGACTGTAAGCTTAAAAAGAAAAAGGAAAAAGATTGTTGTAAAATACCTAATGATGCTTGAAAGGCAGTAGCTGGGAACTTAGTGAGAAAGGTTTTCTTTTCTGCTGTTTATCTGGTGAGATTGATACACAGGCCCTAACTCCTCAGAGAGGGGATGATACAACTACCAGATGAAACCATGGTCAGATCCTTTAGGTAGATCCTAAGACTAAGATTGAGACTGTTCTCATCAGCCTCTGGAGTACCTGGAAGTGCTAGCAATTTGTTTCTCCATCTGAGTAATTGCCTTGGATTTCTCAAGAAGAAAAATTCTTGTTTCCTGATCAAAATATTGACATCTCTACCTGGAAATAAAATGTCCTAATTTGGTCCAGCATAGTCCAAGAAATGAATCCTTTTCAGGAATCTCTAAACTTTTCAACATTTGGTCCCCTTCCTGCGAATAGGCTGGTTTTGACTGCAGCAGCAGGTGCCTGGAGACATCTCTGCAAACTGGCTGATGCTGAGCAGTAAGCAGAGAGAAACTAGAAACATCTCCACATCTTGCTGTCATGTGCTTTGCAGGCCGCAGCCAAACCACCATCATTATGAAGAATTTTTCAGATATTTGTACAGATATGAGGGTGGGATTCATGTCATTTATCTTTCACCATCTACAAAATAGATGTCCACAGCTGTGCTAATCATTCTAGGTTCCCCTTATAGTCAAGGAAGAGAAATAAGTGCGTTTAGGGTGCAATTTGCTTGACCAATGATAGACATTTACTTGAGGATGACACGAATCACACCCAAGTTTCCTACACATAGCCTGCCTAGGTTCTTGCTGACTACACCAACAGGCTGGGGTGACTAGCTTAAAGACACACTATACGCATATTTATGTACTCCTGTTTAATTAGATGAGAACCGCTCATTGTCCGTTACAGAGCTGGCTTTGAATATAGATGTCATAGGCAATTTCTGCAGAAGTATAACAGACTGGAGCGAGCAGTGGAGCATCATCTTTCCATTAGTTGGAAGAAGCATCTTTGTTCACAGGAGGAGCCCTTGTACAGAAATGTACGAGGACTGGTTACAGCAGCCACATCTGCTTGTTCCCCATCTCTCTCCTCCATGGAGTGAGAGCAGCAGGTCTGCAGTCCATAGCTGCTGCTCACAATAGGATCAGGGCCTTCCCCTGCCTCCCTGAGCCCTTCCCCTTCTCCCTCCTCTTTCCATCCCCTATAGGAAATCCAGATGTGAAAATAGGAGCTATTGAGGACGGCAGCAGCAGTGTGTATTGTGGGAGGAGTTACTGAGCCCAGAAGCAGTTTAGGGACATAGAACGGTGCCCTGACTCCCAAAGAACTGAAGGAGGTGGGTAACCCTGTTGGGGATGCACTGAAGGATCAGATGGAGATCCCACCCATGGATGCTCCAGAAGCAGGAGATGTCCTTGTGTGCCATTGCCTGTTCCCAGCCGCCCTTTTCCTCTCACATGCTCTTATAACCTTTCTCTTACAGCTCCCACCACCACCTTCCTCTTTTTCCAAAACCCAGCTTTCACCTTTAGGCTTGTTCTCTTCACTCTCCAACTCACCCTCAGATGCTTAGGTGGTCCCTTCTGGCCTTCTTTCCCCAAAGACCCTCTCCATTTCCTTCAAAGTGTGAGGATCCCAGAGTATCAGACGGTATATGGTGGGATGCACTTGTCTGCATTGGTTTTGTTTTTTATTTTTTGTATCCCATGCCTGTGTTTTATACTTTTCAATGTGTACTTTACAAAGTATAAAACAGATTTTGAAAGTTTGGGTGACCCTCTTTTAGGGGAACATTTTATATTTACATGTACAGCTAGATATCCCAATGAATAAGAAATAGCTCCTGGAACAACAAAAGGACTTAAGGGAAAACTTAGAAATTTCCTCAGGAGCCCAAAATAATGCCTAGAAGAAGGTTTTCAATTAATTATTGCTATTATTTTTAATTTTAACTGCACCATGAAGGTTCATAATGTTTAATATAGTGGTATTAATGAAGTCATGAGGGTTTAAAGATATGAGTAGGGCAAGATATATATAGGAGGAAGAAATAGATTTTATTAGTCTGATTGTTGTATTGGGAAAGCAGTCAATGGCTTGATGTTTGAGTGGAGAGCAGTGATGAGTGACATTCCTCAGGGGTTGGTATTGGAACTGGTGCTGTTTAACATCTTTGTTCGTGACATGGCTAGTGGGATTAAGTGCACTCTCAGAAAGTTTGCTGACAACACCAAGCTGTGTGGTGCAGTCAACACACTGGAGGGAAGGTATGCCATCCAGAGGGATCTTGACAGGCTTGAGAGGTGGGCCTATGTGAAAGTCATGAAGTTCAACAAGGCCAAGTGAAAGATCCTGCACATGGGTCAAGGTAATCCCATGCATAAATCATAGAATCATAGAATGCTTTGGGTTGGAAGACATTGTAAAGATCATCTAGTTCTAAACCCCTACCATGGTCAGGGACAACTTCCAATAGATTATGTTGCTCAATGGCCCCATCTAACCTGGCCTTGAACACTTCCAGGGATGGAGCATCCACAACTTCTCTGGGCAACTCATTCCAGTGTCTCTCCACACTCACAGTAAAGAATTTCTTCCTTCTACCTAATCTAAATATGCCCTCTTTCAGTTTAAAGACATTATGCCTCATCCTATCCCTACACTCCTTGATAAAGAGTCCCTCCCTGGCTTTCCTGTAGCCCCCCCCTTAAGTACCGGAAGACCACTATAAGGTCTCCTTGGGGCCTTCTCTTCTCCAGGCTGAACAACCCCAACTCTCTAAGCCTGTTATCACATGGGAGGTGCTTCAGCTCCCTGACCATCTTCGTAGCCTCTTCTGGACCCACTCAAACAGGTCCATGTCTTTCTTATGCTGGGGGCCCCAGAACTGGACACAGAAATGCAATTGGGATCTTATGAGAGCAGAGAGGGAGGAATCGCCTGCCTTGAACCACTGGTCACGCTTCTCTTGATGCAGCTCAGGATAATGTTGCCTTTCTGGGCTGTGAGAGCACATTGCTGGCTTATAGTCAGTTTTCCATCCACCAAGACGCCCCAGTCCTTCTTGGCGGGGCTGCTCTAATTGCCCAGCCTCCCTGCGGATTGCCCTGACCCATGTGCAGGACTTCGCACTTGGTCTTGTTGAATTTCATGATGTTTGCAGAGGCCCACCTCTCCAGCCTGTCCAGGTCCCTCTAGATGGCATCCTTTCCCTCCAGCATGTCAACCACACCACACACCTTGGTGTCATCTGCAAACTTGCTGAGGCTGTGCTCAATGCCACTGTCCATGACATTGGCAGAGGTGTTAAACACTGGTCCCAATACCGACCCCTGAGGAATTCCACTCATCACTGTTCTGCACTTAGACATCAAGCGCTTGATTGCAACTCTTTAAGTGAGACCATCCAGCCAATTCTTTACCCACCAAGTGACCCATCTGTCAAATCCATGTGTCTCCAATTTAAAAACAAGGATGTCATGTGGGACAGTGCCAAAAGCTTTGCAAGAGTCCAGGTAGATGATATCCCTTATCCACCAGTGCTGTAATCTCATTGTAGAAGGCCACCAAATTTGTCAGGCATGATTTGCCCTTAGTGAAGACATACTGACTATCACCAATCATCTCCTTATTCTCCATGTGCCCTAGCATAGTTTCCAGGAGGATCTGCTCCATGATCTTGCTGGACACAGATGTGAGATTGACTCATTTTGTAGTACCCTGGGTGTTCCTTTTTTCTCCTTCTAAAAATGGGGATTATGTTTCCTCTTTTCCAGTCAGTGGGAACTTCACCAGGCTGTCAAGACTTCTCAGATATGATGGATAGTGGCTTAGCTATTTCATCTGACAGTTCCCTTTAGGCACAAAGTCTCTAGGTGAAGAGTAACAGACTGTGACCCCAAAACTAAGTTAGTGGACAGTATAAATTCCAAGGGGCTTGAAGTCAGAGAACACATTTCTAGGAGATGGCTAGATGGATATTTGTCATAGGAAGTTTTTAATAAGTACAATAAATTGGTTTTGATTCACCTGTAGGCTTTTTAAGAAGTGAAATGAATTAAAATTCTTGTGTCTGGAAAATATTTTGTATTTTGAAAATATTCCTGTCTGTCAATAAAAACAGAAATTGCAATAAATTTATGAGTCAATAGTGAATAAATACAATGTTTTGATTTGGCAACTATGGCATATTTCAGTGCAGTTGCTACTACTGGTATTTTTCCTAATGATATACTAACATACATTTAAAAATCAAGCTGTTTTGAAGGCAAAAGGAAAAATCATATTAATAAAATGCCAAAGAAAAAAATAAAAATCAGAACTCTACTGCAAAAAAAATATATTTTACCAAGATTGTTTTCATATCAAAATAGTAAAATAAAGCAATTCATAATCAGCTCTCATACACACCTGCAGACCCAGCACAGACATGTGTAGCACACACATGACACATGGCTGTGTCATTCAGCTACTCTGGCTCTTGTTTATGGTCAACTTCAGATTTTTAATTATGGGACAGTCCCTATGTCAGAGCTGGTGCAAAACCTTCATCCTCTCCTGACCATGTCACCTCGCAGTGCCTTCTCCTGTGCCACTGGACATTTCAGTTTCACCAGGTTTTTTCTACTGTATAAGCAACTCCAATGAACTAGGAAACCTGAACCTTTCTCCCTCTATTATTATGCACATCTGTTTCTCTAAAACCTAAATATTTGTTGCACATACTTAGCCCATTGGGAATCAATGTCTGCCATTATTAGATCTTAGACATGTTGAAAGAATAAATAGTATTTCATGTAAGGCTTGAAAATAAACGTGTCTCCATTTGCATACATTGCTCATCACAGCTGGTGATAAAGAAAGGAAATAGTCAATCTTGACATCCCTTGAATCAGGCTGCTCTGTCACAAGACCCTGAAGCACTATAGAAACATAAAAAGAAAACAAATTGGCTAGAGGTCTTTTGGGTAAATGTGGGTTTGGTGTACTGAATCCTGAATTCATCACCCATTCCAAAAAAGTTTTCAAAAGACTTTAAATAATTTCTGCAAGATGCATGGCATGTGCCTGACCTTTTCCTAGCACCTTTCCCTCCCCTCACACCAATCACTTTGCTATGAGCTTTTCTATCTGCCAGAGGCAGCCACTGCTCAAACAGAAATATTCCATGAGAGGGGAAATGCTGGGACCTTGCAGTCTCTCCTCACTCTCGATCTCAGAGACACTGGCCATCGAGTCCTGATCTGGCCTGAGCGGGCTTGCAGATGTGCTGCTCAGTGGATTTTCTGGGAGAAAAGTCTAACAAACACTGACACTTTTGGTGACTTTTCCCTTATTATGAGAACAGAGGAAGAAAAAAAAGAAATAATGGAAGTATTTTTGAGAGAGGTTTAAAATTTGAGCTGCATTCTCTGGTAGAGTAGTTGGGCATGTTGTTAAGACAAGGGAGTATATAGTTGAAAAAAATGCTGCTAATAATCACAATAGTTGTTTTCAAAAGAGTGTAAAAAGTCCTGAAATAGATAAAATAGATACATTCAACATCCATAACAAAGAACAATATTCAAACCATTCATAATGAAACGTTGTCCCCACCACAGTCTCCCAGACCCCATCACCAGTTCGATATATATTTTCACATGAGTCTGAGAAAAATAAGTTTTGAAGGATTTGTTAAAAGGGAAACTGTTGCACAACTTTGGCTGTTGGTATAGTTATAAAATGTATATTTATACACAGTTTATACAAAATGAACCTCACAGCCTACAGTATCTTACTAGAGCTCAGATGCAGTGCAAGACATATTATATTTGTGGAAATGGGATCTATAACCTAATGTATTCTTGCATCAAAGACTAATGTCTCATAAATAAATCATTACAGCCTGTCACATCTATGGTTTCACACCATAGTGTATAAAATTATGTATATTGAGATATGGAAAAGGGGATTATCTAATGTTTCAACAAAAAAAAAATTATCCTGTGCTAATGAATGTGCTGTCTTGGAGGTGTTATTGCCTTACCACTGTTCATTGTAGGCTAATCCATAATATCAAATGAATGACAGCATTTCTGTTTTCAAAAACTGGTGCAATTTGTGTGCAGCTTTTCTCTTTCAGTAATTAAGAAATCAAATAAGCCTGAGTGAAACTATTTAAAAGGTTCTAGATATAATTAGAACACCTCATTCTCTCATAACTAATTCCTAATTAAAGTAATTTGTCTTTTTGCCCTTCTTTTCAAGGGTGAAGAGCAAGTGGTGATGAATGCTCAAAATCAGGAAAAGTGAAAATTGCAGTGTGTTGATTTGCGGTGATTGAGCATGTTCCAGTTTTTAACAGCCACCTTCAACTGAAATGGTAAATGAATCTCCAGCCTCTGTTTACATTGCATATGTGTTATCTGGAGCTTGACAAATGGTAGAAATTGTCATATAAAATAGCTACTGCAGACCAGAAAGTATGAATATATAAATGCTGCCTTTTTAAAGAATAACACATTTCAATGAGGGAGGGGAAGAAGAGCTAGACAGTGCACAGGAGAGATAAAAAGTCTGAAATTTGTTCCATAGGGTGAAAATTGTCCTTTTAAAATTCTATTTGCAGCTGTGCCCAGATGATGATGGATTTACCATATGAACCAGGGATTAGTAAACAATGTGTACCCTATAAAGAGCAAAACAAGTTCTTGCTCATCACTGCACTTAATTGCAGTGGTTATATCAAAGCCATATAAAATTTAATCATCAACCACAAGTAAGACTTTGCTTTACATGTGTGCTTGCTTCCCTGTTTTTCCACCTGTTTAAATGAAAGATTCTTGGAATATCACAATATGTAAATATTGTTTATGATGCAAAAATATGCTCTTTCATCTTCTTGCTGCTTTGATGTCGTGATATATGAAGCTTTTAGTGCCACCACCTACCTGACACACAAAGGTCTTATCTGATTCATAAACATGTGTGCCCAGTGCAAACAGGCTGTATCCAATAGATGATTTTTCTTTTCCTTGTAATGTTTTTTTAACAGACAGAAAGAGAAAGAAAGTGTAAATGACAGAATCACTAAGGTGAAAAGAATATTTTCAGCATCAGGTAAAGATAAGCCTATTATGATAGAATAAAAAGATGTAGGTCAAAACTGATCCTAAGAGGTTAGTTATATATATAGGTATCTTGTAAAATGTGTTTTAAAAGCTGAAACTTTTTTTTAAGAGTTTTGATCCAAGTGGGAAATAAGCAGCAATATCAGATGACCTCCTAAGAAATACAAATATCCCTAATTATCAAAAGAAGATAGAGAAATTCAGGAAGTAAGGTCAAAGCTGGAAACAGGACGGATTAAGCTAGGAAGAGAATAAGGTGTAGGCAATATTTAAAATCTGTGCTTCATTGGTAACAATTTTAAAGGAGTGTTGCTCATTATATGTTTACTATATGATACGTCCTATGAGTAGCTATTTTTACATGAATCCCTCTCTAATAAAACACTGGATTGGACCCTCAGTCTGATAGACTTTGAATTCTGCAAAGGTGCTGTCTTCATCTGAATATTTGACACACACTTTGGGAGAGGGGTGTCTGCTGGCCAGAAAAGGACCTCAGGACTTTTTAGGGGAAATTCAGTTTCCAGATCCTCAGGGATACTGGAGGTTGTCCCTGCTGTGTGCATGGAATGATCAGGACTCATGGCTTGTGCACAGATGGCTATGGCAGACTAGAACAGTTCAGGCTGGCTGCAACTATCTGAGAGCAGAATTGGGCCTTTTAATGTCAGATGAACTGCCACTGCTGCAAGAACTTCAAGGTGTATTGCTGCTTCTTTTTCTTTTTTTCTTTTCCTCATTTTTTTTTCAAGTTTCCAAGAGCACCTTGGGAAATCCTTTCGTGTTCTTTATTTCCATCTAAGCCCTGGGTTGCTTTGAACAGCAGAGGTAATTGTATGGGTGAACTTCAGAGATTTGAAGGGATCAAACTTGAAAGCCTTTGACTGAAAGTGCAAGCTCCAACTGGAATCCTGTCAGGTGATGCTAGACAGGATATGGCGGGATGCTGCAGTGGAAGGAATCCATGAAGCAGGGACAACCTGAGTGTACAACTCCCCAGAACAGCCTCAGAGGCCAGCAAGAGCATAACTCTGCATCTGAAGTCTCACACTGGCACTATAAATCTTTCCAATCTATAAATTGTTGCATATGATTATGTGACTTGACTAAGGGCATCTATGCAAAACTGTGGCAGAGGATGAAGAAACCATCCCTACGTCTCTTTTTCAGTAGACTCTGATAGGCTTTCTCTGAGTATCAGAGCAGAGCAGCCAAAGGGATATGAGCTGCAGATCCACATCTGTTTTGAGAGCTGTATGTTCCTTTGGGTAGAAAAATCCTAGGGGATTCAATAAAAAAAAAAAAAAAGAAAAAAAAAAAAGAAAGAATTAATATATATTTAGTAGAAGTCTGTAGACAATTTTAGAAACCAATTGAATTTAAGAAGGTAATATTTAAGAAAGTAGGTTGTTACAATGCACAGGTTTTGTAACAGGGTTATACAAGTTTTACATGACAGCCAAAACACTCCAGATGTGTTCCCTTCCTCTGCCAGGTTTCCTAGATCTTCCCTTCGAGCACAGGTGAAGCTCTTTATGTTTGAAGGCAGGGCTGGGTATGTTCTCCTTCATTTTCCACACCCTTCTCATGCTGTACCTGACTATCATCACCACTGCAATCCAGGAATACAGGAAACATGAGGAAACATTAGAGCTGATTGGATTTTTCAGATTTTGAATGCATTTTTGTCACTGTTGCTTTGGAGAAGAAGCAGTAAAAAGAAGTAATGAGATAGTTGTTTTTTTTCCTCTGGATTTCAAGCAACTGCAGCACTAAGAACTGAAAATTATATTTATTTTCTCTTCAATTAAAATATTTGTCTTGGCCAAGAAAACCTATCTCAGTAATCACATACTGTGTCAACACCATCTGTCTTCTTGTGACAATAGATATCTCAATGAGTAGTCAAAGTTTATTTCTGATAGTAAAAAGTCTGAGAGAAGTCTTTTTAATTGTATTTTATTTTGTTTTGTCCTATCATAAGGCTACTTGTTTACATAATCATGTTCCATTTCAATATCATCAGTTAATGTTCCCTCTCTTCACACTGATTTCATCTTCTGAAGTGTGGTCTACCAATGCCTGATAACCTCCCTGCTGAGAACACAACACGACAGAGATGCTGGTAATGTTTTTTGGTCTGCAATTTTTTGCTTGTTAACTGGTCCGTGAAAATCACTTCACCGCTCAATTTGCTGAACCTCACCATGGCTCTTGGTGCTCTTGGTCTTTCAGCTTATGCCTAAGAGACAGAGGCATGAATGCAAACACCCCTAACAGATTCAGACCAAATCCACATCAGTTCTTCCACTTCCAGCCCTCTCACATGGGCTTTGGTCCTTTCTCCCTTAATATTCAACAAATAGTATATGACTTTGGCAGAACCAGCTAAGGACCAATGTTCCTCACTAACACTTGTTGCCATCCATCTCTCTTCCAACTTATCCATTTCAGCCACTGTGTGTGATGAAGAGATGTAAAACCTAGGTCAGCACAGTTGGGTGCTTGTACTACGGTAGGAAACATAAAAGCAAACTCTACTCTAACCATTCCGAGTGCTAGGGGGATAGGTGGAGCTGCAGCCTCAGAAACAAAAGGTCAAGGACTGCCATCTCCCAGGTTTCTCAATGTCAAACTCTTGGTGGCCAAACAGCTGCATCTATGTGAGTTTGGTAGGAAAAGAGAAACCAGCCAAAGTTCATTTTTATGCTTTGTAACTATATTTAATTTCCAGCTACCAGACAAAGCATGATCATCCAGGTCATGGTTAATTTTTAAGGAGTGTAGGCTAGCTGGCTCTCCATGATAACGATAATAGCATCCTCTTACTTGCTGTTTACCTTGGGAACTATTTTCTCCGCTTTGTCTGCATCTGGATCTGATGTGGGGACAGTGCCACGTCTTGCCTTGTGGTGTGGGCTATGGATGGTTCCTACCTGAGCATATCCTTTGCCAGAAAAGGCAAGCTCTGCAGTCTGATAAATACTTTTCTAGCCAGGACATAATAAGACCTATTCAGACTACTCACTTTCCTGATATAATTAACCATATAATTATGGAATTAAGACTCTTTGCAAAGCACATATTATTATTAATGGTAATTTGTACTACAGCAGTGCCTAGAGGAAGGGATGCCTTGTATAAGGTACACAGAAAAAACATACTTATCTGAAGTTCAGTTTCAGATTCAGCTACAATTTGGCTCAGGCAGACATGCAAAGATAAGGAGAAAGGCGTAGAAAGCACTAGCACAATGGTGTGAAGTCAGGCTTTGAAAAGAGAAAGGAATTGCTCAGGATCACAGAAGCTGATCTCCAGTAGAACCAGGAGTTGTACATACATCTCCTGAATTGTACTGTGGTGTACTAACCACAACATTCTCTGTCCTCCCCTGCTGTTATTTTTCTGTGTAAAATAATGCTCAGTTGCTGACCGCATAGACAGCACACTGACCCATCGTGTTCTAGGGAAATTCTGCTATGCAGAAAAGAAATGTTCAGACATCTAAAGAACAGTAAAAACAAAGCTCTTATGCCCTTTTACCCTGCCAAGATTAAACCAGTAACTTACTTTCTACATTTTTGGAATTCTAGTGACATTAGCTAATGTCACTGTTAATGTCAACGTACCAAGATATCCTGGTGCCAACTGCACAGCCAGGACTGGTACTGCAAAGAAACTGATGATGTGCTGCAGTCTCAAAGGGATCAGTGCTGTCAGGCACTTGTGAAGGACAAGGAATAATTTGTACTTTGCATTTGAGCCTTTCATTCTCTTGCAAAAAGCTACCTAACTGGAATGAGATGCACACCATGAGCTCAACACTTCTTTCAAATTCCAAACATACTTCACTAACTCCACTTATTATGAAAATCATGATTTTTATCACTCAAGAGCACTAACAAATCAGCAGAGAAGAATGTAAGAAAGTTCTACTCCTGAGATTCTGACCCTGTTGTTCATATGAAGTTAAAACAAAACTATTCTAAGCAGAGCAGAGGTACTTAACAGTTATTGTATGCTTGTAAAGAAAACATTTTGTTTGTCATTTAGATCAAAAGAGCAGGTTGATTTTGATTGATTTTTGAGATATAACACTAATCTCTGCTTCTACACGTAATTGTTGTGGCCATTGAGTGCTGCATTACTAGTGGGAAATGGCAGGAATTTTACACTATTAAATCTTTATCTTGACTGTCTCTAGTATACTTATCTGTAATAAAACACACTGCTCTGCAGCTGGCAACTAAATTGCAGGCTCACAAACAACATGGGGGAGAGAAATTGAAGCATTCTCCATGTGATATGAAAAAAGAGCACCTGACCTGCTAACACAATTTTGAAATAGTCCATGGTCTTCATTAAATTATTGTGGTGGTTGAGAATGGTGTGGTGCTTAGCACAGCACCAAATCTCAAGCAAAGAATGTACAGTTCAGATTAGCTGCTCACCAGGGCTGTGGACCCAGTTCCTGGGGAGTCAATGGAGGAGTGTGGTTTTTATCCTCTAAGTGCACAGCTGACAGTACGAATATAGTTCTTCCATCTTTACTAATTGCAGGTGAACCAAAATCTAGTGACTGTGAATATCTGGTCTTGAAGTCTGCTCCTTGACATCTTAGGCTGACATGCCACAAGAGTTGTAATTCCATTTTAGATGGTCTAAAATTGGACTACAGCTTTTTTTTTTTTTTTTTTCCCCTTCATATTTTTGTTTTACACACTGCAGTAAACCCTGAAGCTGCAGTCAAGGCTGGACCCATTCTCAAGCTCCTTCTCCCAAACTGTGGTCCAGATCATAATCTGTCCACCCTGCAGGTACACAGAGAGAAGTGAGAAGGGAGTTGCCAGGCATAACAGAAGTCTTTGTTCTTTCCTGTGAAGGAGCTGCTCTCTCCATACTCTTTCATGGCCTTGTGCTCTGCCCAGCTCAGTTGGGTAGGTGTTGTGCAGCTGGTGAACAAAGAATTTAAAACTTTCCTCCTGGTCTTCTTAAAATGCAGTGATTTTTCCTTCTTAATTATTTCTGTTCTGGAGGGATGAATGATGATGTCCATGGAAAATGCTGCATGAGCTGAAGGTAAGAAAAAAAAAAAACCTGACAAAATGGGAAGGCAGCCAAGCATTAGAAAGCAATTTCTATGAGAAAGTTAAGTGGAGAGGGGATAAACAAAAATAATTTTGACTGTTGTACCACACCTCCAGTTTCCTTCCCAGAAAAAGGACAACTGATAGAGACATTACTTTCAAATCCTGAACATTGAGCAGAGCCATTATTCACGCACAATCCTCACCATGAAGTAACCTGTAGAAAGAAATATAATAACTTCTCATCTAACTAGAGGGATGAAACAAAACCAATTCTATAATTTGTATTTTTCCTTTCACCTGCCAAGTTCATCTGGTTTATTCAATATTCACATTTTTCAGGTATGATGCTTTTCACTGGCTTCATTTTTATGTTCTATTAGTATGGACCTGGTATCCCCTAATCCCAGGAGCACTTGGTGTTTCTTCATCACACTGGATATGTTGGCACATTTGCACCTATACTTGGATTCTATTTTAAATTCCATTTTCCATTGAAATGTTGTCATCAGATTGTGGCTTTGCAGGTGATGGGCATGACCAAAAAAACAATATTTTTTTTTGTTAGATTAATGATCTAAGGCTGCCCTGTCACAGGAAGGTTTGAGGGCTTTCAGAGACATGAATCAGTGAATCAACTTAGTCTTTTGAACATTACAATATTATTTTCACTGCTCACCTTACTAGGATAGCAGTGGAAGATATGCTTTCAGAAGACATATTTGTATACCTAACTTCCATTCTTATTTTTCATCACTACAGACAAGTTTGTCATAACTGTACTTGCACATCACCAACGAAAGAGATCATTAATTTTTGTGCTCACTACAAGTGACTGCTCAGTCCTAGTCAACGTCAAAGCAGAGGAGTGTATATTTTTGCAAAAATAGAAGTGTATAATTTTAAATAGGGTCATTTAACTTGGCCTATAAAGAGGCTATAACTTCTACCCCTCTTTGTTGAATTTCTCAGCCCAAGAACGACAGAGCAAAAATGAGTGTTACTTTCACTGCTAGGGCAGTGTTGGCTCTTTGGAAAGTTTTGCTCCATGGGATAACTTTGGTTTCTTTTAATGCTTTTTATTTGTTCTGTGAGGCATTTAGAAAGCCTTGGCAGGTAGGCTGCATATAAATAAAACAGGTTCTTATTTTAAAACTATTTGGAATAGGAGTGATTACTTGGTGACCGAGTATTCTTAAGGAATGAATTTATCTCTTTAAAACTCTTCACTTATGTGTTATTGCATTTAACCTGCAACTCTGTCAACTTTATGGCAACACAGGAACTGCCCAGGGTGTGTTATCGCAGGGTGATGGGGATGCGCCGGATAACGCCACAAGTGCACGTGCTGCTTGTGGCAGCCACTCCCCCTGAGCTGCAGTGCTCCAGCCTGAAATGCTGCTTTTACCAAGATCAATAAATCATGTCAGCCTCCTAAATGCAGTTTTTCAAAAGGGTGAAGTCATGATTTGTGTTCAGGATATTTATCTTGCTCTTCCTGATGCTTTCCCCAAACCTCTCTGTGAAGGGGAGTAGAAGGTGGCAAAAGATTTTTGCCATAATTAGAACTAATTGACTGCTAAAGCAGTTTTGGACTTGTGTCAGGTCTAATCCTGCACTGCTCAGAATTAGTGGGACTGAGCCTGACCTCAGTGACATCAATATAAATCAGAATAACTGTGCTGGTTTTGAGAGCTGACTCTGACCTGTGTGATGGGTGTGTCGCAGACTGAGCTGGAAACAGTTAAGCCCTGGGGAGCTAATGCTGGAAGGAGTTAAATACCTGCAGTTCTTCATGACTGTGACAGAATGTGAGCTCTCAGCACATTTGAGGATCAGGCCCTGCAGTCAGGCTGGTGATTTTCTATCCTGAACCCTGGGGTTAGAGAAGCAAAGCAGTGACATAGATGCCAAGACAATGACGATACCCAAGCTGTTTCCTTGGCCCCTGTGCACAGACCGACATCCTTGGAAGTGATGAAGGCTCCTGAGTCCACTCCTTAAGCCAATGGTATCCAGCTCTTCTTTATGAGTGGGTCAGTCACCTCTTTGTATCCCTCTGTGACTGAAAAGCCGACGTGAGCTTTGTATGCACCCTCTATGCTCTGCAAAGTGGCAATGTGGCCTCCGCCATCCCCCAGGCTGGGCTGAAAGCTCTGAAGTTTGCAGAGAAACATGCTGCGTCAGGCACAACCGGGCTGGCCCCACATAAAGTCAATACTTGTATGAAAACAAATAAAATCTCAGAGTACGAGGCAGAGGCTAAAGAATGCCTTCACCTCTTTCCTTCAAGCAACTATTTTGTTAACTTGAAAGACTGCACGGGTGATCTTACTCCATTCTTTCTTTACAGGTCAAATACTTGTCATAGGAGACACCCTAGTTAATATTAAACTAAATATTAATAGATTAGATAACTATTACATGCTTTTAGTGCCAATTAATTTAATAGCTGTTTTTTTCTTTTTTTTAAACAAGGTAGGTGAATATAGAAGCACAGTTTACTGTGCCTGTGTGAGCTCTCAGATAGGTCTTTTGTGTTACAATTACCACCAATTGATTGGGCTGACACATGTAATCCCCTTTGGATTGCCCACCGATATGATGTCACTAAGAAGTCCTTCAAACAGGGCTATTAAAAAGCACATTAAACATGTCCTTATTGTAAGCTTTATGCTGGCTTATGCTAGAATAACAGTGATACAGTGGTATTTGTTTGAAAATGAAAGGATTATATGGTCTTTGTAAAATGAGGAATTTAGTATTGGGGAGGGGCAGTGGGTTGGTGATTTATTTTTTGTTTATGTTCCTCTGAATCCTTTGATATGTCAACTTCTGTCACTAACCATTAGGCCACTTGTAATTTCTTGTATCAACGAAGATGAAATACATACTGCCTCAAATAATTTATGTCAAACATTGAAGGGCATAGATGGCAGTGTTTATTGTGAGATTATAATGAGAATTGAACTGGGGTCTTCAGAAATCCATAGGTAATTTATTGTTAAAGAGCAGGCATGAATCATTCTAGCCTTTAATTGTCATGTGGATGCACTTTGCTTTCAGCTTGCGCTGCAAACAAATTGCAGAAAAAGAGTGATACCTCAGAAGAGAGGTTTTGCCGTGATCCTTGGTACTTATTAATATTGCTTCAAGAGTGCTGTGCCTTCTCTTGGGTCAGATTCTGGTGTGGAGGTGAAAGGGATGCTTTAAAACTTGTATTGCTTTTCATGAAGAAGAAAAAGACAAAGAGTAGTAGCTTATATATATATATATATATATACACCCCTTACAAGTATGGGATGAGAGCCAATAAGATTTGTGGTATTTACAAAACTGCACAATAAAGGACACCAGAGGATTTTACACCATGATTTAACAGTGTCAACTCTGAAATGAAATGAAGCCATTCTGGAGGTTTGTTTGTCATGCACCAACATCCTCATGATTCCTTTTTACTCTGTTCTCTTTTATCTTATAAAGCCAAGGTAACACTCCGAAATGGTTAACCAACTGCTGTGCATGTGTTACATAGACGTGCTCTGTTAGCTCATGCTGCTTCTCACAAAGAGAGAAATTTCACTGTTAGCCTGAATCTAGTTTTAAAATATGTTCTTCAGAAAATCAAAGCTACCAGAAAATTGATATAAATTATTTTCAGGGTCTGGTTTTCCTTTTGCTTTAATATAATGTAATCAAAGGTCAGATTACTCAAAATTACTCATCTTGAGTACTTCAGTGTACTCATCACAGCACTCCTCTGTGACTACTCCACAATTTCTCATAATGCAAGAATTAGGGGGTATGCAGTGAAGCGATGAAGCAGCAAGCTTAAGACATACAAAAACAAGGCTTTTTTTTTTTTTTTTTTTGTGGGTAGCATGACTAAATTTTTGTACACCTTGAAATTTGTGAAAGCCAAAAATATAAGTTATAAAAGAATTGAATAAATTCATGAAGAATAGATTCTCTGGTAGCTATTAAACATGACAGTGTTGATACAAACACTGTTTCAAGGAGACCATAACCGAGAATGACTAGGTAGATGAATTATATTGGGGAAGAACTCTGTATCTGATCTATCTGTACAGTCTTTCCCTACTGGCCACATCAGAGACAGGACACTGGGCTAGACTGGTTTAATATTGTATGGCTACTCTTATGTCCTGTTTGATTCCACAGAAAATTCATAAAGATTTGTTATGAATAATGAAGTGTGTCTTTTTGCATTGACTAGTAATAGTAAAATACCACATCATCATATAATGCTTGGTATGTTACATGACACTATGTATTACCCAAATGCTATGCTTATGTGCACTCTGTTCTTATGATCCTCTTCTCTGAGAACACCTTTGTCATGAATATAGTAAATGAGGACTGTCTGGAGATTGGCTTTGGAAATGAAATCTGGTGTGGATTTGACACAAATGCTCTGACTGGTGCAAAGTACTCATTGCTGTTGGAGTTGACAGAGTGGTTTTGTTATGTGCCACCTAGATTCCCTTCAGAGCTGAACCTGGAAGCTCCAACATGTCCCTCCAACATGTACCAACCCCCAATGAGGACATAAAGGTCCAAATCAATGACTGATCCTTCAGACAGCTTCAAACCACTTGTGTCATGCAGTTCAGATCAGAGGATCAGGCTACACCTTCTTTGAGACAAAATTCCTTGACCACATGTATAGCATAGAAAGAGGGACCTAGCCCTAACTGCTATCATATACTGATTCATTCCTAAGAGTTCATATTAAACTATTTTCTAAATCATACATAGCTGAACAAGCTCATCAGTTGCCTAAGTGCAAAAATTAGACTCCATGAACATTGCACTGTTACTATTGAAAGCTGTAAGTGATTGGAAGCAGCAACCGTCTAAAGTTCTGCTTCTGTCTGTATCAGAAGCATCCTGGTCCTAATAATGACATCCAGCAACACATCTTATTTATGTATGAGCACAAGTCTACCCTCAGATCAAAGCTTACCCCTGGAAGACATCCTCTGAACATACCCACTTCATGGAGACTCATGCAAGGCACACCACACCTAAAGTAAGAAGTAGCACTGACCTTACTCTAAATTTCGAGGGCTGAGAGGCTCACTTAGAGTGTGAAAAAATATGAGGTTCAAATTACTCTTTTAAGGCATGAGTCCCTACAGAGTCACAACGGTGAAGAGTTGAAACAGGAAACAGAAATGCTGGTTGGGGGGAAACTCTGGAGTTCTCTCATCCAACCTCCCATGAGAAGTGGCACTGCTGCCAGCTGAGGATGAGTTCAGCCTTGACTTTAATAGAGTCTTAAACATCTCCGAGAACTGAGTTTCCACAGCCTCTCTGGGCAACTGGTTCTGTGCTGTGCCTTGCTTCAAGTGCACTTTTTTCCTAATGTCCAACCTGAACATGCCAAGCTGCAGTCTGTGGCCACTGCTCCATGTTACATTGTCTAGCACCATTGAGAGGAGTTTGGTTCTGACATTTTTGTAACTCTTTGTCAAGTAGATGTTGACTGCTATTATATTGCCTCTTATCCTCTTTGCCAGACTAAACAAACCCAGCTCCTTTAGCCTTTCCCTCTGAGTCATGTGCTCTTGGCCCTTGACCATGTTGTAAGCCCTCTGCTTGGCTTTCTCCATAGTTTCCACCTCTTTTCTGAACTGTCCTTAAGTTCGTACTTCTATATCAATGCGCACACAGTGCTGCCCAGAGCATGGTCATGGAGTACTGCATGCTTTTTGTACAGGTCTGTGCCATGTGAGAGCAATTCGTAATGGCTAATTGGGAAACCTGGATTTGCTAGAAATTAAAAGAGCAAAAATTAGAGGTTGGAAAAGCATCTGTCTAAATCCAAAAAGAAACTGCACAGGATGCAATATTTAAGACTGGTGTCAGTGGTGAAAACAAAGCTGACTTTTCCTGCCCTTGGTAAAATGTGTTGCTATGGTGCATAGTGCTAAGGAGTCACCTTTACTATCATAGGCTTTATGTCCATAATACTTTATGATTTTACTCTTTAAAACACCTTTTGGCAGTGTACCTAACCTACACGAGTAGCTGTTATTCCAAGAGCTGACACATTTGCTGATTGAGCCAACATTTGCACGACACTGATGAACTGCAAAAAGGCAAAATAAGCACCTGTGGTCGCTGCTCTGTTTCAGCCTTGGCAAATCAATGTATCGGGATCCTCCGCTGGCACTTGTAGGAGGTGTTACAAAGGAGGTGTTACAAAGCTGTCCTCATGCCATTATACTGAAGTAGCTTATGGAGGTTTACTCACTAATGCATTAGGGTTTGCTATTTGTATTTGGGGTGTGCTATTTGTAGCAAAACCTGATGTGTTTTTTTTTTTTTTTTTTTTTTTTGTTTTTTTTTTTTTTTTCTGTGATTAACTAGCAGATCAGAGTAGGCATTCACTGTCCTGTAGCTATTTGTAGTGGAAATAGTCGATGAAAAGCTACTCTGGGTCAATAAGTATCTTCACCATTCTTATGTCTGCTTCACAGACATGATAACTTACCTTATTCTAATATAATGAAGTCCTGGTTGGAAAACAATTCCCTCTACATAAATAGATTGAATGAAGCAGTGAAGATCTTCCCCATACCATCCCTTTACTGTTCTGTGTGTCAACAGCCTACCTAAATAATCTGCAGAAAAGTAACCTACCTTTCAGGGAGCAGAGGGGAAATCCTTGTGCCCATGCTGCAAAAGCAGCCGATGTCACTGCAGTGTGTATCTATAACTAAAAGTAAGATTTTCAGGAGAACAAGAAGATGGCTCAAATGTCTACAGAGGGTTAGTCATCATCACTCTTATTCCAAAAAGGTGAGGATCTGATAACAGAGTTGAGAAAGGGACATCTTTTACAAACAGAAAATAGGTCAGTCCTGCCACCAGTAGACGCCCAAGCTGCAGCTAGCACAGACAGAAATAAAACTTTGTCCCTTGAAAAAGCCCCATGGCATTGAAAGCTTTTTTGTCCAGTGCTGCCTGTGTGTGATTTATGCAGAGAATATTCTTCCATGTCTGTCCAGGGACAGGCAGAGGGCTGCAGTGGTGGTCTGAGCTGCCTCAGCTTCCACCAAAGCCCATGGGAAAAAGGGTAAAGCATTGCTCCTTCCAGCCCTCCTCACTGAGACAGCCCACCCAGGCCAGCGCAGAAGAAAGGGTGCTCTGAGGGAGACAATTAATCTCTATTATTTAATGAAGACTGGGGAAAAAAACAAAAACAACAACAGGATAAACCCTTAATAATGAGAACTGGAAATTACTTTTAGACTGTACAGGAGTGATTCAGGTGCCAAAACATAAGCATGTAGCATCATTTTTGATGCCTGAGGACATCTGAGACATTCACACAGGACTGGCAGATATGACACATGGTCTATGGAAGACCTACTCCCTTCTGGAGCAGCAGCTGGGGGCCAGATGCGATACCCTAAGGCATCAAAAATGGCACTAGACACGTATGTTTAGGCAGCTGAATCCCACCCTGTGCTTCCAGACTTGTGATGAATAAACCTCTTTTTAATTGTCTCGGACTCAAATCCTGGGTTCTTGAGGTGCTTTCCCTAGGGCTCAGCAGTGTGCGGTAGCAGTAGATTTCATTGGTTTAACTTGGATAGAGTTGTTACAGTTCTTTGTTATGTATTTTTAAAATTGGTTTTAGGCTATAAAATCATGAAGCAGTTTCTGCTTTCATAGGCTGTGCACATAATCCAGGTGAGACCAAAGGTTTTTCCTCACCACAAGAAGTTGATGTGATTACTCCAAATCCCATCTCCTTTGAATACCTATTCTGTCACAGCTCCCCATTAGGGGCCTGTTGTCAAATAGCCAGATTTGGTCTGAATGATATTGGAGAACATATCCCTGCTGCTGTTGTTCTCTCAGATAGTTGAGCAGAAGCTAAGAGCTTGTAGGAATATTCTAATTTTTTGCTGAACTGCACAGCTCTTTATATCCCTATTAAATTTGCTGAGACATTTGGTGAGGAAGAAATTTGGCTACTGCGTACACCACGTGGGGAGAAAGAAGAGGAGGAAGGAACTGAATTACTAGTATGCATTAGTCTGATGCTAGGGAGGGAAACATTGCTCCCGTTTGGATTATGTTGTACATTCTTATAGAAAGGTTATAAAGAATCTGCCAGAAAATGAAAGTTCTGTAGGAAGGGCATATTTTCACCTCATAGCTCTGAAGATGGAGTTTCTGCCTCTCTTCCAACATGATTGCACACTGCTGACAGCTCCTGAAAATAATACAGGTTTTGGGGGAGAGACAGAGACTAAAATATTTACTAGTTTTCCTATCCTGATACATATATGTAGACAGATAGAAAGTGATACTACTATTTTTTTTTAACTCTTGCTGGAGTACCTTTTTTAACGATAATTTAAAGAAAAGCTGAATGGGGGATAAGTCGTGACATGCTGTTGGCTCTTATACCATGCTTGGTCCTTGTCTCAGCATTCAGAGCTGAACATCCCTGTGAGATTTTGAGGACAAGAAAGAAAGGTCAGGAAGATGAGCTGGGATGGGAGAAGTGAGAAGGGAACAGGGATAGAAGAAGAATTAGAGAAAAACATTTAAGGTTCAAAGGACAGGTCTCAGCTGCCTACCAGTGATAGATGTGGAGAGATGGGTATATTTGCCATATGCTGTGTTGCACTGCAGGAAAAGACTAATTAACACGCATGAGTTTTGGAATCTAATTTTCAGTAAGCATGCATAACAGTCAAGGGGGATGAGAGAGCCGAAATACATACAAAGCCCTCACTGTCCACTTTTCCCTGTAGCTCAGTTTACCTTTCTGATGAGCACGGTCTGAACTGTGGATTGTACATGGGGTTAAATCTCAAGGTTGTTGCATTGTGAAATCCCTATAATAGCTGTTAATACCTGCTGTTGAGAGATGTTAGAAAGAGCAGCAAACTGCTAGTGAGCAAGCATTTAATATGTCCTCAAAAATATCTGCAAGTAGTTTTAAGAATGCTTTGGGTTAACTTATGAAAATAGAAAGCAGTAAACATATTGATATGCTTACAAAATGTTTATATGTTTCTGTATTCTTTGATACACATTCCCACCTGATTTTATTGCAGAGGTTGTTCACACATCTCCCTAGGTTTCTCCAGAGCCGAAGGAAAATGAAATCCAGATGCCTCCAATATTCCTCAAGGAAGCCACACTTGAGGAGCCCTTATAGACAGCTGCAGTTGCAGTTACTGAGCCCACAACTAATGACCCCTTGGTTCTGAGTAAAACAGGGAATGTGAAGTTTAACATGGTTTTGGCACTCAGTTTTCACAGCAGACATATGTCTAACTGCTTTGTTACTTAGGCACTGAATTGAAGAACTGCCTCCAACTCCTATTTATGACCATTTATCTGAGCAGTTTGATGGGCTCAGCTCTCAAGGCAGGCAATGTATGGTGACTGAAAAATTGCTTGTCCTCATTGAGCAATCACAGTAAAACATCAGAAAGAATTCCAGTGCACGTTCCCCTCACACCATACTCCTCCCTCTAGGGATCTGTAGGTCTAATGAAGAACAAGCTGTGATTTCATGACTGCTTTAAGTAAAACTCTGTGTGGGCTGTTGCTGAAAGGTGCAGCTTTTTCTTTTCCTTCCTCCAAACACAAGTTTCTGCTGCCTCCAGTGAGGGCTGAACATTACCTTGCTGCCCCAACTGATTTTAGGGAACTCATCTGTGTCATCACTTCCCTGCATGGACACTAGTCTTGGTACTATGGGAGCACTCAACAGGAGGGAGGTGAGAGAGGAAGGAAGGAAGCCTCTTGTGAGAAAATCCTCCAAATATATCTGCTTGAAAGAACCTCAACCTTCCATCCCCAGCTGCTTTGCTCCCCATGTGTGATGCACCCTAACTAAAACCTGATTTTCTCCTCTGGTTCTCCTCACTTTCTTTGGACTTCCAAAATTGTTTTTATAACAATAAAATGCTGCAATAGAAGTCTAACGGCTACACATTTGAACACAAATGTGCTCTGACTTTGTGCATATGCTTTTTGATGTTCCATTTCTCAGTTCACTTTTACACAGAGTGTTAAGGAGCTGCAGGGAAATCCTCTTGGTTGCATAACTTGGATAAGCTATTCTGTTGCCCTCTGTGGACTTGGAATCTGATCCTACATGAGTCTCTGATCCCATGTGTTTGCCAATTCTGTGGTACTGCACAGCCAATATTTTGTTCTCAAAATAAGGAGAGTGGAAATAATCAGGCCACTCACTTCTGTGGCATGTTCAACCTCACATCTTTATTTCATTTTTTGTGAGGCCATTCCAGTCCTGGGTGGTGGCTACAGAGCACAAGTGGTCTGGGTGAAATCACCTGTTCAGGACTGGCACTGGAAACTGGGAGGCTAAACTGAGAAAAGATGCCCCTTACACTCTAAGCTCTCATTATTATCCATGATTTGTAACACTGTTTTGGGGTTGCTGGAAACCTGGTCTACCCAGCAGAGCAGCTATGATACTTCTATGGCTTCTCACTTACTTGAACTTTTCTTTTACCAGACCTATTAGTAGACTGGAGCTTCAGTGGTTTTAATTGCTTGACCTTTTGGCACACTATCTATAGAGCTGATCTTTACAATCACACAGAAATGGAATGCCAGCTCTATGAATATTCTGAAACTACTCTGCTTTATTCTCTCTTCATTAAGATTTTACCTACTCCTGATTAACCCCTGTATAACCAAAAGAACATGAAGTTCATTAAAACTGAAAATTTTAGGTATGGGCTTGCCGAACAAGTTCCTTTTTTGGTTGTTGTTTCTTTAGTGATTTTATATTTTTGCCCTGTATGAATGAGCACCTGTACAGTAATAGAGACTGATAAATTTCACCCTTTAGCTCTAAAATCTGTCAGCAGCAATGCCCTGTGTACACTGCCTATCTAAGGGGATGTTCCACCTGCAAATGGTCTTATTGACAGCAGATATATTAATAGTCCATAAGCACAGAGAGGGCTGGTTCAGAGCATGTGTAACTTTGAGATTAGTCATGGAGGAGAGTGGTGCAAGCTGGCTTTTCTTCCTAAAATGATGAGTGCCTTAACAGCAGCCAGGAGTGCCACTGTCACACCATCCATCAACTGCCTTTTGTCCCTCTTAGTTGAACCCATGAATTAAGCAACTGTGGTTAAAAAGCAATAAAATTAAAGGTTGTAATAGGGAGTCATTGACAAAAGGGTTACAATGCTCTGGCCATATATCTTTTAACTAGCTAAATATAACCATAGGTTTCCATAAGTTCAAAGAGTGGTGGCCTGGAGATGAATACAACTGTTCCAACTGAGTTCTGGGCTAGGAGCCAGAAGATTGTTAAAACACCTTAGAACATGCTTATTCCCTCTTAGAACATTTTTTGGTACTTGCTCTATTAGTATGGATTTTATTTCCCCACCAAACGAGTTCTCTGCCTTTGAACCATAAACAATAATGGCACATCTGTCTCTAGGCTGCTGTACTTTGAAAACCAATGCTAAGGACACAGAGGGGTAGATTTTCAAAGCGTTGCGTGGGAGTTTGTACCAGGAGTCTAGCCAAATATTTTTCACTAATACTCATCCTTGAGCCTAACCTTTCCTCGCTCGTTAGAATGGCTTTGTTTGCTCTGCCCACATGGGGACATTTCAGAGAGCTTTTACCTCCACGGATAGAGCTTTGGCTGGTCAGAAAAGCCTATAAATAGGGTTTTACTGATGACCTTTCAAGTCTAGCAATGGATCTTTCCTCTGATCTTTTTTTATTTTACGTTTCTGGCTTTTTCTGTGTTCGTATGTGATTCTCAGTTGCTGCTGAATTATTTACCACTGGGCCATGATGCAACTAAAATCCCTGATAACACTTAGACAGGTGGCGTGAAGTGATTGCTGCTTAATACGCTGCTCAAAACTGTGCTGGTGCTCACAGCATCCACCTGTTTTCTGTGCTGGGGAGTGAAATGGCAGCCTCTCGGGAAACAACACATTTTGTGCTGCATTTATACTGCCACTGTGATAAAGCAGCAAATAAAGTAATGAATTAAAAAGACATCCCTGTATATCTCTCTGGTAATATAAATCACCATTGCTCCATTGTGGCTTCCTGAGTGCAAGTGGTCTAGCTCTGAGGATGCTTCCTCAACTGCTGGCCAAGAAGGTAAAAATATAACACTTCAATAGTATGACTATCCATTAAATAGGGATATGGGCAGCTTTCAGTTGCAAAGATTGGTCAAGCTACTAGGAACAGCTTTGCTCCTGGGTTTTCTCTTTCCTTTTTATTAATTATCCCTGCTAAGAGGAAAATATTTTTGAATAGACTTTTGTCCCTATTCCAAGTGGCTTGTCTTACCATTCAGTAAAAACACGTTGGTTCTTAGTGCTCTCTAGTTTTTTGGAAGGACTTTACACTGCTGTGGAAATTTTCCCTTTCAAAGACTATCTCACAGCGTTACTTTGCAGATGCAGCACATGGATATTTGCTGTATCACAACAAACTCCCCTTCCAGTTACTACTGTTCCAAGACTTATTTGATTTTGATGCACTTCTTGCCATGGGGGTGTTATCATTTTTCACAGTTGAGAATCTCCTTTGATGAAGACAGCTCAAAGTTCTATCTTTGGGTGGTTTCCCAGGAAAAACCTTTTGGCTACCAGCAATTTTCCATTTAAAAATATTTGCCGGTTGAATTCAATTAGTGTCCTTGGAAACTTCTTGTCTTTAAAGATACCATCGTTCTAGGATTTTCACTGCTGAATCTCAGGCACCTTTTTCTGTTATTGAAGGTCAAGGCCAATAGAAAACATATATTGAAATCCTGTTCTTTTTTCATGGAGACACCATGATGCAAGGAAAGGAAAACTTGTGGATTGGCAAACTAGCCAGGGTGGGAATGGTTGAATCCTTGAAAGGTATTTTCATGCCAGTGGAAGTTTCTGCATTTATAAATTGCCTGGCATGCCAGAGGTGTGACTTGGTAAAGTTTGATCATGCTTCTGCAAACCTTCTACAGAGGAAACAAATGCTTTTTTGAATAGTCTTTGGCATGAATAAAAAACATTGAGATCCAAACACTTGCAAAATTTGTTCATGAGCTCCTAGTTCCTGGACAGGAAAGGATGTGACTGCTTTGCTGTATACATTCTCCCAACCTTCATGCCATCTCAAAATCAGGGAAACAGCACCTCAGCCCTGTCCCATTCAAATCTTTGTGTTGCATCCCCATAAGCTCAGAGGTTTTCAGATAACAGCATAAGTGTTCCATACACATGGTAGATGACGTAAGATGGTTTAAGTATCAATCCAGTCATTTATTCTAACAACATTCCCAAATAGATCCTCTACTTTTTTGAGTAATAGACACATCTATCATTAAAATGTAAAAATGGATAATGAGCAGACCTTCCAATGGCACAAAACCCTCCATTTTCTGACGTGAGAACTCATTATGTCTGCCTGTTATTAAATAAGTCTCCTAACAATATTTTAATATGATTAAAGATGCTGCACCTCATTTGTTAAGAACTCGGGAAATTAATCTGGGCAGGGCATTAATGTACTAGGGAAGGAAGGCATGTGAATCTTTTTTTTTTTATTATTATTAGTTTCTTTCTTTGCTACTGGTTGTATCAGTGCCTTATCAGTTAAGTGCAGGAGCTTAACAATGGGTTCTCTCAGCAAAGCCCTCTCTTTTTGCTGGGTGAGGTTAAAGAACAAACACATTGCCGTGAGCTTTTAAAAGCTTGATTTCAATTACATGGTAGTAGGGCAAAGCTCTCAAACACACAAAACTTTGACTTTGTAAAGATTGTGACCTCCCAGGTACACGTGCTTTAAGGAGAAAAAATGTACTTGACATGTCCCACTGCTGTTTCCACGCACCAGGAGCTGTGTGTATCATGAAGAGGGAGGGCAGGAGGGAGGCAGTGGTGTTCACAGTGGGATGGAGGAAAATCATTCCTCTGGGAAAGCAAAGATCTTCTGTTTGACTAGTAAGAATTTAAAAGATAAATATATCCCTTATCGTGGAATGATAAACAACGAGGTCCAGGAAAGACTTTGAATAATTGAGTCTGATCTCCTGCATTTTGTAGGACTATTTGCTTTTGCATTCCTATTAACATCTTATAGGACTTTGTCTTTACTTATGTTTGTTTGTGGTAGTACCCACAATGTTATAGGCACTTCCTAGGCTTTCAGGAAGTACTGATGCTTTCAGTTTCTGGGTGGACAGCCAGACAAATAGACAGAGGTCATGTCAGAGGAGCAACAAAAGGACTTTTCTGTGCAAACTGAGAACCACTGTAGCTGGTATGGATTTCACAAAGGACGTGTAAGGAGGTTGTTTCTTCCCTATCCCACTTTGCCCTTCACTTGCCTGGAAGTGGAGCCCATGCCTGTGACTTCAGCCACATGATTCTGCAGCTTTCACACTGGGCTGCCTCTGGCCCCAGCCAGGCAGGAATTAGCTAAAAAAAGGGTATAAAACTGAGTGTAGGAGATTGCAGAATGTGCATGGCTCTCCAACAGGTTTTATACCTGTAGGGGGATATTTTATAAGGCTATTTGGAGAGGTACGGCACCCACTGAAAGACAACAGGAGCTGGATTCCTACCCATCCTTTGAAAATCCACCCTATATTTTAACACACAGAAACTGATAAGGATACATCACTGATATTGCCCATGGCATTGCTTAAAAAAAAAGAAAGAAAGAAAAAAAAAAAAACACATCAGTGCAAGACACTAAGATGAACTGGTTTTGTCCATGTTGAAATTCAGTTTTCCTTCTCAAGCCTTCTATAGGACTCTGAGTCTGTCAGAGGGAAATTAAATAACATTCCTAAACATAAAGGGAGATGCCTAATCCCCTGGCCTTTCATAGTTTGCCCTGTTGTTCAGTACAGCAGTCACTCTGGAAGTTGTATCAGAGAGGTAAATGCAGACCACACTGTTTTGGAAGTAAAAGTAACAAGAGAGATGCACGCAAAACTATATCAAACTGCTTGAAAAAGTGTTTTAACTGCTAGGAAACACAGCAGGGGTCAGATAAGCTGAAATGATAAAAAACCCCAGAAAATATCCTGAAAATGGTGCAGATTAATCCCTGTTTGGTTTGCAGTCCTGGTCTCAGGTCCATGCTCCGTTGGGGCAAGGGGGCAGAGCCCTGCCCACCCTCCCTGCTATGCATCTCCCTCCTGGGGTGACATAATCCTAGAGCAGCCTCCCCAGCATGAGGTGTGGTCAGTGGGTGCCTGTCATCATGTTGGATATCTCTCTTTAGTGTTTTCACCTGCCTGTAGCAGCCCTGAAGTAAGAACTTGGTGTGGTATGTGACAGGAGAGAGGAAAGAGTTAAAAATCTTTCTCTTTTTGATGCTGGGTCCACTATTTGTGTGAGCAGGAGCTCTCTATCAGGGCTGGGCTTTGTAATGTATTCCATCTATTGATAAGGAGGCAAAATAACATTTCTAAATTGTTCAGGGTGTTTGCAGAATGCCAAGGCACTCCAGTGGCCTTCTATACAGAGCACTGATGATGATAAATCATAAGAGATATTCTAGAAGTGCCTATTTGCTTGTGGAAATATCTGAAATACTGGAAAGCTCACAGATTTCCCAAGGTAGGCAAAGAGGCCATTCAGCAAATTTTCAGTCTACTTGAAATGCAGTTTTCAAATCATTTAAAATCTAAGTACCTAATGAAAATACAACATAGTCCCCACGGTTACCCACAGCGATATGATCCAGTCTCAGGCTCACACAGTATAGCAAATAACCTTCATATATTATTTTGCACTAGGTGATTTCAGTCTGCAGTACATTTTGTTTGAACCACACTCCTATAAATGCCTTCAAAGGAGGGCAGGAGCCTGCCCACTGAGGAATCAATGCAGGAACAGAACCTCCTGTGCAAATATTAGTGTTCAGCATCTACTGTAGCTCCAGTGAATATGTTCATAACACATGTACAACTCAAATGAAAAGGTTATGTGCAGTACATGGACATGTAGCGACATGGCCCATGTGTTTCATGTGGAAGCACATTCACTGTCCTAAAGTAAATGTTGTCATAAAGAAAAATACCTAATTTCCCTAATATTATTGATGCAAAAGACTGACAGAAAAAATAAATCAGGTTTATCTGGAAAATGGAGAAAGTTTCACCTAATTCTTGTGGATCTCATTCCAAAATATTTTCCTAAGTTTCTATGCTAAGAGGCAGCTATGTCAATAAATTTGTTGGAAGCATGAGGCTCACTGCAAGGAGTCAGCACTGTGGTTTGTACATTCCTGCACAAAAGAAAGATGGAAATCCTGCAAAGGCTACCTGTAAAATAACCTACCAATAAGGAAAGCCTTTCCTAAGCCCAACTGCAGGCTTGCTTATGCCCTGAAGCTTAAAGATTTATAATCCTTCCAAAATGCTTAGAGTGAAATCTTGCTTCCAGTGATTTTAATAGAAAATTGACCATTATTTCCAATGGCTCTAGAATGTCATAGTTACCGTTTTCCTCCTTTTTCTTCATCACACTGTAACTGTGTTCAGTATTCAAATGCTGAGACATTTTAAATTATATTTGTTTAAGTGACTGAATTTAATGTATCACTGGCATAGCAGCCACCACTATGTGCAGTATTGGGATGCTGAATAAAAGGCAACAGTGATCTTGTGAGATTGTAGCATGCTGTATGTTTACATATGAAAGCAGGTTCAATATGCACTACATTGTGGCGTCCCCATGATGCCTCTCTTCATCGCTTGTTAGCCCAAGAGCCTTCTTACTTTCTCAGAGCTACTCCTTATGCATATGCATATTTCCTCATAATAATGCCATAAGGCTGCTAATCTATTCTCCTTCAAACCCCTCCTTCAAACTCACTTTTTCTGTGGTGGCTGGAAAACATCTGACAATAGCCCAGCAGCTGGTGTGCTGCTACTTATTCTACTGAAGATGATAAATACGCTGTTATCCCGACTCCTTTATTTCCCACTTCATTGTATCCACCTGTTGTTTTCATCCCATGCTAAAATAGTGAGATCTTTAGAGGACAAACTGTTGGGATTTTTAAAAAATACATATGTGTCACTACCAAGACATGGTTCTCTGAGTAATCTCTCCTTACTAACACAATATGAATTATTACAGACATATTGTCTAAGCAATTTTATATTCCTTCATGAATGAAACATCCCATATTCCTTTCAATTACCCTGCTAAGTTTGCCTCAGTGTCTGCTCTGTCCATTGCAAAGAAGCCAAGAAGGCAGAAAATATCAGCCTTTGGGAGGGAAGGAGGACGTTCTCTTTGTATATGTTGAGGTACAGTGACAAGTGCTGTAAATTTGGGATCAGTGGCACCTTCTCAATCCCTTCCCCATTCCCCTTTCCAGCCTCCCTCTGCCCCCGGGTCTCCAGGAGTTACCTCTTTGTGCCTGCCACAGCAAGACTCTCCCTTCCCCAACTTATGGGCAAATGGCACAGAAGCAGTTTCTCCAGCACAGAGCCTGGTGTCCTTGCCAAAAGGCCCGCGGGCAAATTCAGCTTCAAGGAGCATCAAGGCACGCGTTGTGTACGTTATTTTATTTATGTTTGGCACTTTGTTCCCTGGAGTAGATGTGGCTCGGTATTCCCTCTTCTGTCAAGGTCCAACCTGCATTCAGACCTGATCCCTCTTCAAGTCCTGTCAACTTACGTTAGATAATAATTTCTCCCTTCCTATAGAGTGGGTATTTATTTTACAATTGTCACTATTTCAATGTGGACTTGTTTTCTGAAATTTCTAAGTCACGGCTTTATATTATTATGTGAGACTCTCTGCTTTCACAAAAGAAGTTTCTAGTCCACCTCTTTGCAGAGGGAGATTGAAACTGCCAGTTCTGAGGGGAGCTGGCAAATACAAGAATCAACATGCTACTATTATGTTTGTTAAAACTGGATTATGTTCAGCCTGTTTGTTAAAACCGGGTTATCTTCAGCCTATTTCATATTTCGTATGACAATCTAAATGTACCCTTGTTCCTGAAAATACTAAAAGAGTGAAATATCATTTTTGTTTTCTCACTTCAATATTTTCTTTGTAAAATCTGAAAATTTCATTAGACTATTAAAACACAAAATATGATATATCTCTGACACTTTTTTGGTAATCGCTGTTATGATAACTAGTTATAATCAAGCACTTTGGAAAGGAAGTTCATTTTCATCAGTTTAGAGTGGACAATTGTTTTGTAGAAATGTTTGTGAAAAGCCAACCATAAAAGCTGTTTCAAATTGAAGATGTGGGTGTTTTTGTACTTATCCAATCTGGAATTTGAAACTACACAGGTCATGTGACTTTTATGACTAGTCACAACATAACAAAATAATGCATGTTTCATATGAACGAGCCAACAGAACAATCCAAGAATAAATAGATTTTTTTTTAATCTAAAGGATGAATAATCACGAGAAAACTGCAAAATTTTAGTACACCAGGCTGAAACCATTAACTGCATAGTTTATAAATTATTTACTCATCTTAGGATGGCACCTATAAGTTTGACGATACATTCACAAAGTGTTAAAAGAAAAAAAGAAAAGCTGTTTTTTGCAGTCTTTTAGGCTGCTCGTTATAAATTGGGAAAATCTTTGAGTGTTCTGTTAAGATCTGCTCTAATACATGCTTCAGTCAAAGTAAATCCTTCCATTCAATCCAGTAGGTATAGGATCAAGGGTGTTAAGAAGTTCATTCAGACTTTAAGAGGATTGATTTAGCAGGGAAGATGGAGACAAATTTTATGGCAAGGACTTGGTGGAGCAGCAATGCCCACCGATGTTTCTGCATGTCAGGAGTGAAATAGGACCACCTTTTCTAGATGTCATTTCCATGGCTGATCTGCAAGGTGCTGGTGCTGGTGCTGCCATACATGGTATTCCTTGGGCCTTCAACACAGCAGCTCTCAGGTGTTTTGTGTTGAAGGTCACAAATCCCATAGACAGCACTCAGAGCAGAAACAAGTTCTTCTTAACTGTGTAAATTTTTCCCTCGGACTTTCATGATGTTAAAGGGTTTGAAATGGTCATTCAGCTCAGCCATAGATTCTTCTAAGGCTTTTGTTGTGTGGTGTGATGCCTACCTCTGCATCCAGCCAAGTTAGTCATGGAAGAAGGAGCTCTAGATCAGTGCTTCACAGTGCTGTTTGGATGAGCATCACCACCTTCTTTTCCCATTTATATTTTTCCCACTTTTTCTACCTTGGCTTGCTTTCCACCATCCCTTAGATTTCTATCTCTTTCCTGAGCCCCATCCTGCTGCTCCACCTTGACTTGCCCTCTCCTCATGTTTGCTTTTGTTTCCTCAAAATAAGACCAGCTCCCAACAGCAGTGGTTGTGGCATGACCTGACAGAGCTCACTGAGGTTTTTTCCCCTCCTTACCTCTCCTGTTGCTGGGAGCTGCTGCTCAGGATGCACATGGGTGAGAAAGCTGACCACTCACATTTCAGTAAATGGGAAGGGACTCAAAGTGACCTAAGAGATGCTTTGTGCTTTCTCGGTTAATTTGCACTACATCCCTGTTTAATAGCCTGCAAAATGGGCAGTTGTAACTGGAAGACTGAAGAGGAGACTTGAGTGATTATTATGGAGTGACTGAAACTATGACATTCAAATGCAATGTGATAATAACCTTACCAAGAATAATTTGTAATAGATTTGTAAGCGAGCAATAAAGAGCAAATAGAAGGCTGCGTGTGTGTGTGCAAATAATTCTCATTGATGTCAGGGGTATATATTTTGCACCAATACACACCAAGACAACCATTACCATTGATGGGAAGCTCTGTGTAAGCACAGAGGCATGAAATAGGTAGTGATCAGTGTAAAAGAAACAACACGTACCAAAGCAGAAAAGACTTATCTGTTGTATGATAATGACCTCTGGGTTCTTGGAACTTTATACAAAGTCAAAAAATGGGTGACATGCTGGCTGGAGCTCACAAAGCCCAGACCAGTCAAGGGGAAGAAGCCTGGCAAGATGTGAAGGTAGTAAAAAGCATTTAATACGGTGGTCAGCTCACTTCATGGTCTGCATAATATGTCTGTAATGAACGGATAGCTATTTGGAAGAGTGTGCTTGTGTTGGGAGGTTGTGCCATGCAAAGGGAATAACATGCTCTGCAAAAGAAGTCATGGAAGACTTGCCAAAATAGTATCAGTAGGGCTGTTATGCTATGACAAGGCAATACAAAGGTTCAGGACTGTTAGCAGTAGTATTAATGGTTACTATTGTTTGAAGGAAGGATGGGGGGTGGTAAGACCTCTGTATTCCAAAGAATTTATAATACATTGTCGTTTTTTGTGCTTTCCCAGAAACACTACCAGGACATCCACTTCAAAAGAATAGTTTGTCTATCTTTAAATTATACTTGAGGCCAATTCCATAGCTATGCAGTGATATTAAGTAGCACAATGTCATATTATATGCAAATGCTTGTGTCTTTAGAAACACAAAGGAAATTCTATGGATTAAAATCCAGCAAAACAAAAAGTTATTCAATTAATCAGCAGCACTTCTTTTAGAAAGCCCCATGTGGAAGCTAGAGGCATGAAAAGCCTACCTTGTACTTAGATGCTGTTCAAATCATTTACCTTGTCTTTTTTTGAAACAAAAGAGGGAAAAAAACAAAACAAAATAATCTTGTGCCAGTAGAAAAAAAAAATGCTTTCTGTCAGCTGTGGCACGTTTAAACACCCTAAATATTTCATCAGACACTGCACTTACTTCAGTGTTTTAAAAAAGATTTAATAAATAGGTGCATGTTCAGACTTGTACGGGCCTACTTTTGTCTGTAGTTGGCAATGTGCTGTTGTATGTGTTTGACTGCACAGTTAAGAATTTTAATTACTTACCTGTTCTATACAGACACTATTTTCTTTTAACTGTTTATTAAAAAATAATACCATAGTCATTGTGCAAGAAATCTTCCACATATTGTAGAGCTGCAACATTGTCCCTGGTAGACTCTTATTTTCTGAATATATTCCCACATCCCTCTTGTCACCTACTCCCAACGTCCAGTCTCAGGAATACTCACAGACCTGAAACATTCATGCAACTCTGTCACTGGGTTTTGTGACCACTTTGTATTGAATGTTTTTACTGTTAATTACATGGAGATGTCTGAGATTTTGCTATTTGCACACCCAAATTGATGGCACAAACAATGTCTGTCTTATTCTCAAGAAAACACAGCTGGAGCGGGTGGATTTCTTCTTCCTGTTTTTTTTTTTTTTTGTTGTTGTTGTTTTGTTTCTAACTTCTAGACTCATTTGCTAAAAAATATTGAGGAGAATTGAACAAACTGCAAAACATCTGAGTTAAAAGCCAATAATAGTAAGTTGACTACATTATCTTTTTTTCTGATGGGTTCCCTTAGCAGTGATATCCATTATTTATAATTGTATAATAATTTTAAAATGCATAATTATAAAAGTACCTAGATACAGGGTTTAAGATGGGTTCAAGATGCTGTTTTGCATAGCAAATTCATGATTGTTCAGAAAAAAAATAATTATAATGCTATCTAAGTAACACAAAAAAAGATGACAGGGTGAAAATATTCCTTAATTTTAAGATGATGGTCAGTGAATGAGTCACAGTTGGAATTTAGCACCTCAAGAAGTTCATTTGTTAATCATATCCATGTTTCTCCCTTCACTGCTATAGAAGTAGCCTAGCTTGAACTAGATGTTTAGTTTTTAGATACCTCAAGTTTTGTGAGATGAATGTTATCATAAGGGTACATTGAAAATGATGGCTGTAGACAGATACCAATTCTTATGTCTCCACTCCAAGATGACCAGTCTTGAGGCAGCTCTGCAATCTCTACCATATATGACACTTTTTGAGTCAATGTATTTAGCAACAGAAGAGTGAAGCGTAAGAGAAGGAAGCTTTCTGATCTTATTCATGAAGATGCTATGTCAGACAGCCAGAAATCATGGCTGTCCGAAAACAATGGATGTTTGTAAACAGCTATATATATGTAAATATGCAGATAGGCATTTATTTTCCAAATTATATCCAATTTGTGGTTTCATACTCCAGAATAAGTCCTGAATATAACAGGGGAGAAGCAGATTGAGAGGGTATTCATGATGTAATTTTAAGTTTCTAAAACTTGGTTGCAAATGGATTAGATGTAAGGATTTGAGCCAAAGATATTATAGGTTGTCCTTTAAATGTGGCTTTTGATAGTACTGTACTCACTGTTGGATTTCTGAGTACATCAAAGGCATTGGATCAAATCTTTAAGGACTGAAGTCTGGCAGTTTCAGGAACACCTTAGGTTCTCTAACACATCCAGATGTGTTCATTTGTGGATGTTCTGTCAAAATGCCCTTTGGTCAGATGAGGCCAGTGGGTCAGACCTTGTACTGTTATATAGCTGAGCAACCCTCTGAGTTTGTTGTTGTCTTGAGTGGCACAGTGGGGTTTTCACAACCTGAAGTCTGGTGGCTTTATCTTGTAAGATGAGATGGAAGGCCTTGCCTTTCTTCTGTGGTATGGGAAGATATGTTTTCCTCTGACAAATCTCAGAGCAAACAGTGTCCAATTCCATATATGTGAGCAGATACGATGACAAGCATGTTCAGGTCATGCTATCTAACTGAAGAGTGGTATCCAGACTCAATCCATATATCATGCTTACACTTTACAATGGAGACCCTGCAGATACTTTCAAACTAATGTCACACAGGCTGTGATATGACATTTCACACCTCTGTCTAGAGATACTTGCTCACTCTCCATGCACAGCAAAATTGTATAAACTTTATGTTATGCTCAGGTAAATAGACTATATCTCTTTGCAAAGCTACAGAGTGGAGATATTGTGCAATCTCAATGCAACCACTTTGCCACTGCCATCATGGGAGACTGCATCACTGTAAGCAGCATATGCATATGCTTAGATGGTAACACATAGAGTTAATATGTAAGTGGATCCCACCCTGCCTAGATATTTCATTTTTCTTTGCAGACTGTGTGAAAATACTGAACACATGGTTTTAGATTAGCCAATTTTAAGTGGTCTTCAAATTTGTCCAGTGACCCTGCCTCTAGGATTAAATTTAGCAAGCCTGGAATTGCAGTCTACTTATATATGTATTCATTAAAAGGCTCCAGGTGACTGTCTATAAAATGTCAATACCCACATTTTTTGGTGCTCCAGCCTTTATCAGTTTAGATATGTGAAGGACAGTAAACCAGCACAAGAATATTTTATTTTGTTTTCAAAGGATGTTTTTAAATTCTTTTAACTTCCTAGTAAAAAAATGAGAGACTGCTTTTCTGAAAAGGAGAGTGGGAGGGAGGAAAAATCCTTATTTATATCCTTTGTTGTTTCATTTAAGTGTTTTCTCCTCCTTCCTCTTGCTTTTCTCACATTTACTGCCTACCTTTACACTTG
The DNA here is from genome assembly GCF_018691265.1 of Tyto alba. Classification (NCBI taxonomy): domain Eukaryota; kingdom Metazoa; phylum Chordata; class Aves; order Strigiformes; family Tytonidae; genus Tyto; species Tyto alba. The sequence continues at coordinate 32,204,668 of NW_024881313.1, forward strand.
TTCACTTGTCAGAGAAAGATGTTGATATCCTGTTAGCCTATTAGCTATCTGTTTGCTTGATTTGTCAGACTACTTCAATATGCTTTAGCACGTTTTCTAAAATGATAGCCCTTTCTTTGAAATTTTTAAATGTTTGTATCATGATTTTCATACTGAAGCTTTTACAGTAGAAATAGTATAAGTAATTCAATTAATAAATAACAAATGTTATATTTGCTCTGAAACCCCAGGAAGTTGGTGACTGTTGCTGCTCTACCTTCTGCTCTATCTTCTTTTCTTATGCAAGAAGAACAGAGAGAGCAGGGCAAAATCCTTGGGGAGAAACAAGAAAACTCTTATTAGTCATTCTTCTCGAGTGAGGACAGGCACTAGGAGCATCCCTGTCCCTTCCTCCATCTATTTGAATGCAGCAGATGGTCACATCAAACCATGTTGTAACAGAAGTATGAGCTGGTTTAAAGTAGAAGTTTCAGGAAGGCTGTGCATTGGTTTAGTTAGTGATAAAGATCATTTGACAAAGACAAGCATGTATCATGAATGAGCTGGATAGAACCAAATATGGAAAACCAAGATATATCTTCAATTTCAGTATTTTTTCATGAGAACTGTGAGAGCTCTTCATCATTAAAGAACTCTGTTTCCTTAACAGGAGATTAAAGTTTAAAAAAAAAAAGAAGAAAAAACTGTATTTTTGTGATAATTTTTCTAGCACCTCCTTGCAGGCTAAAGGCAGCACGTGAGTATTCCTCAGAAAAAAAACTAGAACTCAATAATGTTAACCAAAATGCTTAGATTTGACTTTATGTGTGCACAAATTTAGCACCTCTGATAGATTATCTGTCTCCCACACTGGCTAGTGGGGAAGGACAGGTGCTCCCAGTGACATTCACTTCCAGGATCCTTGGCTACCTCAAGAAAGTGGGATTAATTGCTCTTTGAGAATGTTTCTTTTTCTTTGGTTATAAAAGTTGTCTAAAGAGATGTTTTATATAATAACCTGCAGCCTTGGGGGAAATTCTTGTGGGTCGCCTTTGCCCAATTGTTTATTCCTCAACTCAAGTATTTGAAGTGAATGAAACACTGAAGAATTACCATTGTGTGTCCAGATTAAATGTACTAAATACATATGACATGCACTGCATGTTAGAGGACTGTTTTCCTTGTGGATTCATACCTATACATTGTTACTTATAATATCTTTCCTTCCTTTGCTGACAGCTTAATTGATATGTCTAAAAACTACCTGCAACAAAAATACAGGAGGCAAGCATCAGAAAACTGAAATAAAATGAGATATTTTGTGAGATATCCTATATGATAGTTCTGCTGTAGGAAAGTCTTTGATTTTGAGCAGTACTTTCCAAAACGAAGTGATCCTTCAAAACATGTTGCCTCTTTCACCTAGTATTGGTGTACTATTCCTACAAGTGCTGTGCTAACTTAAAGCGTTATCTAAATGCTAATTATTTTTCCACCATGACTGAGGACAGCTACTCGAACAATCTATCAGGGATAGTCTGTTGTCTGTATTACTTATAATCCAGCTACTCACAGTACAAAAAATGAAATAATGTCTAAGTCCAATTCTCTCTTCTCAATCTCTTTTTTTTTTGTGAAGTAGCTGAAGGATAAATATTATTGCTGGGCCACCTGTCTTCTCTGATCTCTGCCTCTTCCTTACTGGGATGCGGTAGATTTTACCTTGATTTTTTTCTGTGGTTTTCATAGCTCTTTTGGTTTACAGTTTATGTCAGTGTATGGCATTATACAGCCTCTCAACCTTCAGCAATTGGTGGTTCTGGGGAGTCGGCTTCACAGGGGCTTCTGTGGGGCATGAGAATGTTTGTGGATCCACCTCCTGGGCAGAATGTGCCCCATGATGGGGGCTTATTTCTCCAGGTTAACACTGCCCAGTTCAAACTCTGTGAATGACTAATTCTTCAGTTATCAAAATCAGAAAATGTTGCAAGATGAATAAGCAAAATGGCTTATTTAAAAATGCTAAAATGCAATGTTCTGACTTTCTCTTTGGCAGAAGAGTGAGGAATCCAGCTTTAATTGTCAAATTCAACCTGACTTTACCACTAGTTGCAGATCACTTTAAATTGCATGGGTGATAACTACTGTATTAACCTAAAAAGCATGTTCCAGTTTACTCATCCCTCTCTAGTATCATCACCATGTGAAGGACAGAGGTATCCCAGTCACCCGACCAATTCATAGCTCTCCAGCACTGACATCTGCAACTCAGCTGACTGTATCCCTGCTCATTATATCTCAGTAAAATATTTCTCTATGATCTTTCCATCTTGTCAGTAAAAGATCATTTTACTAAAGCACTTGGTGACTGCTTTATAATGGACTTTTAAATAAAAACTGGTTTATATTGTACAAAGATGTGATTTAAAATGCTGATGGTCAGAATTTATTTTCAACTTTAGTTGTTAAACCAATTGTTTTAAGAAACGTAGCATTAAGGTGTCAGAGATATTTCTTCACTTTGCTTTTCTCTTCCACGACATTAAAGGGCACTTTCATGTTAAACTAATCACGAGACTATGTGAAAATGAGAGTGTCTGATGTCTGGTGTAGGTGAGTTGACCAAAGAAATTGTGAGGCTTCAAATTAATCTTTTTGTTCTGAAAGAGCAGAAGTCAGATCTGGCAATTAGAGTGAATTATGGTTCCGTTCCCAACCATCTTTTCACCAGATACACAAAACCCCCCTATGTTTATGTTTGCCACTGGTGTTTGGTGGAGACGAATGTTTCTTTAGTCTTTGTTTGCTTATGGAAAGCTTAAGGCTTATGCAAAGATTGGCACCTAAGTATAAAATAGTTTCCTGCACAGCAATAGCTCAAGGTTTTGAAGAGAGGTCAGCTTTTAGGCTTTACTTTAATTGTTGCTCTTGTAATCCCGAGATGCCGAATGTTTTTTTTTAATGCAGACATGGGCTGAGTAGACAAAACTTAAAAAAACCCCAGCTAAGTACGGTGCTAAGCTTCTGAATGTTTTCACAAGACACCTCAGGGAATGTGGAGCTACAGTAGCTTTTAGCCACTTTGGTTTTGTGAAAATTTGGTATTGTAAAACCTTTTTCTTCTATTGAGGCTGAGGATCTCATAGTTGGGGATTAGTGTGACAATGGAGCAGGGTTACTATTGGGATCCTAAAAAGCAGTGTCTCTTCTAAGGGAAACTTACAGCAGTGTTCCTTGAACTATAGAGATGAGTGCAGGTTTTAAATGTCAGCTCTGAAGGCAACAAAAACAATTAGATGAAAGTTCTAGTTAATGTTAAATCTTAACTAATTGATTCCTTGTTTTCCAACCTGCCCTTCCTTCTGAAACAAATGTCAGAGATACAAAGTCTTTCCTTTTCTTCTTTTGTGTTATTTTCTTTGTTAAAAATGTAGATCTTTATTCTAAGTTTTACTGAAGCTGCAACTTCACCCTTTAGCTGAAATACTAACAAAATAATAACAATAAATTTACTGAAATGAAATTGTCGCCATACAATTGGCTTGTTAAAAGAAGGTCTTCAGTAGCTATTTCCACAAGCTGCTGACTCACTACTGATGTGTTTCAACACCCAATTTCTCTCTTCCCCTCTAGAGCCAAATTGCTTCAGTAGTGGCTAAATTCATCTGAAAAGCTGGATACCAGGTTGGTTGCATTTGCCGCTAACATCTCTGTAATTCGCTGACACATCTCAGAACAGGGACATTCTGTACACTTCGTTACTCCATTATGGCATTGAACAATATCTGTATCTTTTTTTTTTTTTTTTTTCTAATAAGCATTATTCCTGGTTGATAATGTTGCCTGTCCTCTGAAACTCTGACCATCATGTTTGACTTGGACTGGGATTCAACCAGTGTCATTTACTTGTTTATATTTTATTATGCTTTCTCAGGAAATACCAATATCCACATTTTTAACAGCAACTTTATGTATGAGGTCCTTATCTAGTGTTTGACTACAGGAAAGACTCAGGAAAGTTAGCCATTATATCTGCCTTTTATTTTTAACTCCTCTGCATTTTGGGAATTAGATTGTAGTCTTGTCTGACTGAAGTGAATAAGAAACCTTCTCAGTTCACTGGTCTGAGGTTTGGGTTTGGTCCCTGATCTCAGCTGCTAAAATCAAGGATCAAATAGCTTAGGAGAAGGCCTCTGCCTTTATTCTCTGGCCAAGGCTGTTGTCAGGAGATGTAAGAATTAAGCTGAGTTCATTCTTCAAGGGAGATAGTAACTTCCGTCTTCAAATGAACCTTCAGATATGATGTGTTGTGGAGCTACAGGTTATTGCTGAGCCCCTAGGGTCTAACCCCGAACTGGCTACACTATTTGTCTCTTTTAACTTCTGATATTTTATTCGGCTCGTAAGGGTGAATTATTTGAAGAAAGGCAGTAGTGTGGGTTTGAAAATGAGCAGGATACAAGCAAATAAACCCCCTGTGCTGCACTGCAGTACTTGTGACATGAGTGGTTGCACCACACTCTTATGGCTGAGTTACCAGCAACAAAAAATGCTCAAATCACCACATTATTACCTCACCCTGAGTGTTTGGATGCCTGGCTTGAGGCATCTATCAAAGGCTCAACTTTTAGAAAGTAAGACTGCTCCTGAACAGACATCTATAGTTTGGATCTTCCAGTAAACTTCTAATGTTTGAGGCTATGTGCTCTTAAGTTGTCATATGACTTTTGTTACAAGCCAGGCAGGTATTTTCACACCTGTATTGTCTTGCTGCTTCCAAGAAATGAACATATGTAGCTCCTGGTTATGCCACAGCCTCCATGAGGACTCCACATGAGCCCAGAGATCTTTGTAAATGTACAGATCCTCTGCAGTTCTCACTACAACCTCAGGAACAGAGTCAGCATTTCAGGATGCAATGATATTTGCTATTCTACTATGCGAACTACTAGAAAATTAACAGATATGAACCTAGAGAAGGGTATCTATATCAGGTTTATGCTAGAAATTACATTTCTGAGGCTGCCTAGAAGTAGCTCATCAGAGGGTTATGAATAATGTATGACACTTTTTGCCATTGGTGAGGCAGTGCTAGCTGAATTAATCCACTCATATTTCTTTATATATATAAAAAGCCTTAGCTTCTTTTCAGCCTTTATTCTTGCTGTAGTATAGCAGGTATTTGAGTAAAGTCAGTGATTTTTCTTCCTGTCTACTTTAGAAAACAATACTCGCAGGCTCTTTCTTTGACTTAAACACATTCATTCTTCCTAAAGCTTTTAAAAGAAGCAGAGCTTTCAAGATCAAAGATATTCATACAACACCTGTACTAACACTATTTTCAGTCGTTATTGACCATTCTTTGTGATATTGTTTTATGCAGGTGCCTTTCCAGTGAGCTCTTTAGAATGTGAGGGAATACAAAAAATAAGCATACAGAGCATCTGTGTATCTTTTTATCACACTTTAAAAAGCAGAGCTTGTTGACGAATGGAAAAAAAAAAAAAAAGCACATAAATATAATCACTTCACTCCTCTGCTCCGTGTGATCCAGGGTATTAGAGAACCTTCAGATGGTTGCTCACATGATCATGAAATCACTGTGTATTCTGTAGTATTCATGGAAACGAGCCAGGAATGAATATTTACAAGTGGTAAGCAAAGCGTGTCACTTGATAATCATTTTTTATTACCTCTTGTTAAATAATGGAAATTGTCTTGTCAGGGAACAGAAATAATTCCACATGTCTTAGATTACCCATCCAATTCAGCCTGGAGAGTGTCTGGTGAATACTTACGTGGAGCAAGTAAGAGAGAACTTGTAGGCTTTAAATTGTTGTCAAAAAGTACTTTGCAAAAACTTACAAGTATCAAACCAGAAATAGATGTGAGTTCCCCAGTGATCAAGAAAAAAAAAATAAAGGGAAATGGAGAGGGATAAACATACAGTAACTGTTCCACACAGACTCTAATTGAATTATTGTTATTGGCAGTTATGTTACATTTAGAGTCTGTCCTCTTGTCCCGTTATATTTATGTTTTAGCATTTACCAGACATGAACCGGACATATTTTCAAGACTCAAGTATAGAAATGAATAAACACATTAAAAAATGGTTATACTATGAAGCAAAGGATAGTTAGTGACAATTACTGACTTAATCAGGAGTTGGATCAAGACTTAAAGAACAGAATAAAACCACTTTCTTGTGCAAATTAATCTACATTTATTTGTTTCTTAAAAAGGAAATGTTTATTTCCCTTCAGGACAGGATATAAAGGTGCACTTTTATGACTTTAATCTGAATCAGTTGATTGTAGTGCAATGTTTGCATGAGTTTGAATGGCAAATTTCTTTAATTTATTTTTTCTTCTAGGACAGTAGTTATTTTAAAGGAAAAGGGAGATGACGGAATAATCCAGTCTCAGAATGAGTGCCCAGATACCAGGCACTGTATGCGAGAACTGAATATTCATAACCATGTGCTTGAAGGCGAACAGACTGCAGACCAGTTAGAGAGAAAACACTTGTCAGAAAATGGTGTGATGCAGGTTCCTTCTTGCTGATAGGACCATGAACAGGTACTTCACAAAGTGAAATAAAGAGAATATATTTTAGCTCTTGCATAATTTTTTTTCTTCTTTTTTTTTTTTTTTTTTTTTCCCTGCTTGCAGTGTGGCCCTGTGTGTAGTGACATTTTGTGGCAGTTCTGTATTAGCAGTAGCTGAATTCAATAAGAAAACCAGTGTAAGTGAAACCTACTGCACTCCCTTAAGTCAATGCTAACAGTGCTGAGGAGAGAGGTGTTCCCGCTGTGTCAAACCTGGGGTTCTGCTCTCAGTGCTGAGCACCTAAAGCACTCCAGGTATTACAGATGCATGAATTCTTCCAAAAGAGGGCAGAAGCAGCATTTACAGAGTCCCCTTAACAAATATGTTACCTTCACCCTGTTGCAGTCTTCTGTCTCCCAGTATTTCAGAATACAAACCTCTGACTCTGCAAAACAAACTGTGAGAACCAGGAAACTTTGCAAATGCTGCAACACCTACATGACACTGCAGACTGCAAAATGTGTCACAATCCTAAATGCAAATAGTCTTCCTGACAGAAAACTTCAGTAGTGAAAGTACATGCTGCAAAATGGGTGGAATGCCAACGGTTATGTTCAGCCCCTAATATTCATATTTCTTCATTATGCTTTCAGTTTGAATGGTTTAATAATAGTTTAATAATAGTTTAATAACAAGTCTGAGGAAGCATGCAAGCTTGTGTATAGGCCCTAGATAAAAGAAAGACAGGAATAAAGAAATGGTGGCCAAAAAGTTATGATGTTATGTAGCCACATGTAACCGATATAAAATTTTTTGGACATTCCAGACAAAAATATCAGATCCAATGTGTCACCTTACCACAAGGCAGTGAAATCATTAAATAAAAGGCTGAAAGGGACCACAGGAGGTAATTTAGTCCAGCTCCCTGCCCTAAGGCAGGATCACGTCTACCTGCGTCATTCCTGACAGATGTTTGTCCAACCTGCTCTTAAAAACCTACACATGATCATGTCTGCCAGGTACCCAGGCAGACTTTATTGCGTGTTTGGCAATGCTTGGGTAGCCTGTCAAACCAACAAAGTCTCATTGAATTGACAGTTGAAGAAATAAGAGAGAAAAAGAAATATATAAATGTCCTTGCAGTACAAGTGAAATTGTATTTGATTTTACATTACTGTCTCACTGGGAAATGATTAATTCTAGTTGTTGGGATTATTTTTCATACATTGTTTAGGTAAAACATGCATAGTGTGTTCTGCAGGTGATCAAAACTGGGTTATGGCAGTTAAATACAGAAGTTGAAGTACATATATATGGAAAAATTTTGTGGGCAGTATTAGAAATTTTGAGCTTGATTTGGAAGACACTGCTAATATCTACATCCACATTTTTAAGATTTGCCTTTATGCAGTTGAGGTATTGAGAGAACAATGCACCATGTTTCACCAGAATGTCTGTTACATAAACTCCCTTCCAAGATACAGATCAATATACCTTTCCATTGTGTTTCACCAAAAATGTACAAGAGTAGTTAGCACACAGCTTTGTGACTGTTGGCCTTTGATGGTGTTAGGTTGGTTCAGTATAGCCCCTAGGAAGGACTCACTGAGCTGGTATGAGAGCTTGACCATATGTAGACTAATCTGTGTGTTGGAAAGTTTGATATGGTCAAAAGGAAAGATACTGATCAATTTTGAAGCAGAATGAAAAGTTTCAATTGATTTTAAAAACTTTGTTTAAATGTTTTGATTAATTTCTAGTTTTTGATCTTGATTAATTTCTATAAATAGAACTAAGTCAAATTAATAAAAGCAACTTCATTTTAAGGTGACTGGTATAGTACTGTAGGACATTTTTCAGGCTTGCTAGACATAGCATTCACAAGCCTACAGAATATTAAGTCTAAGCCTGTTTTCACACTCACCAGGATCAGACATTCTGTTCCAATTCTTTCATTGATGAATTGGCAAGGCATAAACTTATCAGTATTTTGCTTTAAAACACTTCTAATATACTTTCAGAAGAAGCAGACAATCCTGTTTTCCTGTTGTTAGCAGTTACTGTCAAAAAGATCATGCAGAAGTTAATGGTTTATTTTAAGGTGGTTTGCTAACTTTGCTGGCAAATAAGCCAGGTTTTATTTCTGATCCAGGCAACAGGTTGAACATCTAAAAGAGCATGTGGCAGTCTCTGGAAGTGGTGGGACAGGTCTGGGATCTCTATTTTCACATGCATGACTGAATTGCCCTGCAAACAACATTTTCAGTCTCATTAAAAGGTGTTCAATGTCCAGGTAATTTTATTTTGTGTTTTGATAGATTATGTCTAAAAAGGCAGGGGATATAATTTATGAAATCTAGTGAACTACCTTATGTGCTGTTACGAGACAGAGAAGCTGAGAAAACATTGTCTCTTAACACATGTAGGAGAATGAGAAATAAAAATAGCAGCACTGAAATTCACTCATGCCTTTCTCCAAGGATCCCTAATTCACATATATATCCTCTATACTACAAATAGATGGAGGCATGTTTTCAGACCTCCTAAGCAATTTGTGAGACAAAGGTATAACCACAATTTTCTATTTTAACTACTGATTTTTTGATGCTTCTTACAAGAGATGACTCAGTGAAGAATCTTCACTTTTCAGAAATGTGGAAAATACACATCTTGACCTGCAGTACACAAAGTTGGCAGGAGTTTAACAGACCCTGAGAATGGGCCTGAACTTGGGCACCCAAAAAAATGAGTTTCTGAATGCAAGTGTGCATAAAACCTAGAAAAAGTATTCTATATAGTAAGGACAAGTATGCGCTGAATATTTGAGGACAGCAATGGATACAATCTAAATATCATTCTTCAGGTTTTATTATGAGAGTCTACACAACCCCACAGGAATTCCAGCAGAAATAGGATGGAATAATCTAGGCTGAAAAGGACCCTGGAGGTCATCTTCTCTAATGTCCCTCTCACAGCAAGACTACAATCAGAGCAGGTTGCTCAGGAGCATCCATGAACAAGTGTAATGTTCAAATGTGGATATCCAAAAGCCTTTCTGTTCAGTCTGTTCCCGGTGTTCATGCAATGTTTGTTTTGCTGCACCTTGAAGTTGTTACACATTCTCATTTTGCTGTGTAGTTCTGAAACGAGTTTGGGTCCATCTTCTCTATAACTGCAGATTAGGTAATTAAAACTAACAGTTAGCTTTACTATAAGCTTTCTCTTTTCCAGCCTAAACAATCTCCAGTCTCTCTTGTCTATAAAGTGCCTCAGCCCCCCACTCATCTTGGTAATCCTCATTCCAGTTTGCCAACATCCTGATTGTACTGAGAGGTCTCAAACTGGATACAGCTTTCCAGGTGCAGCCTCACCAGCACAGCATGGAGGGGAATAATCACCTTTTACTTATGCATGGTTCACATACCAAAATGAGACCTGGTTTTGAAAGCTTATCTGTGCAGCACATCAGATTATTTCTAAGAAGGGCCCAGTGAATCACAGCAGAGATGATCACAAGGACCACAAGAGATAAGACAAACCAACTATTTTCAAAACTTTCCTCAGTGAGAAGTTCTCAGATTTTCTGAATTTAGCCCATATTGTATTAAGATCTCATTGGAAAGCTCATGTGGTTGGAAGCCATGCGGTCTTCCATCATGATGCCATGCATGTATGCAGGTGCTATACTAACTTGCAAGCTCCATGAATCACTGTGGGTGAGGGCTGATCCCTGCCAGAAAACCAGGCACAGCACTTGGGCCTCAATGTTATGTCTCATTTTGACAGAAAAAGCATAGAAATTCAAGTTATATGTGAATCAACAGCCTAAGAAATATTGAAGAGCTTAACATCAAGATTGTAAAAGTAGACTACACTGGCAAATATTTTAAAATCTCCCATATTCCCCTCAATTTCTTTTTATCAAAAAAAAAAAAAAAATCTTTGTGTGTGCCCCCTTCCAAAATATTAGTTGCCCACAGTAAGATTTTCATAAATGTCTGTGCTACTGAAGCACTTTCCGGACTCTGCCTTGAAACAAGAGAATGGCAAGTTATGCTTTCTGTCCATGCAGGAATTATCTGGTCTCAGGGTGGGTGTGAACAGGCAGTAGATGGATTAACAGACAGATGAAACATTATTTATGGTCAGGTTCAGTTGTGTAGGTCCTTCAGTTTGGCAGCCTACCCTGGTTATGAACCCTGTTCCAGAGCATAGCTCTTTTGGAGAGATATAAAAAGCAGGATTTCTTCATGCAACCATTAAAAAGTGAAGGTGGAGTTATGGCTTGTAGTCTAAAAGAGAGATGGCAGGAAACAGAAGAGCATAGAAAACAGGAGAATGAGGAAAATAAGAATATGGAAGATGGAAATAGCAATATGAATCCCTAAGAAAATCTCCACAGTCCAGGCTCATATTAAAATTGCATACTGTGAATAGCTCCTGAACATTCAGAAGGTTGCTCTTCCGGAAACAACCAGCAGCTAAGTTTTGCTCTGAAGTCCAAATTTTCATCCCATATCCTTGCATGGTTCCTACAGTATATTTAATCTTATATGTATGTGTGACAGGTTTGAAAGAAAATAGGTCAACAGTACTTAAGATAAGTAATACTTTAATCAATTTTAACGTAACTTCTGGTGGATAGTGACTGAGGATAACATACTGCCTTCACTAATTCCATTTAAAGTAGCAGGGACATTAAAAAATCATATTGTATAAATTGCTTGGGGGGACACAAATTATCTGTTTTATATTCCCATAGAAGCTATAATATTCAGCAGGTTACTGTTAAGAACATGCAATAATTTTAGTATCTACTGTGATTATTATTGATATACAATGCACATGTAAATTCAGCCTTCTTCAGTTATATCTGGGGGAATCATTAATGTGTAATGGATCTGATGACACAGAAGACCTTAATGATAAGTTGTAACTGGACTTTTACTCATTTTATGCTTAATAGATTTTTACTTAAAAGAGATATCCACTTATCTATAGCTTTCAAAAGGCGTTCATATATGGTTGAGGGCAAAACATGAAAAGCACAGTTGTTGGAAACTACATTTTAAAAAATTTTAAATGAGTAACATTAAAATGTTTCAAAAATAATAAATGCACATTAGATTTTAATGCAGATCATCCCATGCAAGACACAAGCAGCAAAAATGACCAGTATTTTTTGATAGAAATATCAGTATTCCCAGTAAGAACATTAGAACCAAATCTCTAGTACATATCTCTCAGAGTAACTTTACTGATGTCTATAGCACTATGTCATTTTATACAGGCTTGACATGAAAACAATGGCTTGACTGTATATTTGGGCTTAGTACCTTTCTTGGAAGAGTTAAACTGTATGGGAAAAAAAAAAATCATATTTTCAAGGTGATAGAAGAATATGAGTAGTACCAGGCAGTGAATAGTTGACAATCAACAGAAAATGCTGGACATACAGGTTCTGAAAGAAGAGTACAAGCACAGTCCTGGACACCGAAGCAGGGGAAGCTCGAGTTAGAGTACAGAGGAATTTTCAGCTCTCTGTATGGTGTAACAGAATACACAATCTTGAAATAAAGTAACGCAGTCTTGTAATATTAAGATGAATCTATAGAGCTTGACAAAATGTATGAGTTCCTACCTGTTGATCAAAAGGTCATGCAGCAGCTAATTCTTAAATGAGGTGGTAAATAATCATCAAACCTAATACAAGCAGTGATGTCAAGCTATGATGGAGAAAAAAAAGACCTTTGGGAAAGGGACCTATACAGAGCTGCAGTGAGATATGCCAGGCAGAAAGTCTCCTGTCCCCAGCACATTTCTTAAAGTCCTTTCCAGCCATCACTCCCAGGGACCAGCTGCTTGAAATATCATGCTCAGGGCTGTCCTTGTCCTCTTTTGGTGTCCCCTCAGAGGGATTCATGATGTGAGTGTCCCGCAGACCACCCTGGCAGCAGCTCTAGGAGACAGCTGTTGGATTTTCTTTGTCTATTCAAGAAGTCACCCAGAGACATTCTGAGTTGTCCAGTTACTGTGGGGCAGGAGGCACAAGTGAAGGTAAACCAGCACATGCAACACAGATGATGTAAATGTTTTTATAAGTCATGTAAGTTTATTTTAAGGGGTTCTTCAGTGAAGTCCTTGGCATCTTATCACCATAAGGCTGTCTACCATACAATACATCAGGCTGGAGTGGAGCTACTTTCTTTTGGGATCAGGGTGCCTTGGGAAGCCAGGTAATCCCAGGGTTGGTATTGCGTATTCAGCCCTGAAGCAGTAGGATTCCATTGGACTAGAGCACAGCAGCACAGACTCAAACCCACAGATGTAACAGGCTTGTGATGAGCACTGCATGAAGGAACAGGGTTTTGCAGATTATTTCAAAGCCATGGGACCCCAGTGGAAACTGCCCACCTTCTTCCATTTCTTTCATTACTAAACACAGATTTGACCTAGATCAATCCCTCTGATTTGGCAAACTCCAAAATCATGGAAAGAGCTGGTCTTTGTCCTGAGGTGGTCCTTAACACTGCCCAAACCTGCTTTGCAGGTAGACAGGTGTGGGGCAAGACTACAGAGAGACACAGTGCTGGCACACCATCACAGCTCCAGTTTGTCCCTGCTCGAACCATTTAGGATAACAACTTCAGTGCAAAACCCTTCCCTTACAGCAACACAGGCTTTATTATTAATTCAGAGGAGTAAGGAGGGAAGGCAAACCAGAGTTTTACCTCCAGCACACGCAGTGCCCTAAGTAGCTCTTGAAGATTCAGGTAACATATGCTTTAATGGGATCTTTTTAAAGAAAATGAATTGCTTTAATGAGATAACATTTTCATTTACAGGTGAGGATTGTTGCTGCAGGACAGAACTGCTGTTGCATTTTGCTGTGATACTTTTCTCTCTGTTCCAAAAGATATGTTGTACAGCAAAGTAACACATAAACTGTACACAAATTTAAAAAAATCTTTGACCAGCTTCCTTTTGGCCTACTTTTTACAACATTTAACAATCATATTTTTGTTCCCCCTTGTACATGAGAATGATGTCTGACTTTTGAAGTTAAAATGTGGAAATTTATGGAGTCAGAACCTTTACATGGATGAATATAAATCATGATGTCTTCAAACAAAAGAGAATTATTCTGTAAAGCTCAAATAATAGTTTAAAATTTGTGATCAGGGTCTGTTTCACAGAGCTGTTTAAATCTCAAAAAAATGTAGAAGATCCCTGTTGTATTTTTTTGCCTTGTGTTCCTGTTAATAAATAGCTCCGCAGACCAACTATCGCTTAGCAAGGTCTTTTTCTGCACTTGACTAACTTTGACTCAGTGCAATGGCTCATGTGCTTATAGTCACTCAGGTGCTTAAGCACTGCACTTAATCAGTGCCTTGGGAAATGGGGATGAAGAGGAATCTACTGTCCCAGAAAGATCAGTCTCTTTTCTGTGACAAAGGCAGAAAATTTCACATAGCCTGCTAAGGAAAAAAAACATCGAAGGGTCACTATAATCTGGATATCTTCAGGAACTTTCTCTCTTTTAGCCTAGAAATAACTGTAAAAGGGCCACAGGTGCATCTTTGACATGCTGGCAGTGGGGCTGCATGGCTTGCACATCCAGGCGCAGCACATGCACAGGAGATCTCTGGTGGGAATGCAACAACCCCATGCAATATCCAGGAGAGCATGTATCTCCCATCACCCTTCCCTTCAGTCAGCCTGTGACATTTTAAACTGTTAATCAGTTTTACAAAATGTGGAGCTCTTATCATTTGACTTCTCACCCCTTACTTCCTTTTGTAAGAAGGGGACTGGCCTTCCAATTTATCTGTCTTCTAACCTTCCCTGCAAGAGCATAAGTGGATTTAGATGCACACCATCAATGATTTGTCTGTGGTGTAGTCCAGAGACAGCTCTGCGTAGAGCCTGTATACAGCTGGGAGCAAATGTGGTCCCTGGCCAGCAGTGATGCTTCATTTTGGAGTACCACTTGTTGTATCCTCTGTTATAGAGAATTCCCAGCAACCTGAAAACTGACGATTGTTTTCATATGAGGCAGGATATGTCACTAAATTCAGCCAAACACAACCACACAGATTACTGATTCCCTGTGTATTACTAGTTGATGAAAGACCATGTTAGCTGTTTTGTAAGTAATATGTACAATCATTTCATCTTTACAGTGTTTTCAATTTAAGTGAATAGTGTGCATGAAGGTCTGCAAGAAATTGTAAAGCTCTGTGAAACAAAACGACATTACTGATGTACAGGTAAGATGTATGGACAGATAAAAATTACTTCTCTATCAAGATGTTCCTTTTAGAATGATTTTGACAGGTTTAGGTTAGTCATATCTAGAAAAGATTTTCCTCCTGCTAGTGAATCTGCTGTTAAAAATAGCATTGCAAAAAGTAATGTTTATAGTATTGACTGGTAGTGACAGCTCTTTAAGAGTTCAAGTAATATAATTAATAAGAAGGTGATGCATTAACCCCCTTCTAATTTAGTGGAGTTATCTCAGAGATAATTTTGAATCCAGTGCCTTATGTGCCATTAGGATTTTTTTAATTGTCAGAGAAACATGTCTTTACAGCAAGTGTTTTTTAAAAATCAAACGAGGGAAAACTTTGGTATAAGGTTTTTAAAGAAAATTGTTTCTTTCTTGGACATGAAATAAACCCATTTATAATCCATTCAGAGTATCAGAGGGCAATTTATGAATTTGTGTTTATGTATTTTACCAACATACGAAATTAAGTTTTTTGGAGTAAATGGTAGTTTTGGCATAGTGCAGTGATACTGTATGTGTCCCACTCTCCACTACCCCATCCTCACACACATGCTGGTCTGAAGGCTTTGAGGCTGCTGTTTTAGTTTAAGGTAAGCTAAGAACCTTTTTCCATTGATCTTTTTATTCCACATCCACAAAAGAAAATGCTAGGACGTTGCTACTGATTTTTTCCCCCCAATATGTGGTCATTATAAGCAAAAAAAGAAGCTCACACTTCTACCTTTTAATTGGGCATTTAGCAGGACAATGTTTGAAAGCAATTAATGGGAAAAACATTTTTGTCCTGTTTTATCAATTGGTCTCCAAGAAAAATGCTGTCCAAAGTAACTATTATGTGCAAGCCAGGAAACTGTTGTCCTTTTCAGTTTTTCCCATGTCACAATTTATTCATTTAATTCAGTTCTCCAAAATTACTGCAGTGCCAATTATCTCTCTCTGTGTAGAAAATGAGTTTGGCCTACTTCAGCTTTTCCTTCATTTTATGCCTGTTTTCTGCTATTCTTCAATGAGTGAGTAATGTGGGATGTGAAAAAAGGGAGGATCTTCAAAAATATGTGAAGTGTCTAGAGTGGCTTTTTGGTACCTGTGAAGAGGCCCCTTGAAGAAGCTTAAAGGACAATAGAATATTGCGGCTAGCAGTGGTTTATTTTGTCCACATGACTCATTTCACACGCACCCAGGCAACTGATGAATGGAGGATTAACACAAGTTTTCACCTTATTGAAATGAGTGATTCAAAGCAAACAAATAGGACTAACTAGTTTGGAATATGAAATTAAAGTTTCTCCGAATCCTTTTGTTATGCATCACTTTCAAACTTAATTAGAAATATGATGGCTTTGGAATTACTTTTAACCAACTTTGTTATATAACACTAGTTTACTGTTTTGTTATTGTCACACAGTCCACTTGTTGCAAATCTAAAGACTCCCAGAGACTGTTCAAACACATTAACAAAAAGTTGTTTTAAAATAAAATGAAAAAATACCACATATATACATATATTCACTCTTTCTTTGTGCATGTTTATATACATTTACACAAAGAAATAACATTACATGCATTAATGTTGTTAATTGCATTATATATATCTATAAATATTTATAGATGGGTAGATAGCATTATAGGAAAAGTGCTTTAGATGCTATCTTTATGCTAACTTACACAACTCATTCAACTCTTTAAGCTTTGTAATTATATTCTAAACAAGTTGGGTTTACCCATGAACACCATTCAAACCTACATGACTTTATAAGGTGCTAAGTTGCAACACCCTGTGGTCATACAAGTCATAAACTCCCAGTTTATGATTTTAACAACTTCCCTTGAAGAAGGATAGTTTAACATCTTTGTAAAAAATAGTCAACGCTCAGGGCACACAAGTTCTTTCAAACCAGGATGTCTTCCTTCTATGTCTTTTAAGGATGCAACAGATTCATAACACCCTTTCTGTGGAGCAGGTAGCCAAGCACACCTAAGCTGGTAGTACAGTTAATGGGTCATATGCTCTTTTCCCCTGTTTTTTGGGATAATGCTCTCCTGTGCCTCTTTAATGTACTAGAAGCCGCCTGTGGTTGAATAGTTCAGTTGGCTTCTTCTGTGGAATATCTCCATGAAAACGTGCATGCAAAGTTGTACAAAATATTCAGGATACTGTTGAATCACAATTTCTGTCATTAAACTTTAGGATTATGAGTGTAACACTCCATAAGGAATTTCTGCAGAAGTTTACTGAATGAAACGCAAAAATTTTGGCTTAGTGAGTGGCAGTACGATGGAGGAAAAGAGATAGTTCAGTTCATCACCTAACCTGTGGATAATCCTTTCTGAAGATTTGTACATATGTGGGGGGAAGAGGGGACCAGAGGCTGAATTTCATTTCTGTATTCCACACAATCAGGAACACTATGGGATAGCTCTAGTGTGAATAATTTTTGTCATGGTATTGCTATTCCTGGCTGCAGAGGGATGGCAGGGGTGTGATGCACCACTGAGGGGTACTGTGATCATGGGATGACCAAGACAAATTGGAATATGGGATGACGTCTTAACATTGCCACTAAAAATAGAAAACATTAGCCATATTCTGACATAGATCCAAAATTTTATTATTGGTTTGTGAGAAAGGTTTTGATTTGGGTTGGCATCTCCTCACTGCTCAATAAGGTATGCAGGAGCCTTGGCAAACTCAGCTGCCAAGGTTTAGTGAGTGTCCACTGAACACATCCAAACTTTAATTTTTCCTTGCTTGGAGTCTTTCACCTTCATTGGTTGAAGCATTTTCACAAACGTACAGGACTTTCCCATAAATCAATCTCTTTTGACAGTTTTAAAAGCCTCAGTTGAGGCATGGAAGTGTGAGATCTTCTCAGCAAAATGTCTACAGATATTTTCTTCGTAAAGAGGAAAGAACAATTTGTAAGCTTTTCTTCTCTCAATCTTAAAAAGTGACAACATTGTTGTTGCTGTTGTTCGAACTTTAGAAAGGATCTCAATCTGAGACAGGCTTTTGATATGGAAAAACTTTTGACATCTCTCATTGTAGTAACTGACTGAGATTGGGTTCTGTACAAAGGCATGGAAAACCTCTGGTACATATAATTAATTTTTACCAAAAAATAAAAATTCATCTTTCTTGGAAATTTCAACAGTTTCAGTTTTGCTTTGCTTAAAAGATTTTAAAATTTTTTTGGTTGTGGAGCCCCACATACAAATTTGAAATATTTAATAGAAAATAATTCCCAAAGGCTGCTTAATTTGGAGGAATGAAATAATTTTTGACCAAGTCAAAGAGATTAGCACATTTAAAATCTGATAACTGTATACACATTACATGCAACAGTATAATTGCAAAGCAAAATAAGAATCAAATCATTTTTTCACTTATCAAGACAACAAAGTCAAATTTGTCATTGTGAAACATTTCATTTTGGAATTATTGCCCAAACTGTGTGTCTGATGTTTGGCCCAGTAACAAATGCAGTTGCTCCAGAGGAAATTTTATATTTTGATGAGGGAAGAGCTGAGATTCAAGCAAGTGCTGGTGTCTGCAAACCCTGGAAGCAACCTGGAAGTGAACTGAGAAGTGGGTGGATGCTACTGGCCTGTCACTGGTTCCCAGTGCTGTGGTTCTCCTGGAAGCCTAGACTGTCGTGGTGACACTCGGTTTGCCCAGCTGAAATTCAGGGCTCTGGCCATGCTCCCTCTTTGGTCTGTACCAATGGAAAGGCTTTGGTTTGTTTCAATGGGGATGAGCTGGATCCTGGAAACTACCATTACTTGTCATGCTGAGAGGATAATTACATGCCCATGAGGCCCTCCAAAACATCTGGTCCTCAATAAAAAATAAGCTATTCCTACATATTGAGAAGCTCTGCCAAGTGATGTGACTAGCTTGCATTGCTAAGATGTGCCATGAACACCTCAATGTTGTCACTGTTCAAGGTCATCATTGAACCCACAAATGTATTTTCTGTACTAATCATTACCAGTGTTGTAGAATATAATACAATGGGGCACAATATGTCTGCCTATTTGGGATGGACCTGGAACAGAAGTACAATTCATTCTGAGAACTCTCAATAAGGTCAGAAACATGTGTTTACCACCCTAGGAGATAATTCTATAAAGGAAGCTAATCTTCTACTGCAGATAATAATGAAGTAACTAGATAACATAGCACAGTGTAGTCACTGGATTTTTGGATACATCCATGATGGGACTGTGTGCACTTGTATTCCTGAGTGGTGCCATATCTAATTCATAAATGGATGGTTGTAAATCCAATTGAATCCATAATACCTAGTGAATATTTCAGTCTTCCACAGAAAGTTTTCCAAAAGGGTGGATAGAGAAAATTCCATCTTAGAATGTTTTCTTCCTCAAAGAGTGGAGCATTCAAATGGGAAATGAAAGTAGAAATAATCTCATGCAGAGAAAGACTTTGCACCACAGCCTACATTGAAACCAAAATTGCCAGTCTCAGGGTGAAGCAAACAACGTTGCCAATCTTTGTTGGATGAATCTTAAATGCTTCTGTGCTGTAATGATATCTCATCCAGACAAGATTTTGATATGCAAAGTCAGTGGTTTTATTTTCGATCAAATCTTGGACTGGAAAAGTTTTATGTAACACTGGTCTTGCATGTGGCATCACGAAGAATGTAATAAAGACAACATTACCTGGGCTAGGAAGAAATGCTGTTACTGTTCTTTCCAACAATAGACAAATATAAGCAAGGGTTCCCTTATTAATTATTGTTTGCTGGAACTGTTCCACTTGAAGATGATCACCACATGAATGGAATGTGATAACTGTATACCTACATCAGGGAAATCCTTGTGTAAGAAATACCTAATGTAGGCTATCTTGTATTTTAACTCTGATAGCAAATATTTTTACACTTCTTCCTACACATCTTACTAGGTCTTACTTTCATGCCAATTCCATGCAATTCTGAAATGTAAGGGTAACTTTTTTCTATGGAGAAAGTCAGAGCTACTATTACATGACCAATGGGAAAGGTGATTTTGATGAAATATATGGAAACTTGTACCATCCCCAGAAACTCTGAGCTCCCTCCCCAAGTGGGACACCTTTGCTGAGAACAGTTATATCACAGGCAGCCCAGCTGCACACTGACACAGCAGTTGTCTCCAGACACAACTCCTAGACACAATGTCGAGATCATGTTTATGTGACAAGGCATAATCAGTTTTTCAGACAAGCACAGCTCATATCATTAGATAGGATTGCCCTTCCTTTGTGTTCAACTAGAAATGACCCAGCTGTGTTTTGCAAGAGAATAAAAATACATGAGCGTGGCAGCTTTCAAGCTTCATGGAATTATGACAGGGACTATGACCTGAGAGACTATCATGTGTTTCCTTCAGAACTGCCATTGATGAGACTCACACAGCTCTTGTTGGGGTCCATTTCACAAGCCTGTAGTGTGGAGTTTCCAACTTGTCTTCCTTCACTTTACAGACTTGCTTTTCTTTTCATTTTTCCTCTGTCTTTTAGCTTTTAATTTTTCAAAATTTCACAAAGAAAGAGCAAGTCTCAGTGTCAGAGTGATAGTGTTAAGCCTAAGGAGAAGCTTAAGAAAGAGAGAAACAATCTGAAAGCACACAATAGAATCTGTAGCCATTGATGCCCAAAATTGTAAGAGGACTTAAAAAAATATAACGACAGTTCCCCTCTTACCACCTCAAGGGTTTTATATTATTAATCTCAGTAGCCAGAGCAGAATGAGCTCTGCACTCTGCTGGTTAGCAGAGGAAAAGAAGATAAAAAAATGAAAAGAAAAACTATAATAATTTCCCCATAACACACTGCTGTGGCAGTGTTGTTAACAAATTCATATTTATTCATTCCTCTCTCTCATTCCGTTAACTCACAAATCCCAGGGAAGTCACCATCCCATCACACTCAACCTCCTTTGAAACCTTCCCCAAATACATGCATATAAAGCACTGTCCAATCCAAGGAGTCACACTGTGCCTGGTTTATTCTCTCCTGCCATGCCACTGGATGCTCTACTGAGTCCCGCTGCCTGTCCAGAACTGCTGGACAGTGCTGCTATGGGCTGTGAACCAGCTTCTGCATTGCCGACTGGGAATGACAGCTTATCAGGAGGGAGTTAATGTGATTCCTCTCTCTGTAATTTGTAAAGTGCTTTGGGGTTCCACTTGGTGAATTCTGCTATCTAAAAATGTTATTGCTACATTTTAAAGGTTACACGGCAGAGCACTGCTGGGTCCCAGCGCTTCTGATTTTCCTGATGCTTTTTGAGGAAGGACATCTGTGAACACCTGGCTATGTCTAAAGACTGAAAATGGGGGGAAACAGGTCATCTGGCCGATGTGAGGGGTGCCATGTGCCCCACTGATGTGAGTGCAGGGAAGGTCCACGCAAGCTATAGGGTTGCCTGTGACAGAGAATATTAAGGAGAGTTTTGTTTGTCCAGGGGAAGAAAGGAGACAGCTTTGGTGTATTGAAGACCGGAGCCACAATTCACCTAAATCCTGAATCATCATGGATGCCATCTCCGGCTCTGCTGAGCAGCCCCTACTCATAATCATCTCCTACTGCTGCAGTCCCCAGCCCTCCCCCCAGTTCAAATTGGGAAGGGGCTGAGAATTTGTGTCGCTCTAGCCTTCACCAGGGCCATGAGTGTCAGCTGCTCTGTCTGATGACTGGCGCGCTGATTATGCACCTATCCAGACACATGGAAACTCCACAGGGAAAATTTCCCCAATACACACACATTTGTAATCTCTTGTGAATAGAGTCCTAAGTGCCCATTAACTATTGCTCAATTACACGGGAACTCTGCAGAAGTAAATATGGCATGCACATGAATATCAATTAAAGCCATTATGATCAGTGTGGTCGTGAGTAAGGAGGAAAATGTGCATAATCTTGACAGAATAACGAAGACACACTCCATTTTACTCGTGTGGATTGGAATAGTATGTTAAGCTAATAAAAGCTTTTGCATTTTTAAAAATAGTTTAACAAACCCAGAATAGCTTTGAATCATATCCGTCTGTGATTTCGGTTGTTAAAGTTAGCTTTGAAGTTGTTTTTTAAAAGACAGAGGGAAAAACCTCTACTGGTGAGCCTGTAATTTCTCAATTTCACTTTCCTCCATCAATTGTTTAGCATTCCTAACAGCCTTATCCTACCTAACACCACACAGGTACAGCCAGCAATAAGATACTTGCACAAAAGAAGGTTGACAGCTGAAAGACCAGACATAAATGCAGAGCACCAGACTGGGAAACCACTGCAGCTGAAAGCAAGGGAGAATTTTCACTGGGGGATCTTATCCTGAATCCTCCACCCCCTTACCATCTGATCAGGGGTAAATCCCAGGCTGAAAACATTATTTCTAGTGTAAATGCAAGGTGTAAAAGAGCAGTGTCACATGGCAATGAAGGCTTTATAATATAAGGGATGTCTTTACTGTCATAGATTAGAAGGACAAAGGATGTACAAGTTCACCAGGGGCAGGCTGGTTTCAACAGCACTTATGGGACTACCCCAGTGGAACTTTACATATCAACAGTTGTGGCCTCATTTCCACCCTGATGGAAACTTCAGTGCAGTGTTGCAAACTTTCCATATAATTTTCTTTTACTGAGCCAAGCTATCCTAGCATCCTCTCCCAGGTGTTATTGAATTTTGGAAACCTGTTGTCTCACAGAGAATGATATAGACTCCTTAAGCAAAAATGTGGTGTCCTACCTGTCATCTCTCTTAGAGCATTGTCCAAGGAGCCTAAATACATCTTTGGCAACATATATGTGCTTATTGCTTTAAGTGCATGTCTTCTGGCTTAAACTCAAGATAAAATTTTAATTATTTTGAAATAAACCATGTTGCCTTGTGGGCTAAAAAGACACATATGTTGCATCTGTGGGGTAAACTGGACGTGGCCAGTGAAGGCCAGGTGCTGACTATCCACATTGTTACTTGATGTCAGTGCATGAGGGGATTAGCATGTGTTGGGAGCCCTTCCTGGTGGATCTGAAGGTGTGGGGATAAGTGGCACACTATGAATTCCAGTTTGGTTTATTTACTAAGATGTAGCCATAGTCCATGTCTATACTTGTACACTAAAGAGGAGCACGGCAGGGTTTCAAGCACTTTCCTGCTGTGGTCCATACTGTTTAATTATTAGCAACTTCCCTGGCACACTTTTGCCCCATGCCATCACAATTCCACATGATGCCCAGACACAACGCAGGCAACAGCACTAGCCAGGGACTGTTCGCTGTAGGCAGGATGGAAAAAAGAGGATGTAGCCATATGGTTACAAGCCATGCCTTGCCACTTGCCATCAGGGCAAAGAACGGGCCCTGGCCCGTTTTATGTACTAGGATAGATGTAGCCATAGAGACTGGAATGTTTGTACTGCCTTTAATTAAATGGAAATTGTGTTTCATGGCAGTTCTCACAACAGTCTAAATCTGTGGGATCAGGGTGATGTCTGACCACTGGAGTCAGAGACTGGTATGTAGACTGAAAATATACGTTGATGCATCTGTGTCAGAAAGGCAGGTAATTACATTGGATGCAGTACAAGTGGGCTGACAGACAACATTGTATTAAATAAAGCAAACAGTCTAGTTTCTGAATGTAATGCAAACTTGAGCTTGTGATAGTTTTAGAAAACAAATTGGGACAGTCCTGGGGGATTTCTTTAGAATTATTGCACTGGAAAATTACTTAAACATTTTAATATAATTATTTTCATTTTGATCTATTTGAGGTAACAGCTGGAAGATTTTAGGGCTGTGGGTACATTTAGATTACCACCTTGCAGCAATGCATACAGTTACATCTAAAGTTAAAAAGAAAGTTATTTAGTTCAGTAAATACAGCCAAAAAAAGGCAACATGAGTAAGTAAACTTTATGAAATCTGAACAAATGTCAGCTGGTCAATAGAATGAATGTATGTCTGTATACAGTGGTATACTGAGGAACAATTATTTCAGCCCAAACCTCAGTCTGTGTTTGCAGAAATATATTTTTATATAAAATGACTAGAGTAGGACTCATCCATTGATTTTCATTGCTAAGCTGTATGCTTTCTGTCCTTTGTTAGGGTTGTATGCCACAGACAGAGCTATGCCAAGTGCTAAGTCTTCAGCATGGACCTTTCAGGATAAATATTAACCAAATACAGCACTCAGATTTCTTTGCTGGATTGGGGCCTCATTGTCTGCAAAACAAAACCTCTTGGTAGCAATTTTTGACAGACTTGTATGGTCCTGTTCTTTAAGTGCCCGGAGGAGACATTGGGGTCTATCATTAGTTACCACCTTAGGAAGGGATGAACCTGACATACTGAGAACACCTTGCAAGTCAGCGCAGAGCCTTGTGTCTTGCTGATTTTACCTGACTTTGGGGGTTAAACCAGTCAAAAGTCTACACTCATTTGCCTGATCAATAAAACATTAATAATGTCCCCCTTCCAAGAACGGGTTAAATTTAATTATTTAATATTGGAAAATACTCTGGAGATGAAAAGTGCTCTGCTATGTAAGTGCTGACCATTAGTCATTATTAGGTCCTCTCTTGTTTTCCTATGTTATCTCAACTAAAAGGCAACTCAAAATTTTTTCATTATACGCAGGGGTTTGCCAATTTAAACCAGCCAATCTAAAGTGTATTTAACAAATTGGACTGGTATATTTTTAATGGCAGATAGAAAGTCTATGGCAAAAGGGGCAGAAAGTTAATTTTTGTCTCTGCTTCTTTAAATTAATAGGACGTAATTTGCGGTGAGGGACAAAGTTTCCTAAGGAAATCATTGTGTTGGTTAAATAAAGCGTCCTACAGGAGCTTGGTAATAAATAAAAATCCTGCCTTCACAAGGCTTTGTCATTGTCTGGAAAGCAGAGAGAGACTAAATTAAAGGTGCTTATTCTAGTATAGTAGCTCAGTAAATGAAGTATGCTTGGATTTTCCCTTCGCAGGAGCTAAATCTGTGACCTTCTGTACCAGAGGAAAGAGTCCTTTGTGTTCTGAGCTCTAATAGCCTTACCATGGTTTGATTTCTACCAGGGTCCATGAAACACTTGTTATATTTATTTTCATTACTTCCATTCTTTCTCTTTTGCAACGAGGCATTAGTTCAATCTTTACAGAAAGAGTAGATTGCTTTTGTTTTTTTACCTTGATGGGCTGTATGCCTTTATGTTTTTGGTTTATCTCCTGTGTTTCAGAATGTTTCTTTTACCTTGTGGAATACTGTTAGAAGTCTCTGTACAAAAGCAAAAGCTGTGGTTGCTATAGCAATAACCAATCTGATGAAGCTGTGACCTAAATCATGACTGAGAAAAATAGTACCTTTTCTATATCACTGCAGTTACTGCTTCCTTGGATTATGCTACCGTTATGCAGGATTTATTACCTAAAATGAACTCTTTGGCTCCAGATACAAGAAAAAGCAAAGTGATTCTTCTATAAGTATAGCGTTGGTCAGGGACATGAACTTAAATCTGTGAAATTTATAGGTAAAAAGGAGTTCTGCTTTTGGTAGCACATGTGTAGCTAGACCTTGGTGCAGCATAATCTATTTCTTGAAAATCCAGTGAGCTTTGACTGCTGGAAGATATTTAAATCAACATAATGTACAGCTCAGATTTATTGAGCATTACAGAACCAGCAACTTTCCCAACTTGCTGAAGTCTTTGCTTCTGCCATGACGTATAGTCATCTAGTAGGAAAGGAGGGAAACATCCTCTAGGAGCAGTTGCTTCCTTGATTTTTGAAAATCTGGTGAGGAAATTGGTGCAGGCATCCAAAGACCATTACTTAAAATACAAATTTGGTGATTCTTTGGCTGCGACCCTCACTAGTAGGAGCTACATATGAGGTCATTTCTGCACATGCTTTATTTTCACAACCTACCAGATAGTGTAGCATGGTAACTGATGTTATGAAGGACAGGATGCAGTGGGATTTATCCTGTTGTGTTTCTGAAAATTAGGCTTTGAATCTATGTTTATCATCTAGGCTCTCTCTATAGTCAATGAAGGGGGGAGAGGTGTATTTTCATCTCCTAAAACAGACATCTGGGATAGATGAGATGAAAACTTAGAAGAACATCTCTGTGTCTGTGGACTACAGAGGGAGCTTTGACAGCTTGCTTAGAGCAAACACTTCACTTTCAGATGTCTGTAGTTACATGAGCTGAACTCCATTTGTACTAAAGGTGTTATATAGCAAATCTAGTATGGGTAACCATTGCTGTTATAACAACAACATGGTGGGAGCGAAGTCGTCAAATCTTAAAATTTAACAGCAGTAGCTTGCACTAACCTCTACTAGAAGTGAGAATAAGAAATAACTGAGCTGCAAGAAGGTGTGAGTAGAGGCAATATTGAAATTATTTGTATTGGAGAGGATGGGGAGTAGGAAGTTGGAAGAGTTAACTAAATCAGCTTCGCTGGAACAGCAGACACAGGTTGGCAATTGTGAATGCATTTAGCCTGACAAGTATCTAGCTAAGAGGTACTTGTGCTGTTATTACCATCCCTGCTAGTCTCTCACCCATCCTTCTGCTATAAACCCAAGTGGATAAATCCTAAGGATCAAGAGACAATTAAATGATTGTTTGAGGATGCTCAGTGGGAAATCAAAGTTGCTGTCTTTGCTGTCAGAGATTTGGACTGGAGATGCACAAGCAGTGAAGAAGCCTGGCTGCTGAACTATTTGGAGAGATCTAAAATTACCCATTTCTTATGGCCACCTGGTCTCTTCAACATCTGCTGCGTGTTTGGCTCAGAGACTGCCTGCTCTCTGAAATCATACCACACATGACATAATGTGTCAGAAGTAGTGTGACACAGCAATGACATTTAAACTTTCCCAGTTTCGGTTGGTTGCAAAATACAGATTAGATCATTTGTGACCATTTTCAATTGTCTTGGGGTAGATGACCACAGAGAATCCTTTATTTCATGAGTGGTCAGGTAGAAACAGGAATCTTTTGTAGGTCAAGGACTTAGGAATTCCTTTAATTTTGCAAAAGCTCTTTCACCTCCTCAGCGTTCATGTCTGATTGATGGTTGTGCATTTATGAACTGGAAATTATGTGGCTATTGGCCAATGTGCAATATGATAAAAT
Organism: Tyto alba; assembly: GCF_018691265.1. Lineage (NCBI taxonomy): Eukaryota > Metazoa > Chordata > Aves > Strigiformes > Tytonidae > Tyto > Tyto alba. Next base: position 32,231,635 of record NW_024881313.1, read on the forward strand.
ATTACAGTGAGGAGACTTAATATTTCACAGCTAAAGAAGTGAAGAACTGTCTCTTGCTGGAAATAACACCTACGTACAACCCTAACTGAGAACCATAATCCAAGTGACAAAATAAAAAGCATCAAAGGTGGAACGCCATTAAGTTTGGACTGCAGAAGCAATAATAATGTCAAAATATTCAGCTACTCTGGTACCTGGCTGTGGCACTGCAGTCTTCTGTTGCCTTTTGACTGCTTCTTCAAGAGTCTTTTTCAAGCAGATGTTCCCCATAATCCTTTCTTAGCTTTTACTATTTATTTTGCTTTATATCTCCCCCCACTCTTCCATCTCTACCTTGAAATAGGCCAAGCACTTTTATGCCTTCAACAACCTCCTGTTTAACCTATGGCTAAGGATAAAAATTGTGTGTCACTGTGACACAAGAAAAAGACTGGAGACATCAGAGATATCCGCAGCATCTTAGGTCCCTGGAAAAACAGGGGATTTGTTGGGAGGGTGGTCTATTTGATCCTTGGGAGTATATTTTTGTTAAAGTTGGATTTGTTTGACAAATTAGTGTGTCCCTGAAGTGAGGGTTTTTCTAGTTGTAAACCCTACACTGCCTTTTCAAAAACAGCTTCAGACTCCATCCGGGGCCCCCATCCAGCTTAAATCAGCTAATGTGTAGCCATTTCAAACCACTGACTGTCCTTCTCTTTACTTCTTTGTGGCACTGCTTCTTTCTGCTCCCTTGTGAAGAGATTAGTTTAAAAGTATTTTAAAGTATTAAATACTTTAAAAGTATATTAAAGTATTCTTTACCCCAAAGTCCACTCTGATGGCATTTGGAGGGAGCCTAAAGTTACAAATCCTCACAGCTTTTCTAATCCATGTGCTTTGTTCCTCCTGCATTCATATTTTCCCTTTCAAGACCAGAGATTCACCTGGTCTTGTGTTCACAGTCCCCTTTGGGGATCCTTAATAGTCAAATGTTCATATGCATGAATACAGAACAAGATGCCTTCTTCCAAGAACAGTGACTATACTTTTTTACCCACTGTCTGTTAGAAACAGAATTTCCTTCATTGCTCAACCTCTTTTTTTATACTGTGGCTGCAATAAGCCATTTCAGAAGTGTCATCACCTTTATCTTTTTACATTCTGATGTAGTCTGTAATCAACACTAGCTGCAGCGACTCTCATTACTAGCTCTTGAAGTGATTCTTCAGACTCAGCAAGAAAAACATCATCATCAGATTACAGCATCTGCTTCCTCCAATTTCAGTCTTGCCACTGTAGCCAACAACAACGACGCACATTTGCATTTCAGTGCACAGACAGAGCTGATGCTGTGCCACCCTGCAGCCCTGCTGGACTTTCTTCCTGCCCATCAACCTCTGTGCAATGTCTTTTGTTGAGTCTCTTTTCACTTGTGTCTGGTCACATACAGCACAATAAAATATATAAATGTATAAGGAAGCCCCCACATATAGTAAGAGAGCTGCTGTAGCATCAACTGCTTCTTTCTGTTCTATAGTACAGGTCCTTTTGCCCTAGTTTGTTTTGTGATGTTGTTTTTGTTTTGTTTTGTTTTGTTTTGTTTTGTTTTCTCCCCAGCATTATTCTAAAAGCTGATTTACATCATTGTCATGAGTAAACTAGCTTGGTTTTTGTTTCTTCTGTACTCAATTTTGCTTTCATATTTTTCAGTCCCTTTCTCCAAACACTAAGCCCATTTTTTCTCCATGTGTTTGAATAGCAAGTGGAATTATTTGGCAATGTGCACATCCTCTCAGACTCCCCTTCTCTGAGCACAGAATGAGTTTAGTGTCTCATTAAGTCCCATAGCCGCTGCCCTGTTTTTCCACAGAATTTTGCAGATCTTACGGGAAATCTTGATACCAATCTAGTGTTAGAGTGTTCTCTTCAGGTACACAAAGCAGGCAGACGTGAGAATATTTGAAGCATGTAATGATGACTATTTGAGTTAAGGACCCCTCTGTCTTCCTGAAAGAATAATTCAGACAAAAGATAACAGGTTCTGATGCTGAAATCATATTCTGATACATGAAGGGACTTAATCTGACCTGTTTGTTTGTTTGTTTGATAATAACATATGTGCTGATTCAATTTCCTTTATCTTTGCAGTGCTAAACAGGAAATAACCTTTATAAAACAGTGAAGAGATTTACAAGCCTTGAATGCAGGCTCAGGCACGGACCCAGAGATGTCCTGCTGCCACTCCCAGCGTGTACGTTCCAGTTTTGCGGTGTTCCACAGAGGCAGCTGTTCCTCCTACAGGTAAATAGACTCACCTGAGATTCACAGGTGGCCAGATAGGATGCCATCCACATCCCTCCCTTGTCACACCCTCTTGTAGATACTTGTGGGTTTTAATGCTGTTAGCCAGAAAGGTCACCTTGTCTTAAGCAAATGAGCTGAAATTCTCTTTTGTGTGTGCATGGGGAGCCTCAGAAAATACCAGGTTAGCCCAATATCACTGGTCTGGAAAAAAACCCACCCCAAAACATCCAAAGGCCAAGTTTGAGATCCTCAGTGCTTACTCATTTAGGTACATCCTCTCTGTGACTTCAGTGAGTGAGATGAAGAGCTCCGAAGCAGCTTCAGTAAGTTAAAAAACTCAGGATGATATGGAATTGGATGCATTGGTACCTAATTCTGAAGCTCATAACCAAGCAGGACAGAATTATTATTAAGCAGGACAGAAATATTATTATTCTTTTCAAACAGAGCTTTAGACCTTCTCCAAGGATACCAAAGGACTCATTACAAGCAATTTCATATCTAGCTAATCAGTCATTGAAGACCTCTTCTTGTAGAAATTAAGTGATTAGATACTTTGACTTCTCGGGTGGGGAGCCAACTAGGAACACCCACACTTCTTGTGAAATGCAGGCTGATGACTTTTGACAGGGATTCATTTTTAAATTTATTTTATTCTTTTTAAACCATTTAATTTCCTATTGAGACCCTGAAAAATTCAAACTTCACTGAATATTTCTGTTAATTTGCTTGAGTTTTGACATTTTTGTTTTGTTTCCAGAGTTTACAACATTTCCAACAGATTCTACTATAGTGAAATTCTGTCATATCAGTTGAGCTCTTGTAGAACCAAAATACTAAAGTAATTTTTTTGTGATTAGACAATGAATGCTTTTGCTTTTTTGCATCTTCACATGCCCAGCCAAATTATGAGCAAAGTTAAGCCATCCTGCAGCTTAACTCCCAGAAAAAAAAATGGGAGGAACCTAGAAGACAGGTAACTAAGCTCTCGCTTTTTACAATTCTTATCAAGTTTATATCCAGTATTATTAAAGGCTGACAGTGCTTCCAAGTACAGGCCTGGTTTGCTCCCAGCAGTAAACTGTGCTAGAGGCACATTGGTACAAGTGTTAATAAAGTATTAATAAATCCTCACTACGTGGGAGTAATATTGCAGGGTAGGCATCGATAGTGTTAGGTCACTTACAGGGGCTGGCTTGGGTCCATGTGCTCACCTGTCATCTCTGGATGACAGCTAAGAAATAGGTACCAAACTTTAACATAGGGGGCTTTAACATTTCTTGACATGCTTCTTAATATAAGCACCAATTCTTTATACATTATTTCAAATATTCTTCTCATGTAAACATCACCTTATTTTACAACATTTGCAAGAAGCACATTTACCCATCAGAAAATAGTATAGTTTAAATAAATAAACAAATAAATATAAATATAAACATAAACATAAATATAAACATAAATAAATATATATTATGTTAATTGTTATTTTCAAAACAAAATAAAACAAAACAAAATCCCACAGAAAAGCAGAAAAGATAAATAAGACTGGCAGATGACCTAAGGGAGAAATTGTCATATGTGGCAACATGTAGAACAAACTTTTGCTACAAGGTGAGGACACCTGAGGATTTTGGCCTCCGGTCTATCTTCTCCTGATATTCTGTTACTCTAAGTCCCTTGCCTGAGTGCAATATCCAAAAAACCTCAGGCTTCCATTGGCTGTATTTACCATCAAAAGAAATATTAAAGAGATTTTTGGAAGATTTCTGGCCTGATTCAATTATTGCCAGGAGATTTAAATGAGATTTAGATAAGCAACCTGAAAGAAAATGTAACTATAAATATCTATTGTTTACCCATCTATCTAACAATATCTGACTTATTAGAAATGACCTTGGGGTTTGTTGCTAACCATTGCTGTTTTCTAGTCAGTTTTATAGGGTATATTACTTTCACAGGGCTAGAATCACTGTTATTGGACACTCAATTCCCCAAAAGCAATGCAGCTACATTGAGAATAGAAGAACATAACAGATGAGAAAACTCATAAAAAGAAAGAAAAATAATCTGTCTAAACAGCCTAACAGAGAGTGACAGAACAGGGGAGTGTGGTATCTACATGTTGATGTAAATGGTGGTACAAGGTGACAAAGAAAGGTAGCTTGCTTGTGTTGGGCTAATACCTGAAAATCTTTAGTGATCTCTCGGTCAATTTTAGAACCTTAGAATTTCTCTCTGAAATGTACTGCACTTGCTTTTCCATGCTCTGCCTCTAGGTTCATCTAACACAGGATTAGAGGGATGAAATAGAAAACCAACCAGCTTTTATACACAGTTGCAAGCAATAATGGGCTGTCAAGGATGGAAAGAACATTCATGGTCTTAAAGTCAAATGTAAAGTATAAAACTGATGAAATAAAAATTATTTTGATTTAGAGCCCCACAAGAAATGTACAGCTGTAAAGTCTTTTCCAGATCATACTAATATTTCATTTTTCCAGTTAAGGATAATTTAAATTCTACGTATTGCTAGAATTAAAGGTAGTGATGTAGAGTTGGGCAGAAAGTGTAAAAATTTAAATTTGTATACCACTATGCTACACAGAGTTGTAGTTAAGGGCAGGGTATGTGGAAGGGTGTAAAAGCAATTAAATGTGAGGTTGTCAGTAGGCAGAGAATTAGAGAATTCTCTGCATGACAGGAACAAGAAGAGGAGGTCATTAACGCACATGCTATTTATTTTAATATTGTTCATGATCTGTATTGTACTAAAATTATAAATAGGCTAAGTGTGAGTGACCCAGAATGGTTTGGCTTCTGTCCTAGTGGGATTTAATCGCAGCTCATGTTGTCCTCCTTCCTACTCATTTTATGCCTTCAGCAGCAGCACTGCCAACATCTGAGATTTCGCTTCTGAGGCTTGCATTGAACCTTTTACTTCAACATTTAGCATTAAGATCCTGGAGCCATGTGATTTTCATGACATGTAGGGTTTTTGGGGGTGTTTAAGTAGCATTTTGTTTTGCCAAAAGAACCTCACAGCTGTATTACATGCCAATAGACATATACAAAGCTGTAGTGATATAACTATCCTGGGATAGTGACTCCATTACAAGGCAGTGTTTGGGTTGCTTTTTAGAGGTGAGTTAAATTATAACTTTGCCTAAGCTACTTCAGCTAGGTCCCAGTGTGAGTGGCCAACTGGAAGAAAAGGTTATATTGATCTAACAATATCTTTTTAAATTCATATGTTAGGTTATGCCAAAAAACAATCCCATGTAGGCAAGACCTACATTTTTAGTCCTAAGGGCTGTGAAGAAGACATGACTCAAGTGTATTGAAAAAGCTTAGATACCAGAAGGCAAATAAAAATAACCCCAGCTGCAGTGTTATTATTTTTTTTCAATTTCATTATTTTTGTGCCTTTCTCAAGGTTTTGGGGGCCTGAACTCTGGAATTGTGAACCCTCAGGGAGAGCAGAAATATTGACTATAATTAGTTGGTATAATCTTTGGGACGGGGACTCTGACTACTTATGTGCTCATACAGAACTCAGCACGAGGGGCTGCTAACCAAATACAGAATTTTGCATCCTACCACAGCGCAAAGAAAGAATTAATATTAATACAGTACACCCATCGCACTTCTAGGTGCACATCTGCTACATGTCCACAATCCCTGCCCATGTCCCTTATTCAGACTGAAGTTACAACCTCCCACAGTTTGTCTCTATTTTGACAGAATTCCTTACCTTGACTTTTTATGACTGTGCCACCTTTAATTCTTTGGACCACAGACTGTATACACCTTTCTGTCAGCCTGAGCAATGTACAGATGCTTTAACAAGTGTATTTATACACACAACCTGCTGTGGACTTACTCAGGAAACTACAAGAGAAGATGAATCATGCTAACTCTTCTGCAAGGAAAAGGGCAAAAAACCCAACTCCAGCTGCCTGCCTAAATTTATCTTTTGTTATTTGCTCTAGGATGAATATTACCCCCGTGCAGATGGTTCACATAAAACCCTGTGCATCACTGAAATTATAATTAAAAATCTACATGGGACTTTAGATCTGTGTGTGTTCCAGTCCATGTCCCATGTTTCTCTAGTAATGAATTATTATATTACTTAAATGTAAGGAGCCTGCTCCTTTTTCCCAGAACTCTACAAATACACCAGAAGATACAGATACAGAGTTCGCTGGAGCTGCTGTGGTGCAATTCAGTCTTTAATGACAGATCTTATGAAACAGTACTTCTTACTACAATTTCCAATCATGTTAGATGCCCCATATCTCACTCTTCCTGTAAGAAATGCATACGGGCATTCCTATGAGACACGTATTTTGTTTCAGGACCAGTTATTTTGAGAATATCGAGGACAAAGTACACAACCACCCTTATGATCTTGGAGAAAAACCTACCAGGTTGCTGAGCTGAGGTGCCTTTCATCTCTAAGTGCTCTGCACTTGTCTGTAAGAGTCTTCTAGAAGTACCAAAGCCATACTCAAAAACTACTCCCTCTCTAAACAGAGATATTTCACAGCATTGGTCAAATGGAGAAATTAGTTTCTGAAGCTATTTTAGCTTGTGTTTAGTAGACAGATTGAGCGGAATTTTACCCCTTTTCTCGAGTTTGTAAAACAAAAACTAAACATAAAATGTTTATTACAGTACCTCTATCAACATATAATCTGGATGCAATTAAATATAATAGTTTTTCAACCTTTTATTTTTATGATATACACTTTGCAAACATTAAAATGTACAAAACTGTCAATGCAAGTGCTTGTTTTAGTATTACAATTTTTCAGGACTGATCCCAGCAGTTCAAGTGTGTTTAGGAGACTTCAAAACCATATATTTTGTGCCAGACTGAGTGGGCATAGTTAGTATAAAGAACATTATGAACTGAATTAAAGCTTTGATGAGCTCAGCCCCTTTATCTCTTCCTGAACTCACTTGTTCTTCACCTATACTGAGAACCAGCATGGCATTTTGTTTCAAAAAACACACCTTTAAAATAGCCCCTCAATAAATTTTATAGAAAAGTACCAAATCACAATCCATTAAAGAGCAAATGGAAGCAAGGCTATATGTAGAATTTTTTCACACTATTGCATTATCAGTAATAGTGCATTTTTTTCCCTAGCAGCACCTAAGAAAAATCTTACAAGCTGCACTTTGTAATTGCTGTCTTTATAGTGACTGGGGGAGGGCGAGTGTTGTGTTTTGGTGTGAATGATTTCTTCAGAAGTAATAAAAGGTGGTATTAAAATGTCATGACAGTCATTTAAATGTTTGTTTTCTAGGAAATAAATGATTTTTGGAGTACTCAGTCCTTAGCTGTTAATAATAACTGAGCTTGTTCTGTTGATGAACAATTTAAAATGGCATTTTGACAATAACCGTCCATTATCAACCAACATTTGCCTTCTGTTCACTTTGTGTATTATCACAACCTTTGTATTTTCTTAATTTATTCTGGGGGCTCTGCAAAGATGATAGCATAAGGCCAAGGTTCTCAAAGACTAAGAAACTGTATTTGATTTCCTCTTCAGGAGCAACAGCTCTTGCAGTTCATCTAGCTCTATGCTTTCTTTGGGAGTCATTTAGCATCAGCACCTCAGATGCCTGATCCAAAGTGGCCAGATCCTGTGCTAGCAGGTGCACTAGTCCAGTATTGGAAGAGACTGCATATTGTCCTCAGTCTGAGCCTTGTAGAGGGCATCCTGTGAACCATGAGGGTCAATAAATCTGGTGATGCACGTGATATTTTGGAAGTTGGAGAGTGTGTGTGTATGTGCGTGTGTGTGTGTGCGTGTGCAACACAGGCTACATTACAGTAACTACAGATCTCTTGCACTAATACCAGAAAAATAGGATGTGCTCCCACTTCTGTGAGATGCTAGCCAGCACAGAGGGAGTGGAGCTGAGAGTCTGACCCAGAAACCAGACACTTTGAAATATGCTGAAATAAGGATCAGAGAGGTGTGGAAGAACCGGAGACCCCAGAAAACATGATAGGCTGTGAAAAAAGTCCTAACTCATGGATATTTTAGCATGAGCAGGAGGAGCAGTGAGAAGCAATTGCTGATGCTTACCCTGACCCACGGAAGACCTGGAGAGGTCACTCTTCGACTGCTGCATGGCAGCGTGTATTTTCTGTCTGGGGAGCTTGGACTTTAGTGATTACCAGCACCTCCAAGAGCGCTTTGATATCTCTGCTTACGAATAGATGATCATCATCATCATGTTCTTAATGCCAGTACATGTCCTGGGGCAATGGACCAAGTGCTGGGGTTGTGTGTGCCAAAATGAGGAAAGTTAATTCAACACCCTTGATAACAACAATAGTACTTTGTGCTTTTGATCTTCAAAGCACTTTACAAACATTAGCTAATTAATTAATCCTTACAATACTCCTCTGCTATTATCCCCATTTAGCAGATGGGGAAATTGAGTCAGAGAAGTTAAATCACTTGCCCAGGGCTATGTAGAAGTTGGAATTAAGGCTGTGATGGGGAATTCCTGGCTCCTCCTTTCAAATCTCCAAACCAGTTGTAGCTGCTGCTGCAGACCTGAGACTGCCATAACTACAGACACTGGGACTGAGCAGCTGGGCAGGAGCAGTGACTCTGGGGTGCACCTTGCCCATCAGATGTGGACAGGTCGAAGTGCCACCTATAGACTTTCATTATGGTGCTAACCTTGGAGACTGCTGGGCTTTGTGAACATTTTCTTGTCCTCCCCTGTCTAGAGAGCTTCTGGAAAGGAGCTGACTCACGTCTGGACAGCCTGGCTCTGAGCTTGCTGCAAATCCCCACACTCTCCATTTTTATGAGGGTCTCCCAGAGATGCTGTCTCCATGCTAGATAGTGAAACAGTAATCCTGCTTCTTAGTCAGAAGACAATCAGATGGAGACAGAGGTGGAGAGAGCTGAATATAAGCCTTTAAATCTTTGTTTGACAAAGTCCCCATAGGAAGAATGAATTGAGGGATGACAAATCATTAAGAGTGTAGGCATTGTGCTGAGGAAATAAACAAAGCTCTTAATTTTTGCTCACCCAGGTAGTTCTGTATCTGATAGAGTACCGAGATGGTAATTTCCTCTACTGCTTAGGGATAAGGTTGCTCAAGATGTATTACAAAATCAGGATAATAACTTAATATCAAAGGAATCATCTTCCTGTTTCGGATCCAGGTAATCTAGAAAACTATTCCATACTACTAGATAACAGGGATACATTAGTCAAATAAACTTTTGAAAAGTAATTGTAAATTAAAAAGTAAATTGTCATTTGCAGTGCACATTTTGCAATGGATTACATCATTGTTTATCATTACACAGCTGCACAAAACTGTGCTGTAGAATAAAATAAAATGAAAGAGTGAATAAGGCGAATCTTTCACTTCTACATGATTGTAAGAAATATTTTCAAGCAGAGGTATGCTAAGATACTGTGTTCGACAGGTACTCTCCAAAGCATGTAAAGGCTATCTAAGTTAAAAAAGACAGTAAAACCAAAGTACTCTCCCAAAGCTGAGGGAAATTAGCACAGATTCACAATGGCTGATGTTGGAAGTCACATCTGGTGCTCATCTAGTTCAACTACCCTGGAGATCATCTATTTCAACTCACCTGCTCAGAGCAGGGTTATCTAGTGGAGGTTGCTCAGGGATGTGTCCAGTCAGACTTTGAGTATCTCCAGGGATGGAGATTCCACCTTCTCTCTGGGCAGCCCATTCAAGTGTTTGACCACCCTCACATTAGAAAAAAAAAAAAATCTTATTTTTCAATTAAATTGTCTGTATTTCAGTTTGTGCCCATTGTCTCTTGTTCTGTCTCTGTGCACCACTAAGAAAATCCTGGCTCCATTTCTCTCTCTGAATGACAGCACTACTGTCTGGTGCATCAGTTGCTCCTCTTGGTTTTGTATCATCTGCAAACTTGCTGAGTGTGTACTCTGGCCCATTGTCCAGGTCATTAATGAAGATATGAAACCACACTGGCCCCCGAATCAACTCCTGGGGCACACAACCAGCATCTGGCTTCCAACTGAACTTCATGTCACTGATCACACCCTTGTGAGACCAGCAGGTCAGCCAGCCAGTTTCCAATCCACTGCACTAGTCTCTTCAGTGTAAAGGTCTATCAGGTTGTTCAGGTGTGATTTTCCCTTCACAAATCCATGCTGACTACTTCACACTTTATGATTTCCAGAATTATGGTTTCCAGGAGCACTTCTTTTCTAGAGTATAATTTTACTTTATTTTATTTTATTTTATTTTATTTTATTTTATTTTATTTTATTTTATTTTATTTTATTTTATTTTATTTTATTGTTCTATTGCCCACCAGCCATGAGTTTAAAATGTGCCAACCATGGTAAAAAAGAAGACAAATGTGTTGCTTAAATAAAAGTCAGTAGATACATTTCTTGGGACCAAATGTTTTGCTGCCATATATAAATTTAAAACTGCATAGTCTGCACAGTCCTTGATCTTAAATTTGACCTGACTGCTGAGAGTGTCTCTCTCATGGAGAGGAGGGAGATTTCATAAATCATGCAGAATCAGCGTCCCAGCACATAGGCTTGAACAACATATGAGATGTTTTGGGTAGGATGAATCCTAACTGTGCTCTCGGATTTCTGATGGGAACCATCGTCACTTGGCACAGGAAGGAAATGCCCCCAGACTAACATCACTTCTGTGAAAGACACTGTAAAACCAGACCATATAGCTAAGGTGACACAACCATCTCCTTACTTACAGGGTTGATCAGCGATTATCAGCCATGTATAAGAATGTCCAGAGCTGTGAATAACCCCAGACATTTCTGTATGGCTATAAGGACACATTTCCCAGAATTCAAAAAAGGAGAAAGTGAGATTTCCCTTGTATGAGCACAATAAGGGGGCAGGAGGCAATGAAGACATGTTGCAATAATGGAAATTCCAACTAGACAGTGGGAAAAAAAATATGCATGGTGAGGGCAGTCAAACATTAGAAGAGTGTCCACAGAAGTTGTGGAATCTCCAGTTTTGGAGATATTCACAAACTGACTGGGCAAGGTTCTGAGCAAACTAATCTAACCGGATTTACTTTAAGGAAGAGGTTGGATTAGATAATTTACAAAGATCCCTTCAAACCTCAACTGTTCTTTCAGTCTATGAAATCTAAGTTAGCATTAGGACTTCACCTAACATTGGGATAGGAATGTAGTACAAACAGGAATGTAGGACACAGTGCTAATCTGTTAATATTTCCCAGCCTGAAGGGAAGGGAAATTATACCCTATCATTTCACAAAAGATGGTCAGGCCAAGTCAGAATAAATGTATAGAAGCTGGGGTTATTCCTTATATTACCATAAGAATGATTCAGCTGGTTTAGTAATTGAACTACCACCAAATAGTTACTTCTGGCATCAGAGAAATGGAAGACTTACTTGATATTAAGTAACTGTAACAAATCCAAATATACTGGGAGGAATATAGTACAACGGAAGTTAAGAGCTTTGCAAGAGCTATGAAGTGTGCCCATTATGAAGAACTTTCTGTATAGAATTTGTAATGTTATATTTAAGTTAAAAGGATCTCAGTATGTTTTTAGCAGAAAAAATAGCTCTTGGTACAGATAAAAATAAATTGGCCTGGGATTTACCTTTGTTAGAAATTAAAGTATCTCACAAAATTATTAATAGCTATGTGTCTTCATAGTGCTAGTAAATTTTTCTATAGATATGTAATGTGGTAGAGGGTTCTACTATTTCTTCTTCAGCATTCTGACAAGGAAATAATGGCTTCTTTGCTATTTATTGTTTTAAAAAGAAAGAGTAATGCTCAGCTGTTTAACCTCAGAGGTGTCTGATGGCACTTTTCACAATCAGCACTGACAGTTCAAGGATGAAAGGATGAAAGGTATGGTGTATATTCTAGTAACTCAAGGGTTAAAGAAGGTCCCATAAATAAATTATGGATGCATTTTTAGAGCACTTTGCTAAGAACAAGAATGGCAGAAAATATCACAAGGCTGTCAAATCAGATTAAAGCCCATGTGCTCCAAGTAATCTGTGGGGAAAACTAACAAACTGTATGTTTGTCACGTATTAAAGATATTTTCTTAAAAAGCTGATTGGCTGAGTGAACATAGAAATCCACCCTTGCTTTTTCCCCATTTCTCAGTTTCTCTCTTATGCTTGATTTTAAGTATAACTTACAAAATAGTTGCAGCTAACAACATATCCCAAGTGAGTGAAGACTCCATGAAGAATAAAGCTGTGTAATGGAGCGTACATACTAATTCCTATGTGTGGATAAAAATTCATAGTATGTATATGAATTTTCTGCGCAAAGTTTTCTAAACCCAGTCGCCCAGGTGCCTTGAAAACTTAACTTTACAGTTTCTCCTGTTTCATAGCACATAGGTAGAAGGTTTGCTCTTGATCTCATACCAGAATTGGAGGAATTTACATACTTCCCTCAGAAGGACAGAACCACTATTTCAGCCATTTGTAAACTGCTAATTGCCCTAAAGATCTAGAATTCAAATCATGTAGCCTACAAAAAAGATAAAGGTGTGATTACAGAACATGATCCTGTCAAGTAGTCATGTCTAGAGGGATGCAAGGGTCTTGGTAGAAAGCATAAGCACCAGTTCTGAATTTCTACAACTGTCCTAACTGGCTTTTAGCCTGGAGGCATGTTCTGGCTGCCTATTGGACTAATACCCTGGCACATACCCCTGCATCATCTCTTCCTTGTTTTCCATGGAAAGAAAACCAGTATATGGACTAAAAGGATCAATGGTGTGGCTTGGCCAGGCTTTTGTTTGGGAAATAAAGTGTTTAGGTGTACTGCAGGCTGCCTGAGCCCAGCTGTGTACATGCAGACTATAGGTATAGTAATCTGTATCTCTCTTCAACCACCCAACAGAACACTTAATTCTTCCTGCATCAGTTTTAGGCATTAGACACCTGCATTGAGCCGTAAATCTATCTTTCAGTCTCAAATGCTATTAGACTCAGCAGGATGCAGAGGCAACTCAAAGTAAACAAAAGACTTCGACTTGATAGATGAAAAAGCTCAGCAGAAAAAGCACAAAAGGAATAACTGAAACCCTCTCATTGCATGACACCTTATAATATGGCCCCCTGTAAGATGTATAATGTGTTAAACACCTGAGGCAGAACCTAAGTAGGTAGTTAAATATCTTGTAATTAAAGTAAGTTGTCTATGATGCTCTTAGATCAAGAGTAAGAAGAGGATGTTCAAGTCAGCCTTGAATTATCTTTCTGTTGGACTACATTGAAGACATATGTAAGATTTGGACCAGATCCCAAAGCTTTTTCATGCCCTTATCTTCCTAGACATGTCTGGATAGTCACATCTCTCCAGCTGACTGACAGAAGTCCAGGATACCAGTTATCATGAGGGAAAGCCTGAGCAGAAGTGTATCAGCAAGTATGTTAAAGCCCAGGAAATTTTATAGCCAAGCTGGTATGATACTGTGTTTGTATGTGGAAGAGAAGTGAGTCTCAGTGCTGTCTCACAGGCCTGTCTCTTTTTGTGTTGGTTTTGTTTGTTTGTTGTAGGTATTTTTAATATAAACATACCGTTCAAGAATGCCTTTCATTGTTCACTGCAGGGTGTCCCAGCTCCCAAAACCACTCTCCTGGTGTGAGTGTAGTTTGTATATTAGAAGAGAAATATTTTCTAAAAATTAAGGCACTATTTACAGCTGTACAATTGCTTTGTAAATGCTTTATGTGCTCTATATATTTTATAAATTCTATGCTGTGACTCTGTACAATAAAACTACTTATTTTATAAAACACTGTCAAGGTGAATCTGTGTCTATCTCTCTTTGGTAGATTAGCCTTGGTTTTTCAAAAGCACCCAAAAGGATTAATGAACGTTACTCTCTGAATTCTCATTCGCTTCAGTGGGATAAGGATTTCTCTTGGTAGTACTTATGCATATAAACATTTGTAGGATTGGGCTGTGTTTATTACCCTAAGAACTCTAAACACATTGGACCTGGAGTCACTCATTGTGCAAAATATCACTCAGTACCCATGAGATTCCTGTTTCACTGCAGTTGAATTCAAGGCTTAGTAAAACCTGTGGAATAAAATTATTTTGTAAAATCATAACTACAAAAGTATCTACCACACATATAATCAGATGCTTAAAATGCCAAAAATAAGAGTGCTAATGCAGACAGGGGAATTTAAAGATTTTAAATAAATAAGAACAGTCATTAGCAAATGACAACCTGAAAATACTCAGTACTAAAAAAGACAAACATTAATCAACTAACTATTTTAACAGAAGGAAAAAACCACTGTTAGTAAAAGATTTGATCACTTTGGTTTACAGTTTCCAGGTTATTTAAGACAAATTCATATCACAGAAATGGATTCTTGAAGTAATTGCAAGGACAAGCATTTTAGAAATTAGTAACCATTGTCAGTCTCATAATAATTGCTTGACTTCAGGAAAAAAAGGAAAAATACATTGACATATTCAGCCATACATTACTTCTAATTAGGGTAAAAGGGATAAATTCATTATACCCAGTATATTAAATGCTTTGTTGAAGAGAATACTGTGAACATTGTAAGGGAAAACATTGCACGTACAAAAGAGCTGTCATTTTACCAAAAAAACCCTATGTTTTCAGAAAAGGAAATTGTCTAGTGGGGAAATGCAGGTGTTTGTCCTGATAAAAGGACGTGAATTCCAAGGAGATCCAGTTTGAAGCCACCAGGTTCAGATCTGCCTCACCATTCATGCTTAAGGTGGAAAGCTCACAAAAACAAGCTTCCCTGTGAAATAAATGCAGTATCACTTCAACTTCCATTCTGCATGGAGTTTCATGGATAGCATATTTCCTTAAGGTGCTTCCAAGAGACGAGGTTATACATGAGAAGGAGCATCTACATGTTTTGGGAGAAATGGCCCCACAGGAGCTGTCTGTATTCCTGGTTTGTTGCATAACTCTGCTGGTATCACTGTACCAACCCTAACTAGGCCGCTAAAATTCCTAGGGTATGTCTGCACACTGTATTATACAATTTCATGCAGTGATACCCAAATTCAGATTAAATTATTCTCTCTATTCAAGGCAGTCAAGCAGTGCTAGCACATCATTCTGCCTTATTTGCTTACTCTTTCACAGGTTTATTGAAAGCCAGCTGGGCATTTCTACATGGTATTACCCTGAGCAATACTGCAATTAACCTGTCATTATCCTGGTATATTTTGTAACCTAGAATTGTTTCTAAAAATTGTAATGATAAACAATACAGAAAAATGCTAATACACTTGCTTTTCATGGTGGCAATTTTTAATAGTAGTGATACCAAAAAAAGCATTACTCCTGGGAGGAATGTATCAGTTTGCTGCATGAAATGAATTGCTGAATTTCTTTTCCCAAAGTTTGGCCTGGTTCAGATTTTGAATTTTGGCACAGCAGACCAAGGAGTTGCAGGTTTCTACTGAAATGTTACTCTTCAATCCTGTTCTCAATTGTGTCTGAATTTTTTATCAATTACAGCTATTCTAGTTGAAAATATTCTTCATGTAAAATACCATCTCCTCTCCAAAAAGTCTCAAGGAAAAATGCATTAACAGAAACCCTGCCACTACTGCAAATAGAACATTTTCTCTGGAAAAAATACTCAAAAAATTGCCACAAGAAATTGTGTGTATTTTCAATTAGTCAAAATTAGGCTCTTTGCTATTAAAAAAATCCCAGAGAGTGTTATATATAATGTACAGAACTTTTCAGAGTAAGGAGAAATGCAGCCACTGCCTTAAGAGTTTATATTTCAATTTCTGCTGGTAATGACAAAGAGTGAGGGTGACTGGGGAACAGAAAAAAAGGAATACACAAACCAGGGATTGCACAGACAAGCAATCTGCATGCTGAATCCAGGCCATGATGTGGTTTGTCTGTCAGCTTTGCATGCCTAGATACAATCACTTCTTAGCCACCTAAAGCTAGTTTAAAGATTATCCATGCCACACAGATTGACAAGATGGATCAGAAAAAAACATTAGCTGAGGGTGTAAATCAACCTGGTGATCTGACTGACCACAGCCCACACTAGAGAGGACACCATGAAAAGCCCTGACAGTCCTTGCCAGCTCTACCCAGGAAACAGAGAAATTCCCCCTCCACCCCACATCTGGCAATCAGTTTAACAGAGGCACAGGAGCAGGAAGCACCAACATGGTTCCTGAGATGCAATTTGATCTACTTTCTTTTCTCCTGTGAAGAAGACAATGTATTGGATAGTTTAAACCTATATCAGAAAGTTTTATTTTTAACTCAGGGATGATCACTGTTTCATAGAAATTCTTCCATGACGACGACCAAATTCCTCCTTCCAGCAATGTGGAAGATGGAAGATGCCAGGAGATGTGGTACTGCAAAGCCAGCACAGATGTTAAAAAATATATTTCTGTAGTTGGCAAATATTTAACGTCGACAGAGTTAACAGAGGTTACTTTCATACTAGTGAATTAAGAGTGCCTAATTCCCAGCATGGAGCTCAGCTGCCGTGGAAGAGCCCATATTCACACTTTTAATTTCCCTTAGCCTCCAGAGCTGAGTGACTGCATGAAAACCCTTTATCAGAAGAAGTTTCTGGTCCACAGCTCATACCCAGGAACTGTTTGGAAAAATGTTCATTAGCTTAGGGTAAAACCACACCTGAACTGAGCAGAGGTTGAACAGGGTGACCACAGGGGTTCATCCCAACGTCAATTTTTCTGTGATTTGATGACTATTTCACAGTGATTGAACTGTTCCTTGGCACTGTTTGATGCAGTTGTGTAGATGTGTCCATAGAGTCCTTCCTGGGGAAAGTCAGAGGCTTGTGACTCTCCAAGCTGTGCTGTCTTGGAGGCCCATCCCAGCCTGGAGTCACAGCACCATGCAGACGAGCATGGCAATTGACTTTTGTTCATTTTCTGTTTCAGTGATCTGGAAAAATGAAAGGCCAGTAAAGTGGGACAATTCCTGACAATGCAAAATCCAAGAACAAGAAAACACAAAATGACTTTACTCATTAAGCTACACAGGTGCAAAGATTTGGGAGATAAAGACTGGGAGACAAAGTTATGGAGATGAAGGCGAATATGAGGTGTGGAGAAGGAAAATTCAATTAAGGTCTTTTGATATTTTAAATGTAAACTGGTGAACACTGGTTGTAAAAACAAATCCAAACACTTCTTATGCTTCTTGGGAATTCAGAAAATATTTTTCCCTGAAACAATTTTTGAGCAGTTTTCCAGTACAGAAGATTCTATTTTCTCAAATTTTCAATGCAAAATTAAAAAGGAGTCATGAAAAAATAAAACACACAATAATTCTTTCTAAGCATTTAAACAATTAATATATATTTTCCTAAATTCTTGCTATAGCTAATATATATTCTGTCTGACAATTTTTCAATCAGCTATTTTCAAAGGTTAGGTCTTTTAAAAACATACATGTCTATAGCCTGCCCCACACTTCCTTTCCCTCTGTTTCTCTGCCAGTATAAGTGGATGCCTTACCAGGGCAGGGGTGTAATTGCAAGGTGCCAGAGACACTCAGTTTCCATCTGCTAAATATTGGACCATTTTTAAAGAAGGTGGAAGTGAAGCAAACATCCTTTATACTCAATTGATTCCCAGTGGCTCGAGAGTAAAATTTCAACAAAATGTCCTAACAGTAAGATTTTAATATTTGAAGTGATTTTTTTCCTAGTCTATCTTTCCCATCCAGATCCCACTGTCAGGTATTTGGCATTCAGAGTTATTTTAGAAGGTGGCACAAAGCTGGTAAAACTATAGCCTGGTGACTATTTTGACCATATCCCAGCTGTATTACTCCCTTTGGTCTTCTAGACATGAAAGAGTTGTATATGCCATTTTATAGGGTGTCCCTTTCTTCTAGAATCTGCTTGGATTTCATCACTTGCTGACTTTTGGATTTATTTTAAGAGGTTTTTTAAGATGCTGTCACATTCAGACATTCCCACTAAACTATTTTTGCCAAAAGATATGAGTGGAAAAAAAAACGGACAGTGTCAACTCCCTTCTTCCTACTGAGTCACTGACTACTATGAACAACTGCTAAAATATGAGATGATGTACAGATCTTCAGAAAAGACTATTTTATTTGTTTCAATACCATTTTTTTTCACAAAGAATAAAACTTAAGCAAATATGAACAAAGCCAAACACCCTGTAGTTGCATTTAAAAGAAATAAAAAGAAACGCTAAACCGTGACTTGATCTGAACAATATCAAGCTGTGTATTCAAGCTGGGGTACTGTAGGTAAATTTGAAACCATTACACTCTCAGTCCTCTCTCTCTGTGTACAACACCCAGAGACACATGTTTTACAAAAGAGCCAATGCTTCTGCTTTAGAGACAAGGTGTTTTTTTTCTGTGCTTCTACCAGGAAAAAAAAACAAAACAAACAAAAAGTGTTCTAGATGGTGTCAAAGATTTTGGTAGCTACATCAAAGGTCAAAGAACTTCACTGATTCACTGAAACTCAAACCATTCCTTTCCACTTCTCTGAAATTTACTCCATTAAGTATGAGTCCAAATGGTTTATTATCCTGTAATCTAAATTATGAGATTGGGCAGAGAGGTGTCTGGCATTTGAAGTAAACAACAGGAAGAAGTAATAAATAGTACATTAAAACAGGTCAACCTTAAATGGAAAGGCTGAAGTTGACCCCAGACCTTAGACTGGCAGCTCTTTATACTTCATTGAAGACCATACACTAAACTTGTCCAAAATCCTTGTGAAAGCAAAATAGGTTTTTAAATTTTCGTGGTGAGCATTTACATCCCTGGATTTTATGGTCTCTGAAGCATCTTCACTGTTCTAGGATGTTCTCATAAAAGGATGTTAAAGAAAATATTTTCTTTTACTCAACTTACAATATAGATTCATCCAACACTTATGTGCTTATGTAGAACAATTCTGGAAGGGAATGGTAACTGAACTTGGTTTTGGAAAAAAAAAAAAAAATCAGACATGCACATATTTATGCAGAATTCTGCAGCTGTGCATTAACATGCAGAGGTTTCCGAAGGCTTCAGATCTGTCAGGTATTAATGATGTAATCTCAAGGAACATTTTAAAACTTTGTGAATCACTGAAGAACTTATATAATTGCTGATGTTACCATCTCAGTGAACACAATTGTCTGTATTTCTCTAGCTGTACAAACAGTAGATGCAATATTAGCTGCTGTGCAAGATGTCCTCCCACATAGGATCAGGAAAGTTCAAGAGGGATCAGGTGGGGTGAAAAGGTGATTCTTGCCACATTTACATAGGTTAAAAGCATGTGTTTCAGTCAGTCAATGTCTGAAGAGTGTATTGTGGACATATACTCATTTTGAAATAGATTAAACCAACTCATTCCACCTAGACTAATTAGCTACCATTAGCTGCTGTTTTGAGTTGGTTACAGAGTTATTACTTAGAGGTGATAGACTCTATAACCAAGTTAGTTTTCTATAAAGCTGGAGGAAAAATAACTGAAGAATCCAGTTCATTACACATTTACTGAGTTTAGTTTGCTTATGTTTTAGTGGGTTACCAGCATAAAGTAGGTATCAAACATAACGAAATGTGATTGAGCATTGCTCCATGATTAATGGTTGCCTGCAAGTGCTTCAGAGTGTAAAGAAACTCTTATAACACCCCAAGCATGCCATATTATCAACAAATAATCTAAATAAATGACCTGGATTATAGCAAAACTTGCTGACTGAATTCCAGCACTATGATTCAAAAACGACTTACAAGAAAGAGTTATGGTGTACATGTACAAGTACAGGAACATCTACCTATTGTGTTCATTCAGAGATAATCCAATTAGGGAAAGTAGTAAATCTACAGAATGCTATTACTAGTAGTAGTGGAGAAATTAAAAAAGGTCATGAGGGTCAATTTACCTTGGTGAAAAAAAACCTCTGCAGACATCTTAAAACCTTAAGACCTATCTAGAGCATCTTTTGGTGTAATTTTTCAACTCTACTACCCTCTTGTAAAATTTGAGCTGTTGGAAATAATGGAATTTGTTCTCTGTCATGTTACAGCAGTTCTTGTGTGCACTGGAGACTGCAGACTGACAAAGACATGGTTGTATCCCTGTGGTTCTTAGACACCCAACCGTATATTGATGTAAGGCACTGGAGCAGATTTAATTAGTACCACCACTCTGGGTCCCTCAGTGGCTTACTGCCATGAGGACCCAGGAACAGTGGGACATTCATCTTCTGTGACCCCAACAATTCTCCCATTGTTTTGCTTGTATTGCCTAGTTTTTCCTTATGTGTAATATACTTTTTTGTTCCTGAAGAGAGAAAAGCCTCCCAAGGGCAACTCTAAGTTAATTACACATTCAATGAAAGGGAGAGTCACTTCCAAAAGACAATTCAGCTATCCTGGAAACATATCTGAGAGTGGAACAAATTGTCTTTGCTGACTAGAGTACATGACTATTTTAGACCTGCCCACCTACCTGGTGGGCAGATAAACATGAGATTACTCACAGTAACAACACCAATGTTGTGGTCTTCAAAAACTGTGTCTCTTCCTTGCACCTTTTTCTGAGCTAAATGGACTCTCCTTCCCCACACCCTCTCTCCTTAAAAAGGTGATTTTTTTTTTTTTTCCTGCAATAGGATCAAGAACAATAGAGCATCCACATACAAGTTACAGAAATTAATGGAGGAGTTTTCTTCAACCGCAGCGCACACAGATATCCCTGTGTTTTACGATCTTAACTTACCAAATGTATCTTCTTTGGGGTTGATTCCACAGTGTGTACATTATTTTCTGCAGGGACTGTATTCATACTGAGCTTTATACAATTCTTATCATAAAGTTAGCACTTAATAAGTTAATAATAATAATAGAATGACATATTACAACTCTAAAGGTTTATACTTTCAAGTTTTATTTTATTTTTCAGGAATTTTGAAAACCACCTTCCACACTATATTTTTGTTTTAAGTCTTAATCCATAATTATGGAGAACTGAAGTACCAATGCCAGAGTAACAAGATTAATACCTTTTTGACAGAATTTAATAATATGGTTTTATAATATTTAATTTTGTTCATAAAATATCTCTCAGTAGGAAACTTTTTTTACTTACCTAAACATTATTGCTTTAAAACAATTTAATTCATATTTCCTGGCACAAAGAATTTATTATGAAGGCTTGTTGGGAACAGGTTTTTTATAGGCTCATGCAGGGATTAGCTTCAACTTAATTTGGATATTCAACCAATTTTGACAAGTATAGTCCACTGAATGTGGGCTAATAATACAGTCCTTAATTCATTTATCCTCTTTTAAATGTTCCAAGCCCTTTAAAATCATGTTATATATGTAGTCTGGATAACAAAACTCATGTTGATCTTGGTTTTGATCCCTAGAGAAAGTATCCAACCATCAGTGTAGCTGATAATGTTTTCCTCTAAGTGAAATAAGAATGAGGTTAGAATGTGGACTCTTACGTAATGTGTTAACAGAGAATGTCACTCAACAGCAAAAATTCGATCCGTGATACCAAGCTTTCTACACAGTGCATGAGTTAGCAGAAAGTCCTGCTTCTCTGCAGTTCACCATCAATAAATTCCTTCTGTTGCAGGACCAATTTCTAAGCAGCAAATCTCTATTCATGCCATGAATACATTTGCTGAGCTTGAAAAGCTGTCCCTCAAAAAAACCCCAGTGATGTAGATGGTCTGCCATCGCCATGCAAAGACAAGCCTATTACTCAGCTGCAGCCTGGATCCTACCCAGGTCTCAAGTCATGGAGGCACCATGCCTGTGGTGCTTGTGAGAGATGAGTGGGGCAGTCACAGGGGCCCATTTTTGTGATCTTCAAGAGAGGAAGAATCTGGGGAAAAAGCCCAAAGTGCCCAGCTGGTGGGAAGATGTGTGGACAATGATAAGCAACTGATATCCACATCTCTATTCAGTCTAAATATTCTGTGTGTAGCTGACAAGTGACAGCTTGAACAGCCCCCTGAGAACTGAGGTTTGGAGGAACGACACACAAATGGGTTTCTAGCCCTACTGTTAGTTATCTATATACATCAGTGACAGATGCAAATAATCAAATGCAAACTAAAACCACAAATGAAACTGAGGACCCTTTCCAAACATCTCAGGTGATTACAGTTTTCTTACCTTTACCTCCAAATATATATTAAATCATCTATTGGAACAGGAAGAAACAATGAAGGGATGAGACTCAAAGAAACATCATTTCCACCAGATTGTAGAGAACAAAAATACTGTACCCGCAAACCTTGCTGCTGTTTATCTGGGAAAATGCCATAGTTTTTTCAGAGCTTCAGCTTTATCCTTCTTGCAGCTGAGTGCCCATTATCCCTCATGGTACCATGACATGGTATCACTGCCTGGTGAGATTCCACCTGTACAGGAGTTTGCATGGGGAAAAGGATGGCTCCAATCATAACAAAAGTTCAGCAGGCAACAATTGAGAAGGCTTTCATAGACCAGATAAAGTTTCTGCTGTATATATGATAGATCCTCTTAAGACTGTGCCATTGTGGCAGCACAAAAACATGGACCTGGTACTAATCACATCAGTCCAAAATCCATCTACCTGCAGAATACAAGATCATCTCTACTATGAGATTCAATTGCAAAACTGAGACCCAAGCACATAAAATGAACACATCACAGCCAAAACTGTGAAAAAAAAAAGAGGAAAAATTCTACTCTTCTTTTCAGTTTATGGGGGTGTGTATCTGTGTGAATATACATGCATAGTCATAAAAAGAAAGGTGGACTATGTTTAAAAAGAGTCAGGACTTTTTCCTTCAGTATTACATGTGATATGGAAAGTATCCCTTGCATCTACTGTGGGATAAATTGCAGCATGACCCTCTGATCAGATGAACACAGAAAGCTGTTGAGAGTGTAAGTAAACCCTGGCTACTTTCTAATCAGACTTTACCTCCATAAATTTGTTACCTTCTTCTAAGTTATAATGGTGTAATTGAAGGAAAATGGTTATTCTTGTCAGAATGTGTATAGACATATTTATCCAGAAAACTCATGCCAGTAAGCTTGAGTAGGAGCTTTTCTGCCTACCTTAAGAAGAAAAACAGAAACAGGTTTCATAGAATCATAAAATCATTTAGGTTGGAAAAAACTTTTAACAATGTTGAATCCAACCATAAAGTTTATTCAACTTTCTAAATCTGTCATGGGAAAAGTAAATCAGAATCATTATTACTCTTTACTAGTAAAACAGATATTAATGGACACACAGAGCAATCAGTAATCAGAAAATTCAAAACAAATAAAACAAAGGATTCTTTTCACTTACTAAATCGTTACAATGTGGAACACTCTGCTGCAGGATTTTCTGAATGCAAATGTACAAATCATCTTAAAAAAAAGACAATTAACCAAGTCCATCAAACACCAAGAAACAGAGCTGGGAGGGTACAGCTCAGGAAAAGACACTGCTCTTATCATTTGCTTTCTTCAGACACCTACAACCAGCTACTGATACCAAGCACAGCTCTGGGCAAACCAGACATTTTCTTTAACCCAGCAGAATGATTTTTATATTCTTCTTCAGTACAATTTGATTTTCACATTCCCTACAGTACTGCAATTTTTCTTCTAGCAGAAAAGATACTGGTTGCTATTTGGCATTGCTGGAGTCCTCTTAGCTGTCAGGGCAGGGAGGGTTTCTCTGCCCAAAATTGTGGGACAGCCTTGCTATACATGCATTGATCCTTCATAAGTTTTTAGTATGTCATAGGGGCTCTAAGTGACAAAGAGTTTTTGATGAGCACCTGCTGCTCCATACTAACATACCATAAAAAATGGGGTTATGGAATTAAGCTATTTACAAAAATGAAATAAGAAACACAATGCAGATGGATACATAATGCAGGAGAAGAGCAGGAGCATGTCATTTTAGCTGTCTGGAGAACTAGACCATGTGAGTATGTCAGTGATTTCTTTCTGAGGGATTTAAATCTTAATATCGGTGGCACAATAATGTTTTTATTAAAACCATACCCAGGCATTTCCCAAATCCAGTATATATTTTTAATTACAGTCACTTTTATTTAAGCCCTCCATTGTATTTTAACATCTTTGCTTCTTGGCTTACTACTGAGTAGCATGAAGGTCGGTGCTTAATGCAGGCTTGCAGTAAATTACACTTCTTCAACTGCACTTTCAATACACCTTCATCAAAAATATTCTAGGGAAACTACCATTCCCACTAATGACAAATTTCATATGCTGGTTGGTCTCCATCTCACTAACTCCTGTTCACTACTAACATTCAGAAAATGGCTCAATTAGTAGAGACTTTGAAAGATGTTGCTGCAGGACATTTGTGAGGAGAGATGCCAGCAGATAAATGTGAGTAATTTTTCAGCTCAGGAGGCTTCAGCTCTGATTGCACAGACTGATTCTACTTAATTCATTTCTTTCTTTCCCTGTATGTGAGGGAGACAGCAGGTGAATAGTAAAATACAAAAACTGGAGCAAAAATGGGTGTTATTAAAGTGAATCAAAGTAACAAATGGATTGGCAAGTACACAGGTAGATTATCTATGATTCATGAGCCTGTATTATTTTTAAAATGCCATTATCCAGGCAATGACTATATGGAGATGTTAGTAAATCCCCAAAGTTTCCTGATTTTTGTAACTTTCATTGTAAATCCCTGAATTCATACAGCTTTTTGGAGGTCTGAAGGCTGTGCTCTTTCTGCTCTGAGCAGGGGGTTGGAGCAGAGACGTCCCCAGCTCCTGACCAGACTGAGTGACAATCTGATTTGTATCTCCTATTTGAAAAATATCCATTGTCTCTCCTATGAGTGGAAAAATATGTAGTAGAAAAAAGTGTTTGGAGATGGCTCACACAATAAACACTGGATGTGGACAATGGAATTGAAGAGTTCTCAAGTACATGAGTCTGGAAAATATTGACCAACAATGCATTTAACTGAGGGGATAAAATAATCAATTCACAGTCATCTAGGCCTATGGGGGAGTAATTTGATGAAGAATGAGTCAGACCTGTTTTTCATCAAGTCATCATGGGGCCAACAGTAACTACCAAGAAGTACCTGACTATTCTGATCTCCAGTATTTTGAAGAAGGATGATAGGTTATCTGCTGGTAAAGATGAACAGGTGAGCAATGCAAAACCCATTTTAGAGGTGGAAACACATGACTCTTTTACTTAACAGTTTAAGGTGAAGGTGTGAACTGCCTCAGTTGTGCTTGTGGAGCAGCTGCAGCTCACCTCTATCAGAGAGTGTCCACAGGAATTCCCCAAGTGAGGGATGGATTTGAGTCAGAAGGTATGGTCATGGCTCAGAAGAAATTAAAAAGTTTCAGATGCAGATGGCATGGCTTACAGAAAAAAAAAAATGACATAGTGTGCAACCCTAATTGAAATCACACTCCTGAGTTGTGAGATTTAGTCTCTATTTTTTTCTTTTGCTCGTTCTGGAAGAGTTAGCACAGGAAAATGAATGTGGATGATCTTCTAACAGCATCTGGTTCAGGAATGATACAAGAAACTCTGGAGTTTTGTCCAGTTCTAGATTTCTTTGGTACAAAGAGTGCTGCACCTTCTTAGATCCCTTATGGTGTCCAAGTGTTGCTAGTCTTTTTTCATAATTAATCAGAATTCTTCTCTTTCTTCAGATTCCTGGTTTTATGCTGATTTTTCAGTAAGCTGAATCCTTGCAGAATTTTCAGTGAAGGCTTCTAAGTTCCACACACCTTAGAATCACAGAAAAAAACTCTTAAAATTCTATATCATGAGTGTTTATAGGAAAAAGTATGAGAAAACATTGATGGATTCTACATATTCAGGAGCTGGCAGGAACTCCTGATGGTAAGAAAGGGATATTCTTCCATTGGTTTTGACACAAGAAAGTAAAATTTCATCTTGAGATGGTAAAGAATCTCTAAGGGAAGTAAAACAAAACAAATCTGCCAGTAGGAAATTAAAGAGTGATTGAAGCTGAAACTTTCTTCAGGAGTGGAGTGGAATCAACAAATTTCTTAAGTTCACAAAAAATGATGTTTTGTTTGTTTCTAGCTGTCTAAACAATTCAGTTTAACATAAATATATGAGAACTGGATGTCTTCTGGGTAGAAATTATGTTTTGTTTTAAAATGTAAAGATAGGCACATTATGTGGTTAATATGATGTAAGCTAGAGACTGAATTTGCAGTAATTTAGCTCATCTGTGGTAACTGCCTGTGGGGAGACTTTTACATGGTTATAAATGTGTGGTAATTTGAGGTTGCCTATCCCTCTTCTGAATTCCCCCTCTTGGGAGAAAATGATCTTACATTTACTGATGGGTAAAAAGGTGCACAATTACTAAGTAGCCTAACACTTGTGGCAACTTGTTTGCACATCCCTAAGATCAGATAATTACAGTAGGAAAAAAAAAAAAAGTTATTAGAACCATAATAAAACACTTTGAAATTATTAAAAGAAAATTATTTTATTTATTTAAATTAAATCTTTTATAGGTTTTCTATTCATGTAAATGTCCAAGATTTTTTGCCATTCTTCCCGATTCATTATACATTATTCACAGACATTATTCAAAATTTCAATATTTTTAATCTAGAAAACCAAATGCCACTTTGGAGTAAATATTCCCTTTTGCTTATGCTCTGTCTCTGACTTACAACTGACCAAAGTGAGAGGTATTTTTTATTCAGACTTTAAAAACTTTTAGATGATTAATTGTGAACTCAAAGACTATACTCCATTTATGTTTTTCATTTGAGACCATTTACCCCTCTGCAGAACAGGTGGATATCTACTAGATCATAATGAAGTGTATCATGCTCCACTTGAGAGGTATGAATGTCATCACTGGTGAAGAATTAGGTTTAGTTGTCTGTTGACCAGACTTCATCAAAAAAAATGTTTAGGATTTCAGGCAGGAAAATGCACTGACACCAGAGTAAGACATCCCTCCTGGAAGCTAGTAGGATCTGTGTTCAAAACAAGCAAAAAACGTGCAGCAAGTAGTGAATTTGGGAACTCTTCACCATGGATATTATGGCACCAAAATTTTATGTGGATTCAAAGGGAGACTTGAAAATGACAGTGCTGCCTTGCAAGCTCGGGGCTGTATTGTCTTTAGCATCTTCCTCTCCTTTCCAGTGGATCTATTCCTAATAACAAGGAGAGTAATGAAAAGCAGAAGAAGAAAGTTTGAGAACACATATCAAATGAATTTTTTTAATATAATTTTTACAATAAAACACCCTATGAAATTTCACACATTTTCACAATTGTTGATGAATGTTATACCATTTACTTTCACAGCAGTTATCCAAAATTCTTTAACATTGTTCTGTACTCTCCCTCCAGTAACAAAATTTGTTGACTAATTTTACCGGAAATCTCCTTTAATTAAAAGTGGCCACAGAGTTAGCCTTTTGTACAAACACTAAATTAGAAGTGTCCACAGGGTTGCATACAAATCAGAATCCATGGTTGCCAGCCAAACCACATACCGTAGATGTGGCTTTGTAGGGAGAACCCAAGAATTTTCATTCCAAAACCACAGGTATCTACTACTATCTTGTTTATTTCTAACAGTAATAAAGCTGACAGCTTTCATGGGAACCAGCAACTCTATGTCCACACTGTGGAAGGCATCTAATATCCCATTCATCAATTGGCCTTAATAAACAGCCAAACATGCCAGAAGACGACAAGCTGTCTCTTGAGGAATTTAATATTGTAATTTATGTAATTCATGGGGCTGTTCTGTCTTCTTCTCTAGAGATAATCCACATGCATGTTCCCCAGTTTTCTGTTCCCCCTATGCAGAATCATAGACAAGGGAAGAGAAAGTTCAAGATGAGGTATTTTCTCCCGACTTCACATCTTAATCTGTCTTTACAAAAATTAAAAAAATAAATGGGGTTGGAAACCAGGAAAAACTACATCTGACCCAACTCTGCTCTGATCAGTTCACTTCATCTGAGCAAACTATTTTCACAGGCATGAAGGGAGCATCTCCAAAGTTGGGGAAGAAGTGCTCCACTCCCTGCACGCCCACCAAACTTATAAGGTCAATCATGCTGTGGGAACATGCCTTGAAATTCTTGGCTTCAAGGATCCTGAACACATACTGGCATTGGATTCTTTCCCAATATTTCCAAAACACCAGGGGAGACCTGATTCCCTATTCCTTTTCAATGTGCTTCTAAAGCAGTGTAAAGCTCAGTTTGAATGCCTTGCTCCCACTAACCAAAGCATGTAAAGAAAATATCCCCTCTGCTTTACATGCACAGTCATAAGGATGAGCAGTGATGTCTCCCGAACATCAGAGCTCACAGACAGCAGAAACAAAAACAGATCGTCTTGTGGGGAAATAAACATTTCATAATTGCTAATGTTTCCTTTTGGATAAGTAAAAAGCCTGAACACATTAAAAAAAAAAAAAAAAAAAAAAAGAAAAAAAAAAAAAAAAGAGAGAGTTTTAATTTCTAGTTTAAATACAGCTGCAGTAATTCTTACACACCACACAGCTGTTCAGAGGCCTGGCAGCTGTCCATATCTTATGTGTCCTATCATGTGTTTTCCAGTATTGTCTTCCTGACACATAAAGACCGTCTTTAACTGTTGGGAAAAGATAGTAGTCCTTGTCAGGTAGATACTGCTACATAGTTAAACACATTTATGTCTCATCATTGCTGGCTTTTTCACCTGCCAAGCCTCTTTATTTATCTCCCTGTGACTGTGGTCTTGTTACAAAGGAGAATCATCTGTTTTTGCCATTTCTTTCTTTGACATAATCCTACATACTGATAGCAGACCCAAAATTGTATACTTGTTTGTTAGATACAAACCAAAATCATAGCTAACACACATTTATATTGTGCAAATAACTGGGATGACAAATGTTTCGACCAAAACACCAACAGATGTGTTAGTTCCATTGCCAGTGCAGAGTGGGAAGGGAGGCCGACAAGTTTTCCTGCCAGCACGTGATGTCATTCTGAATTAATTTCTTAGAGAATAGAGTTTCAGCTTTTATAGAGAAAATTAGAATGAAGAACATCTTACCCAGTATCATGAACATTTTTGTAAATAAGCTACTCAATTTTTCCTGCCAACTTTTATTCCAAGCAAAAATAGATGCGGTCGCAATGCTGTTACTCAGACTGCACAGAGAACATGTATTATAACATTTAGCTAAAGATATCGTGCAGCTCTGGGAAAGGCTTCCTCCATTCTGGCTTCTGACACCTTCCAAAATACCGGTTACAAAAGCCTCACAACATCCTTGTTCAACATCTACAACCAGGGAAACTGAGGGCTGGAGGCACAAAGTTGTCCATAGCACATGGTCTGCTCATGCCTAGTGGTGTTCTCTCAACACCTTTGAAGGGTCACTTCAAGAAAAGACAAAAGCAAAGGTACAGTGCAGTATGGTTCTGGGTAACCTGTCTGTGCCTCTTTGGCTGGGATTTGGCAGTCTTGATTCGGTGCCTTGCTGCCCACAGATTTACATGGCTCCTGGGTTGGTGCCGGCTCGTGCCCAGCCAGCTCAGAGTACAAGCAAAGAAGTGTGGTGCTTCCACCTCTCTTTGTAGGAGCTGCTTATCTCCTCTGTTATTATAAATTATAAAAATGACCTTAAAAGAACATTAAAGTTAAGCAATATACAAGCAAATCTTTGCCTCCTTCATGCATGGCACTGAATCTATTTTTCTATTGTGATGTTGGTTTTTTTTATTTTTTTAAAACTGTAGATTAACTAGTGTATCACTTGTTAGCCCCACCTTGCCTCCTCCCATATTTGTATATTTGAATTAATTTCATTGTCCTCATGTTCTAGCATATCAAATCAAGATGGTTTTACATGATAAATTCTCTTCTCTCTGTGCACCTTGGGTAAATATTTTCCCCAGAAATGTTTCACTTACTACTGTGTCAAATACGTCACCTGTAGTTTATAGTTGAAGTAGAATTTTCCTAGGTAACTACTGTACAAAGTACATTCACTGGCTCTATTTGCCCTTAATCTGGGAAACAGCAATAACAACCACAAGTTACTATTCCTGTGTGCCTAAAGATACAGAAAAAATATGAGTTATGTTATCGTATTTTCTAATGCATATACACTTTTTGGCTATTCATTCCTGGGCAGAGGTAAATTCATTTTTAACCTTAATTCTGAATCCAGTACCTTTTCACATGTGAAAATATATAGCACCAAAGTCTGTTTACAGAGTTAACAGTTTTCTGGATTATTTTGTTTTAATACAGGAAAACAGGAGGATCTCTGGATCTCAGCAGGTGAGGAGCTCATTGCATATACCAGCTCTTCATCCTTTCTCAGATGCATATATTACATATTGAACAACAAAAATACATTTTGGACAGACTCTGTACTTTGATTTTCAAATGTTAACAAGATGGTAAATGGGAAGAATTTCTTTCTAGAAGAAAGCTGCATACCTCTCTTAGCCAAAAGCTATTTTCAGGCACTCTAAGCTTGAGACTTCTCAGCTCTGCTTTTCCTCAGGTCTCCCCAGGAAATAATTTTTATAGAAATGGAATTATGAAAGCTTCTGCAAGAGCCACGGAGGTGGGATTAACCTAGGCATCTTTCAACCAAAACTTTTTCAGAGTAGCAAATCTGCAGTTTCTATTTAATCATAGGAAATATGCTTTATTGTGTTTTTTTCCTTTCTTCACAACTGGGAAGCCTTTTTGGTCAAGCTTTCAAACAAGTCCACACCAAAGATTAGAAATATTCTCTGAGAGCGTCACTGTCCCAAAATATACTGCAGCAATAGTTTTGTGGTCTCATCTAGAGGTGACTCCTTCATTTTCCCTCTTGAATTTTTCCTGATAGACACCAGAACATCCTTTGCTCCAGATTTTCCTTCATGTTCCTTCATAGGCCTCTGCAACCACTTCTTGTCTTCCCTGGTGCTTACACCCTCCATTTACTCATAGGCACTCAGCATGTTTCCCTTTAGCTATACATATTCAGACCTTTTAATCTTTCATCATAAATCAATCATTCGAGTGCTTAATCATATATGTTCTTTCCCTTGAAATGATCTCCTGCTCCTCTCTCCCTCCTCTCAGTGTTATGTGCCCAGAACCAAGCTATTTTTTCTAATTGCATGACCATACAAAGAGAGAGCCAAAGCAGAACAGTCATCTTATGAGTATATATAATAGGAGTCAACTAAACTAATAAGAATTTTAAAATACAATGTGTCTTGGCTGGTGTATCATCAATCTCTTCGGTAGCTGTCAATCATTTGATCATTTTGGTGTCAAATCTTAAGAAAGAGGGGTCTGAGAAAGTAGCTTGGATGCAAACAAGGGTGGCAAATATTAGTGTTTCGTTTCAGACACGGACTGACCCATGGGACTCAAAAATTCATGGACGGCGTGGGAATTCAGATCCAGATATGGGCTCCATGGATCACAACATTCACTTTTATTTGAGGGATTCAGCCTTGTAGCTCTCCTAAAGAAGTCAGGCTGTTCCCAACTTCTCAACTCAAGCAACTTCCCAACTCCACTAAAACTACCTGACCAATCAGGACGGAAGTCATTCATAGGCACATAAACCACAAAGTTTTCCCTTTGAATCACTAACTAAACAGTAGAAAAGGAAATATAGTAAAAGAAAAGTGAAGAGAGAGCAGCAGGAAGTCTAAAGGTAAATGAGACACTGGGAAAAGATGCAATTTTTTATCTTTTATATTGACCTGATAAGGACAGGGAAGGAAACGAAGGATCAAGTTCTGCTGCTTGACTTCTTCCTGGCCCTGAAGAAGATAGACTCTTTTCCTATTCTTAGTGCTGCTTGACTTCTTCTTGGCCCTGAAGAAGATAGACTCTTTTCCTATTCTTAGTGCTAAAAAAGCAGCTCATGAGTCTCATGGAGCTGTACAGTCTTGGCCCCTGAAGATGCACAGAAATAAATGTAGGTCCATCAACTCCCCTAGAGAAGTCAGGTAGACTGTGGAGACAGGACAGTGCTCCTGAGGGCATTGCTGTCGCTAGAGATGTTATCACAGGTGAGGCCACAATGCAAAAAGAGACCTTACAAACACAGATGAATGTGAAAGGAGACCATGTAGGCACAGGTGAATATGAGTACAGAGGAAGTCTGACAGGGGAGCTACTCCTAGTGTCTTATGTAAGCAAAATAATTTTATCCCCTTCAAAGGCAAAACAGGAGCCAGGATACTCTGTTTATAATTTGGGGGATTTTTGAAATAATAACTCTTTCATTATAAAATGCCTTAAGCCCTCAGCCACAGCAATCAAGCCCTGAAATATCCGGTGTCATGTAAAGAAGTACCTTCTGTATTGTAATAAACATCATCAAAGAGCCTAAGTGTAAATCATGTTAGTTGTAAGAATGTACTGGTGATATTTCTGATGAGTACATTTCCTTATCAAAAATAGTATGATTATTGCTTTCATAATGATCTTCAATGGTCAAGTTGAAATAAAGTATCCTTAAACAGGAAAGTACTCAAGTGTGTGCTTATGTTTTCAGCCTACTTTACATCCTTGGTACCAGCTGGATCTTACTCAGATGCTGTGCTGGTGCTGGTTCTGGGATGTCCCCTTGCAGTACCAGTGAGAGTCTACAAACATTTGGCAAAATCAACTTTTTAGCAGATCATTTTTACAAATATATGCTAAGCATTTCTGGAAGTACGCTGTTGGTCAACATTTTTTATGGCCAAGTACCATGGGCAGAAGAACCCTGCAACACATAAAACCTTAGTCTTACAATATAAGTAAGGTGTTACCTTCAGTTAATTGTGACCTCATTTGCTTGCACACGCAATGATGAGATCCAGCTTGTTACTGTCTGATAGAGACTGGAGGTCAGGGGCAAATTTTTACCTTGTCTTGGTCATATGAATCTGTACAAAGATAACCCATTGCACATAAACAACAGAGCCTGAGCATTTCAGGCAACCTGTTTAAATTCGACTTTTCAGGCAGAAGAAATTTTGCACTAGAGTGAAAGTTATGCACTGTCAGAAGGGGATTTTTCATGGTGAATATTGAGCCATAACATAACAGACAGAAGCCACTATATATGTCTGCATATGGTAATGTTTTAATGCAATATTAAGAGCCCAGTCTGCAAGGATTGCAAATCCTAAATTTTTCTGTTACTCATTTCAACCACTGAAAGACCTTCAGCCTGCATACTTTGTCTACAGAGAAATCTTACAAGGCTTGACATAGTGCCTGTAACATTGTGTTCTATTAAACTGGCATTTCTTCACATATTGTATTTCAGAGGTGCTGCGCTCCATAAGATCCATCATCCCGAACCTGGCAAGATGTGGCTACCACTAGTGTCTGACACTGAAGTAAAAAGATGAGAAAACTCTAACACTATAAAACAAAGCATAAATCCACATTTGCTTGTTTGTCTCCTGTAAATACATAGGGAAAAAATTGAAACTGACTTCTTGAGAGAAGAAAAGCTGAATAAAGAAACAGTCTCTGCCAACGTCTATCACTTGACAGATGGCATACTAAAGAATATGACATCTACCTGTAACTTACACAGAACTATCTCAGGTGTGTGAGAGATCCTTGGATGGCTATTTTTCTGTATTTTGCACTGAGATTTAGAAAGTATATTTGGTTTTTCAAGTCACTAGTATGCTCTGAGAATAACCTCTACAAAGACTACATGTTTTGGAAAAGATCTGGCAAACTTTCAGGCAGTTTTCAAGATCTCTTGTATATGCAAAGGGAACTTTGATTTCATGATTAGGATAGATTTATAGCAACAGTAGCACCTATTTAAATATTATGATAATGTTTGAAAAAAACCCTATTTCATATTGCAATGAACTGAAATGACATCTGTTGAATCCTATTAAGTTCAGAGGTGACTTGTCTCTTTCAGTATTTGTGGGTATTCAGGGGTTCTTTTTAGGCATAACATGAAGAGAATGAGAAGAATGGGAAGCAAATATATCTGATCTTTTAATGAGCCCTGTAAGTATCATACCATTTCTAGAGTAATTTCATTCATTGTGTTCTTCCACAGGTGAGGACTGAAGCTGACTAAAGACAAGATTTTGGCACTGCAATGTTCAACAATCCAACCTATAGCCATGCTACTGTCATCAACCTGGCAAAAGAAATGAGATCAAGCTCTAAGGAATCATTGCCAAATGAAACTTTTTTTGAAATAAAATATTCAGTCAGCCTCAGATTAGACTTCAAGCTAAGTGCCTGATTCTTAGGTGTTATGGTAGGTTTCTACTCACAGTAATTACTGATTTTGGATGTAAAACTATACTGATCCATCTTCACTGAGGGGAATAAAAATCACTTCAATAGATACAGGAATATTCATACGAAAAATGTGAAAAGACAAAAGGGACTTTGTCCTGACATTGTCTGTGAGTCTGAATTTTTTAAACTGTGTCCCCAGAATACATTGTTATGCTCAGGTGTGTTGTGTGTATGGACATTCATTGTTGTTTTCTGTAAGAAATTGTATTCAAGTAAACAAATAAAACACACATCCCTGTAAAGTTTAGGTAAAATGTGACACAGATCTTCTTGAATTTATGTTCTCTCAGCCACTCAGATGTCATTTTCTAAGCCATTTGTTTTATTGTCAAATTATGTGAAAGAATTAGGAAAAAGCATGTATTTAAAAGATATTGGGCAATTAATATGTTAATTGAGAATTCATGATAGAGTTAACTCCCAGCAAAACTGATGAAAACCAGGTTCAGTCTGATGCCCAGATGGGGAAAACTTCTCAGCCAATTACAAAGGTAAACGTTTTATGCAGAGTAGGCTGAATATCATGTTTGGGTGTTCAAAGCTGTATTTTCCCGCAAGGAAGTTATTTTTTAAGGCTTATTAAAATTTTGTATCAAAGCTGCTTTGAAATCAAAAAGAGATTTTGAACTAAATTTTTCATGTTGTTTTCTTTTTTTCTTTTTTTTCAGAATGCTTCAAGATTAGAAGTCTTCTACCCAAACATAGATGTTTACACTGTAGGCCCATATCTCTGAGCTCATCAGATGTACTGTTAGAAACATGTTCTTGCAGAGCGTGGTCCATCTCGGCTTTGTAAATAGATCCCATAACTGAAAATTTCTATTACTTCATTGCATGATCTTACAGACGGACATGAGGGCTATGTGGTGTATGGCTACATGATATACACGTCCACCAGTAAGAGGGTATGAAAGACACTTATGTAATGCCAAACAAATTTCCACCAAAGGGGAAAATTTCAAAAGTTTTGACATGTCTGTTTGAAAAAAAACTCCTCAAAGACTGAGTTTTATGGCCAAAAGTATGGAAAACCCAAAGGAGAATAGACTAACAACTTTGAATAATTAGATTTTCACCATTAGCAAAAGCCTTTTTATCTTTAGGGACTATTCAGCTAAAATAAAACAAATAAATATTCATAATGTTTCCCTATGTAGATGTAGCCATGTATCACACTTTTCACTACTCCATCTTTAAATGTAAAACAAGCAAAAAGACCCATCTTCTTTTTCATTCCTACTTTTCTTTTTTTTTTTTTTTAAAAAAAAAACCAAAACATATTCAGCCTGTTAACACTGCCAGAAAAGCAAAGTTAATAAGCCAATTTGTTTCCTTTTCAAGCAGACATCCTTGTGTTTTATCTCAAGTTGTTTTTCAAGCTACTGAGGAAGCACCTGTAAACATGTGTTGCAGAACTACCTCATTATCCTCATTCAAACCCTTTGCAAGCACAATTAGTCAGGCACCGTTTTCAAGCTGTAGTCTATAGTATAACTTGCTTCTGGTGACAACTCCATGTTTTTGTGTGTGATGTTTATAGTCTTCTGTACAAAGAAGACTATCTGATATCTGCTGCATGAAGACTGAAGGTCAGGTAGTCAGATGGTCCACAATAGGACTTCAAAAAGCAACATGAGAAGTAACATTTGGTCTCACAGCAGATGTTTTTCTGAGCTTAATGTACTTTTCCCAGTACATGATCCCCTCTTCCAAAGTGACTATTGTTTTGTAGCTCCTGTCCAGCCCTGTAGTCCTTTGCATGGAAACTAAACAATGGATTTGAAGTCTTAAATTAAATGGAGGAATGACAGATGCGCAGACTGATATAAAAATATTTGTTTCCAAGGTGCTTGATTTCTTCACATTTCATTAATGAAAACACTTAGTTCCATTTTGGGGGTTTTAGAGGGAATGGTGCCCAGATCACAGGAACTATCAAGTGTTTGGCAGGTTTCTTGTTCCTCTTGATTTTCATTAATTTCAGTAGGAAAAGTTATCTTCAACTCCTGTTAACCTTCTTTTGCTCCATGAATCTATTTGGTATTTTACCTTTATCTTCCCAGGTGGTTAAAATTTCCTGTAGATTTAGATTGTGTGGATGATTCAGATACACGCATTTCAAGGTAACATATGGAACCAAATTGCTTCCAGGATGTCCCAATGAGAATCCGAAGTTTTCCTGACTTCAGGGCCTGCAATGTAGTCTAACCTTTATCACGCCAACACTTACAAACTTTCTTTTACACTGCATGCTGAGTAAGGCTTATAGCAAATCTATACCTTTACTTAGGCCTTTATGATTCTGCTTGTCATCATGTTCAGCCAGTTCTGTTGTCCTTTAGCAATGACAAAAGAAAATGGGAGTCAAATATGTCTCAAAAAAAGCACAGGAATTAAAAATACTGGTTCACCATGTCTCTCCTTAGCACATAATTATTTCAGGTGGCAAGGTGAATTTAGGCAGAGAGTAAGTTGGTTTACAGTATCAGCTGAAGATCTATAAGATTACATTGAAAGGGAATCTAAGAAAGGGAATGACAGGGAAGTCCTGATGGAGAATGACATATGAAGAACAGAGTATATCAAATATATCAAAATCCCAGTAACTTCAGTGGGCATGCCACATGGTGTTGAAGACACAAGAGAGACAACAATGCTTAAGTTCACGGCTATTCACAGAGAAAATAGACTGATAGTTCATTGAAGTCTTTGAGCTATCACTATGGATGACCAGTGACAGGAATATACATCCCTGACTAATAAACCAGTGACAATGAGAGGAGCGAAGGTAGTGCAGGTTTTATAGAGCAAGGATGTCGTAGAAACAGCAGGTCAAAGGGTTCCTCATCCTGTTGGCTGGTGGCTCTCTCCCCACCTCAAAAAGGCAGAGTCATTCTACATCAATCAGATCCAATGTTATAGACTTTCAATCAGCTGAAAAAATCTTGTCTTTTACAAGATGACAATTTAACAGACAGCTCTCCTGCTTGCTTTCTATTTACTGGAACAAGACAGGCTATAAATATGGGACTTGGTACAGCTCAGGGCCAAGGTATGGGTCTGTATTGGCTCTCTGTATATAAATACAGGTGAGTCACTGGATGTGCCTGTACACACCTTGAAAGAAAAATACCTGAAGTGATCACGGACTGCCAGGAACTTGTGCCAGATTGTTTGCAATGTCCTTTGCTCCTCCTTGGCTCATCTTCATTCACGACTGCTGAGCCAAATTAGAGTCTGCCCTTTGGCTCATTTTATTGGCTGGCTCTTTGCTACAATGTACATATTTTTTAATGAAAGATTGTTTACACCCATGTACATATACGCACATACACAAATTTCCAACAGATTCTAGTGTGGCTTGTCACAAGTTTAATGGCTCTTCTTTCCAAAGGTATGTAGTGAATATTATTTATTCTCATGACAGCATGTAAAGAAGTTTCTGTGCTTCTGAGGATTTTACTTCAGTGTTTGCTTACTTGCTGCATGGAAGCCTTCCTGGTATTACTTTAATTTGCTTAGACGAAAGAAGAGTCAAGAAAAGAATTTCTGTAGGTCAGTGAGGTAAATGCTCCATTTTAGAGTGAAATTTGTAGCTGTGCATAAATATGATAAAATGATCAAATTCTGATCTTACCTGATGATGTGGAAGCATTTAGGAACTCATATTATTTCAGTGGACTTGTTATAGATCACCATTGGCATAGCTGAGAACAGAATTCGGTTTGCAACCCAAAAGAAAACTAAACTGCACGTTTTCTCTTTGCTGATGGTGTGCATGGTGCAAAATACTTTTTTTTTTCTGTAGTGAGATAAAAGACATTTCCAAAAATACGCTTGCAATAATAAAGTGAGTGTGTTGTGCAGCCAGGGTTTAACTAGGAAACACTCCACTTTTCAAAAACGTTTTCTCCTCCCTGCAAGAGCTTTGCCAAAGGGTGTACATGTTACTGTTTCAGCCAAAATTACTGTTATAGCCAAGGGATGTACACGTTCCTGTGTAAATACGTTGCCAAAGGGTGTGCAAGATACAGTTCAAAGTTACAGTTGAAGGGGCATTCCTAGCTCTAACGTATGTGATCTGCTTAGCCAGTCAATTAAACGCAGTTTATGTTCAGATGGCTGAGAGGATTGCTCATGTGATGCAGAGGCTATTGCTATGGGAGACCTTAAAAACAAGTTCTCTTTTAATTTTTTACTGTTATGCAAGGTATTACTGGTACTCATGGTATTCCCCATTCCTTGACAATACGTGCTTCTACAAAGAATAGCTTACCTCCAATTAAAGAGGGTAAAATTGCTGTGCTTTTTTCTCTGAGGGTGCCAGATATACTGCGAATCTGCCCCAGGCCATGCATGGCTGTTTAGCAGGCTACTATGTGCAACCATAGTCACATTTTGCATGATTTTGAGTTAATGGTGATCTCTCAAGAAACAGATCTGGTTGGCATACTGAATTCTTCAGCATAAAATATCAGTAAGCAGTGGGGTCAAAACCACAGCAAGCAAAATGCATGAATGGATAGAGAATAGATCAAAATGTAACACAAGAAAACAAAACTGGTTGGAAGTGTATGATGAATCCTCCATATTTTCTGGTACGGTCCCTTGGAAATCTGATGGCTCTGGTCTGCCAGGTAAATGCTCTCTCTCATGTAATAATTTCTTAGAGTTATCCATTGCTGTTGTATCAGAGGTCCTCTCCAGTGTCAGTGGGTTCATCAGTAGTTCTGGGTGATCCTAAATAGATGATGTCTCCATGCTAGAAATCTGGGCATGGGTCATCTGGTCTATTTTGCTTTAGTTTTGCTTTTAGTTGCACCAAAACATCCATTGACACTGGTCACTAGATATCCTTTGACCACATGCAGAGACCAGGGTGGCTTCTTCATCAGGAAGAAGCCTTGCATCCACCTTTGCCTTCAGACATTTAAGGAGTTAACTTTTGCATTTACAGCTTTACAGCAATGCTAGGTAATCAGTATATCTGAAGAAAAGAAAGATGTCTAATCTTTCTGAAATAGATATGAAAATGTTGCACTCCTGAGGTGCTTGTTTTTCTCCATAGACTAGTCAGAGAATTTGCCAGGATTAAATCAGACTAGATGAGGTCTGTCTTCTGCATATTTAAAGTTAGATAAGATAAATCTTTTTGTCTCACAACTGATTCACAACAGAAAAAAAGGCAGTTCAAAGAAAGACAAACAAGATGAGTAGGAGCAAGGCACACTTCTGTTTGACATGCGCATGATGAGAAATTAATTTAGAGGGAAACCAGGTAAAGAATAACATGATAGCTGTTCATTAGTAGACTGGAAGAGATTAAATGAATGCAGCTACATACTCCATTCCAGTCAGGAGCAAAGGAACACCAAATAGGATGGATCAAGCTTGCATATGGAAAAGGTGACTCCTTTCCTCCGTATTGCAGAATTGTACCACAGTGATGACATAGCCAAACCCCAACAGTTTCAAAGGACTTAGACAAAGCTGTTAGGTATATCAAGACAAGGAGGATATAAGCAGTTGCTTTAGTTAGTGAAAAAATGTAATTATTTCCTCACAACAGGGGTAAAGGGATACACTGTTCTTTTATGATACATACAGATTAGTGCAAATTCAACTGCTGACCTTGTCATTAGTCATTATATGAGAAAGAAAAAAAAAAAAAAAAAAAAAAAAGGTGTACATTTGCCCCAAGCCTGTGTTTGATTTCTGGATGTGTAGCCATGTTTACCAAATGCTTGTAAACAAGCTAAAACTTGCTTGCATAAAATTGATATTTTTCTTTACAAATTTGTTTAGAATTTGCTCCTTATGTTACACGTAAAAAGTAACATTGCTTTTATTTGTTGAAATTAAATCACTTCTAACTTTCTCTTTTATGTCTTCCACTTTTACAAGATGTTTCTTCTGGCAATATCAGTCAACTTTCTTTACCTCGTTCTTTGTTTCCACATTGCCAATATTTCTGTGCTGCTGACTTCTGCACATATCCCCAGGAGTTTTGCTGATGATACTGTGAACAGGAGACCCTGGATGTTTACCAACTCCTTACTTATTTATTGTACCTGGCTCACTTCCTAGGACACAGTGAAAACAGTGTCTGTTCTTGTTGATTGCTAAACAAACCTTGTAAGGAAGCAGTTCTCCAGTATGTCTAGGAATATTGCTTCTTCCTTTGGGACCCCATCAACTGTCATCAAGGGAAACATCTGGAAAGTAGATGTTGTCTGAGCTTTTGTACAATATTGCTACCTGCATATTTATCCATATTTTTCAACAATATGCAAAGGGCTATCTATTCATTTTCTTGCTGTCATCTTTAGTACTTACTGGGTTATACCTCAAAACCTGTGACTAGCATTGCCAAACAATAAATAGAATTTATTGAAACATTCTCTCCTACATTTAATCCAAATCTTAAATGTAACATACAGCTTTGACAAAAGCATCAAGGTGTGGAAAGCTCCAAGACTAGAACAAAGGTTTCTGCTCCTCATAGAAACTCTGATTATGCTACAGGCAAATACACTTGCTTCTTTTCCATGATTTTCAGCACTACCTTAGGGATTTGGATATTTGTGGCCCATTAAAACATCCTAGACATTTCCAGAACACTTCCAGGAGTGCTCATACAGTTGAGAGTCTCTTGCCTCATCTCAGACTGGCCTGACATTTAAGTGCCTATCAAACATTAAAACTTGCATTATCCTGAAAGCATCATGTTGGCCCTCCATGATGATGTTGCTTTTTATATTGGTTATAGTGAATCTCCAGCAACAAGAATTTGCATGTTATTTTACATCTGTCAGGAAATTTGTGGTTTTCCATCTTTTTTCTTCTGGTCTGCCTCAATTTTAATCCAGTGATATTGCTACCAGAACTACTACTGTGTTCCCACTATTTTAAAACTGAATAGTGTCTTGCAAAGGACAGTCAGTGTTTCGGTTCTGAAGGGCTTTTTAAGCAACTGAAAACCCTGGCTGTCAACCTGCTACACAGCATTTTATATATGCCTCCTTCACGCCACAGGTCTCTGGGGTTTGTCAGTGTAAATGTGAAAATGTCCAAACACTGGAAGTCTTTCAGAGGAAAACACTGCTGGCAAAGAAGAAGAAAGCAAAGAAAAGAAGCAGCAGAGAGAAAAGATATAAAAAAATGAAATCACGCTCTGAGCGGCTGATGTCATTTTTGAAGGGTATTTTTGAAAAATATGCTAAAAATAATGCATGTTATCTTTATGCATATTAAAAACATGCATAAAAAATATGCTACCCTTAAGGGGCTTGACATCTCTCATTGCTTGAGTGGACAGTGTGACCAAAGACATGACCATAGTCTCAGTTCCAGGCTCTGGCTTGGTGTGTATCCCAAAGGGTCTCCTGCCATAAGCTCGATTTCTGCAGCCCCCAGCAAAACCTGGTGAGCACTCCTAAGCGTATTCCTGAATAGAAGGGCGTTTCACCATGCTTCTGTACCCACCTCACACCACAACCAAGAGATTTTGCATTTCTCCTTGACATGCAGGAGTCCAGGGCAAAGGCAGACATAAGACCTGTTGGGCTTCCTTCACTGATTTCACAAAAACCCATTCGTTCCTCCACACCACAACACCTCTGAAACCCAGCCTCTATTTCTCAATTTCTTATTACCTGACAAATTTCCAAGACCTTTCAGTTCATGCAGTCTAACAGGAAAAGGATATCGCTTACACTCAAATTGCCATTACACAGACTGTGACACATGCCCCACTGTTTAATTCCCGACGTGACTGGGGAATCATGTGTAGCACTACAGCAAGTTTGTTCTTGCACCAACCTGCAACCGCAGGGAGAGCTGGCTGTAGCACTAGAGGTTACACACAGCTTTAATAACTATAATACTGTTATTTTGTCTGCCGCACTGAATGCATATAATGGCAAATATGGAGAATAGATAAGCATCCATGTGTGGTGTAGAGGGTGAAGTCAGCCCAAGTGTGAAACAGATAATCCTGCTTACCTCAGCTGTGTCAGCCTTGCAGAGCATCCACATCTTTTGTCTGTCTTCTGCCTTTACTGCCAAGGAGCAGGGGGGGGCACATCCTGGTCAGACACTTCCAACCTGCTTTGCAATTAGAGGTGTCATAGACCAACTCAAAAATGACCTTAAATAGTGTGGCAAGTAGGGACTGGAATTTGCAGGATGGGACAGGGTAGGGACACAGCCAATGCAAGGTGGGCCGTCCCCTGAATCTGCTGGGAGTCAGCAAGCACCAGGGTCCTCAACAGAGATTGATTGTCCATTTACTTATTAGCATTGACTGCTTGATGCACTGTATATTTGTCTTGCAGTTAGAGCATTTGCTGCTGGCCACAAGAACATCATCCTCGACTACACGTACCTTTAATTTGAACAAAAATAGTCTTTCTGGTAATCTTTATGTTCTAAATGGTCACCCTAATTATACAACAAAGCCTACCCTGCCAGAGAACTCAGAATTTGGAAAGCGTTTCAAAACTGTTAAAAACTCATATTTTGTAGGTACTCTCGGCCAAATCACCCAACCTGATCTAACTTGTGTAAATCAGTGGCCCAACATTCAATGTCCTTGGGCTATTCCAGGCTTGTATGGGGAATTTCACAGCCCCGGATCTACCAGTGTTCAAGTGTGTACTGTGGAAAAGCAAGCTTCTGGCCTCCCTCTTTATCTTTTGCGGAAGTTAACCACAATAAAAGTTAGTTATTTATACAATACTTCGGGCTGGTCTGGAGGAAAAAAAAAAATCAATCACACAGCTGTTTTGGGTTGTTTTTCTCTCTTGCGCTCCGATGCACAAATTAAGTCACTGATTAATCAAACAATTCATTGACAAGAACCCTGATTTATGTGGAGTTAAGTTACAGCATGCAAATATTTGCATAGTGCTGGATGTAGATTTAAACATAGACTCCATAAGTATTTTTTTTATCCATGAACATTTCTTGAGGATAATGCAAGTGCAAAACTCTTAGTTCTTCCTCTTTGCTGGTGATTTTAATGGACAGACTGTGGCAAGACTCAAACTATTCATGTTAACATTTCAATGTGATAAATAACACTTGAGGATGATTTTTAAAAACACAAAGAGCAAATGTGTCTTGCTCCCACTAACAGTTCAATAGAGTTAGGCCCTGTGCTCTGGTTTACATTTTTAAAACTCTCCCTTCTTTGTCCTGAGACCAGTGTTGACAGCAAGCTCCCATTCAGGGCATTCTTCAGAGAGAAGGCAACAGGCAGGCTCAGACCTTCCTGTGGACGTGCGAAGAACAACCGAGTAACCAAAGAGCAGGAAAAG
This sequence comes from Tyto alba, assembly GCF_018691265.1. Classification (NCBI taxonomy): domain Eukaryota; kingdom Metazoa; phylum Chordata; class Aves; order Strigiformes; family Tytonidae; genus Tyto; species Tyto alba. The sequence goes on from NW_024881313.1 coordinate 32,275,662, forward strand.
AGACAGATGTGTTGTAAGCAAGTCAAAAATAAACTTTTTAAACAAAAAAAAAATGTCAATAGCTTGTCTGTTACTCAGAATCTGAAACCTTTTTTAAAAAGTAACTGAACAGTGAAGTATATGTAATATTATTCAGGTACCAAAAAGCTCTTCCAGGGTTATTTTCTCTTGTCAAAAAAACGATTGAAGGGATACTGTAATTTAAGATAGGCCTTTGAAGAGGTAAATCCAGACCCCCATCCCTTAGCAATTTGTCTCATTCTGACAGTGTTCTACCCAAACTGTGGGATAATATTTATGTGGGGGTTTTAATGAAGTTTCATTACTTACTGATATTCAAATTTTTTATTTTAAGGCTGTTTAACTGATAGGTTATGCAGATGGATTGAACTGATATTTGAATATTTCCTTTTTTTTTTTTTTTTTTTCCCAGATATTTTGAGGAGATTAATCTAAATTCTGTTTTGCTAAACCAGTGCTAAAGCCTAAACAATTCCATTTCTCTGATTCAATTTCTTTATCCATCAAAGGGGAAAAATAGCAATTTTAATTTTTTTTACAGAGTCAAGTTGTATTGTTTGCAACACAGCATAGTCTGTCTGACTTTTACTAACATGTGGGAGCACAATGCAACTCCTTTCTTACCTTCTGTTGAATCTTGTGGCCCTCCAGGGCTCTGCTGGGCTCATCTCTGCACCGGGTAATTCTCAGCAGACTGGTCTCTGGGCTAGTGCTCCTGTGCAAGCAAAGCTGTTGTGACACAAGAGCAATGCCTGCAAGGTGCCCGCAAACAAAGCCATTCTTACCGAGTTTATCTGCATGATTTGGTAGAGCTTGCCCATTCCTGCCCAGTTCTTTTGGCTCAGACACCTTAATACTGACTATATCCCTTCCTATATGCTGAGTAATCTGCTGTGAAAAACGCCTCTGAAGAGGCCCCATTATGCACTCTTTCCTACCAGGCAACATAAAAATCCTGCCTAAACGGCACACTGATTAAAGTCCTGTAAGTTTTTAAATGATTACTTATACTTCCCCACCATTATGTAGTGATTGCTGAAGCATCTTGCCGGAAGCCTTCTTTGTGGTGAGTAATGAAATAATGCAAATTGATGGGACTGTGCTGATTTTTAAAGGAAAACAGGACTCGTTGGGTGACAACATCAATGTAATCTATGTGAGAGCTATTGAAAAGATTTGTCAACAGGCTCATCAGACACCCCATCATGACAGTTCATGTAGGAGGGTGTCAGAGATCAAAAACCTTCCTGACCTCTCTGGTTGGGCTACCTGGGCAGTGCTGCCATGAGTATGGAAACAGAGAGGGGAAATCCTTGATGAACAGAAGACATGGACAACTCCCAGAAATATATATAGCTTTGGTTTCACATGGCTGCATGTGCACTGATTTATGGATCATCATATCCCACAGATTACCTGTTTGGCCACTATCCCAAGATCACAGCAGGGAAGAACAGAAACTTGCTTGGACCTCTGGCATATTCTGTGGCTAGGGCTGAGATAAGAAAATGGTGAGGTTCAGGTACACTTTAAGATTTTTTAGATAATGTAGAATTTAACAGCCTGGGACCAGAATACACAAAACCCCACCAATCCTAGGTTTGTCATTTTGGATGTGATTTTGGCCAGCTACAGTTGAAGTCATTGGTTTCTGCACAGTGTTCCAGTCTCTGGTATTTAAAATGAACAAAGAGACAAGCTCAAGCCTTAAGACCATCAGCTTTATGGAGCAACCACGTGATAAAAGTGAGAACGTGTACCAAGAGAAAAAGCTGATAAAGACCCTGAATTTATAATGCAGTTTTTATTGTGAGTGATACGAAGATCTGGGTATTCTAGCATCAGCATATTCAGTGGCAGTGAAAACTCATGAGCAACTCTTTTCTCAGGCATATTTCTATTACCTCCATGACTTTGGAGTAACCCCTAGACATTAATGAAAACATGCATAAGAGTAAAAAGTAGCTCTTTCTCTGTTTCTCTTAGAATTGAGGGTGTTCAATATGCACTAAATGATGAGGGTTTTGTTAGTTTGCCTTTTTTGTTTGCTTTTAAGTTTAATTGGGCATTGTCCCTGTGAAAAAGCTTTGACTTGAAGTTGCTGCATTGCTGTATGACATGTTCAGTTGTGAGGCTCAAATCCCAAATGGCAGACCAGCTAAGATTCCTCCCAGCTAGGTTTCATCTAAACTAAGTCTGGGAAACAGCGCCTTTTTGTTTTGGAGACAGACCTAGAAATGAAACATTAGAAAAATGTTTTGATTTGGGTATTTAAGTGTTCTTAGTGTTTAAAGCTGTAGTTCAGCCCCACTCCACTGTGATTTTCCAGTGTTATCTTGTCCACAACATTCAGTGGGAGAGCCTGAGAGCTCATTCTGGTACATAAAATTGAGCTGGGCCTGAGTCTGGCTGCTTTAGTCCAAGGTAATGATTCAGACCCACCCCCCCCCCCCGGCTCCCCTTTTCATGCAAGAACACTACATGTATTTGGTAGCTACAAGCAGAGTGCAGTGTGCCTGGATTCCTGCAGTAAAGTACTCAGGTTTGTGTGGAAGTCATTGATTTTAGAAATTTAAGCAGCTAGTTATTTTTATAAGCTCTGGAGACCCAGCACAGCATTTATAGAATGCCTGATGTGCACAAACTCGATTTTGTCCAGCCCAAATAAATGTGGTTGTCATGACTGCCAACTTTTGCATTGCTATTAATTAACTGCATTTGGTTTTGCTGGTTTGCAACAGAGGAATTAACAGCTCTAGAGATCTGTACTAAAGAGAATACCAGTGTAGGGGGTGTAATAGAAGTCCATGGAGTCACAGAACAGATTGCTGAATGTCCTCATATTAGGAGACATATTATTATGATGCTTCAGCCATCAATATACATCATATTTGTACAAAAATGAAAAATTAAGAATCTACAATAGCTGTAGCCCTTACATTATTAAAAAAAAAATCCAAATACAATCAGTCCTTGAGAATTTCCATAGTAAAATTAATGTCTTTGTTCAGGACATTGCCTCTTAGACTGAGAAGTTAGAGCTCACAACTGCCACTTCCCCAAACTGTATCATGTAGAATGTTTTGGGGCTATCATGTAGCCAGATATACAAGAATGATGAGGCCACATGACAAGCAAAAGGGAACCTGACTAATATTAAGGAAGATATGGATTACAGACTTTATTCCCAAGCTCATTTTTGTTGATTTTTTTTTTCAGCACAGAGAAACATCTCTGACAGGAGGAACTCACTGAGAACCTCTGTCTCTCTTTTCTGTTCATTTAGTCTACACACACTTAGAGTCAGGAAAGGGACCTTATTCTTTGAGATCATAATTCCACTTTTGGCCCCTAACTGATGAGGACAACAGCACGGACATGAAGACAATGGTGATATTGCTGATGTCTGTGTGGCTCCACCAGACTCTTCAGGCACCTGGGGTGATTTCTCTGGAATGTGATATTCATGATATAGTTCAGCATTTCTGAGCTCTCTTGAATGTACAACAGCACTGGAGCCCTCCCCCTGTCTGCAATAATGTGACTTTGATTTGTTCTCTGGCCACACAGATCACCTCTTTCTAGCTGTACACATAGTACTTTATCGTGTGAAAAAGTGCTCCATCCAAGCAATGTGAATTATAGGTAAAGCAGGTCTACAGAATTCCTTCTTTGTAATAAGTTATCCATTAAATACCACTTAAGCTTTTCTTGTTTTAAAGCATATGTCAACATAATCTCAAATAGTTTTTATAAAGTACTAGTAGTAAGTCATTAAAAATTACAAAAATGTCTTTAATCTATAAAAAATATTTTAATCAACTGAGATATCTTTTTCAACATAACAAAATAAACACAACCCAGACTGGGCTATCTAATCTTCAGCTCACAATGGGATGACTTTGCAGCAGAATGTCAGAATCACCAGCTAAATTCAGTAGGTGCTTACTGCTCTCAGGAGCCTACAGGCATCTTTTCCTCACTACTGTGGAATATCCTAGTTATTTTTAAATATTTACAGATGTCAAATGTTTATATGTTTGTATTTCCTCAGGTGTAAATGCTTGTACTTTCTGAAAGATGACATGATTGAGAAATAGGAAATAACTTTTTGGTAGACATTGATCAAAGGTGAGATAAAGATTCAATAATATTCCTGAACAACCATTCAGAATTTCCATTCCCTTCATTTAACTAACATGACCAGGAATCCTGGAAAAAGCAGAAGAGTTAGGAAAACAGGAGAGAGTCCCTCTGTCCTTCCACTTGAGAATAGAGATCTCATAAAGACCACGAGCAGCAGCTGGAGTTCTTCAGCGCAATGGAGTTTCAAAAGGTATGGGCCATGCACATCGATGAAGGGCACAGAGGTTTCCACCAGCATGGGACAAACATTTTCATGTGTTAAGATCACCACAAACCTTATCACATTCCACCTTGAGCACAGGCCTTCCTTGACTTGCTTTCACTACTAACTATCTTAGCTATTTTAGGGACAGTTTTGGGGTAATCGTATATACATTCCATTAATATTTTAAAATTAATATTTATCCATATAGTACACTGAATAGTTGAGAAGCTACACTGAAAGATAACCATCTGTTTTTAGAATTACTCTAATTGAAGATGATCTGTATTTTCTATGTTGAGGCCACAATAAAGAGCAAGACGCAGCATAAAAGTTTATGATAAAAATGACTATGGTTCACAATGTGTGCTTGATCTCTATTCATATTCCATATTTTATTGTATGACAATTATGAAATACTTATTTTCTGTGTTACTTGTTTCCTTTCATGCTTCTTCTAACTGAACAGAAGAGATCTCAGCAGTGGGATTTCTGTCAGATATATAAATAAAGTTGGAAATGCCTCCATGTTATTTCTCCAAGTAAATATTTAATGAGATTTAGTAATCACAGTGTTTAGTGATAGACAGTTTTAACCTTCATTCGGACGAGTTTTGTAAGCTGAATTTCATAGATTTTTCTATTCTCCAACAATTTAAGATATTTTGTGTTTTTAATAGAGTTTCTAATAGATAACAAGAAAGTTTTACTCATCACGCTGGCATAACTGAATGGTCAATTGGATATTTATGCTTGTTTCTCAGTAGAAATTTAAAGCTTTACTGCTTACCAGCAGTGAAATAATTAATAAAGCTAAGATTTGGTGCTGCAGCCCATAGTAGAGTCTAGATGGATAGCACTGACTGATGGGCAAAGGTTTAATTGATTACCTTGGGACTTGGAACACTGAGCAAACACAAGATCATTACCAAAGCCTGAATGCCAACATCAAGGCTTGTCCAGGAGAAAAAAAATGAGCATAAGTCACTTTTTCCACACCTGAACTGAAATATGACATCACAGAGAACAGCCTAGTGGAGAAATACAACTCTGCATAGCCATTATGGCATGCAGGATGGTCAAAAGGATCAAGAAAGAGTGGACCTTGGCCTTGCTTGTCTTTCAGTGTACCCAGCACTTCTCCCATCATTGTGTTTAGACCAGATAATGGACTGTGCTGTGATCTTCCTAAGGATGCTGGTCTAGTTGATCCTTGGCTGGGGGACACTCACACAAGTTCTATAATATGCTACTGACACAGCATGTGACTGTGGTTGTCCTGGGACCATCGGTACATTCAATCCAAATCCATTTTGCAGGTAAGTAATAAAAGACCCAGAGAAGCTGTTCTCTTGGACCAAAGGACTTCTCTGAAGCTCTTGACACTCAAAGATACATAGGTGATACATTGTCATGACTTTGGGTCATGAGATAGTTGAGATCTGTGGCTCAGAGTGTTGGGAAATTTGGCCATCCTTGACCTAGAATGGCAGGTTGTGTTTTCTACTGTCCCTGAGGACCAGGAGAACCTATAGCTGTGACACCTGCCAAAGAACCTTCAGTACAGGGAACAACATCCTGGCTTTCACCTCCTAAGCATTCGCAGGCACAAAGAGTAAATGTCTTTTTTGGTAGTGAATGTGTGACAAGAAACTAATTTCTGTATTTGCTGACAGTTGCCTGGTGTCATAACCTGATTTCTCTTTAGTAATGCACACAAATTTCTCTCTCAGTATAGACAGTACAAAGATCAACCTCATATTTTGTACCAAGGTTTTTTTATACCATTCTTGCAATGAAGGGAACTGCAGTGTAAAGGTGAATCACAGCTGATAAAAACACACTTATTGTTTGTTACTTATTTTCTCATACACTATGCATGCAAAGTTAGACACAAGTCAATATTTATTTTATTTCTGAGATATGTTTCATAGTTTATTTGTCCCTGTTTTCTTTAGAAAAGGGTAAATAATAGTAAAAATCTTCGTAAATTTTTACTAAAATTGCTTATTTGTATACGAGTTGTTAGTTATGTCGGTTCTTGGAAAGTAATGTGCCTCCTCTACAAAACAGTATTCCAATAATGCTTGTATTTCTCACCTCTGGGCTGGAGAGACTATGAAAAGTATCTCCTTTTTTAACAAATCTTTCAAAACTACTCAGCCCCTTAATTTCATTATAAATTGGACTTGTACAAATCCTTACAAGTATGGTTGCCCTTTGACAGTTCTTCCTGCTTTAGTCTTAGAACAGCAATGGGAACAGGACTCTTGATCACAGCAGGAATGCGTTTATGATCATGCATTGCTCAAGTCTGTTTTTATTTCTCGTTTTATGTAAAATGCTGCAGTAATCCCTTTAGAATTCCCCTCAGCTTAAATCTCAGAGACTGTTCAAGACTGCCTCTTAATGTCTCAAGAGCACTTCAGCTCACATAAGCCTCATATTCAACAGGTAAAGCCCACTTTGTTCTATAGAGATGGCTGAAGTAATGTAAAATTAAAGACTTAATCTTCTGTGGTAACTCAGACTGTCCTCAGTCCAACACAAAGACACTAAAAGTCTGTTAACTTTTAAGTAAGTAGAAAATTCTTTGATTGACAGTGGTCTGCTGTATTGATCCCAAAAACTATGCCACAACAAATTTTATTACAAATGGGTGAGAAGACTTACTCCACACTTTGGGAACTCAGGGGGATTCATTTCACTATTAACAGGTTTTCTCCATTATAAACTTTAATTGACAGGATTTAAAAGCAATTAAATTTGAGACCAAACATTTTGGACAAATTAAGGAAGGATTTTTGGGGTTTTGTTGGTTTAGGGGTTTTTAAAGCTAAATTTAGAATGAAGCAGTCAAATGAGGGACTGGGCACTTGAGAGTTCAAATGATTGGTAATTATATGACACGGAATATAGCTGGTACACTTTTATTCTCATTAGGAACTTCACACAGAAGCTTAACCCATCTTTATCTTTAATGTGTTTTCTCCTAGTTAGTGGCCAGATGCTTGTACAATGGACTCCACTAATTAACGGAGTAATGTAGCCTAGACTGACATTTAAGTGGGTTAATATGGACACAGTCAATTTTAACATATATTTCCTCAGCCATAGATCTATCAAATACCTCCAAGAACCTCACTTTTCCCCTCAGCAAATCAACATGAGATGTTTTAAGGTTGTCTGGGCTGGTATCCTTGACTTCTACTAACAAGTTTGCCAAGAAGAACAAATGCAGCTCACAGATGACTCCAGAAACAAAGCAGCTGGTCTTGCTGCTCTGCAAGAAATTCTGATATTCAGGGGTGCTTTTCTACCTTGAACTGAGAACAGAAGTTGAATTACTAATTTCTTTGTGTTCTTTAATTTTCTGGAAAGTTATGGTTCGCAGGCATCTAAATGAAACATTTTGTTTGAGAATAATTAGTACTAACCTGTTTCCACTAGAATGGCTCCAAATCCTCATCAGAAACATGGAGCACCACATAGGTACTTAATTCAGGACAGATGAATAGCTGTTTAGACTGCATCAACTAGACCTTACATTAGATCTTCACTGACTACAGTGGAAGCTTAAACAGCTCGTGTGAACAAACATACATATTCCCATATTTAGACATCTTAATATGTGAGCTAAATGTTACCTAGGGTGATCAATATACTTTACCTCTCTACTTTAATTTGAACATGAAGACAATAGCCTTTGCAGCTTATCTCCTGTAAAAATATAGCATTGGACAATTCCTGACCTGACTTTCTTGCTGTATTTTAAATTTAACATTTGGGAACTGCATCTCTTTGGATCAAAGAGTTCTGAGAAGTGTAAAATAGATACAAAGAACTGAGGCCCATGGGTCATTCATTTTTGCCTCTCTTTTGATAGCTCACTATCTAGAAGTATGCAGCATTTTCCCGTCTCTACATATCTTCCTTTGCTTTCTCGATCTTACCTCATGATTTGCATCCAAAATGACTGATTCAATATAAGACAGATGAAACTAATAGCAATATTCAGACACCATTTTCAGTGGAGTAGTTGGGTGGCCATGGACTAAATTGGGAAACACTCTCACCCAACGGATGTCTGGATGTAATGAAGCCAGCCTCAGTCTCTCCTTTGCTATTATATTTTCAGTAAAGCACTCTCTTGTCATTGAGGCAAAGACCATAGGAACATGTCTCTCTTGCTTGTTTTGGAAGATATCCCAAATCTGCAGCCAATGAAGACCTTGAGCAGGAAGAACAGAGGGAAGTTGTTGCATCAGCTGCTCCTTCTTACCCAGAACTCCCCTCTAACCTGGCAGTAAGGTGAAAAACTTCTGGGGATGCTGTCATCAAAAACTACTCTGGACACGTCATGGTTTGAGCCTGGTCAGCAACTAAATGCCACACAGCCACTCACCCACCCTTCCCCCCACTTGGGAATGGGGAGGGAATCGGAGGGGCAAAGGGAGACTCGCAGATTAAGATAAAAACAGTTTAATAACAGTAACAGAATAATACGATGACAGCAGTATCAATAGGTAATGTACAATACAGCTGCTCACCACCCGCCAACAGACACCCACCTGCACCCAGGCAGCAATCCCCAACACAAAGGCACCACAGCAACACTCCCAAAGCTGGCAGCCCCTCCTGGCCCACTCCTGCCTTTATATAGTGAGCACAAGGTCACATGACATGGAATATCGGCCAATCGGGGCCCAGCCCTCCAGCTGTGCTCCCCCCACCCCCACGCACAGGTGAGGGCACTCAGACCTGGGGAGCCCCTGGGGTCTCTGTGCTGCAGCACTCCTCCAGCTACCAAAACGAACAGGATCTCTAGTCCAGCCCGAACCAGGACAGTGAGTCCTGGCAGCTCACCTTGCACAACAAGGTTGTGTTTTATGTTGTAAGTAGAATAGAATTAAGGCTATTTTTACTTCCTTTTCTCTGTCAGAAGCCAAAGGTATTTATTTTCAATTTTCAAATACCCTCAAGTGTCCAAAAGATATGTATTTTATACAAATATATCTTTTTGCCAAACCCTTCAACCTCCCAAAGTAAAACCCCCAACACCTAACCTAGGTCTGCTCAGCACCATCCAAAATCAGGCACTTAGCTCTCTCAGGTCTGCAGTTTTAAATTGCTTGCTGAAAGTGTACAGCCTCACAGACAATTTCATTTTGTAAATGTAGGCTCTGCAACCAGTGCCAGGATAAATACAGGGCTCTAATTACTTGAAGAAAAGGCAAGTAAGACACAATGAAAGTTGCTCTTCCAGCATTCATCTCTCTAGCACAGAGCTTTATACTGTTACCTATCACCATAGCAGCTAAGTGCCTGCTCTGCAAAAAAAACGTAACAATATAAGAAGTCTAGGAAGGAAAGACAACACATTTGCAAAATGCCCCTTAGCCCAGCTGTCATCTGACCACTCTGTCATAGGGCTATTTAGTCTAAAGTACATAGTTTAGGAAGGCCTTTTTATGCACTAGAAGAACACTAGTAATATTCTACTTAAGGCCTGTGAGTGAGAAATACTGAGTCTGGGGATCCTATTAACTCTCTACTACCTTAAAGTAGGATCTCAGATAAGTTTTTGTAACTTTTCAGGATCTCCATTTCTTATCCTCAAAATAAGAACAATTCTGTAGTTTATCTAACAGCTCATACTACATATAGAAAAAATTCTGGGGCCAGGAACCGAAACTGAGATCTCTTTCTACATATAGTTCCTAATCACTGTATTAGAGAAGCCATGTCTAGCTTTTTTCTCATCTTTCCCCCTCCACCATACACACACTTGAATTGTGTGCTCCTCTCACTGGTAAAAGGTCAAAAAGGAGAGACAGAGAGTGCCCTAATAAGACCAGCTAATGGTTTTGTAGTCAGCACACTCTTTGGGACTGGATGGATTTAATCCCCTCAGATTTAGGGAGACTGGACCTGGCTGAGGTCCACACTGACCAAATCCAGCTAGGACCACATCCTGGGGAGCCTTTGTTTCACTTTGTTTATAAAGACTCAATTCCCCAGTTTCTGGTGAAACTTTAGGCACTGAGATGACATCACAAATACCTGCAGCCCAGATTCAGTTCTAGATGTCTGAAGTTTCCTTTCATTGTAGCCCATGAAAACTGCATGTAAGTGCTGAAGCGCTTGTTTGGCTGTTACTGTTTTTGCAGGATGACATTCTTACCTCATGCAAATCCATGTATATTTTACCACTGACTTCATTACAGCTGGAATTTTTCCTTAATGACTTGGAGCTAATAGACTGTTACTTGCTACCAGCTATGACTGGGCATTTTTTGATTTAGCTGATTAAACAATCTTGATATACCAGCTAAAATTTTTAATCAATCCAATGCAAAACCCCTCTTCTTCCAACTTGAATATTCTGTTTCTCCTCTCTCCCTGGAAAATCCCATTATCTTCTGTCATGTGTCAAAATATATCTACTGACTATTGATACCAAGCAATTATGTGATACAAAATCATTCATGTATGGTATGAGGGCAGAGAGAAATGACTGCCTTCTGAACTGCATCTCTTTGTAGCAATGTGGCAAAGTCTTCAAACCTCATATGGAAATGAGCAATGCATGAAAATTACTTTGTCTAAATGGATTTTTATTAGAAGTGGAATCTAAGCAGTTCAAAAATCACTAATGTTCACTGTCAGGAGCCAAATGGCTGAGCCAACATCACTTTTGGTCTTTAGTGCCTCTTTTCTATAATGCTGAACCACTGAAATAGTCTGATCAAACTTGGCATAGCAGAAAGTACCCTGTGCCAGATTAGTTAAGTCATAGACTGACTCATCCTTGGGGTATGACAAATGCTAAAGATGCTACTGATCCTTTGGGTAGCTGGGTACAGCTCCCTGTGAGATTGGGACACAGACAGTAGGAGATATAAATAGTGGGTGGCTCTGTCTGTCATTTGGTTTAATTACTCTTATTTATTCTCTATAGGTTTCTCCTCTTCAACCTAGATGCTGATTATTTTATCTATGTTGAAAAGGCAAGAAGTCCAATACTCATAAGTTAAAAAACTCAAGAGTCATCAAGATTCTTAAAGTAATTTTGATCAGGACTCAAAGTTTAGATCTTAAATCCTTTGCCTGTGCTTACTACAACTTCCAGGACATGAAGAGGTATGCCATAAGTTCTAAGCAGGCTTATGCATTGAAGAGATAAGGATTGTGCTCTAATGTCCATCCAAGAGCAACTCTGTGCTCAGAGAGTCCCTGACAGAGCTGTCCCCACCAGACAGTCAGGCTGGAGCTACCTGCCCCTGTGAAGGCAGATTCCTCACATAGGCATCCTGAGATCCAAAAGACAGTTGCTGACTGAAATTCAAAACTGTCAGAGCTCAGTGATGGCTTTTTGAATGTATGCATCTGAAGTCTGATCTTGTGTTGTTATAGGAAGGTCATGACATTCATCTGTATCAGGTGCAGAACAAAGAGACAAGAAACATGGTGACAATACTCCTAGCAGTCTTTCTTGCTGCCTCTTTCAGGATGCACAAGTTTTCTCTGGAAGTCAGTCTAAGACTGTGAAAGGACTTACAGCTCTGTGGTCTTGTGCTCTGCATTTGTTTTGTTCTGAAGAATTTCTTCGGATTCAATCAGCAAGATATGTTAAATGCAAAGCTGTTCAAGTTGTTCACCTTCTAGTGGTATTTCAAAGCAGTTTAGTTTGCATTATTGGCCACCAGGGATATTCTTATCATGCTATTTGTGTGCAGAACTGTCATAACTAACACAGCCAGGTTTGTCTCATCCTTGTTTCCCTTGAGCTCCAGGGCATCCAAAACTTCTGAATTTTTACAGAACATAGGCGTGCACAGTTCACCTTTAGAGTATTAATTGGATGACAGTGCATTTAGGTGGAAAAAAAAAAAAAAAAAAAGAAAAAAAAAAAAGCCAAAGAAACAAACAACCCAACACCAAGATTTGAGAGTTGGCCTGGTTTAGCTTTTTGTTCACTGCCAGAGAGTGACACCATTGTGCCTGAATCTACCTCAGTGATGCTCATCTGGTGCTCTCCTACGTGAAATGTGTCAGGGAGATTTTTGCCATTTTTTAAATCAAACAGAAAATATGTTTAACAGAAAGGCATGATCAGGAATACATACTCAGTTATGAAATGGAGGTCCCAGCCTGCAGCCCAAAGACAAATCCAACTGCTCACAGGCCAAGCAGGTAGTTACACAGAGCACACCAGCTTGTTCTAAGGTTGTCCACGCTGTCCTGGCACTAGATAGAGATGGAAGCAAATAACTGCAGCTGCAAAGCAGTATTTGCAACAATTTCTCAGATGATTGAAGTCTTATCCAGGTGGTATCAAGCACTGACAACAACCTCTCATTTTCTGTTACAGGCTCTCTCCCAGCTGAAACCAACGGATCAGATACAAGTGCTCCTCCTGCTTTCTGAACCATTATGTGGGACAGTTTAAGATGCCCCTAAACTTGATTTTGCAACAGAACCTAACATTTGAGTAACCTGGGCCTTCTTACTGGGATGTCTGTGTGATTGTGCTCCCCGGGTCATGGGCTGTGATTCCTGGTGTGCTGTTCCTGCCCATGTCACACCAGACCCCGTGCCCGTTGCTGAGACAGCTGCTCGGGGCTTCTCCCCTGCCGAGCTGCACCCACCCGTTGCTTCACTGCATGGTCATGGGGCAGCTGTGGTGTGTATTGGACTGTACTTTCTGGGGATTTCATTAAGGTAAGGCAAGATAAACATTGAAATGTAGCAAATTAACTGTTACTTATGCAAATTCCATTTGGTACAGCAAAAGCTGATGATATACCTCCTTTTTATATCCTGGAGGTTGTAGCAAATTGGGGTCAGCCCATGACTAGAGCTCCCAGAGTAGTAACACAAGGGCTGAAGTACACTTACAGACTGTAGATAGAGACTTGAATAGCACCTCTTGGTCAGTAATAGCAATCCTTCACTAGCTCTACCTTTGCCAAATTAATACCATAAATGTTTTAGTATTAAAATATTGGTAAGCTGGAAAAATTATATCTGGAGAATGAGGTATTGTCTTAGTTCAGGAAGGTATGTGAGCCTTTAATGAAGGCAGGTATGATGTCAAACAAATAATTACAATTTTAGAAACTACTAAATGCTATGAAAAACTGTTCAATGTCCTGGTATCTAGAGAGTATAATAGAGGCCCACAAAGTAAGAAACAGCTATAGCTACTGCTGGCTCGTGAAGCAATGAAATATGTTTGACATTCACTTTCCAGGTCTGTTAGTTGCAGAGATACCACATCTTGCTTCAGCTAGCAACGAGACACACTTTATCCAATAAATTGACCAGACAAGGCTATTCATTTGAGCTTAATTACCCAAGTGTTCACCCAATACTATGCAGACAGACAACATCAGTTGACACATTGGTCCTGCTAATAGTGATACTTAGCACTCCCTACCATTATTCATCTTCAAAGCACTTTCCAAATTTTACTTAATTAATATCTTTGAAGATGCCAAACTGTTTGTTGATATTTCACTGATAGTTTCTGCTCTTTCCAGGGCAGAGGAAAAGATGTTATTTCCTAATTAGATTCTAGTAAAGACGCTACTGACTTCCCCTTCTTCTCATCTGGTTTTCGGTATCCTTCTGTTTCCAGCAGTCTGACCTCTTGCCAGTCAGCACCTGGGGAATTATTGCCTTACTTGCCTTTTAAATTGCGGATAACAAATTGTTGTCAAAGTAAAGCCTCTTCATTTTTTTTTTTTCAGACAAATTTAAATGTTACACCCTTAACTTTCAGAACTTCAATCCCTTTACTAGGTAACAAAGTAGGATTCAATTAGTTCCAAAAATTGAGCTTGGTATTACAGTTTTTCTATCTTTTTAAAAAGTTTTCTAGGTAGAGTTTCCTGACTTTGTGTTTGTTACAGTCTTACAAATATTTATCAAATGCTTGAATTATAGTCCACTGTTTCAATGGAAACTTTGGCAGATTGTTGACATATGGATGGGATTCTGGACCTTTCATGTTTTCATGGAGTCTCTAAAGCCATATACAGTATATTACATGTCATCAGCACTGCTGCATCTGTCACTGTCAGAGGTGAATGGGCTGTTGGCAGAGTGCACTCTAAAGCCACAAACAAGCATTTCCATTCAGGTCATGAAACTCATAACTTTTATATACAACAATGTCTTTGAAAAAAAAAAAAAAAAAAAACCAAAAAACAAACCAAACCCAGGGAAGTACTTGTATCTGCACAAGATGGCTTTATCCTATAAAATGAAATGAGAAACATCAGAGTTTCAGTAGATGGGAGAACAATGCATTGCTCAGATGGTTTTACAAAGTATGCAGAGACCAGGTTGTTAGGACACTGCTCCAGTGCCCCCTGGGCCACTTTAAGATAGTGCCTTACACTACATGACAAAACGTTCACTTCTTGAATTTTAAATGACCTAGACATTAAGGAAGATTAATTTCCTTCTAGTCCTTTTCTTTTCATTTCATTCCAACCTCTCAACTATTCTTCTAATTTTGCTCTAGCTGTAATTACCCTTCAAATATATATCTGTCAGATGTAGTACTGTCTATCAGTTGTCACAGCTTAAATACAGGCACACACACACACTCTCACAATGCACACACGTGTGTGTCTGGCTGTAGATCTTTCATCTAGACTTAAGCAAAGAATTGAGACTGCTTGCATTCTGTTCAACAAAGCACTTAAACGTAAAATTGAGGATAAGGCTGAAGCTAAGCAAGTTGCAATTAGCAATGGGTTGTTTAATGAAAGGTTGAGATGGATGGTATTTACTGATACCTTAAACTATAGGAAGAAGCCTCCTTCCACTAACTGTTTCAGTCTGGGTACTTCTGCCAGCAGAAAATCCACCTGGCCTAACTCTAATAGGATTCTAAAAACAGTAAAAGTGAGAGAAACACCCAGATCAGAAATACTAATGACATGATCAGCATCCAGCATACCCTTTGGGGACTCACTGTTTATTCCTCTGGAAGTTTAGAGTGAGCTTTTCTAAAAGAATAAAATATTGATAAAAATACACCCACCCCACACACTCCCACACCCCCCAAAAAAAGGAAGAAAAGGAAGAAAAAAGCAACTTGGAAGTAGAAGAAAATACAGGAGAGAAATGAACAATTTTAAACCTGTCCACTACTTCCCCCACCAGAAGCCATTCATGGAACAAAAGGCCTCTGAGAAGCTGTGGACTAATAGAGCTCATAGAGGAGGTACAAGAGACAATTTGTTTAAAATAAAGAGGTGCAAAGCAAAGGTCACTTCAAAGACTACGCTGGAATGGGGAATATTGGCCTGCTCCTCCCTTTTACACTGCAGTGTTGCCACCTTAGTGTGCTCTATTCTACTTGTGAAATTATTTCTAAACAGATATTATCTTGGCACCATTTTCCCTGTTCACTGCACAGTTTTCAGAACCAAACTGTCCTCAAAGCTCCAGGACTGAAACACAATATATTTTAGTTGTAACACCCTCCTACAAAATGAAATATCTTGGTTGGTTGGTTTGTTTGTTTTGCACAGGTGTATTTATAATTCTTCACAGCTATCTCAGCTGGGTTTTCAAAGTTTTTATTTAATTATGCTTATTCTTCTGGAAATAACTGGGTTTGTCCTGCACTGCTTGAAACTGGCTGACAAAAGAAAGGGTGAAAGATGATCTTCGCTGTCCTATATCAGCCAATAATGAAGCAAGCACATACGCTGTGAAGAAAAAGAGCACTGTGAAACAATTAAGAAACCAAAGCCATATTGTCCTTCCTGTTTCTGAGGTATTTTAGTTCATCATCAGTCTGGATGCCTCTTCAGACCTAATTTTCTATTTTTGGGTCATTCATAGCATTTCAGTTCCCATTTGGTGTAACAAAACACAACTCAAGGTGGGTCTTCATTTGCTCCTGCAACTGAGATGGATGTAATAATTTTACATGAAAGCAAGGCAGTTGACCAAGCATTTCTTTAACAGTGTCATTTCTGTCCATTATTTTTCAGGAATGCATGTTGACAAATGCATTACAACAATCAGGAACATGTAAGTTTAAGTAAAAATTGTACTGGAGGAAGACTGAAACCTAGTAATTTGTGCAAAACCATTCTGCTTTGTAAATCTTGCTTCTGCTAAAATGAAGTAGTCTGAAGAAGACAATACAGACTTACTTCTCTAGGACTACAGCAAGTCTGGCCCTCATTGGCCATGGTCTAGAGCATTGGCCTTTGGTAGCAATATAAAAATAGAAAGGAAAAGAAAAATAATTGTTTGCCTGTCTGCTGCTTATCAATTCTGCAGACTTATTCTTCTCCAAATATATGTATTGTAACACTTTCAAAATGAAATCAGCATCTAATCCATCCATGAGTAATTTAACTTGTAGGAAATAGAGAACAAAAAGAGTGCTTTTAGATAAATCCTAATTAATTGTACATGCAAATGTCTTGGATGGATGTGGTCATGAAATTCAATTAGATGACTAATTATGTTGGAATTATAATACCATATTTAAATAGATAAACACACATAAACGTGCCTGTCCAGGAGTTTGCATGCTGGAGACTGGGAATAGAATCATTTATTGGCTCTTTAGTGCCACCTGTTGAAAACTGAAAATGCATGCAAATGAAACTGCGCACCAATTAGACGTCCATTTAGAAGGGCAATGTCCATTTGCTTGGCAAGTGTGAAACAGTCATAATCTTCATAAATTTAACAGCTGGGATGGAAGTATTTGAAACATGGCTGTCACCCTACAAAGGAAAGTGTAACATACCATTGGGGATGCTGGGAAACAGGAGCCAAGTTCTTGGGACATGTGGCATGTACATAATACCACATCTGTTCAAAAAAATGAACTGGTTTCCCTTCTTGCCAGTAAGCTGTCATAGGGCATATATCAAAATAGACATCCTGATTACACAAGCCTCCTCTTCCATGAGTATTTAGCATAGTAGTACTTCTGATAATTAAGAGCAAGATTACTACTGCCTTACTCATGCAGAGTTTTTCTGGAACCAGACTGACCACTTGTAGAGTACTATGTTATGTAACACGAGGAGGGGAAAATACCTGCTCTGTGTGTGGGAAACAAGCCGGAGTGAATTCAATATAAGTAGTGCTGACAATACATCGTGCCCAGCTGTGACAATATGGTGGCCAAGATGCTGACCTCATCTCTGAAATCAAAAGAGCAGATCAGAGTAAAAAGGGTCCTAGAAGATCAGTTTTCAGAAATAGTATTTTTTCCTGCTTTACTAGTTTATTCTGCAAAGAGCATACCTTTCAGACTACATTTCCCCTTTGGTTTTAATTTATGATCAAGTTCAATCAAAAATGCAAAATATGGCCAGATCTGAGGCCTGAGCTATGTTCTTCATCACAGACCAAATGTCACATGGTTTGCCAAAAATGAAACAATGTCAAATTTCTTATTAAAGAAATCAATTCTATTTCTTGTACAAAACAACTCATTTTATCCTATTACCTACAATTCAAAAAGACACTCTGCTAATTAAAAGAGAACAAGAGCCTTGATAACAGTATGCAAGGTAGAGGTAAAACACATGACTGCTTCACAGACATCCTTTCGTAAAATGTGGCATCATGGCTCAGTCATATGGCACTTCAGGTGAGAAAGGAACATCCTGGAATAGCACAATAAACCATGATGGAGATTTTAGAGAGTATTGAAGCCTATAGGATGGTACAGGGGAACTAGGACAATTTAGACATGTTCTATGCTCCTCAGTCTCTCTCCAACTCTGGAGGAATGTTGGTCAGTGAAAGACAGTGAGGGTTTAAGGCCACCAAGTTTTCCTTTAACTCTGGACCTTAAGTAGTTTTATGATGATAAAGCAAAACCACTATCTCAGTCTCTTTGCCTCTAGCTCTACTGTGCCTTAAAACATAATGCTTCCTGCATGTCATTATCTAGATGTTGAAGGAATAGAACCTGATACCAGATCTGAGCACAGAAAAGTAATCCCATATTTTTCAGAGAATACGTTTGATATTGAGAAATATGGTTCCATTCTCTATTGAAACAAGCATCCCCGAATATTAAAAGCCATCAAGGAGGAGATGGTAGGCTCCAGCCCCACAGCTGTGCACCTAGCTGCCTGTGGTAGGGTCTGCACTCTTTCCCTTGGGACACCCCTGGGGTCAGTTGACATGGCTGGTCAGCTGAGGGACAACACTGAACTTCTGCCAATGCCAGGCTAAAATGGGACTTTCTCCATGAATCATCTTAATCTGCCTGCTTTATCATGTTTCCACCCACTTTCACTGTATTTCTTTGAACCAGCCTTCCCCACAACTTTAAGCTAAACATATTTATAAATCATAGTATTACAATTGTCTACAGCATTTTTGACCTTTCTGGTTGACTTTCACTACCACTGACAGATTAGGCTGCCCAGGTGTTTGTCCAGGTGTCACTTTCACAAAGTTGCCAAAATAAAGGGTGTGTCCCCCTATTTGTCTGGGCTTTCCAACATTTCTATGTAGGTATTTGAAAGGATAATAAGATACAGAAATCATTCTACCCAAATGAAAGTAAACCTTTGTCTGAAACATCAACTTTGAGATCATGAGCAACCTTAAGCACAATATTTTTGGCACAAAATACTTCCTGTTTCAATTTTAATCCTTTTTAAACATTATTCTTTTCCAGTTAAACACCTGTTTTAGCCCTACAGAAGCTGATTCTATAGAATTATATTCAATACCTATTATTCTTCCAAGTGGGAAAAAACTTCAGAGAGAAAAATAGAATAGCTATTATGACAGTAGCACTTTATTATGGAGTAGCTTTTGGAAAGAAAAAGGTAAGTCGGTGGCTTTGACAGATAATTATGGACTCCTATTACACTGCAGAATATCATAAAAAAATTAAAATATATAAAATGTCTTTCACATTTCAAATAAATGTCAGCTACATTTTCCTCAGTTGACTTACCATTTTAATGAAGCAGAGTTGTTTTAAATGTAAAATATGCACTCTGTGTTTTTTGCAATATTTATGTTAAAAATGTTGTAAATATTGCTTTCATGCATTATTTGGCTCTTGAGGAGAAGTGTTTGGAAATGTTTCAACACACTTAATCTTGTTTGCCTTTGTCATGCAAAATGAGAAAAGATTTCACAGTAAAACGCTCAACTATACCAATATTCTACTTCTCTAGTGCTATGGCTTAAAAATACTTGTGATTTCAGGATTAAGCGCAAAAATACAGCACGCATAAAAGGTGCATTGTGATTACTTGTAGTGCATTCACATTGTGCTGTCCACCTTTTCTCATGAGTAAAGTAGTTTGGAAATCTTTTGTTGTTGCACTGATCTAAGCAATCCAAGGTGAGTAGCTTGAGCCAGTTAGAAAAGGCCTGATTTGTAGAAATTGAGGGATCCCCTATTTCAATCTACTACTACTTTTTAAAGCATGATATTTTTAAGGAGTTTCAAGTTGGATAGACAAAATCAATACTCACTTTTGAAACTGGAGGTCTTAGGCTCAGCTCCAAAGAGTGAAAGAGCAGACAGTAACTGGCTGTATTGTTCTGTCTCAGTTTGTGGGCTCCTATAGAAGAAAACCTCAAGCTGCTTTTGTAGCATCACAAAATGTAGACATTTATTTTTGATAAAACGAATCCCCTTGCATGATATGTCCTATCTATGTACTCCCTGCAAATTTCTCTTGAAGAAACATAAAATGATCTATTTCAGATCTTCATCCCTATCTTAAGGGAGCTATTAGCTTTCATTGTATTGAAGAACATTTTACCAATATATCCAAGATATAAAGGGTTGTGTCAAACAAGACAAGATGACATCTCATCAGTATTTGCCTTGGCATTTGTATTCCTATTTGCTTGAGAGTTTGTCAGCTGGTGCAATGTTGGGAACAGAATAATAGTAACAGTAATGGGATAAAGCAAAGTAGCATGCCAAAAACCCAGGGGCTCTGATATACTCAGAGATAACGTATTCTACCGAAGAATTAAAATGGAAAAACTATCATCTTTCTCTCTTTTCTCCAAACACAGCCATTATTAAAAGGACTTACTCTGAGCTTGTCTCTGATGCAGTAGCCCAGTAGGAGTGTCTGTCATCTCTAGCAAAGGGCAGGAGTATCTCCTGTGAGGCTTTGTGGGAGAGACAAAGACTTAGAGGGTGGCTGGTGAACACCACTTTGTAGCACCAATTCCTCATCATTCATTTATTTCTTAACTTTCTATTTTTCATTCCTGAAGGAAATATCCTGGAAGTAGCAACTCAGTTACTTTAGACATCATTTAAAGAGGTTTTTTTATTGCATGCAGAGGATGCTGTGATCCCCTCCTGCTATTCAACATGATAACAGTCCTGCTTTGTGACAGCAACCTATTCCACTTCACAACACTGAGAATTCAGTTAAAGAAAAAGTCATTATTAAATTGAATCTGCATATAATATGCACCAAAGTTACCTCACATGTTAATGGAGTAAAAAACCTGGGAAAAAAGTTAAGCTACTGAATAACAGGAGTTCAGAGTAAGCAGGTGAATTTATTCATATTTCGCTTTGCAGGTAGTAGGTTTACCCAGTGCTAACTTGGACCACATCTACAAATGATGGTGATAAAAAAACACCTATGTTTCAGTTGATTCAGATCAGAGAACTCCACTACCAAACCAAAAACCACACTCAAACATGTTCCTGGGAGAAAAGTAGACTAAAGATATTGTCTCTCTGCTTCCAGACAGGGCCTGTTCATTGTGGCTGGTGAAGATGATTATCTCAGATTCAAAACCAGTAGGAATAACCTTTCCAGCTGCCTGAAAGACTATGACTGTTCTTAAATATATAGTAGCTATTACCTATACACAGCTGTTATTTTCAAAGATTTTATTAATTCAAGGAAGATAATTTTGGGGGTTTATTTCTAGTGCAATAAGTAACTTTATTAGAACAATGAAGCGTAATGGTCAAGGAATAGGTTTATATCAGTCATAACTATAATCACATTTGGACGATGGTATGCAGAATGCTCACCTGCAACTGTGCTCTGAAAATGATCCTTTTTTGAATGTAGAGAATAATGACACTATGTCAAATACAGACTGTGAGTCTCCTATTTATCACAGGGATCCACTTTCTTACCACAGACTTTTCTTCCTGATCTTGAAAATTTCCTTGTACCAAATCCTTTTTGTTGTACATGGTAGAAACTAGCTGGTGCCTTTTTGCTCTGCCTCCAGTCCTGTGGGAAGTTGCTAGGATAGCCCATTAATACAGAAAACTCTGTTCAAAAGACATCTTTTAAAGTACCTGATGAATGTCTCTACCTTCTTCTGAAGCAGATAACCCACTGACTTGTGGGTAACAACAGGGACAGCAATGAAATACTAGGATTTTAACAACTTGCTTTGAGTATTAGATCCAGATCACATTACCAACCCTACATTTATCAAAATAAACAACTGTTTGTGTTAATGCATACGTTTTTGGATTCATATACAAAGAAGCTTCCCTTCTAAACAAGATGGACTAGATTCCTTGTGATAGCCCATGTGAGGAGCACCACAGGGATGATGACCTGAGATGGGCAGCAACAGATAAAAACCCTATCCTGTGTTCAAAGGACTTTTACAGTATCGGGAGTCTTTTGGCTGTTAACAGTTAGATGCAACCATGACCCCATGGTTATCTTCACCATGAACCAGAAGATATTTAGAATAATATCTCTCTCCACACCAACCTGTTCTCTGCTTACACCTTTTTCTTACTCCATGCATTTGCATGACTGACTGAGACCTTATTTCTACTCAGTGTGGAGGTTCATTCCAGACTGAGTGATGATATAGCTTGCATACTCAGGGTGTTGCTTGGGGGCCCCAAATGAGAATAGGGCCTTTGCCAGACACTGTGCAAATACAGAGTTAAAGAAAAGTCTTTGTATGAGTACTTTACTGAGGCCACAAGGAAAATCAGACAGAGAAGACGTGAACATAGATCCCCAGATTAGTGCCTTTAGCACTTAGCTTTGGATCATGATTTGCCATGGATGTTTACTTTGCTGCTTACAGATTTGCAGGATGAAGACCTTAGATTACTTTTGTGATAACTCAGTTTGAAAGTGGCCACCATAAAACATTCCCTGCCAAATGAATTAGATCCTCAAAACACAGTGAAAGGTCTTGAAATGGTATCAGCATTGCCAAGCTAACCATCTTCCCAAAAGCCAACTCTTGATTTTATACAGACAGAAGCACTAGAAGACTATTATCACATACCATACATGTGAAATCCCTCTTTGCAAACAGTACTTTCTCATTATTCCTTCTGGACCTTACACTATGCTTATTGATATGACATTAAAACTTCAGGGGAACAGGACAGCAGCTTGGCCCCTCAGTAGTAGCCAATTTACCCAAAAAGCATGAGCATATTTGCCTCAAAAGAGTTAATGGCATGACTTGCTGCAGCTTTTTCATAGAAAGGTAATCTTGCAAACTTGACTTGTCAATCCAAGCTGTTTTATCTGAAGCAGTGCAGAGTGGGTGGAGCGGGGAGCACAGCTGAAATGTGAACTCTGACAAATGCAGACAAGAAAGTGTTTGCAGCCGCTGTCTGTTTGGTGCAAAGTTTTGGTTCATTAGCCTTGAAATGTTTCATTAACAGAATGCTTTTGGTATGCTATAAACAAACTGCGAGTGCCCTTGCATGCAACAGCACTCTGTCAAAAATGAACGTGGTTTATTCCCTTTTGTAAAATATTTAGAAAGTGAATGACAAAGTTAAACAATGGTCATATTTGTATGATCTAAACAAAAGAGTAACACTGTGGTAACAAGCACCTAAAAATACATTCCTTCGCTTCTAGTTCTCATAGCTCTACAGTTTTGTTTGTGGCTCAGAAATACAGTTCTCTACCTTTTGTATTCTTTTTCCAAACATTTTAAAAATAGGAAAAATACATAAATACATAGTGGTACATTTAAGTGTTCTTAAAATTATTTAAGGACAAAATTTCTTTCTACACTTGATCTGAACTATTTCATGCCCATCCTTAGTCTTGTATGTAAAGGTCAAATATTGCAATTTTTATTCTGGCAAAGCTTTCAGTGAAGGCAGACATTTTTTGTGGTACATAACCACAAGCTCCAGCAAAACAAACTGAAGACAGATGGAGTTTTGCCAGAAAAAAAGACTTTGTAAGGAGAGATTGTTTTGGATCAAATAAACAGAAAGGAAAAAAAAAAAAAAAAGACAAACAAACAAACAAACAAACAAACAAAACCTGATCTGAATCATAGCCCAGATTTTAACTCAATCTTCTCTGAGATTAGAGAAAATTTTGCTTCTTGTCCTGGGCTTTATGATATTTGCTTACATATTTTGACAACAAATTGTCCTGGTTCAGGGCAATGAAGAAGCCAGAAAATGCTCTAACACAATGAAGTCCAGTGTTCTCCTTGAAGTACCTGAACCCATGAAAAAAAGTAATTTTTTCTGACTGCCTTTAGTTGCAGACAGCAATTAAGTTAATAAAAAGTTAGCATACAAACAAGATCTCATAAAAGACACTTCGTAATATTTAGAAAATGTGTACCTCTCTAGTGTGAATCTGAATCTCTCTTTTTAATGGTTTGAGTGAAATGACAGACCCTAAATAGATAATCCTCTGTATTAACCTTAAGAGGGGTCAGAGCAGAGGGCATAAATCCAAGCAATTCCTAAATTACCTCAGATGACTCAGCTAGGCCTAGCTCCTTTGCAGGATTTAAGTTTTTAGCTCCTTCTTCTATGCAAAAATTTAAAATAGCATCAGCATTGCTAGGTCAGCTAACACAAGAAAGGTCTAATATAGGTTCAGAGTAGTTGCTGAATTCATATCTGTTTTGCACAGATACAAGTCTCCCTGCTCACGTTCAGCATTGTGTCTTCTTAGTACCTTCTGAAATCTCCACTGATGTGCCCATTTCAGTGAGACAAACAGCAGCAATTGCCTTTCAGGATTTGTGACTATTTATCGATGCAGATATATCTGTGACTCAGATGCACCTTTTCCCACATGGAAAAGTCTATTGTACTGGGAGTCACAGCAAGTACCATGAGAAATAGGGAGTAATCTTGTGAGTCTTCAGTTGTATTTCCAATGATGTCAGCAATAATGATGGGTACAGAATTGAGTCCTTTGCTGTGAACATTTTTTCAGGAATTAAATTGTATTTTATCTAATCAAACCGTTTTTGCTAGGGGTAATTTCTGTTTCACATAACTTCAGAAGAAGAAACAGGAATGGGATTGGGAAGGGGGGATACACAGGGGGAATTTAGCCTTAAGTCTTTGCTATATAAGTGACTGTATAACACTTTATTTGCATATCTAGCATTTAAAGGGTTACGCATGTAATTATTTAACGTAACTCCGAATAAGCTGTTTGATTTTCTTTCATCATGAGCCAAACATTAGGCTTCGAAAGGAATTCCTTTAAACTTCAATAATATAAAGGCACATGGCAATGTGAAAGTTACAACTCTAGCTTAAATGAGTCAGACATAAAAGTATTTATGACTGCTATTCTCTGAATATACCAACTTCAGACACTTTAAAGTCTAGTTCTGCTCTACAAGGATAGGTACAGGAATATCAGCCATCGCACATCTGCAGAACTCTTACTTTCAAGCAAAGCAGAGTCCAGTCCCTAAACTTTTTTTCCTGTTTTAAGAGAAAAAAAACTCAACATAGCAAGCCACACCAGGCCATCAGCACCTGAAGCAAGTAAAAGCAATTCCTTTATGAACTTCCCACCAGTTATTTGTTTTGTGAGGCTCATAGAGAAAAAGAAAAAAAAGGTAGTGAAAAAACAGTGTGTCCCAGTGAAAAGCATTGCACATGAAAGAGAGAAAAGAAATGAACTGAATGTTGTTTTTTCTTGATGAAATAACAGATTGGATCTCAGGCTTTTTACAAACTCGAGCACAGGTGATCATCATTTGTTCTGTCAAAAGCATTTTCAATGACATGACCAGAACAATGCAGCTGTGATTACAAGGATCAGCATGGATTGAAAGATACTCAGGGCATTTACCAAAGGGATATTTATAGCAGTGCTAAAGATGTTCGCTTTTTAAACAGACTCACAAATTCTAGTAACAGAAGACTTGAAGTCAGGGTTGCTTCATTTGGTTTTGCACTTGCCATGCTAACCTGCACAGCCATGTCCTCTCACAAATGAAGGGTGAACACTCCAGTTGAAAAGTTATTGTCATGAAGTCAAATCCAAATCCTGAAGAGGAAAATTGAGATAGTTTTCATTGTGAACTTTGATGTGAAGCATCACAGCTTTTGGAGGACAGCCATACCTTTGATCTTGCAGAAATTGTGAGGAATCAACCACCTTGAACCCAAATCGTTCAGCAAGTGATTTATAATGTTATAATATGACTGAAAGGACTTTTCCAAAAGTCATGTAACCAGCAAAGGAAAAAAAATGACAAAGATTTAACAGAAATTTAAGCAATCCTGGGAGCATGCAATGTAAAGTTCATAGCAGACTCTTAATTTTCTGGTAGAAATGTTGAGACATCCAGGCTTCAAAATTAACCTGCCCGACTTCTAACAATACTAAAATAGATAAATGCAGCCATTTGGGTGCCTCAGTCCTGCAGACAACCACGGGACTAGGATTGTGTGATGCAAGGAGGAGGCAGAGCCTAAGGGAAGGAGCATCTCCTGATGGCAGACCAGCTCCCCAAAGCCTGTCTTCAGTGAGAGGGAGTGGAGAACATCTTCAAGACAAAGGCTACCAACTTTAATTTTCTCCATTAATGTATCATTATCAATCAAGAGGGTTAACAAGAGTAGGGATTGCGTTTACTGTAAAGGGCTGCCCCATGCATGTGCGGTTTTCCTTCCCTTGTGGGTCAGGAAACCTTCACTGGCAGCAACAAGCAGAGCTGCTGCAAAATCCAGTGGCACAGTCACCACCCAGACATGTGGGGAGGTCCCTCCAGGGTAGACGCTCTCGTAGCTACCAGATACATTTCCCTGAGCGGCTTGTGTGGGGCAGAGTGAAGGCTCTGGGGTTTGGCATCTCCCACCAGCAGAACCTGGAGCCCCATCTCCACATGCGGTTGTTGTCCATGGCTGCATGTGGCTCTGCACTGGGGGCTGCTCCCATGCACTCTCAACCAGAATGCCTTTCAAATGCACTTCACTTATAGCTTGTCATGGCCTTTTGAAGTAGCTGCATTTTGTTTCTGTTAAATGAAATGTTCCTGAAGCACATTCTACTGTTTTCCTGATGAAGACCATAGTACGGGTGATCACAATACCAGAAAATACCAAACAAGGTAGATTTCATGCGCTGTGTCTCACTTAAGATTATAAATCTTTTTCCTCTCTCAGTGATTCCTCCTATACTTGAAGTGAACACAGAAGCTTTAGATTTGATATATCTTGTTTTAAAGGTGTTCAGTGAAAGTGATTTCTCAATAGCACTTCTGCACTGATGTGAGCAAGTACAGAGGTGGTTGAATAACTGTGTTTCAGTTGTGTGGCCAAACTAGAAATATAAAAACAAAGACCTTGACTTTAATCTAGAAGAAATTAAGGACTCCTTTGTTATACTTTTCTTTAGGAATTCTTTAGGAATTTTTTTATATTCTTCCTTCAGAACATAAGCAGTACCCGTGATTAATTTTTATTCAATGCAGAACTGATTTAACCCAAATCCATCAATAGTTTCACAAAACCCCGAACTATATTTTGTGGATACAAAATACTCAGACAAAAATTACCTAGATTTAGTTAGAACATCATCTCCTTAAAAGCATATGTGTAGTGGACTATATTGTCTTTTCTTAGTTTTAAGTTAACTTGAACACCAGATCTTGAATTTCCTCATGATGATTATTTGTTTCTTGTACTTTCAGACTTGTTATGTTTCTTGAGGCTTTGGATTTACCTTCCTAGAGAACTTTGTTAGTTTGTTTCAAATCTTTAGAATGGTCTGTTTTGATAAAATTACTACCTGTAGCCTACAGCAAAAAGTTTCTGATGTCATGGGGTTTTTCCTTTTTATTTTTTGGAGATTTGCAGGATACAGGTAAAATTTAACAACACAAAAATTTTCAGTGATTTGAGATTCTTCTGTCATAAATCTTCCTGTTAAAATACATGCTAGGCATGCCTTAAGAGAAATCATATACAAGAACATGACTTGATCAGCATCCCAGTGAGATACAGGATATTTTTCAGCTAGGGAGTTAATGGATGATGATACTATATTTGGCCAGCAAAATAATGACACACTTTCCCCTGGTCTACAAGAACTACTCCCACATTGATTTTAACTTAATATGTCCCTCATTAGGAACCTGCACAGAAGTATGGCAGAAATACCCAAGACACTTATTGGATCATTCGCTGGTAATAATAGATATTGCTTTTTTTCTGAGAATGTACAGGCTAATCATAAAAAGGATAGCCTTGAAACAAAAGCTTTTTACAAAATACAGATTTTTATCAACTCCATCACTGTTGAATTTAAATATTTTATGGAGCTAAATAAAACTCGGACTTCTCCACTTTCACATTGTGGGATGCAGTAAAAGCTTAAGAGCCTGATTCGCCCTGCTGCTGAACGACATCCATTACGCATCAAATGCCCTTCACTTCACAGTGGACTCTGGCTCTGATACGATCAGACTCCCAAAGCCCAGGTAACTTGATATACAATTTCAAAATGGAAAAGTCCACGCCAATAGCTGGGAGTGGCTCTTCTGGGGACCTGCTATGGTTGAAGAACTGGATCCACATGATCCCTGGTCAAAATGCCATAAAGCGCTCCTGTTTTTTCTTAAATTAAGCCAAGCACTTAGATATATTTCTGCTTAACAAAGCATCTGTTTTAATTCCATTGACCTCTACAGGATGTAAGAACTGGCTTAAGTGCTAAACTCAAGTCTTGGACATGTCAGGCCAAATAAACGCTGGCACCTGAATGCTGTGAACCCTTCTGATGGGATAATGAAAATATCATCGGGCTTGTTCCACAGCTGGGAGACCAGGAGGACACTCAGTTGATTGCTCTTGTAGCTAAGAAAGTGACCAAACTATTTAATGGTGACACAATTGAGACTAATAACTTGACTAATAACTCATTGCCTGATTGTTTTTTTTTAAGTGCACTCGTGAAAATTAAAGTTCTAGGTCTGGGGCATGAAACCATTATCTATACAACATCTCGCAGAGGGGGTTATCTAATAACATGAGAAATCTATTAGACTCAGTGGAAGCGAGAACTAAAGGAAATAAATCATGCAATAATGGTAAATCAAATCTCTAATTATGGCCCCACACAGGAGGCCAGAGGAGAAATACGTCCCTAGGACCACTACATGGTATGTCTCGTCCTCTCCTTCATGTTAGAAGCATTCAATCATATCTTCCTGCTTAAATTCCATCAAGCCTACAGTAATTTCTGAGCAAAACTGGCATGCTTTGGAAGGAGATGACTAGCAATCACCAGTATAAGTTATTTCTTCTAAAGTGCTCACAGACAAGGACTGTCAAACATTTTTCTCTGCCATTGGTGCTGGAAATCCCTGCCTCAAAAGCCTGTGGGGTCAGAGGAGCTTCAAGCCCTGTGCAACTCCTTCGTAACTGGCCAACTCTGCCTGCAATGGAGATGAGCTCACTGCTAGTAGCTGTTCCTACCCACTCTCTGGTTATGTCTGCAGGTCCCTTCTCTGCTGCCCCAGGGAATCTGAGCAGTAGCTCAGGCTGAGACCCAAAAGACAGCAATGAACAGGAGCAGATCCATGAGGAGCTAAAGCCCATTTCACCCTTTCCCAGTTCAAAGGCAATGGAGGAAAACAATATGTGGCAGTGGGACCTCAGAGCACAGTATTTTATTTCTCCACCGCTCTGATGCAGGACCTCTGGCAAAACCACTCCTTTCACTGTTTTAGCCTTGAGAGTTTTGCCACATTTAATGTGAAAGCACGTATTAATCTGAGAGGGAAAGACTTTAGTGTTGTTTAACACCCCTCATTTAGATATGGGGTGCATCACTGTCCCCTGAGCAGCCAAGCCCACCAACCCTCATTCCCACCCCACACCACAGGCTGCATTGCATGTCCACAGGCAGATGTGGATGTGTGTGACCTCCTTGGCCCTGAGATCTGGAAGCTCTATGGGTGCTCGGATATGGTGGTTTCTTGTCTCTGAAGCACTGCTTAGGGCAGCCAGTTGTATTTTCCTGGCATCCAACCTGTGCTAAAGCAAAGACATTACCAGGAGGAAACCAGTGCAGAGCACCAACAGCACAGCTGACACTTATCTGCAACAATCCAGGTAAATGTGTCTTGGTGCAATGTGTGGGCAAGGTATGAAGGGTCAGATTCATCTTACCTGACTTCACTGTCTAGAAGGTAGGCAACACAACTTTCTCTGTTGTCCCACTTCCAGATTGAAATAATTTAATCTATTTTGGACCTTTATCTTAGAATGTTTTCATTCTGCTTGTGAAGGTGCTTGTCCTTTGTAGACTAAGAAAGGTATTGTTCTTGGCTCTCCCACAGCTACTGCATAGCTTGAGGACACATCCCTCTCCCAGGTTTCCGACCTCAGCAGCGTATAGTGTATGATCAGTGAGAGACATGTCTATGAAGACTGTGAGTCATAACTTGATACTGCAGCTATCATAAGCACCACTAACCAGCAGTGCAAGCTTTCTCCAGGAGCTACACATTCCCAGAGTAACTTTTTATTACTTTGTTGAGACTGAGGATACTGTGTACTTGGGAACAGTCCTGGCTGGAAAGACTTTGCATCAACTGGATGTGCTCAAAAATAGACATGACTCAGTAGAAATGCAGTATAAAAATCATTGAAAACATCTAAATAAGAGTAAATAAACCGCAGACTAGCATAAATAATAGTGCTGAAAACATCATCACACTTTCAATTTTAGCTCAAAAAAACTGTCAAGGACCCAGTTCATCAGGAAGCCACAATTCTATTTGCTTTATCTTAACCACTTTTGCATGTGCAACTGTTTTCTTAGACACTCACTTTGGTTCAAGTCCTGTTCTATTTTCTTTTCACAGTAATCAGCATTTCTCACTGAGAGAAGGCTCCTCTGCAGCCCTGTGGTTTTCTATTTAGAGGTCAGTTCAGAGGTCTGTGCATTTGTAGAGCTGTTCTCAGATGGATTCCTCCACCTGGACAAAAGAAGCAAAGACTCAGTGGGTGCATCACAGAGAGGAAGAACCATTCCCCCTCCTTGCTCTCATGTGGAAAGCAGAGTTCATAAAGGTTGTCTTAAACTGTATCTGTATTGCTAAAGAAATGTTGCAAGTCATGCTAAATAAAACAGGCCTGAAGCTTCTGTAGTTCATGTTTTTTAAATGATGCTGCCAATCAGGGTGGTGTTTTCATAACATGAAGCCCTTGGTAAGAATTGTTTGCATCAGGTAATGTTGTGTGAGTATGCATTTAAGGGTACAAATCCTTCTGTGATAACACTGAAGTACCATGTAAGGTGGAGGGAGCCAGAAAGTTTGCAATCTCATTTGTACTGCCTCTTGGGAATGGCCACAGGCACATGCCATCCCCTGATGGGGACTAGGACATGTCTAGTGGGGTGTCAGTGTACAGTGAAACAGCATGGATGATGGGGAACCACTAGTCTAGTTTGAGCTTGAGCCCCAGCCCTGCTTCATTTACAAACAGACGTATCTGAGGAGGCAAGGTTGTCAGTAAGTACAAGCTAAGGCCATTTTTCACCCACAGGAGAGATGACCAGTTTACCCAACACCTCAAATGACATGTTCAGCTGGATACTGACTGCTCAGAAAGGCTTCTCACCCCTGTTTCCAGTGAAGCAGTTGTGCCTACAACAAAATAACATAAAAAAAGGTGACTCTTGAAAGATGAAGTTTATTTTATCTAATGTACATTTTTAATGAGAAAATTATATACATAGAACTTTACACTGTTTCCTTGCAGCAAAGCAAATTTAGATAAATCTTAGCATGGTATACCTGAAAACTGAAAAAAAAAATATAATACTAACCCTTTAATTGAAACCTTTTCCATTTACACAGGAATGAAACAGAATAAACTCCACATTTCTATACTCACATATTACTGTAGACATAAAAATATTCCTGTGGGATCACACAGTCAGAAATCACCTACTCAAGGGGATATGAATGATGACTTCAATAGAAGATGGACATAAATTTTAATTAGTTGGTTATTTGATCTTGTGTTGTTAGTGATGGAGGATCTCAGAAGGGAATTAAGTATGCTTAAGACTGAAATTGCTTAGAACCAAAACACACTGCAAGGTAAGTTAGATGCCACTAAATTAAAAGAAACTTTGCACCAATTAGAGATACAATAAAATAAAAATGGCAATTACAATTAACCAATCAAAAAATGCAATTGAGATAAAACCAGCTATGGGGATAACTAAATTTATCCTTGACTTAATCAGACCTGCTAAGTATTTTCAAGCAGATGTGAAAGAAAAAGGTATTAACATCCCTGGGAACATTTTCTCCTGGAAGATACAATTTAGGAATAGAGAAACTAGGTCCAGTTTTTTTGCTTTAATGTGTTTTTCATTGCATTTCTTCTTCTATTTATATATCCTAAGCAAGCATCTCTTGCATCATTTATATACTTTGCTTGCTGTGTTCAGTATCCCAGTCTTTCCACCTACTATCTATTACCTTATGTCAGGAATATCTCTAAAGTTGTCACAGCTTCAAAAAAAAGAGAGCAAATTATTTATTCTTTTATAGTTTTGCAATCAATAAAATTGTGCATGTGCAGCTTAACATGAGGCTGGGCATGTAGGACTGTAGCCTGCTTTGGAAAGCGAAGCAGGACCAGGAGAGATGCCTGTGCAAACACCCTCCCAGCAAATCACCCATGCTGGGAAACGTCTGGCTCGGCACGTGGCACAGTTTTGACCTGTGCCAAGTGTCTCATTTTTCCCTGACAAGGTCTGGGCACAGTTCAGGGGTTGGTGTAGACCAGGGACCACTGCCAATAAGCAGCAGGGGATGCAGCTACTCTTCTGGGGGACGGAGAAAATTAAGCCGCAT
Organism: Tyto alba; assembly: GCF_018691265.1. NCBI lineage: Eukaryota > Metazoa > Chordata > Aves > Strigiformes > Tytonidae > Tyto > Tyto alba. The sequence continues at coordinate 32,308,159 of NW_024881313.1, forward strand.
GGGTCTGAGCCATGCCAGGCTACGCCAGCTGGCCTCCAGGCCATAGAAAACTCCTATTTATTTACTACTGTATATCCAACTTCTACACACAAGTGTTTAGACTGTCTTAGCAGCATGTAATGAAATCAATCAGTCCTGCTTATTGCTGGCACCCATTTTCCTATTATTCTTGATTTTCACCATTAGAAAATTACTACACTGTACAGTACAAAGGAGACTTCAGCTATCGGAAATATCGGCGGCATTGCACAGATACTTCTCAGATTTCTTTTTATCAGTCAAGTCTATGTTAGATAAATGGATGTTTAACAATGGAAAATTGTGAAAAGTAGTTTAGAAATTTTTTCATATGTTTAATGAAAAAAATTGTTGAAAATTTAGCTGAAAATTTGTAAATAATTGAATTATTAGATAAAGATCATGAACATTCTACAATGTCAAGAAATGAACTAATGAGCCAGAATCAGCAAGCACAAACTATATTCACCTTAACTAATGATTAGAGAAGACTTGTAATCGCTTTAATCCTCACATATAGTTTCCTCTTCCCTTTCAGAAAAACAAGGAAATAATTTGTCCAATTGACTTGCTATTGACCTTGCATTTTTTGCCTTTTTTGCTCCACCTTACAAACCTCTGGTCATTCAAAATATAAGACCATCACAGCTTCTTGACATCCTTCTACCATGATCTCATATGGCCTTCTCCTCCGGCAGGATGTCTTTCTGAAACTGTCTGCACAATTTAAATTACATTCCTATTTAATTTCTCCCACTGATTCCTCCTTTAAATATAATTTCTATTATAGGAACAAAAAGGGCCAGTCCTCCTTTGTAATAAATATCAACAGATCCAGATGCAAAGACATGCTTAACACCTTTTCTTTTCATCAAATCTTCAACAGTATAGTATGAATTTACATCCCGATCCTACAGGTTTACAAACTTAAATACATGACAGTTCATACTAAATTAACTTTTTTCCCCTGTTTTCATTATTAGAAATTGTTAATAATCTGACTGCTCCATTGCCTGAGGAAGGGAGGAAGACCTGACCTCTCTTCATTATGGGAGGAAGGAACCATTATTTCATTGTGTATTATATTACACATGTTGCTATTCCCTTTCTGTTCAAAGTAGAGCAAGATTCTGATGTTTTCAGAACTAGAGTTCTCTGGGCACTTGCTTTAAAATGAAGTAGAGAAGTTAGGACATTGTTGGGCCTACATATATTCCTGCACATACAAGTATATATGTACACTGGTAATAATATGTACATTAGTAACAATAATATGGAGGAAGTTCAGTAAATGAGTAGGAAAACAGAACGTCTTACCAAGCTTTATATTTAAAAATAACCAGAATCTCACAATTATAATTTGGTTAGCAAAATGTGAGTCCCTAACAAAATAAAAGAACAAGTCTTAACACATAAAAAGTCTGAACACATAGACAGAATAATAAAAAAGTGACGAATGAATCAATAAATAAGACTGAATTTATCAAAGGGTCTTTAAAAGAGCAAAGTATACCAGATGAACAAGAGAGAAATTTTCAAACTACTCCATTCATGGATGATTGAATTTTTAAAGATCCTAAAGTTCTTTACAAATTAAAAACTTGCAGAAGAACCTTCGATATGTACTTATACGCGGATTGAAAGCAAATGGCCAAATAGTTTCATTGCATGTGATACAGATGTGGGAGTGAAGGGAGTTTTGGCCAAAGAACTGTTAACAACTTTAATCAAAATCACTGTGACAGCCATAAGTTTGATTTTGAAAATAACTACAGGCAAATGCATGCACACAGCTGTATTTAAGCCTATCTTTGAGGAATCCAGCTCTGAGGATTCGTGCAGAGTAGTTAGGACATAGGTCATTAAGGTCTTATCTAAAAGATAATCTCCCTAAAAAATGATAGAAGCCTATTGCTCCAGTCACCCAGAACTAGACAAGGAATTGAAGACCATGCTTCAGGAGTAATCCTCTACAGGCAGGGGAAGAGATTAAATGGTCCAATAGCTTTTTCCATCTTTAGTTGTTATGATTTCACTGTAATCCGACTAGTGCCACTTGCCTGAAGAGGGGAAGAAGACCTCAACCTTGGGGGTAGTGAAGGACACAATATTTCATTGTGTACAATATTTCAGATGCTATTCTTCCCAGACAGCTCCTCTCAGATTAGTGTTGTTGGGAAAGGTTTATCATTTGCATTCCCATTTCTGCAGTCAACCCAAGTAATATGATTGTGGCATTAAACTTATCCTACAAAAGGTATTTGTTTAAGACATTTCTTTTCCATTATTACACACACAATGAATGTATGCACTAGGTTTCTAGAAGTCTGCACCAAAAACAACTTTTAAGCCCAGAATCACATTTCCTTCTCCATCGGCCTTAATTCCTCTATTGAAACTTTTTGCTGACTAGTTGAAAGGGGCCGTTCACTCACTTTGCAAAACCCTATATGCGATTTATTCCCACATTTCAAAGGAAGAATGGGAAGCTTTTAAATCTCTACAAAGGAACCGAGAAATACTGATCAAGCCCAACTGACAAGGGGACAGATGTAGGGTGATGAGTGAACTCTATAAGACGCTTTAAAATTTGGTTCAGTAAAGACAAGTGTCTTCCAGGAGTAGCAATTTGATTCTTTCCAGCAGAGCTCATTTGGCTGAGTAGAAATGCATCAATTCCTCTTTCAGTCTTCAAGAAGCACAAACTCCATCTCAACAAGATGGACATGTTGTGAAGATAAATCATACCTCAAGAGGAGGTCACCTGCACTGTAACTTATTAGAGCATCTAAATCCAAAGGGACTGAACAGCAAATGGATTTGAAACCCTTTCTCACCCAGGAATATTTATCTTGCTGTTCCCAGCTCTGGAACTGTTTATCAGCTTCATCTACATGTTACTCCTCATGACACAAACTTTCTCAAGTTCTCTCCACTGTTGTATTATGCACAATTTTTTTAACAATATTTTCGCAAAAGTACCCCTCTCAGATTTTCACTGCATCATGTACTTCTAGGCACACAGCAGCATTGTCTACTGTGCTTTTAGCTCCCTGCAGTGCCATATTTTGGTTCTTCTGTTATAACTGAAGGATCTGACTTGGCACTGTTTTGACAATGAATTTTACGCAAAATTTCCTATGAGATTCATCCCATTAAAAGTGGGCAGGTTGCCATGACCTGCTGGGTCCCTGATCTACTATCAAAGCTGGTGCATCCCTGAGCATTTCTTGTCCTTTTCTGACTTCATTAAGGCTCTGATCAGGGTAGGAATATGCACACACAAGAAAAAAATAAAGGTTTTGAGCCCCACAGGAAAAATGTGAGACCCGGCTTTGCTAATATCTTAAATGAAGTTCATCATTACAGTTGCACCATAAATAGCCATTCTTACAGGTGCAAAATGGGTGCAAAGAGGCCATCTGGGAGTCAGCAGTACTCTACCAATATAAGAAAGGTCACAGTTTTTTAAACAGTTGCAAACCACTGGGGAATTTAAGTACACAAGCAGCAAGATGCAAATGAGTTTGGCAGTTATTTGTACCCATCAGAGAAGCTCCCTGTGAGAGTAAATAAGAAATTAGCTGAAGAATTTGGGTTTTGTCTTCTGGCTGAGGACAGGTACCACATTTTCAGCATTTACGGTGATTTTCCATTTACCATGGTTTTCCTTGAGTGATAAAAATATGTGTTTTGATGTTTCTGCTACAAAAACAATTAATAGAATCATAGAATCATAGAACGGTTTGGGTTGGAAGGGACCCTAAATCTCACTTAGTCCCAACCCCCCCGCCATGGGCAGGGACACCTTCCACCAGACCAGGCTGCTCAAAGCCCCGTCCAACCTGGCCTTGAACCCTTCCAGGGAGGGGGCAGCCACAGCTTCTCTGGGCAACCTCTGCCAGTGCCTCACCACCCTCACAGGAAAGAATATCATATTTAATCTGAATCTACTCTCTTTCAGTTTAAAGCCATTACCCCTCATCCTATCCCTACGCTCCCTCATAAAGAGTCCCTCCCCACCTTTCCTATAGCCCCTCTTTAAGTACTGGAAGGCCACTGTAAGGTCTGCCCAGAGCCTTCTCTTCTCTGGGCTGAACAACCCAAACTCTTTCAGCCTGTGTTCATAGGGAAGATATGTTGCCTTGGCTTTTGGGGAAATACAAGTAATTATTACAACAAGATTTCTGAAGAGGCTTTATGTATATGCTTTAGAACTGAGGAGTTTTGTAGTCATTTTACTATATAATACATCTGTATTTACCTTTTTAAAGAACGAGTCAATGATTTCAAAATGCAATAGCTCTCCACTGGAAGCTGTGCAAATAATACAACTTCACGTGCTTCTCTTTGCACAGATATAAACAACCTCACAATAAACAACTGCTACTTGCCATCTTAAAAAATAAAGGCTCTCCTTTGCTCCATATCCTTATTATTATTTCAGTTATTGTACTGCAACAATTGTGGTGAGGACTTCTAGGTTTTGGAGGGTACTGTAAATTGTACTTCCTCCAGTGAATTCTGGTATCTGTGCCCAAGAAAGGAACGTAGGGAGTGATGGAGCTGATCCGGCAATGCGGGAAGCATCCTGCCAGGTCAGACTTGCCTTGCACAATGCTGCCTCACCCTCCAAGGACTCCAGAATGTTTTGATGTACAGCTGTAGGGCAAAATGTGCAAAGTCCTGAGAGCTCTTTCCATTTTGTCCTCTTCGGCTGGAGCAATCCAAAATAAAATAGGGATCTTAACCCTTGAAACAGGAGAAATTTAGAGAGTTATTTCCAAAAATGGAAATGACTCGTGGAAAAGCAATTATAAACATGAAGGGAAGAGGTAGTTCTTTTAGTTTGTTTTGTTTGCTTACCTTCCTCCAAGCATGCTAAAGGGGGAAAAAAAAAAAAAAAAAAAAAAAAAAGATAGGCAGACAGAAAGATGCAGACGGAGATACAGAATGTACCCATTAAGTATCTGCAAGGAATGCTTTATCAGCTTGCTCGTCGGCTGCCTAGTTGTGCATTTAAGGGCATTAGATTCCCAAGAGCAGGGATCTATAGAGGATTCCTACCTTTGGAAAAGAACAAAAACACAGAATAAAAGCCTTAATCTTATAACCCCCAATCTAGCCAACTAAATCCCCAATTAGCAATTCAAACAGATTAATATAGTCCTTCCCTCCATTAAGCATACCCGACATCATGTGGTTGTGTATTTTAAAGTTACATTTTTCTTGTGTGCAGCTCTCTTTCTCACCAAAGTTGACAATTCTTTTCAGACCATCCTACTTTCCCATCAACTGGGAATGGACTCTTTCTTTTCACCTTTTTTTTTTTTTTTTTTTCTAATGCAGTCAGTCTTGTTGATGCACTCTGGCAGAATCTCTTAAATTAATGCTCTCCTTTATTGTACATGTGTCCAAATGTCTGTCCAACTTGCTGTTTCCATACTGTGGGCTGTTTGCAGGGTTCCCACCGAGAGCAAAGCAAATGGTGGAAATGGCACACTTCTGCTTGCTGGAGAATGCATTCTTATTCCCATAAAACTCATGAGTGCTGTAACTTTAATGACCATTTCTCCTCTTGCCTGAGGAAAAACTGAAGCAAAGGGCTGCCCTAGCTTGGGAGAATCACTGCTAAAGCCTCCCTGAGCAAGCCAGGTTGGATCTTTCCCAGATTTCAGAGAGTAAAACAGTCAGTGCCAAATGCCTTCAGTCATACCAAGAGCATGTTTCTAGAAAGTATGAATTACCTGCAACTCCCAGCAACCACTAGAGGTGGCCAGCAGTCTGTTGACTGACCCTATAACTAGTTCTCCCATTTTTGTAACCCCACTGGGCAAGGTGTAACAGAGGACTGTGTATGTCCCCAGTCCTCTCCCATCACTCACTTCACTGTATGTAAAATGATGGGGGAAATGTTTTGATACTTCTCTGTCCTCCGCCATCACCAATTTCAACCCTCTCATGAATTTTCCTTTCTAAGTAAATGTAAGTAAAAGCTGACCATTTTTTCTCATATTTTCTTAAGAAGACAATTTAAAAATCTCCTCCTTTTCCATAAGTTACTGTAGAATACCAGCAGGGAAGCTTTGGGAGGAAAGTGAGTCTTGCAACAGAGCATGTCTGTGGCCTCCCGTAACCACCAGCTCTGTTGTTAGGCAATCAGGTTTGGGAGCATTGAGGTTCTTGCCCATTCTACTAGCTTTCTTTGCACACAGGTGCAATAATCCTCAGCAAGGGTGAAGATGCACAGACTTTTTGTCCTATTCCCCTGGTCTCTGCTCTGCTTCAGACAGGTGACTCAGATGAAGACTACTTGGTAGAAGTAAACTTGAAAAGTCTAAAACTTACAAAAATACAGTTGGTGCCAATGTTTCTTTCACATCTGGTCCTGCACTCCAGCAGAAAAAGCAAATATGACATGGCTTTGTAGATAAATGTAGGCAGACAGCTCATATTTTCTCAGTTCTTATCTTTTGTGTCTTTGGAAATTAATAGTGAAACTTGAAAGAAAGTTTAATAAAAGGAACGCATGCATGAGTATATGGAGATTATTATAATGATCAGCATTCTGCATATATTCAATCCACTCTGCATATGCCCAATCACCAGCAGCATTTCACAAATACTTCACTGCACTATCTAGCATTTTACATATACAGGTGTGCTTACACTGTATATAGACAACAATAGGGCCCAATCTGACTTGTAAGCATAACAGGAATAACAAATACACGGCTGCTTTACTTGGCTACCAGGTGGAACAAAGCTTCCCTAAACATTTTTGATCAAAGGCACTTTCCATCAAATAAACTTTTTGTCTGTGTTTTAAAAGTTTAACTCTACTGTTCTATATTTTACATTTGCTTTAAGTTTGCTTCTTTTTTGTTTGTTTGGTTTTTTTCATTTTTACTTAGGGTTTAAAAATTTAATAGTCAAAAGTAAGTGGTTATGCTTTAGAAAAATAATATTTTAAATATTTTTGAGAAAGAAAATACCAATGTTATCTGTTCTTTTCTTAAACTTTAAGAGATTCATCAAATAAAGAACTCTTGTACTGATTGAACTTGAAGTTTTGTTATCATATATCAGAAACCCCCATATTTTGTAATTTGTTTCATGTCTCATAGTCACTGGTGACTTTCTAAAAGCTTGCCCTATTGGAAACTGGAGTTTGTTCCAAAAGATCCATTTTTTCTTTCTAGAAAAATATTTAGCCCTTAAGACTTAAGGATTAGGATGGGAAACATGATCAGAATGCATCTCAAACACTTTGAAACTATGCAGCAAATAAAATTACCTGAACGGATGCTTGTTATATTTAAATCTTACCATTTATTGGTAACTGCACAGATTCTCAGCATTTTATGTTGACCATACTGAAGTTTCAAGAGCAAGCTTTATCCAAAGTGGGTTGCATGACTATAACAATAACAGATGCATATGCATAAAGACGTGGAGTTCAGGGAGGGCCTCTAAACTTCTTGCTGTCCAGAAGACCACTCAGTGAACAAAACAGATGGAAAAATACAATAGAGAATAAGCAGATGTAAGGACTTCATGTCTGATACATGTCACCACAGCTCCTGGCCAGTCTGGTTCTCCCACGCTCCCTTCTAAAGGATGGATCAGCCCTCCACAAGCACACACACACAGAGCAAACACATGAGTTTTCAGTCTCATCTGCACAGGAAGCATGGAACACGCTGGGAGCAGTGTAGGGTGGAGGGTATCACCCAGAGTAGATGGGCGCACGCTGGCCCTGGGGGCATGGGCTGGGGGAGAAGGGAACTGAGTGGGGATTTCCAGCACTGAGCTGGAGAAAACAGGAGAGAAGGAGGAAACACTGTCTGAGCCAAGCCCTGTGGCATGACTCCCAGAAAAGGAGTCAATATCGCAGGGATCTGGAGGCATAAGAGGTGGTTTTCAACAGCTGGCTTTAACAGCTGGATCTACCTACTTCGCTGAATGTGAGACTGCACAGTAGCAGGGATGGGAGCAAATTAACTCCTGGCGATCCCAAACCCATGTGGGTTGGCCAGGGGGTGATTGCAGTCAGACAGAGCAACTGGGCAGACAGGCTGACTTTTAAATGGAAGCTAAAAACTTGCACAGATGTCAAGGCTAAGGTGGCTGTGGGCAGAGAACCACATGCTGTACTGATACAGCCTGTGAGTCATGGGCAACATTTTCACCAATAGCAGAACATGACTTTTTTTAATGACTCCATTAATAGGCTCCCTGCAAGATCAGGCACACACTTCTTCTTGCTCAGCCTATTTGCTCTTTGCAGGAGTATTCTTCTTACGCCCAGTGAGCTCTTAATTTGCAGTCAAGTTAAAACCTGATCTGGTTCCTTCCACTGTCAAAAAATAGCAATGTCCTCCGAATTCCTTGTTGCACAGAAGAGCCAAACCTCACCCTTATGCTGGCAGGTTGCTCATTTTTGACAGCTAGTGGCTTGCAGCAAGCATGCTTTTCTACTGTGAGGAGCCAGGTTAGGCCCGATCCTGCTAACACTAAATACTAGACAAAGTCCTTACTCACAGAAGTCAACAGGCATAATTCATTGCAGGAAATACTACTAGTGTTTTGCAAACCCTTTTTGCTCAGATACTTATAAAAAGTCTCAGGCATTCTTATTTAAGAATGTGTTTGAGACTGTTTCACTATGCTTTAGGTATAATGCCATATACAGATTCATTTATCAAGGTTTAAGTTCTTTCTTCCTGAGATGTTTGTATTCTTCTAAGGCCACTTTTACAGTGCAACCCACCATAACCTTTGTGAACATATTTTAATAATAGTGTCAATATAGACTTCAGTTGCAGATACCAAAAGTAACAAATGATAAAAGTCAGCAACATACACTTTGTAATTTAATGAAAAACTATTTTAATGAGTTACTTTATTAAGGGGAAAAGAGTGCTCTTAATCCTATCATACTATCTTTAGCTATATCTTCTAAATCAGCAGATTTATGTTTCAAGAGGCTCAGATGCACAAAAGGGGAGAAAGCTACCAACATCTATCAAAAGATAAAACACAAAGAAGCTAATAAAAGAGTAAAACAGCAATGAAAACAGTAAAAATGACAACACTTTAGTGCACTAAAAGCTCTGTAAGTTACCAGAGGCTGCACTGTATTATGGCAATAGTTTTATCACAACACATGTAAACATTTTGTATAAATTAATGTAATCTGCAATTTTTCCTCTTCTCTTTTTACTCCACCCTGCCCTATTATGATGGATTTTATGTCTTAGCTATTTCCAGTTCTTTATAAAGCAGGGCTCAACACTCAAGGACACAGACACATATATAGATACAGAACCATAAGTCTTCATGTTTCTAGAGGGCACTCACAGGTGCAGTTTTGTGGATGGGAGGAGGATGCAGAGGGTTTGCTAGGAGGCACCAATCCAATGGAGACCATGAGTCTGATAAATACAGAATATGGCTGGGCATAAACAGCAAAGATACAAAGCTTAATGGAGCGATTTGCACCTTCAAGACATCACTTGCCATCTCATATCTCTTTCAGTAGGAATCTCTTCAGGATACAGACCATCTGTTACAGGTTTGTATGGTGCCATGTCCATTGACTTTCTATTGGGGAATCTTTATCACCCTTTGTTGTGTTCCGGGATCCTCATCCCCCCATCATGACTATGGGTATATGCACCTTAGCTATACACTGACTGACAGTTTCTTTGTCAGGAAACCCTCAGAATAGATGGATTATTCATGTCAGGGTCTGCTCCTAGCATATAGCATAGATACAAGCCTACCAACCCATTCAGCCTTGGGAACGTGGGCCACTCTCTGACATGAGCAACAAGGACAAGTATGATATGGAAAAGTTACCCTATGAGTGTAATTCTGGGGTGGCAGAGTTAGAGCTTCAGCCCAAGACTCCCAGCCCTGAGTAAACTAAGGAAAATTTTCCTAGGCTGGTATTTGCCAGCTACTCTAAGAGTAACCATAAACCCTTTGCAACTCTAATCATGAGTTTTGTAGGGTGATAGGGCCCAGGTGTCTCCCATTCATTCAGGTAGAGGCTTCTGAGCAGTACGAGGGCTTTTTGAGACCCATGATTTTCAGAGAGTTGGTCTTTCAGGGTGGAGAAATCTATATCTCAGGGATTATAGACCTTTCCATAGAAGCTCCCATCTTTGCAACAGTGTTTTCTTTTGTTTTGGTTTGGGGTTTTTTTCAGTCTGATCATGCACAAACACTGCTGTGGCTGATATTCCTGGAGGGCTGGGGATGTCTGACCCTTCCTTGGGCATCTCCTCTGGCTTCTCTTTCAGCCCTGGTGGTACCTGCAATGGATGTCCACAGTGGTATTGAGCAGGGCTGCGTGTGTTAGCTCAGCCCAACAGCATCTCAGGGCGAGGGTGGCTCTCTTGAGGCTGTCAACACACCAGGCCATGCTCCTTCGAAGGGCAAGGCCCTGGCAAGCAGTGCCCGCAGCTTTCCACCATGGCAGGAAGGGAATGCACAGGCACCCAGCTTCGCACATTTTCTAGTTGTAAAAGTCACAAGCCTTTTTATTAGTTGTTTTCTTCCCATTTTCTCACCCTGTGGCTATAGCAGCCATGGATAAGACAGGACATTTAAGTATCAAGGTTACTATCCCTCCCACCTCCACTGAGAAACCCACCTCTGCCTAGACATGCTTTCTGACATCTCAGAGCCTAGTATCCTCTTGATCCTTTGGCTAAACAACAGACCTTCACTATCACTCAGGAAGCTGAGCCTTTGAACTCAAATCATGTATGTTTAAGGTGGGGAAAACCATATCTCTGTGTACGGAAAAAGAACAAGTGTGTGTTGTGTTTTGTCTTTTTTTTTTTTTTTTTTTTTTTCCTCAGTAGCAGTTTTAAGGTCTGATTAAAACAAGAGGATACAGAAAATCCTGGAAAATTTCAGGTTGGATTACTTCTCTGCAGTAAGAGGAAGAATCCTAAAATAGAAAGGACACTTGAGTGTCATCAAATATTCTGTAGTTTTGGCTCAGAGCACTAGCAATCACAGAGCTAATAACTTGGCTCTCTACACTGTTACTTTTTAACTCCTGCACATGCAGCTACTGAAGACAAAAACACATGCATGCACACACAGAAAATAACACTGATGTGATATCACCACCTTAATGAAATTTTGTACTTCATATAGAGATTTTTGAACTGATTTTATTGTATTACTTTCCTGTTTGGTTTTTGTTTGGTTTTTTGTTTTGTTTTGTTTTGTTTTTTTTTTTTTTATTCCTAGCAGCAGACAATTGTTACTTTAAGAAGGATCCCTTTAAATATACTGAAGCACATTCAAAAGGCTGACAAGTTGTATTTGTGGTTTTCAAAAGAAATAATTTTTGAGTAGAGCTACCTTTTTTGGCATAAAGTAATTGGAAAGTACCATAGATATCTCAATAAAACACATCAAAAGTAACTTTCTATAGCTTGTTTTGACATGTCCACTTGTGGGTTGTATCAACTTTAACTAAACATCAGTTTTTTCCTCCGTCGGTACAAACCATTAAAAATATTCAACAGAAAAAGCAAATAGAAATAACTCAGTACTGTGTTTGCCTATTTTCAAATAAAAGGAGATACAGAAAGGAGTGGTCACTGCAGTTGAAAGTGCATTTTTCTGATTCATATATTTGCTGTAACTATTTGCATAGGATTTAAATGTCTAAGAAAAATGCCCAACCATTTTAAAGAGAATGCTGCATTTGAAAAACCTGAAAATGTTAATCTGGTTTCATATTTACAAAGGTTTGTTTACTGTATGTGTGATCAATTCACTGAATGACAGAAAACTTTGGTAAATACAGTTTTGATGCTGAGACTCTTTGACCTGTTTATGGGGGAATAGAAAGCTTATCTGCTCTAGAACCAATCCTAAAGGAGCATATTGTGCTGATTTCATTTGAGATCTTATCCTTTCTCTCTCTTTCCTTCTCTCTCTTTCTCTCCCACCCTCCCTTCTTATGAACACTGAGTGCTAAGTTATTTCCTTGTCAAGGTTCCTTATCAGGACTAGATTTACACTTGATATAATTCTGTAAACATGTAGCAAATGGTTTATACATTATGAGAAAAAGGGAGCATAGAGTGTTTTCATCTGGAAAGGAAACGAATCTCAAGAAAATACATGGTTGTTAATTAATATTCTAATAATTAATAAATAAAAAATAGTTCAATCACAAAACAAGCCTAGGAAACAGGCAACAAAATTAAGACTAAAAATAGGTCTCCATGCTGTTTGTTTATTCTGCACACTCAGAGGCACTTTCTGTTCAGTGATGCTATGCAGGTAAGTTAAATGTATGATGGAGGAGCTTTCCCTCAGGAAAAAAAAAAATGTCTCAAACATTTCAGTGCATCAGCATCCTGACACTGATACAGAAATATTTAAAATGACAGTGCTTGTTTTACAAGAGAAGAACCTGTTTAAGGTTTCCTTTTACCTAATCCAAGGTAACTGCATCATTTGCAATGCCAGTAAGCAATCAGGTTAGGAGTTAGTCAATGAGAAAGATGAAGAGATAATCTATACTGACTGGGCTTGCTTGCTGCCTATGACCCTTGTCAAGCAATGCATGAATATACATACAGATTGTCCCAGTGACCTCAGTGCTTAAAGTTTCAGTGCTTAAGCACTCCTATCTCTTAAGTGTTTCTGCTGGAGAAGCCCATGAGAGCCCAAAGCTTGTTCCAGGGAAGCAGATGTCTAAGCCTGGGCCAGCACCTACAACAAAGGCAGCAATAATATCTGCTCTAGTGCCTGAAAATGAGAACCACAGATGTTTTCTGTAGACCTAGATGACCCCCAACTGAAGAATTCCAAACAGTGTGCTACAAAGAGATCAATATATAACACGTTGCTACTGAATTATTATTCACTATGTAACCCACACAGCCTGCTAAAACTTATTACTGAATAAAAACACATAGTGGTTTTCATTTACTAAATCCTAAAATGCATCACAAGCAGTTTGTACTGTCATGATAAAGGTATAGAAATGTATTATATTGGATTGGGCTAAGATTTAAATGTATAGTACACTAGCTCCTCTGCATTAAGTGCCCATATTGCTTTTCTTCTGTGGTTCATATACAGTAATACCAGGCATCTAGCTCCTCAACAGGCATGAAACCATTTGTATGTGCCCACCTTTGGGGATAGCTCACTTGGAAGCAAGACTTTCCTGCCCTCTCTGCTTAACCCTGGTAATTAGCTGATGGGCTCAGATTGTCTGAAGCCATTCAGGGCACCAGGTCCTCACCTGTCTTCCTTCATGGACTTAGGGAAAACAAGCAAAAGTGCAATGATCTCACCTTGCTTTTCAGATGTGATTGTCAATGGATGAGAGGATCTAGGGCCAGACTTGAGCCAAGTCCTGCAGATCTGGAGATGAGATCTTCTTTGCTGTACAACACTGAAATCCTAATTCTTCCTAGGTTATGTGCTACAGGTTGTAAGAAAGGGAAAAGTAGATCTAATCTTCACTTCTCTTTTCTAATTTGTTTTGTTCTTCTCTCAACCTGCTCCAAATTTTCTCTCCTGCAACCTGAATTTTTCCATGATCATTACATCTCTGTTCTCTAGTGATGTATTTCTTTGTCCATTTTCTTCTTCCTGTTTCTCCTTTTCCTTTCTTTTTCCAGAGCTGTTCTTTCAGCCAAGCTTCATCCTTTGCTTTCTGTTGTGGAGTGACCGATGGGAACCTTAGGATGAAATTCCCTCCCAGTGAAGGTGCAGGAACCCAGGGATCTCACAATCTGTTAAAAAGAAGTTGCAGTGATGCAAGATTTCCAGTGTCTTCTCCATTAAAGCTCCCAAGGCAATTCTACAAGTGAGGCGGAAGGAAGGTAGCCATGACAACTGAAGGCTTAATAGTATCTGGTCCCTTCTGCTGATGAGCCTTTTATGGACCCCAGAGTGGAAACTAATGATGCCATCTCCAGGGTGATGCATATCCTCCACTATGACCTAATGGACTAGAACAGAAAAAGGGCAAATCTGGCATAGAAGCATTATTTTGAATGCAAGCCAGAAAGTTAAGATACACCATCAATCATAAACTGAAAAGGAGATATCATGCCCTGTTCAGGTCCCAGAGAGAAGTAGGTATTGCAACCAGACCACCTAGGCTAAATAAATAAATCAGAATTTGTGTCTATCTCTCTGAGTTGACTGGACAAGGATCCAAGCTCTGACAGATTGGCAAGGTAGTCTGCCTTATCAGTCTCTTGGACGTAGGTGACACTGAAGGCTCCAGTTCCAATGCAAAGTGCCATTACATGTGATCTGAATATATTCCTCCATGGACCTTCATAAAGAGTGAATGAGATGTTGCAGAACGTGATCTATGGTGTGGTTACCTTAGAAGAAAAGCAATATGAAAACTGACGTGTCCTTCAAAAGTAAGTCAAACAACAGAGCCCACTAGTGGGACACTACTTGCTTCACACAGGCTATGGAAAGAAAATAGGATTTTGTGACTGTGTCATTGGAAATGTCCCAGCCATTCCTCTCTTCCTTGGCAAACTCTGTCTTGTGAGTCTGTAGTAACATTGTAGTGGGAAGAGTCCCAGACACGACCCTAAGAATTCAAGTGATGCCTCTAACCTGTTGCTGCAATCCAGCCAGGCTGACCAGACCTCCAAGAAACACACCCAGAGAAGGTAGGCTGCAGTTCTATGAGGCAAACCAACGCAAGAAGCCAATCACTCCTTAATATGATTGACTCCTATTAGTGGACCTCAGTCATTGAAGATGGAAAATAGACTAAGCAAGAGAAGAAACTTTATTTTTTTAATAGCTCAATTAAGTTGTGCATGATTTAAGATGCTTCTGACAAGAAATGCACTTAGGATCTCCACTATTACATCACACCAAGCAACAATGGGATAAAGGTTAAAGTACTTAGCTTCCAAAATAGTATAGAGCCAAGATCAATCAAGTGGGAACAAGTCCTGTCTAACATGTCTGCCCATATTCTTAATAGTGTAGTGGTACATAATGCAAAATCAGATTCCCCTAGTTAATTCCAAGGGTGGCACAGACGCTGTGCCATATACTGCCCCTGATAACTTCTGAATCTTATACCAGGGAGCCAGATGAATCCATGGCATAGCCACAGGGTCAGAAAGGTATTCTGCTGCCTCCAGCACGCATTCAGGAGTGGATATTCAGGAAAGTTCTTAAGAAACAAAGTATAACATAATGCTACCATATCACCTGATCTCCAGTTCTGGCAATCAGTAGATAAAGGTCTTCATTAACCAGAATTGCACATGGATCATCATTTTTAATAGCCATCACTCTCCATTTTGTTTCATTTGAAATTTTTCTAGCCTTTTTGAACCCACTCCATTTTCACACTCCACCACATCCTGTATCAGCAGGTTAGTACTGTTCTATTGTGCAAAAAAATTCTTCCTTTTTAAATTTTGAACCTGCTGCCATTATGAAAATAGTGAATCATCATTTCCTCTTTATGTTCTTCACAATGTTCATGGATGTTT
Organism: Tyto alba; assembly: GCF_018691265.1. Lineage (NCBI taxonomy): Eukaryota > Metazoa > Chordata > Aves > Strigiformes > Tytonidae > Tyto > Tyto alba. Next base: position 32,323,716 of record NW_024881313.1, read on the forward strand.
TGATCTCTTATCACATCCTTTCTTTATCTTCTCTTGTCCAAATTAAAGGAACCTTGTCTATTCAGTCTCTGCTTGTATGCAAGCTGTTTCATTCCTCCAGTAATTTTTATTCCTCTTTTTATTACCTTAGACAGGGAGTTACCAGAAGTTCATGCAGTACAACAAGACATTCAAGTGCCATGGATTTATAGAGTGGCAGAAAGATATTCTTCATTTTTTTGTGGTTTGTTTTGTTCTCTACACTGTTGGCTTGTCAACACTAATAGAGTATGTTAAAATCTTCATTAGTTAAAGTGGAGTTTTCAGAAATGTTGAGGTGAATTGTGAACACAGCCTTTAGTAACATTCAGTGAGAGCTGTGATCCTAAGATGCTCTTAAAAATTGCATTATTATGCATGATCACATATCTTTTTAAAGGTTTCAGCCCTTGTTCTATTCTCTCAGCCAGTCAAATGTTATTAGGTGTTACAAGAAGAACCTTCTCCTAAAGAAGAAATGGGAAAACTCTTACAGACTTCATTAACAAACAAACCTACCTGACCTATTTTCACAGTCTTGAGATAGAAACACAGCGAGCTCTCTGCCCATATCTCTGCTCCCATCTCCATGCTTTCTATTAGCTTGGTATGACTCTGAAACCATGGGAGCATGGAGTGAATCTTGTCCAACTGGCCTCAATACCTACTTTGGCTCAGAAAGACCCAGAAAGATAACAATGTCTTTAGCAAGTGTAAAAAGACTTCACCCTTACAAAGAATTTAGTATATTTTCGCACCCTGTTAATTAATTCAAGGAGAAAGTATTAGGCAAACTTGTGTAATTCTGCTGGTCCACTAATCTAAGGGATAGTATTTGTTTTGACTTGCGAGTAATATATGATACATTTTTTCATAATTATGAACTTCATCATAAGGATAGGCAAAGAGATTTTAATCTTGAGTTGATAAATTTTGCAGGGCTGGGTAACAGGTGGAGCCATTTATCTCTGTACTAACTTGATCATGTTTATGAACCAATTGACGAATCCCTCGGAGGAGTTCCAGGCCCGCCTTGTTACTTATTTATTAACCACAAGGATCCATGGGAATCCAAACAGGGTTTACAAAGCAACTTGATTATCCAAAGCCATAGCTGTCCACAATTCCCTTTTCCTCAAAATAGAGATTTATCCCTGCATGTCTATTAGTTACAATGAACATTGTCTCAATGGTCAGAAGTCTCAATTATCCAAACAAATCCCTTAAGACATTGGGATAATTGAGCTCAGCTACTCCTGTGGATTGTTGAAATACCAACATTCCCATGTAATTTCTCATTAGGATTTAAGTGAGCTTAGATTATATCTTAGAAGTCCGTCTTTGATCATAGCTCTATAATGCAAACACACAGATGACATTATTCCCACACAATTAGTCATTCATCTTAAAGTGTATTTTAAATATGTCTTCTTGTAAACTCTCCCCAGTTTACCCAGAGAGCTTAACTACTAAATCAGTACATCAGAGGGCCGGGATGGTGACAATCTATTTTTTATCAGAAAAATAAGATATCATAATACCATGTAATTTACAACTGTAGCTACTGTCAATGGAAACAGGAGCTTCCAAACAAATCATACAATTATATTCCCGAAATTAAGTGAGAAAATTAGTTGAGGATAATAATATATCAAGCTCAATGTGGCTAGAAAATAAGGTTTTGCATTAGTGAACACAAACAGATAGTATGACCTCACAGGGAAAAGACCACCAAGGAACTGGACTGTCACCAAGAGCTGGTGGGACAGCATACCAGGCACAGGGGCTGATGTTCAGGAGTGGAAGCTGCCCTTCATCAAACACAGACAAAATGTCTAGTCTGCACCCAAACCAGCTCTCTGGGTGGGTGCACATCTTGGCCTTTGGTGCAGTGAACAGCACGATCAGAGAGAGCCTGGGCAGAACAACAGTAGGGTTTGTTCATGGAGTCTTAGATGAGAAAGGTATAGAATGAATGGTAAGGTATAGGGCATGGGCTCTGCTAAAAGACACACTCATGGCTTTGGCCTCATTTGATAGCAACACTGGTTTGGTTATATGAGATGGGACAGTTCTGTGCTCAGGGCAGGGATCTCAGCTTGGGAGTGGGGACCAAAACAGGTAGATGGTGCGAGAAGAGGGGAAAATGGGTGGGAAGGCTAGAGACAGAACCAAGGGCAGGTCAATAACCTCAAAAGACATAATTTAAAGCACCAGAGAAGCAAGCCCAGCAGAACTTCTCAGTTCATGACCCTTCCTTCCTTACTTTCCCCACAAGCTTGCCACCTGACTGCTATCTCCCTGGACTTTTACACTGTTGCAGATAGACAAGGACAAGCTTGTAAAAAACATTGCTATAACTCACAACATAGGAACATCTCTGAAAATGCTTTGATTACTGGTTATTTTCAGCATATGGCTGGTCACCTGGCATCAGCCAGTCACTGAACTCCTGCACACACATACCAAACATTTAAAACTTCTTCATGCACCTGAAGTCTTGAATAAGACAGCCACAGAGAGAGCTGAATTCCCAAGGCACTTGGGGAAGTGTCGGTGTGCATTTCAACTTACAGAATCTCCCCATAGCAAAGCCATCACACACGTCTCCCACCAGCAGGCTGAAGCATGTGCATATCAGGCAGCTTCCAGTTCACAGACATATACAAACGGTTCCTGGGGTCTGTCCATTTTCCAAACACCTGAATGGACTGGAAGATTGCTAGTGGTCTAAAGGTATAGAGACAGAATTCTTAAATTCAATTCCCACCCACCCTGCTGCTCAAGCAGGGTGTGTCCCAACCGTGCTATTTCCTGAGGCTATTGAGCAGGCTGAAGGAGTGCTCATTTTGCTCTTACCACTGCTCAACTTGCTCAGCCGTCTCCTCTAGCAGTTAGTGAAGCAATGGGTAGGCACAAACCTCTTCCCACAACAAGGAATATAAAATACCACTGGAGCCAGTGTGTCTTGGTGAGAGTAGGCAGCCATGATAACAGCACAGAGGCTGGTGAGAGGGCTCTGGATAAGGGTTTGAGCTCTCACCATCCTGGTTTTGAAGGGCCTAAGGGGGTGATTACAAAAGGGATTGCTCCCACTGTCAGCTATCCCTGCTTCAATGATTGCTCTGTTGACGATTTTCTTCTCCCTCATCAGTGGAAGTTGTTATTTCAGGGGCTGGTGAATGACAATACAGTATCAGCTGGAGAGACCTGGGCCACCTGGCAGACATTCTCTTAGAAGCAAGAGACAATAGCCACTGTTATTTTTTTCCTCAAACAGATGTTTCTACATGAATAATCTATAACTCTTATACCCTGGAGCTGGTCAGATTATCCTTTAGGACATTTTTGGGAGGATGGCTGCTAGAAGAACCTGACCTTTTGGAGGTAAACGGCAGAGGGCAACGGAGGCTGCAAAGGAGGAGATAAATAAGACATCTTACATCATAATCCTAAAACTGAATTTGGGAAAAATAACAAGTAGAAGGATTCTGGGCTGGGGAAACCAGTAACCACGAAGATCAGCATGGGTGAAAGCCTCTTGCCTCCAGTAGTTGATTACAACTTCTCTTTTAAGGAAAACAATTATATGAACTCAATGTCTTTTTGGAGTCCTTCAGCAGCACCAGATTCTTCCCATTGGTTTTATGGATACAGACATCTGCAGAGAGCAGTTTCAGCCACCTTCTAGAGGGGCCTTTCTCTCACTGATTTTATAAAGTGACCAGCTTAGACTAGATACCTTTTGGGCAGCTGGAGTTAGATGAGCTAAATCTCATCCCAGGAACATTAGGCACAGCTCTGGATAAAGTGGCTACACTCAGGTGAATATAACTCTGACTTTGCATCTTTTTATGGAGCAAAGACTCAGTCAAGAGGCAGGTGAGGAGAATAAAGCAGTGAGGGATGCTACATGTTCTCTCAGCTGCTTCCATTCACTGAGCTCCTGGAGACCCTCAGGGGAAAATGAAAGCTGCCTTTGCTCCTCCACAGTATTCTCCAGGGAGGGCAGGAAAACACCTATCCTTCTTCACAGCAAATCATCCCTCAGATACAAGGCCTGGCTGTCACTGACGGATGTGATTCATCTGCCTTCTTGGTACTTAAGATGTGTCTATATGTTTGAATTGTCCAATTCTGTTGAAGTTGTGGGGAGAAATGAGAGAGGCTTAAAATAGCTGAATCAGAAAACTCCTCAACTGTCAGTTTTATAATTCTTAAATCCATTCCAGTAGAGCTAGCTTTAGCCCTATTTCCTGATCGTTCAGAAAAACTGAGACAATCAATTAAAGTTTTCCCATACACCCTCTTGGACAGATGGTTGAACCATTTTAATTAAGTGTATGTATTGGACTGACAGAGTTGATGTATCTGACGTGACAGACATTTTCTGTGTTCATTTAGGTTTTTAATCTTTCACTCTCTTTAGTATGCTCAGAATTGTGCTATTTGCACCGTGCTCTCAGAAAAATTATTCAATACACAGTCGATCACTTGGATTATTAGATTTTTATTGCTTGTTATTGTTTGCTTTGGTCACAGTGAAAAGCTCCTCAGTAGCAATTAGCTACCACTCTAGCTCTAATGAAAGAATCTCATTTTGGAAATCTCTGTTGAAAGAGGAGAGAAAGGGCCAGGTTTGTAAAGATATTTAGATGTCAAGAAGGGAAAATAGAGGCATATTGAGATTTTCAAAGTCATTGAGGTACCCAATACCTCAAATTTCAGTGGGACTAAAAAGTTGAGCTCGTGATCTGCAGCTCTATACACCTAAGCACCTTGCAAGTCTGTCTTGCTGCAGTACTGTGTGGTGGATGCTCCCTGGGGTTCTCATTTAAAATAAAATTAAATTGGCCAAATGCTCTTGCTCCAAGGACTTTTAAAGGGAGACATATGCTTCTCCTTTTTTATATCCCTTTACATTTTGTAACCTTGCATGAGGTGGAAGTTGTGGCATATGACACTGGTGGGCCTCAAATTGAGGACAGGATCCCATGAAGTATAGGGCTCCCCCTTATATGACTCGAATGGTGGGATCTGGGTAAGAGCATGTTCCTAACACACACAGATAGTTTCATAGCTAGAGATCTCTTCCTCAAGTGTATCAGTCCATAAACTTATTATAACTGGTCCATAATAATGTCATAATGTATATATGAAAGCAGAGAATTGTCAGCATTTTTAATTTCCTTTTCCTTCAGTAGGTATTTGTATAAAAATTAGACATTGCTGCAATATGTCCAAGCCTTCTGACTTTCCTGGACTTCTTCACATGATTTTTTTCAGTCCTGTTTTAATATTAATAGGTAGATTTGGTATTAATAGAACCTACCTTCTCTATGTTTCAGTGGATATAAATCAATAGCTGCAAAAGTATCATATACTGGAATATGGTAGTGGCTAAAAATTATTTTCTTTTTTCCAGTGCCTTCACGGGACCACATGAATGATTATTTTCACCTAAGAAGAACTATGCTCTTATGTGTTTCATGGCAAAAAATACAGTGTCTTCTGCTGGTGGGAAAACCATACTGGAAAAGTACTTCTACAGAGACCTGGTTGACATGTCTTTATCCTCAAGACTTTCCAACATCATGTGACCAGAATCCCTCAGTTCCATGAATTTAGATTGACTGGATGGTCTTTGAGGAAGACTAAGAGGAAATAGTAAAAAACATGAATATGGTCATACACCTGACAGTTCTGGAAGAGATTATATTAGTGACATAGCAGACAACTAGAAAGAAAAGACTACGAAGTCAGGTTGTTCTGTTCAGGGATTTCAAGATGACCTGAGGTTTAAAAATAAATATATACTCTCCTGGATAGGCAAAAGTGAGCGAGGGAGAGCCCTAGGTATATTCAGTTTTTAATAACATGTATGTATAGTCCAACCAGTGCATGTACAAACCCTGCACTCCTTCACACACTTCAAATACCTGCAGGCATAGATAAATACTTGGATAAGCACATACCTCTTTGCTTGCTTACATGGGAGATTTTGTTCATGTAATAAAGGCCAAGCACTTTTTTTGCAAAACCTCATGCTACATCTGCATATGTGAGTATTCTGGGAAATTAAAAATAGCTACATGTCAAATGTCCCAATAACATGCACTATCTGAGGGCTTTTAGAGAGTGGACTAATTAACTTACAAAGTCACTAACAATTGTTTTTGAGAGGTGGGGAGGAGAGGCAGTAAGTGATGAGGGAAGAGAAGGAGAGGGGAATATTACACTGCTCTGCAAAAAATGGTGTAAAGCATGATCTTGGGAAACACTGA